>NC_064614.1:570430358-571119941 GCF_023898315.1 Schistocerca nitens | reverse complement strand
TTCTTCAACATGTTGAATGAGGCCCCCAGGCACCCACAATGAGTGTGCACCTGGTGTCCTTTCGTCTCCTTTGCTGCCAGTTCCCTAGTGGGTATCATCATTTGCCATATGTTTGAAGTGCTGATGATTAGACACTTACCCACTTACATTTGCCTCCTCTGACACCATACACATTAGGTTTCCCCAAAAGAGATGAAGTGAGTCCCAATAGCTCAGTTTTGGTTTCAGTGAAAGGCAGCACCTCAAACTTGTTGGTTAGGGAGATCACCACGACACCCTGAGTCCTCCCTGGTCCCCATCCATTCTGTACAGGACACCTACGTCTACCATTGACTCGCCACTTGCAGTCAAGTGGAAGAGTAATGACAGATCATGTACTTTCTGCAGAGGAGACAGGATCCATGGGAGACAATAGTATTTGAGGTACCTCTGGTACCAGTAGCATAGGTACATGACTCTTGGAAGCTCTTCCAACACACAAATTTGCAGGAGCTGCCAATTATTTGGCAGTAGTGAGACCAATTTGCTGCTGCTTATGAACGTCAACCAACTCATCCTGTGCTGAGGACAGCATTCACAGTGGAGTTGCATTTTGGGTGGTGCAATACATGACAGGCAATGAACCAATAACTTTAAATTAGGTTCACTGGTTATCTGTTAATCTGTCGAATTAAAAAGTTGCTAATTCCCTACAAGAATTAAAGCAAATACGAAAAAACAATATTTCAATTGAGGCATCACAAGAACCTGTGGTAAAAATTACAAATTTTCCTATAACATTTTAAGGTTGATTATAATTGTTGGCAAACTCGAAAATAGAGTTAATTTGTGAAAAAATGGGAAAACTTAAACACAATATGTTACTTAGAATATCTGCTACAGTAACTAAATCACAAATGCTGATTTTCTACAAATTACTCATAGATTATGCAAAGAGCAATAGTAGTTTCTGAACATTCTCAAAAACACACATTTATTTCTGTTGATACAGAAAAAAAATTTGGGGATGATGCATTCTACATCTACATCTGCATCTACATCTACATGCATACTCTGCAAGCCACCATACGGTGCGTGGCGGAGGGTACCTCGTACCACAACTAGCTTCTTCTCTCCCTGTTCCACTCCCAAACAGAACGATGGAAAAATGACTGCCTATATGCCTCTGTACGAGACCTAATCTCTCTTATGTTATCTTTGTGGTCTTTCCATGAAATGTAAGTCGGCAGCAGTAAAATTGTACTGCAGTCAGCCTCAAATGTTGGTTCTCTAAATTTCCTCAGTAGCGATTCACGAAACGAACGCCTCCTTTCCTCCAGAGACTCCCACCTGAGTTCCTGAAGCATTTCCGTAACACTCGTGTGATGATCAAACCTACCAGTAACAAATCTAGCAGCCCGCCTCTGAATTGCTTCTATGTCCTCCCTCAATCTGACATGATAGGGATCCCAAATGCTCGAGCAGTACTCAAGAATAGGTCGTATTAGTGTTTTATAAGTGGTCTCCTTTACAGATGAACCATATATTCCCAAAATTCTACCAATGAACTGAAGATGACTATCCGCCTTTCCCACAACTGCCATTACATGCTTGTCCCACTTCATATCGCTCTGCAATGTTACGCCCAAATATTTAATCGACGTGACTGTGTCAGGCACTACACTACTAATGGAGTATTCATACATTACAGGATTATTTTTCTTATTCATCTGCATTAATTTACATTTATCTATATTTAGAGTTAGCTGCCATTCTTTGCACCAATCACAAATCCTGTCCAAGTCATCTTGTATCCTCCTACAGTCACTCAACGATGACACCTTCCCGTACACCACAGCATCATCAGCAAACAGTCCCACATTGCTATCCACCCTATCCAAAAGATCATTTATGTAGATAGAAAACAACAAGGGACCTACCACACTTCTCTGGGGCACTCTAGATGATACCCTCATCTCCGATGAACACTCACCATGGAGGACAATGTACTGGGTTCTATTACTTAAGAAGTCTTCGAGGCATTCACATATTTGGGAACCAATCCCATACGCTCGTATCTTAGTTAGGAGTCTGCAGTGGAGCACCGAGTCAAACACTTTCCGGAAGTCAAGGAATATGGCATCCGTTTGATACCCTTCATCCGAGGTTCACAAGATATCATGTGAAAAAAGGGCGAGTTGTGTCTTGCAGGAGCGATGCTTTCTAAAGCCATGCTGATGCATGGACAGCAACTTCTCTGTCTCAAAGAAATTCATTATATTCGAACTGAGAAGATGTTCAAGAATCCTGCAACAAACTGATGTTAAGGATATTGGTCTGTAATTTTGAGGGGCTGACCTTCTACCCTTCTTATATACAGGTGTCACCTGCGCTTTTTTCCAGTCACTTGGGACTTTACGTTGGGCAAGAGATTTGCAATAAATGCAAGCTAAGTAAGGAGCCAGTGCAGTAGAGTACTCTCTGTAAAACCGAATTGGAATCCCATCAGGAACTGGCGATTTATTTATTTTCAACCCATTCAGCTGCTACACAACCCCAGGGATGTCTATCACTATGTCCTCCATACGGGAATCTGAATGAGACTCAAATGGCGGTATGTTTGTACGATCCTCCAGTGTGAAAGATTTCTCAAATGCTAAATTTAAAATTTCAGGTTTTGTTTTGCTGTCTTCCATTGCCAGGCCACAGTGATCAGTGAGTGACTGGATGGAAGCCTTTGACCCGCATAATGATTTTACGTAAAACCAGAATTTCCTTGGGTTTTCAGCAAGATCTTTTGCTAAGGTATGACGGTGGTAGTGGTTGTATGCTTTGCGCATCGCTCTTTTTACAGCAGCACAAATCTCTACTAACTTTTGTCTGTCCTCATTCTCCCAATCTTTCTTGTACCGCGAGTGCAGCTGTCTTTGCTTCCTGAGCATTCTCCGAATTGCGCTGTTGAACCACAGTGGGTATTTTCCGTCCGTAACTTACTTTTTTGGCACATACTTCTCCAATGTGTGATTTACAATGTGTTTAAAATTTGCCCATAATTCTTCCACGTCCCTCGTACCGGAAGTAGCTGAAGTTGATTCATTTACTAAGTGGAATGCTAACAACTGCTTATCTGCTCTTTCTAGTAAGAATACTCTCCTAGCCTTCTTGACCGACTTTTTAACTTTCATAACCATAGTCGTAATGACAACATCATGGTCACTAATCCCTGTCTCAACACTGACACTGTCGATGAGGTCTGATCTGTTCATGGCTACCAGACCTAAAATATTTCCATTATGCGTTGGCTGTTGATTTAGCTGCTCAAGACAATTTTTGGATAATGTGTTCAAAAGTAATTCACATGACAGCTTATCTGTACCACCTGTAATGAATCCATAGACATCCCAGTCTATATTAGATAGGTTGAAGTCGCCTCCGACTAATATAGCATGATCCGGGTACTTCTGTGATACAGAGTGTAGACTCCCTTTGAATGATTCTAGAACTGTCACGGTGGAACCTGGTGGCCGGTATTAACACCCAACAATTAACTTTAGTTCTCCTAGCCCTGTTAAACGTCTCAAGATAACTTCACAATCACACACTACTTTGACCTCAGCAGACACAATATTTTTGTCAACTGCAATGAGGACACCACCTCCTATGGTGTCTAATCTGTCTTTCTGATACACATTCCAACCCTCACTAAATATTTCAGAACTTCCTATCTCAGGGTTCAGCCAGATCTCAGTCCCGAGAATAATTTGCGTGCCACACGCTTCCTGGAGGGCAGTAAATTCAGGAACTTTATTCCGAACACACTGAAAATTTACTGCTAATATCTTGATAGCTGAAGTATCTTTACACTGAGCTCGTCCTGATTTCCCTGCCTGCACGTCAAATGGTGAGTGTTCATCAGGACACCTTGCACTACTGCCTAGCCTAAAAAACCCCCATGTGCATGCCACAAGTACTCTGGTACCCGAGTAACCGCTTCCTTTGTGTAGTGCACCCCTGACCTATCTAGGGGCGTCCTACAATTCCCCACCCAATAGCGCAAGTCTAGAAATCTGCAGCCAAGACTGTCACAGAGTCGACGAAGCCTCTGGTTGAGACCCTCCACTCAGCTCCAAACCAAAGGACCCCGATCCACACTGGGAACGATGCTGCAAATAGAGAGCTCTGCTTGCACCCCGCGTGCGAGGCCAGCGGTTTTCACCAAATCCGCCAGCCGCCTGTACGAACTGAGGATCGCCTCAGAACCCAAGCGACAGGCATCATTGGTGCCGACGTGAGCAACTACATGCAGACGACTGCACCCTGTATGCTCAATAGCCACAGGCAAGGCCGCCTCCACATCTTGCATGAGGCCCCCCAGCAGACAAACCGAGTGCACGTTGGAATTCTTTCCAGCCCTGTACACTATTTCCCTAAGGGGCTCCATCACCCGCCTAACATTGGAGCTCTCAATAACCAGCAAGCCTTTGCCCCCGTTTGCCTGCTCGGGCCCTGCTGAAGGAGCGGCCACCTGCCCACTGACAGGATGAACGGGCGAGGCCAGCTGGCCAGCCTCCACATTGACCCTCCGCCTCGAGCGATGCAAATGCGTTGTAGTCAGCCACTCACCCTGAGGTGAGGGTGGCCCAAATGTGCTGGTTACACTAGAAGGTGCCTCGGCGGCTGAGTCAGCGGACGCAGCAAGCGACACCTGGGGTGTCTCAAGCGACGCGCCACACCCTCCGGCATCGCTGCACCTCGAGGCAGCAGCCTGAAGACAGCTGACTGTGGCCAACAGCACGCTCAGCTGCTCGCGAACTGCGGCCAGTTCCTCCTGTGCCCGCACACAGCATGCACACACCCTATCCATCCTACTGCTGATATCTGTACGTATAGAGTTGTGACAGATAAAACAGCAGTAACGACTGCACAGTTGCCTCACAATTAATTACGAACTAAGCAATCAAATGACCATGACTATGCCACTATACAGATATTACAATGCGATCCTACCCCTGTCTTAGTACAAATGACAACAGCCTACGCGATGTTACACTCTACTGTTATTAAAATTTGATACTAACCCTTTGTAATTCGAAAATACACAAAGATCCAAAAAATTTCACCATGCAAGCACACAAACACACAAAGTAATTTGAAATAAACCTGTGGAACTAATACGAAAAACTGAATATACAACTAGTTTCTGCTACTGCTGCTCACACACGTCACTCTGCAAGCACAGATGAAACTGCACTGCAGTTAATGTAAACCAAAAATGTTGATTTGTTACAAAATAAGTTATGTATCCAAAACACTAGTACTCACAATGTAGGAAAAAACAGATTGCTACTTACTGTAAAGAAGACATGTCAAGTTACATACAGGCACAATTAAAAGACACTCACATATAGCTTTCAGCCACAGCCTTAGTCAGTAAAAGAGAAACACACACACACACACACACACACACACACACTCACACTCACACACACACACACACACAAGCACACCTCATGCACACACGACTGCCAACTCCCAGTGTCTCAGGCTGTAGATTAAGTCCATTGATTATCTTTTAATCCATTGGGCTACTAAGGAGTTGCTAATTCTCTACTAGAATTGAAGCAAATACACAAAACATCTTTGATTCCAGCCCGATATGCTGGAGTTGGCACTCGTGTATGCGTGAGGTGTGTTTGCTTATATTCCGGCCCGAGATGCTGGAGTTGGCTGTCATGTGTGCATGAGGTGTGTTTGCTTGTATATGTGTGTGTTTGTGTGTGAATGGTGCATGTGTGTGTCTCTTTTACTGACAAAGGCTGTGGCCGAAAGCTATATGTGAGTGTCTTTTAATTGTGCCTGCCTGTAACTTGATATGTGTTCTTTATGGTAAGTAGCAATCTGTCTTTTCCTACAAAACTTATTTTGTAGCAAATCTGCATTAGTGGTTTACATTAACTGCTAAAGAACACATCACCCTGAATTTTATTTTATGTCAACACAAATAAACGTGTGTTTTTGAGAATTTTCAGAAACTACCATTCCTCTTTGCATAATCTAGTCATTCGGCTGGATGTTCACGATTTAAAATAATTTCAGTAAGGGCAGTATGCAACAGCACAAAACCAAACATACCTAAATTATTAGCAGAGCCACTAAATTAATATATTGTAGTGTGCTCCCACTCCAGTAGTTAGGCAGCAAGAAGTTTGTTTTATCTAACAATTAATTTAATTTAACAATGGAATATCCAGGATGGAATGTAATAATAGTATGAGAAGGAAAGTTGCTACTCACCGTATAGTGGCAATGCTGACTCGCAGATTTTCACTCTTAAAGCTTTCGATCAATAGCATTTGTCAACAATAAGACACACATACGCACACACACACTCACACAAACACAACTCACACACACAACTGCAGTCTCAGGCAACTGAAACAACACTGTGAGCAGCAGCACCAGTGCATGATGGGAGTGGTGACTAGGTGGGGGAAAGGATGAGGCTTGGGCTGGGTGGGAGATGGATGGTATGGTGGTGATGGCAGACAATGAAGTGCTGCAGGTTGGGCGACGAACAGGGGAGAGGAGGGGTGGCTGGAGTGGGGGGGGGGGGGGGGGGGAGGAAGTAGTGTAAAGGAGAGAAATATATTTAAAAAATAATTAAAATAAATAAATAAAAAACTAATTTCTGACCATAATTATCCTCTCAACCTTGTACAAAAACAAACACCTCCCAAAGCCCAACTGTCCGGCCACAGAGGAGCATTCCCCTCATAACTCAGTACCACCCAGGACTGGAGCAACTGAATTACTTTCTCCACCAGGGTTTTGATTACCTCTCATCCTGCCCTGAAATGAGTAATGTCCTGCCCACTATCCTTCTCACCTCTCCCACAGTGGTATTTAGCCATCCACCAAACCTACACAATATACTCATCCATCCTTACACAACCCCTGCCCCCAATCCCTTACCTCATGGCTCATACCCCTGTAATAGACCTAGATGCAAGACCTGTCCTATACATCCTCCTACCATCACCTACTCCAGACCGGTCACTAGCATCACCTATCCCATCAAAAGCAGGGCTACCTGTGAAACCGGTCATGCAGTCTACAAGTTAAGCTGCAACCACTGTGCTGCATTCCATGTAGGCAAGACAACCAACTAGCTGTCTGTCCACATGAACGGCCACCGACAAACTGTGGCTAAGAAACTAGTGGACCATCCTGTTGCTGAACACACTGCCAAACATGATATCCTTCATTTCAGTGACTGCTTCACAGCCTGTGCCATATGGATCCTTCCCACCAACACCAGCTTTTCTGAACTGCACAGATAGGAACTTTCCCTGCAATATATCCTACGTTCCCGTAACCCTCAAGACCTCAACCTACGTTAGTTGCTGTCCTGACCCATCCAGCCCATTCCCCAGCCCCATTCCAGCACTACACAGCCGTCTTTCCACCACCACACCCAGCCTTTTTATTTATTTATTTATGTTATTTTATTTTTTATTCATTTCTATCCTTTTCTGCTACTTCCCCCTCCTCCTCCTCACCCTCCCCACCATACCATCCCTCCGCCTCCCCACCCCAGCCTCCTCCTCTCCCCCACCCAGTCTCCTCCTCCTCTCCCCCACCCAGTCTCAATTCCCATCATGCACTGTGCTGCTGCTCGCAGTGTAGTTTCAGTTGCCTGAGACTGCAGTCATGTGTGTGAGTTGCGTTTGCATGTGTGTGTGTGTGTGTGTGTGTGTGTGTGTGTGTGTGTGTGTGTGTTTTTGTGTCTATTGTTGACAAAGGCCATTTGGCCAAAAGCTTTAAGTATGAAAATTTTTTTGTTGTGCCTATCTGTGACTCAGCATCTCCACTATATGGTGAGTAGCAACTTTCCTTCTCACAATTAATTTAATTTTATATTCTTGTTATTATACACTATCTGGTGCTTTGCAAAGGAATGGGAAGGAAAACCAGATGCCCTTACATGTTGTGGCGACTTCTGTCACCTCCACCTGTAGCAGCAGACAGCAGGCTGCACAGGCCAAAAACCAGTGATAAGTGAAGTGTCTATCCACCAAGGTACCACCACAACCCTCCAGCACCCTCACTGATCACTTGTGGTAGAAGTAGAGCTTAGATGAACATGCTTTCCTGATGCCACACATGCAGAACTATCATCCAAGCAGTCTCTTCTTCTGCTTCAGTGAGACAACACCTTCTGGCCATACTCTTGGCAGCTTGTCCTGTGCAACACCAAGTGGTTCACATAATCATCTGTTGCACTTCGGTGGAGTATGCATGAACACCAGAATTCTTACCCTGTGTGCAGTGTCAGTGTTTTGTCATGATTCGTTTAACGAGAGGAGTGGTACTGCATTTTCCTCACTGCCTTCCCAAGCCACATTCCCTAGAGGTGCTTCCATTGAACGTGGCTGTTCAAAGCCTGATACCAGATAATTGATACCGGATGCCTGGTTTGCACCCCAGTATCAGCATCTGTAATACTGCACGCCATGTGGTGTAAATAGTACAGGGAAGTGCAGTGTGCACCAGGAGTACCAGGCGGATTTGTTACCATTCCATCCCCAGCCGTTTTGCCACCCCTTTAACACCAAGAGCACCACTGAAGAGGGTTTTCCCATGCCACCAGATGACGCTGAACATAGGCTGTAACCCATTCATAGTCCACCCTATTCAAAGACTCCACCACAAGCGAGGACCCTCCTTGATTAAGATGTAGTTACTTGTTAAATTTTACTGTAGTTGTTAGCTTTAGCAACAATACCTCTGAACCAGCTCATGTGGCTCTTCCAGTAGGCCTTGTTATTTATTGTTATATTTCTTAATTAGTGCACTGCTATAGGCATTTATGCCCCTTTGGAACACAAAGGGAATCTAAATCTTTCCTTCACTGGTGACCCTCTCTAAATCAGGGCATTGAGTCTTATTACTGAAACACGTTGCTTCTTTTATTATTGTTATTCTGATTAGCACATCCTATGTGGTCGCAAAATCAACTACCATTAGGTTGACCAGACACAGCCCATCACACCCCCACCAACCCCTTTATCTTCTTCACCCCTCCCGCATCTCTTCATGCACACCATCCCTTCATTCAGGCACATCACCGTTCCCCTCCACACATGCCATTCTTCACACACACCACCAATGCACTCCCACATAACCCCTCCCCCCCCCCCCACCACCACCACCACCAACACCTCCACCACCATGTACACAATCTCCTCACATGCACCATCACAACCCTCTTCATGCACCACCCACAGCTGACTACCACATGCCCAGAAAAGCCACAGTTTTACTTTGCAGCATACTGAACCCTTCTTTCCATAGCAATACATGATGGAGATCATATCACTTGGTCCACACCATGCGTGTCCTGCCTACTTCTCCACAATACTGCTTGCCAGCACCACTTCATATACCACAACAAGCTACCAACACTGTTAAGTCACAATGTCACTGCACATGTCCCCACTTCTACTGTGGTCATGCCCAACTGGCTCTCTAGCCAGCAGCCCCCCATTACCCCTCCTGCCACAGCAGCTACAAGCCCTTTGGAGGTATCAGAAATTTGCACACAAGTGTCAGCACCACAGATCTGCTTGACCCAGCTTACCGGTGGGGCAGCAGGCCTAGCACAAGCCAACTCTGAAGACCCTTCCCTCTGGTCACATAGGTGCTCACTTGCCCCCCTTCTATCTGCAAGACCCACATCTGTGGTTTGTTTCCATCAAGGCAGTTTTCACAGGGTGCTCTATCATAAGTGGTAAGACGAAATTCAGGATGGTTGTTAGGCACCACAACCTGACCACCACCGGCCTAGTCCAGGATGTTATTTCACACTCAACCTCCTCTGGCAGCTACATTAAACTAAAACTATGGATCATAATCAGCTTCGCACCTTCAGAGCTACACTAGGCACATAATTTGTTATCATTTGAGTAGTGGGACAACATGCACCTGTCCCAGTTGCTGGATCACATCTCCAAACCACACATCCTCCCCAAAGGCCTGCTCCTAAACTTCTGGCTCGTGCACCTTCCCACCCCCATACAGGCTGCCCTGGCCTCGCACCCATTTATCATTAGACAACACAACAGCCTTAGCTGATAAACTGTTTGAAACCCTAAACTCTTGGCTACAGCACGGAATGCCAGCTACCACCCTACAAATCCAGCCAGCTAATCACGGATCCCTCCCCAAGGCCTGTGAGTGTGAATTCACTCATGCCACCTACCGCTAATGACCCTCCACATCCAGAACACAGACCTCCGACCTCTACAAGATTCTGATGCACCAAAGCTCTGAGATGGCAGCTACTACCACCAACACCATCTGCCTACACCTCATGCACCTGCCACCAGGTGCTGACTGCTCCCACCCACGTGATGCCAGCTCAGGTGAAAATAGGCACCCCTGCCAGCACGTATCTAACCACCCCCCTCACAACCACAGCGAACTAGTCACAACTTGCTGGTAATACCAGATGTTTGCCACCAACTGTAGACCTCTGTGCTCCTGTTTCCCAAACCCTGGCAGCCACTGGCAGCAGGCATGCCTAGTTGCTGTTCCACTTCACAGTGCCTACAGTGCCTATTCATACAGGATTGGAATGACGCTAATCCCCATGTCCACTACATCATCAACACCTGCTCCAATTTATCAATATTTCCCCACAAACCACTCCTAAATCCCTGGTGCCCCTCTCCCCTCCTCATCACAACCACCAACAAATCGACCATCCCTACTTATGGGGTGCATACCGCTTGCTCGATCTAGGCTTTCAGCATGAATTCCCAAGGTCCTTCATGATCATGGGTGCATGGACCCAATTTCTGGGTGCCAACTTCCTTGGTCATTACAGCCTACTGGTCAATGTAGTGAAGCATTGAAAGCATTGTTTAATCAACTGCACCTCCAGTAAGACTGTCAGTTGCAGCTCCCATCCTAATCTATTTTTTGCAGTGAAACAGCTGGTGGTTTCTGGTCCTTATGCTCAGCTCCTTGCAGAATTTTCCCTCCTCATCCAACCACCCACACCCCCTGGAACGTTCAGAATGATATCATGCATTACATCGCCACTACTCCCGCCCACCAGTTTTCTGCCATACCTGCACCCTATTTGCTTATAAGAGAAAAATTACTCAAAAGTAATTTGAAGAGCTGCTTGCTGCCATTGTACTTCACCCTTCCATAAGCCCCTGAGCTTCAGCTCCTCACATTGGCTCCAAAAAGGACATTTCCTGGTGCCAAACTCCATGCCCACACCATCCCTGGCTGCTATCCTGTTTCACTCCTCCACACCTACAATGACCTCATCTCAGAAGCTACTATCTTCAGAAATATGGACTGCATTATAGCCATCAGGATGATTTGCCTCCCTAGATGATACACTCATCTATTCCAGGAACCTTACTAAACACTACCAACACCTATACAAAAAAAAAATTTTCCCCCTACAGAAAGCTGAAGTGATCCTCGTCATGGCAAAAAGCATTTTGGGGTAAGTGAGGTCGAATGCCTCGGACACTTATTCTCTGCCGCCAGCTCCTGCCCCCTCCCCAAGACAGTATAGACAGTAGCAGACTTTCCACACATTCCAAGCCCTCCAACGTTTCATTGGTATGGTCGACTTTTTCTGTTGCCATCTTAAGGACACTGCTGCCACCCAAGGGGCCCTTACTACAGTACTTCATGGCGATAAAAACAAAGGCAACAGACAGGTCCCTTGGATCCACCACAGGATTGAGAGTCTCAAAAAAACAAAATGGTACCTCACCAATGTGGGCCTTTTGGCCCAGCCTCAACTAGTGCCCCCCCCCCCTCCCACACACACACACACACACACACACACACACACACACACACACACAATAGTTCGGGACCATCCTATAACAATACAAGAAGAATGTCTGGTAATTGCTCACCTCCTTTTCATCCAAACTCTTTAAAGCACAATGCCACTGGGCGCATATGACTGTGAGCTACTTTCAGTCCACAAAGCCATTTGCTATTTCCAATCTTCAATGGAAGGATACATCTTTAGGATCTTCACAACCCACATCCAAACACCTCTGGTTTTTGCAGGAAAGACACAGACCAGATTTGACCTCAAGTTTAGCCTACAGGAGTTGGTTGCTTGATTGATTTAGAGGGGTGGGAGGTTTGGTGGTTGAGGGGGGTGGGGGGGACCAAACTGCTTGGTCATTCGTCCCTTGTTCCTACAAAACAAGTCATGAGCGAAAGAATAAAAGAAAACGAGACTTACTGCACAAAACTGGGAGAAGAGAAAAACCATAAGAACAACAGAAGGACAACAATCACTACAACAGACAAAATAGGGCAAGAAAATCACAGAAAAATGCAAGAAACAGGTAGGAGAGATTAAAACATGAGAGCAGATGACTGTGGCTGGCTGATCACACGAATAAAAAAGGATAAGCCAGCCACTCTGCAACACATTAAAACCTCCAGCCTAAAAGTGCTAGGGTATAGAACACAGAGTGACAAAGGACAAAGGGTAAAACTTAGATAGAATGATAACCCCCCATGTGTAGTAAAATGTAAACTAAACCACGCGATAAGGCATTGACAGGTAAAATTAATGGAAACGAGTCCAGTAACTGAAGATTACATCACATGGCAGTGAAAGCAGGACACCGCAACAGAATGTGGGCCACTGTCAACCGGCCGCCACACCAACACTGAGGCAGGTCTTTACAGTGGAGGATATAGCTGTGGGTTACCAAAGCGAACCGCGATCATAATCCCTGACCTAGGTCACCAAAGCGGGAGATGAACCACCATGGGCAGTAAAAGGAGACGGAAATTTGGGTGCTCAGTGGAGCAATGAATGTGTGCAACATAATTGGTGAGCAGTTGTTTGTGCCTGATCCGCAGTGGAGGAACCCCAGCCTCCACCAGTACACTGACGACTGGACTCATCCTAAAAGCTCTGTCACTAGCTGAACTCCACAGTGGTGTATTGCGACTAGTAACCACAACACTGAGGGTGCCACCGAACCATAAACCAGACTCCCATAGTCAAGGCAGGATTGAACAAGGGCTTTGTAGAGCCACAGCAGTGGAGAGCGATCTACACCACACATGGTGTTGCTCAGGCAGTGAAGGGCATTGACGTGCTGCCGGAACTTCTGCTTAAGCTGACGAAGATGAAGAAGCCAAGTCAACCAGACAATGAAAATCAGTCCTAGGGATTGATATGTCTCCACAACAGTGAGTGAATAGTCATCAAGGTAAAGTACTGGTTCTCGATGAACAGGACAATGCTGACAGAAGTATATGATGCATGACTTTGAGGCTGAAAACTGCAAGCCATGGGGGCTAGAGCCCATAACTGCACCTTGTGGATGGCTCCCTGTAGGTGCTGCTCAGCAATACCAGTACTGGAGGAGCATTAGGAAATGCAAAAGTCACCTGCCTAAGAGGAGGTGAGATGGGCAGCCCCACAGCTGCTGCTAGACAGCTAATGGCCACTAAAAATAGACGCTCAGTACAGAGCCTTGCGGGACCCCATTCTCCTGGATACATTGAGGGTGGGGACTATAGGAGGCACCAACTCGAACAGGTAAACAATAGAGTGACAGGAAGTTTTAAATAAAAAATCAGGAGTGAGCCCCAGAGACCCCACTCATGTAATGTAGTAGGATATGGTGTCACCAGGTCATGTTGTAGGCATTTTTTAAATAAATGTTGGCATCAGGAAAAGGGTGTTCAGATGGCAGACTCAAGGGACACTAGGTTATCAGTAGTAGAACGACCCTGGCGGAAACCGCCCTGGCACAGAGCCAGTAGGCCCTGTGACTCCAGGAGCCAGCATAGCTGCTGACTCACCATACATCCTAGCAGCTTACAAAGAACGTTGGTCATGCTGATGGGCCAATAGCTATCCACATCAAGTGGATCTTTACTAGATTTGAGCACTGGAATGATAGTGCTCTCCTGCCACTGCTCCAGGAATACACTATCACTCCAGATGCAGCTGAAGATGATGAGGGGATGTCACTGGTAATCCAACGAGAGAAGTTTAATGATCTGAACATGGATGCATTCTGGCCTAGGGGTTGTGTCAGGACAATGTGCAAGGTAAAGGAGGAGCTCCCACTCAGTAAATGGAACATTATACAGTTCACTGTGGCAAATAGTGAATGAGAGGAGTTCCCTTCCATAGTGCTCCGCAAAGTGCTCAGCAATTGCATTTGTGCTGGTAGATAACACTCCATTGATATTAATGCTAGGGACACCACTTGGGGTCTGGTACCAATGGATGCAACTGATCTTTGTCCAGACTTGTGAAAGTGACATATGGTACCAAATGGTTGAGATGTAGCTCTCCCAACACTCCTGTTTTCGTCTTTCCATGAGCTGGCAAACATGGGTTCAAAAAAATGGCTCTGAGCACTATGGGACTTAACTTCTGAGGTCATCAGTCCCCTAGAACTTAGAACTACTTAAACCTAACTAACCTAAGGACATCACTCATATCCATGCCCGAGGCAGGATTTGAACCTGCGACCATAGCGGTCGCGCGGTTCCAGACTGTAGCGCCTAGACCTGCTTGGCCACTCCGGCCGGCGCAAACATGAGTACAGAGCCATTTAAAAGCTATTATGTGCTCCAGTGTTGGGTGCTGCTTGTGTCTCTGTAGAGCCCGCCTAAGCTCTTTAATAGCCTCAGCGATTTCCGGCAACCACCAAGGCTCTGTCTGTTGCTGGGGCACCCTGAGGAATAAGGGATTGCATTTTCCACTGCAGAGATGATTGTTGTGGTTACCTGCTCGATGACCACATCAATGTTATTGATGCAGAAGATTCAATGCTGGTGGCATAGGAGAAAGCTTCCCAGTCTCCCTTCTTTAATGCCTGTCTGGGTAAGCGTCCTTAGGAATGATGGTGGGGGAGTGACAGGAAGATGGGGAAATGGTCACTACCACACAGGTCATCGCAGGCTGTGGGCTCTCCAGTGGACAGATGGGAGAAGTTCTGTTCTGCAAAGTGATAAATCAATGCCCAATAAGTACCATGAGCCACATTGAAATGTATGGGGGCCCCAGTATTTAAAAGGCTGAGTTGAGACAGTAAATTTTCAGCCTCTCTACCTTGGCCAGCAGTCATGGTGCCACCCCACAAGGAGTTATGGGTGAATCCCCCAAAAGTAGGAAAGGTTTGGTGAGTTGATTAATCAGTGCAGCCAATTTGTTCAGGGTACTGCACCATCTGGAGGAAGATATATGGTTATTTCTTGTGTTGTCATTATCCTGACAGCCACAGCTTTGAGAGGTTCACTACATACTAAGTTCCGGACACAGACACATACTCCACCTGACACTCTATTGGAGCCATTATGGTGTCTGTAATATCCCCTATAGCTGCAAAGGGCAGGGCACTG
Source organism: Schistocerca nitens (assembly GCF_023898315.1). NCBI lineage: Eukaryota > Metazoa > Arthropoda > Insecta > Orthoptera > Acrididae > Schistocerca > Schistocerca nitens. The sequence goes on along the minus strand of NC_064614.1, from coordinate 571,104,530 downwards.
CATTGCCAGGAAACAGGTTTTCTGGAGGGCAATACTGAAAGCAGGTGTAAAGTTTAACAGTTGTTGTAGCTCAGCCAAGTGATGGAAAGAACTGCCACAGTTGCACTAGAGGATAACATTGCCTTGAGGTTGGGAAAGCATGAAGCGATCAAGGAGGCAGTTTACACCTCAGAGTCATCTGCTGCCACCAATTGTGGTCCTGAGGGCTAACTATAATTGGTGGAACTGATTGGGCTGGAATCAGAGTTGTAGCTGCAGCATAACATGCTGTCATGCATACAGAATGTAGCCTTTCAAATTTCCTCTTAGCCTCAGTGTAGGTCAGTCAGTCCAGGTTCTTGTATTCTGTGGTTTTCCTTTCTTTCTGTAGAATCCTGTAGTCCGGCGAGCAAGGGGAATCTTGCTTGCCACAGTTGACACGGATGGGAGGCGGGGCACATGGAATATTGGGATGTGATGGATGTCCACAATCGCAACACGTGACACTGGAAGTACAGCGCGAAGACATATGTCCGAAGTTCCAGCACTTAAGGCACTGCATCAGGGGAGGGATATATGGTCTTACATCACATTGGTATACCATCACCTTGACCTTCTCGGGTAATGTATCACCCACAAAGGCCAACATGAAGGCATCTTTGGCCACCTGGTTATCCTTTGAACCTCTATGGATGTGCCATATGAAATGAACACCTTGTCGCTCTAAGTTGGCGTGCAGCTCATCACCTGACTGCAAGAGAAGGTCCCTGTGGAATATAATACCCTGGACCATATTAAGCTTTTATGGGCCATGATGGAAACAGGAACATCCCCCAGTTTGTCACAGACACATGTGACTGGGCAGAGGATGCCGCTTTTATCAGGACTGATCCACATTGCATTTTGGACAATCCCTTTACCTCCCCAAACTTGTCCTCTAAATGTTTCACAAAAAACTGAGGCTTCATTGTCATGAAGGATTCCCCATCAGCTGTCATAAATATTAAGTGCTGGGGTGAATAAGGTTCGCTTCCACCTTTAGCCTGGAATACCTCCCACAGTGTGGTCAGGAAGGGGAATGATTTGGGTCATACTTCCTTGCATTGTATTGAGGCTTTGAACGCTTAGAGACTGCTGGTGTTTGACCACCAGCAAGAGATGACGTCATCCGTTTCATTGTGTGTCACCTTCCCTGATGTCATCCACTCCAACCAGGGGCCCTCCCCATGGGCATCCTTGGCATTCATGGGGAGTTAATGCGCAGATATCAGTAGAGTGATCCCTGTGTAGTCAGGAGGCTGCAACTGAGAGGCCACATGCTACCCCACAGCGGACTGGCTACCATGCTGGATGTCAGGTGCAAACAAGTCCATTATCATCATTGGTGCAGAAAACAACACCGCACAGTGGGTGGAGAAAATGCACCCAGGCAGTTGTCATCGCCCAATGGCTAGATAATAAGCGAAATTGCAGATCCACAATGACGAAGGAAACTAAAGGTCTCAGCACACAATGGACATGATACACCATGTAAGGCACCCTTCCCCAATTGGCTCACTATTTGGAAAATTTTTGAAGAATAGGCGTCAAACCCTACAGGAGACTATCACAAAAAGGCCAAAACATTTGAGACTCCTACAGGAGTATATTGCATAACTCACTACCAGTGTCCAGCATCACTAACATTGTTGCAGATTGCCTTAGCTGCTCCTGCACCATACCCCAACCATTAGACTGCAATGCCCTGGCAGCTGCTCAAGAGGGGGACCTGGACCTAGTACACACCCTTCAGAATGCTGACTCTAGCCTTAACCTCCAGGTCTACACCTGGCACCTACTGTAAGATCTGGTGTGATGTCCCCATGGATCCTTCACAACCTGTTGGTTCCAACAATTGCTCCTGACCTTTCCTCCCTCCTGCCTTCTGAGGAGGAGGAGGACATTAGTGTTTAACGTCCCGGCGACGAGGTCATTAGAGACGGAGCGCAAGCTCGGGTGAGGAAAGGATGGGGAAGGAAATCGGCCGTGCCCTTTCAAAGGAACCATCCCGGCATTTGCCTGAAGCAAGTTAGGGAAATCACAGAAAACTTAAATCAGGATGGCTGGAGACGGGATTGAACCGTCGTCCTCCCGAATGCGAGTCCAGTGTGCTAACCACTGCGCCACCTCGCTCGGTCCTGCCTTCTGAAAACTGGAATTTGATCACGTCCATGACCTTGCACACCGAGTCATCCACACTTCTGCCTCGCTCATCAAACAATGCTTTGTCTGGATGGACATCCAACATGACTGCAGCAACAGAGCCTGGTCCTGTGTTCCGTGCCAGCACACCAATGTTGGACGGCATGTTCACTCCCCTATGGCCAGCTTTCTCTCTACACAACACAAGTTTACTCATGTTTACCTCAACATTGTCAGCCCACTACCCTCCTCCAATGGATATCAATATCTGGTGACAATTATTGACAGATTTACACGCTGGTGAGAGACCATCACTATTCCCAATATTTCAGCCAAAACTTTGGTTGCAGCCTTTGTTCAGACCTGGGTGTCATGCTTTATATTCCCACTTGACATCACTACTTATCTCAGGCAGCAGTTCACCTTGGCCCTCTTCCAATCTCTGACAGTCACCTGTGATTCCAGATTCCACCACATCACCAGCTACCACCTTGCAGCTAACAGCATGATGGAGCGGTTCCATTTCAAATTTAAACCTGTTGTCACATGTTATTCTTTCAAATGGTCTGCTGCCCTACCCCTGATATTTCTAGACCTGTGGATCACACACAAAACTGACCTGGGAATTTCTGCTGCTGAGCTCATATACGGGCAGCCGCTCGCCACTCCTGGAGATTTTTTGGAAGCAACCCTACTTCCTCCTGACAGCAGCATCCCAGGTTTCATAGCCCACCTGTGACCAACACCTCTGCAACTTCATGGTGAGCACCATACCTTCATCCACCGTATGCACACACATAATGCTACGGGTCGAAGCATACCAGCTGCCACTCTGCCCTCAGTATTCAGTCCAGCACTTGGTGTTGTGAAGTGGGGACATGACATTCTCCATTCATCTGTACGGGGCCACAACAACTGTCTCAATAGACAGGCCATGTCGGCCTACGTCCTAGAGACCCCTCCAGCCAATGAGCACAGCACCATCAAGGTAGAGCTGCCTCTACCTACTATGCGCCCCAGCTGCAGCACCATCAACACTGCCTCTGATACAATGCAAGCCAATACTTTCCCCTACATTGTTCCCAATGTACCATTCGAAAATGCCACTCCAGACACCATGTCCAATATACCACCAGCTGTCGCCGCCTATGGCCACCACCAATCAACTATATGACTGACACACTCCACAGTGCATGGGACACTGATGTTCCAACACATTGCCCTTTCCATAGCCTCCAGATAACATAGACAGCACCCCACCTCCACAGGCACCCGCCACTCCCAATAGAGTGTCGTCACCACTGTTGCCATCAACCACACCATTGGCGTAGCAACGCTATTTCACAGGCTCTCAAACCTGTACACAGGTGTTACCCATGCCCCTCCTCTCACTCGAAACCACAGCACATGCACAAGTACAGCAGCAACAACCCATGCATGTCCCACAGCAATCATTGTCAATCAACTCGAAGCACCCATCTGTGGGGTTAGCACTGGTGTTTTACTCTCGAAAGGGGGGAACTACTCCTTCCGTTGCCTCCACCTGTAGCAGCAGACAACTGGCTGCACAGACCTTTGATGAGGCAACAGCTCCCAGCTGTGCTCTCAGCAGGTCGTCCCACACAACACCACATGGCTCACATCCTCATCTGCCACACTTCACCAGAGTATGCGTAAAGAGCAGAATTTTTATCCCATCTCCAGTGTCAGTGTTTTGTTATGGTTCATTTAATGAGATGAGTGCTACCACATTTTCTGTGCTGCCTTCCCAAGCTGCATTTCCTCAAGGTGCTTCCACTGACTGCAGCTGTACAAAACCTGATGCCAGAAGTCTGGTTCATCCCTCCGGTATCAACACCTTGAATACTCCATACGGTGTGGTGTAAATAGTGCAGGGAAGTGCAGTGTGTGCCAGAAGTTCCATGCAGATTTATTACTATTCCTTTCCCAGCTGTTTTGGCACCCCTTTACCACCAAGAGCGCCACTGAAACAGGTTTTCCTGCACTGCCGGACACCACTGAACAAAGGCTGTAAGCCATTCATACTCTGCCTTGTTGAAAGACTTCACCACCTCCATGATTAAGACACACTAACTCATTAATCTTTACTGTAGTTGTTAAATTTTAGGAATAAAGTCTCTGAACAAGCTCGCATGGCTTTTCCAGCATGCCCTGTTATTTACTGTTATCTTTCTTAGTTAGCGAACCGCTATAGGCTCTTATGCCCCTTAGGAGCACAGAAGGAGCTAAATTGTTCCTGTCTGGGAGTACAATCAACATGTTGAAGAGGCAGTTCCAGTAGCCATTGAGAGAATAGTATGCAACCAACTGCAGACTGTAATGCACATTGTGCAGTGTAGCTGCAGCACTGGGGATTAAAGAATGTTGTCAAAAAAAGTAAATAAACTGCAAGTCAGTCATCTTTTTGTGATGTTAATGGTAGCTGCGAATAAAGTTCTTGTAATTTTGTGGGTGTAACCAACATCTCCAGAATGATAATTAATATCATCAACTTATCTTGCTTTTGATGCTCCAGAGGCTTCACTACAGATACTGTTTCTTGAAAGTTGTTAATTGAAAATGGGCTGGAGAACTGCATGTTTCTCAATAATTGTATAAAGACAGTTGTTGTTTCAGATGCACTATTTGTGATGTCACACAGCCCTCATCAAAATCTTACATCACACTGGTCAACCCTACTCCTCCTTTTACACTCTTTATATACCTTTACAGCAATCTGTACATTGTTACATACAGCAAAAATGCAAATTACCATTACAAAAGTTATCGGCAATTACAAAAAAGCATCAGTATCTGGTATGTCATCAAAATGCTTTGAATGAACAATTCTGATTATATTTTTGTTAATTACATAGAAAATACTCCAACCCATATCTTTCTAACATGTTTCTGGTTTCAAATATAAGTACATTACTTGTTGGTGGGAACAAATTTCAACAAACATTACAATAGTCCAAATAATTGTTTTGTTTGCGTCATTGATAAGATTTTGTTTTATGAGTTTCAGTAATTACTAAGTAATTCAGAGTTGTTATGATTAGGAATTGTATAGTAAGCTGATAGGATGTTAATCAGAATTGTTACAGGTTTCAAACGTTACAAAAACAGTATTTTTGATATCTCTTCCATTATCTGATTGTTCGCAACTGAACAGTTAACTGTAGCCAACGAATTGATTACACATGGTCCTAGCGATGAATGGATGTAGTAATGATGAGCACTTGGACATGATTTTATTGAAAATTACATTTCAGTGTTCAGAAGGTGACATTACCTACATCTGTCCTATCTAATGATATAACAGTTAATCAAGCAACCTGAATAAGCTTTAGTGTCACAAGAAACATAAGCTACATTTATTTCTTGGAATCACATGAAGAGTGGGCTGTTAAATTACAACTGAAAGAAACAATGTCTGTTGTCTTGGCTCCAAAGTCAAACTTGGATCACTCCATCAAATGGCAGAGAAGGAGTAGCAGCCCACCATTTCTCACATATCATTCCAGTGAGTGGCAGAGAAGTTTGGGAAGGCAATCATACTCACAGAGTTTAAAGAGAACTCACAGTTTCCAGCATTTTTTGTGTGTGTGTGTGTGTGTGTGTAGTGCACAGTTTTGTGCATTGTCCCCTACTTCTAGATCAAGTGGAAGGCCTGAACCAGTCTCCAAAGGATGTGTGACTAGTTCGGCATTGAGTTGCTAGAGTTGCAGAACTGTAATTGAGGGTAGTGAAGTAAAAGGAAAAAGTTGTTAAGAAATGTTCCTTTACAAAATAAATTCTAGGAGTATTGCCCCAGTTTAATTCTGACAATACTGCAAAGGTGAGTACTCTAGAACTTAGTGTCAGTGGTGTTGAGGAACAGAGAAACAGCTGAAACAGAACTAAGCTCCAGGGTCCAATGGACATACTGCCAGATTGTATACCAAATTTGCAGCTGAATTTACCCCTCTTTAAACCATAATAAACCACAGCTCCCTCAAAAACCATATCCAGAACTGGAAGAAAGCTCAGGTCACACCCATCTACAAGAAGGATAGCACAAATGACCCACAAAACTACCATCCAATATCCTTGACATCCATTTTATTGTAGAATCTTAAGAGCATATTTTGAGTTCAAATATAGTGAGGCATATAAAACAGAATAAACTCTTCCATGCCAATTACCACTGATTATGAAAACATCAAGCATGTTAAACCCAACTAGTACTTTTCTCACATGACATCCTGAAAGTCACGGTTGAAGGCATTTAGCTAGGTGCAGTATTTACTTCTAAAAGGCATTTCTTTGTGTACCACACCTATGTGAATTATCAAAAGTATGGTTATATGGGGACATCAAGCAAAATTTGTTACCTGATGGAGGAAATTATTGATAGAAAGGATGCAGAAAAAACTACAGATATGCCTCAGGGAACACTTTTCATGTTGTATATTAATGACCTTGCAGATAATTTTAGTAGTAAACTCAGACTTTTTGCAGATGATGCAGTTATCTATAACAAAGTAATTTCCAAAAGAAAGAAATGCACAAATAATCAGTCAGATCTTGACAGAATTGAAAGTGGTGCAAAGATTGCCAACTTGTACCAAATGTTCAGATGTGTAAAACTGTGCACACACACACACACACACAAAACCATGGTATCCTATCCTATGAGTACAATATCAACTAATCTCAGCTGGAGTCAGTCAACTCATACAAATTGCTGGTCTAACAATTTGTAGGCATATTTGCATGGGCTCAATGACAGCTAAAGCAGGTAGCTGACTTTGGTTTATTGGTAGAATACTAAGAAATCAACAGTGTAGCTAATATAATAAAAAATGTCTAACCTGGCAGTGTGTCAGGGTCATGCCCCCCCCCCCCCCCCCCCCCCCCAGATAAGGATGGTTCTGATGAAACAAAATATTCAAGAATGCCCTAATTTACATTTAAAATAGCATCTGTTCACCATGGTTTTAAAACACATCTGTACCATAGATAAGAGTTACTTTGCAAGAAATGAATAAATCAGCAAAATATAACTGAGTAAATTTCTAAGAAATGAAGCAAAAAAACAGTTATTTTTAATTATATTTAGCTTCAGAACCTATGGAGGTAATACAAGAACCAGAAAGTCCTATCTCTACTTAACCAGTAAACTGATTGGTAACTGATAATCTGATGGGCATTCAGTAAGACTTGTAGTTACTATGTACAACACACATGCTCTTTGTCAGATTTATAATATTCATAAAAATAAAGAAGTGTAAATAGTACCTGGGTGCCTGTTGCTATTTCCCATACCACCATTGTTCCATTTATGTCAATTGATGTGACATGATCTCCAACAGGATTGACTAAACAAATATCTGCAATCTGGGCACCAAATGTCCTCACTGTAATAAATGATGCATGTGTTGAGCCTTCCAGCTTCAGTTGCAAAAGTTCACCCTGAAATTTTAGAATTAATTTATGGATCATGACCATTTCATTCATTCTGCAATGCCCTGTAAAGAAATACTGCCATTCATGTCAAAAAATCATTGTCGCCTGAAGAGAGTATGCAACTTTACTGACCAACATCATAAAGTACCATGGAATAAACAGTTTACAATGAACAGAAGAGCAATCTTATAAAATATACCATCCAGTCCCATTAATGTGACCACCTGTCACAAGCCTGAAAAACCACTATTTGGAGTACAGATCGTTATGAGATGGCTAGCGAAAGTGTCAGTGAGGTTCTGGAAGGTACTGACAGGAATGTGGAGTCTGCCACCTTCAGTGCCATAGCCAGCTGCACTAGGTTTTTTGGTTGAGAACCCCTGGCATGAACAGCCTGATCGAGAACTAGTCTAAACCCAGGGACTTAAGTACCCAGGGAAGTACAGTAAACTCATCCTAGCACTCACAGAACCACTCACATACACTGTGAGCTGTCTGACATGTTGCACTGGCATGCTAGTAAATGCCATCATGCCATTTTGCCCTTCGGCATGGACCCTTTCGACGACTGTTGCAGGGTGACGGATTTCAGATGTTTCATGCTGTACATGCCAACTACCATCTGTCCAATGGAGCATAAAACATAATTCATATGAAAAGGCCACCTTCACCTCTCAATGGACATACAGTTGTGATATTAGCATGCAAATTGCAGCCTTCATTGCTGATGAAGAGCAGTCATCACCGTTGCAAAAACCAGGTGTCTTTCACAGAGCAAAATTCACTAAATGGTTGTTCAGGAGACACTCCTGATATTTCATGTGGCCGGTCAGTTGCTCAAAAGTTACATGTCTACTCATCCACACATATCTACACAGCCTTCATTCTGCCATCATCTACGTCCCATTGTGCACCACAGTTGCCTCAGCACCGGTTTCGGATAGTGCCATTTTGCCATGCACAGAACACTTTACCCACTACAGCATGTGAACAGTTTACAAACTTAGCCATTTCATAAATTTTTCCACCCTTGGCCTGAAAACCAATGATCATCCTCTTTCAGAGGTCAGATAAATTGCTTCATTTCTGCATTACAACGACTACACTGTTTCCCGTTTCTCCAAACAAGGTTTATATACCCTCCACTGCTAGTGCTACCACATGCTATACATTAGTGGTCACAGCACATTGACATCAAATGCAGATGATGGTCACATTAATGTGAATGGACCATGCATATTATTTTTTCAAAAGCTTTCTCCCTTCTAACCAAATTGTCCATTACAGTACCACTAAAAAAAGCTCCTAACAGAGAAATGAATTAATGTGCAGTTATGGCTACATCTCAGTGTTGCGTCAGTGAACAAGAATTTATATCTTCACAGCTAACAGAGAAAGTTTGTATTCATGGTGGTCACACTAATGTGACTGGACTGTGTCAAAAAATAAAATAAAATAAAATAAAAAATAAATAAAAAATAAAAATTTTAAAAAATAAGAAAATTATTCTTCTAAAAACATCCTTTTCTCAGGACAACAGCTAAGAACTTCTTGACCATATGATATGTAAACAAAATAATCTTGCATTTTGTAAACAAAATAGATAGTTCAATTTTTGTTATTTTAAGTCCAGAAATATCGTGTTCATATTTCCCCAGCTTTTGTTTGCAACAACAAAGGTAAACATATTTTACAACATAAATAATTTTTAACTATCTGAAACAAGCATATTAAGGCAAGAAAGAAATCAGAACAAATATGTAGAAATTATAATTAAATTAATTAATATCATAGCAGTTTATTGGATAGATTCTTATGCTACATGTTTCAACCAACTGAAAAATATAAATATAAAACACTCACTGCTGCTGTATAACTCAATAAAATATCCTTAGCAGAAAATGTGCTGAAAACCCATATGGAATTGTCTGGCTGCAGGGACCACACTTTATACCATTCAGAACCACCACGTTTAAAATACTGCAAATAAAAATTACAAAAATAAAATTGGTTGGTGTACAGTAATGTATTAATCAAATTTTAGACTATAAAATGAAAAATCATGCTATTAAGATAGTTCAAAAAGTGAGGTGAAAACTTTTCTGTGGCAAAGTTTATTCAATAAGTCTCAAAGTTTTAAGGCTCTGGCATTTATTACATCCTTGCATAGTAACAATGGTTGTCCAAGCATTTGTTACATTAGTGAACAAATCTCTCAAAAGTGGTATAACAGAAATTGACTCCAGGTCTAGGAGTCAGTTAACAGCAGCTCCTGAACATTGACATTGGTTCTGAATTGGTGGTTAGTCAAGCACAAGCTCAAAATCTCTTGGTGCAGGATCCACGAGGTATAATGGATGTTCCAATACAATTACAAACAGTGCGGCAAATTATGTGTAATCAAGACTTATGCTGGCAGGCTTTGTCATGCAACAACAAAACAATTTCAGTAGCTGTCTGGGTTGTCTACTCTAAATCACCTTCTACCATTCCAGAACACAGTAACTGGCATCATTCACAGTCTCTTCAAAGGTACAGAAATCAACAAGCAGCACACACACTCCATGTCCCAAAAGACTATGGCCATAACTTTCTTTGTGGATACTGTTGCTTTAAAGTTCTTGTGAGATGATACAGGGAGTATTTCCACGATGTTTGTGCTATCTTGTCTCAAATGCCACATGATGTGCCCACATTTCTCACCTTTTATAATGTAACCAGGAAAAACACTCCTTATGCCTGAAACCATATTAAGCCTTGGGGACAGTATTCCATTCACTTTGCATTATTCTTTCTTGAGAGTTACCTTGCTACATAGTGAGTACATATCTTCTGGTAGCCCATCGTGCATGATATACACTACACAGCCAACATAAATGATGAGGTTATGTGCAGCCTGTTGCACATGAGTATGAAGACTGGCTTGCTTTAATCCTTTGACATGACACACATTGCAGCTAAGGTTTTGCTTACATCACCTTTATCAAAATCCAGGTATTATAACCACATCTGTTCTCATGAAAATACATTCACTTTGTAAACTTCCACTAGTTCATGAAGAACTGCAAACGGAGACTTTTGTTTAAAAGCAGAAACCTTATTACATGTTCAACTGTGTATCTACAATGCCTTCATCTTGAGGCTACATTCTGAAGCACAGCACCATAACTACTGCTATTTGATTGCATTTGAACGTTTGGACTCTCTTGATTGTCCAGAGATAGACTTCAGTTTGCACAAGGTATTTATACACCCAAGAAAGATTTTGTTCCCCTATTTATTGAACCACCAACAGAGTAGATGCTTGACATTAAATCTTAATTTTGAAAGTTTTATAACTGATTCATATATAACATAGAAAAAGTAATATAAGCACATTTTCTATCATCAGCTATGCAGCAAAAAAGTAAACTGTAATGTAATTGGGTAGATAAAAAATCTGCTCACCAAGCAGTGGCAGGAGAACACACATACAAAGGTATTAAAGTTTGGTAGTTTTCAGAACCAATGGCTCTTTCTTCTGCGAGAAGGGCTAAAGGATAAGAAAGAGGGGTGAAGGAAAAGGACTGATGAGGTTTAGGAAAAAAGGGGTATAATTTGGAAAAGTCATTCAGGACTCTGGATCAGGAGGGACATTCTGGACAAGTAATTCTTATGCCATCCTGTAAGTGTCCTCTAACTTGGTGTTCTGGGTGACTTGCAATGTCGGGAATATACCGCTTACCATGCACATGAGGAAAAGTTTATGTCGGAATGACTGGACGATCAGTCAACACCAGGATTGAAGAACATAAGAGACATTGCAGGTTGGGCAGGTGGAGAAATTTGCTGTGGCAGAGCACGCACTGAGTGATACCGACCATGTAATAAAATTCACCGAAACGGAAGTTCTGGCTGTAGAGAAGCACTATCACACCCGCTTGTTTGGAGTAGCTGTAGAAATACATAAACACACAAACAGCTTCAACAAGAAAGAGGGAAGCCTTAAGGTAAATGGATCCTGGCTTCCCGTACCTGCAGCAAACAGCCATCGCAGGTAGCAAGAGGAGAACCGCACCGGAAATGACCACGGAGAAGCCCTCGGACGTTGGCGTGCCAGGTACATATAGTCTGCAGCCACGAGCTCAGCTCCAGTTCACCATCGGCAATGGAGGGTGAAGCTTTGACAATGCCAGCCACTCATGCTGGTGAAATGTCAGTAAAATCATTAGATGAACGTCGGTTGAAGAACCCGATACAGAAGCCAATAGGCATAGTGTTATTGTTTGGATAGCTGTTATTGTTTTCACTGTACTTCACTCGATTTTAACAAATTTCTCTTCTTCAGAAACGCTTTCCTTGCCATTGCCAGTCAACATTTTATATCCTCTCTACTTCGACCATCATCAGTTATTTTGCTCCCCAAATAGCAAAACTCCTTTACTACTTTAAGTGTCTCATTTCCTAATTTAATACACTCAACATCACCCGACTTAATTCGACTACATTCCATTATCCTCGTTTTGCTTTTGTTGATGTTCATCTTATATCCTCCCTTCAAGACACCATCCATTCCGTTCAACTGCTCTTCCAAGTCCTTTGCTGTCTCTGACAGAATTACAATGTCATCGGCAAACCTCAAAGTTTTTATTTCTTCTCCATGGATTTTAATACCTACTCCGAATTTTTCTTTTGTTTCCTTTACTGCTTGCTCAATATACAGATTGAATAACACCGGGGAGAGGCTACAACCCTGTCTTACTCCCTTCCCAACCGCTGCTTCCCTTTCATGTCCCTCAACTCTTATAACTGCCATCTGGTTTCTGTACAAATTGTAAATAGCTTTCGCTCCCTGTATTTTACCCCTGCCACCTTTAGAATTTGAAAGAGAGTATTCCAGTCAACATTGTCAAAAGCTTTCTCTAAGTCTACAAATGCTAGAAACGTAGGTTTGCCTTTCCTTCATCTTTCTTCTAAGATAAGTCGTAAGGTCAGTATTGCCTCACGTGTTCCAGTATTTCTACGGAATCCAAACTGATCTTCCCCGAGGCCGGCTTCTACTAGTTTTTCCATTCGTCTGTAAAGAATTCGTGTTATTATTTTGCAGCTCTGGCTTATTAAACTGATTGTCTGGTAATTTTCACATCTGTCAACACCTGCTTCCTTTGGGATTGGAATTATTATATTCTTCTTGAAGTCTGAGGGTATTTCACCTGTTTCATACATCTTGCTCACAGGATGGTAGAGTTTTGTCAGGACTGGCTCTCCCAAGGCCGTCAGTAGTTCTAATGGAATGTTGTCTACTCCAGGGGCCTTGTTTCGACTCAGGTCTTCAAGTGCTCTGTCAAACTCTTCACGCAGTATCGTATCTCCCATTTCAAATTCATCTACATCCTCTTCCATTTCCATAATATTGTCCTCAAGTACATCGCCCTTGTATAGACCCTCTATATACTCCTTCCATCTTTCTGCTTTTCCTTCTTTGCTTAGAACTGGGTTTCCATCTGAGCTCTTGATGTTCATACAAGTGGTTCTCTTATCTCCAAAGGTCTCTTTAATTTTCCTGTAGGCAGTATCTATCTTACCCCTAGTGAGATATGCCTCTACATCCTTACATTTGTCCTCTAGCCATCCCTGCTTAGCCATTTTGCACTTCCTGTCGATCTCATTTTTGAGACGTTTGTATTCCTTTTTGCCTGCTTCATTTACTGCATTTTTATATTTTCACCTTTCATCAATTAAATTCAATATTTCTTCTGTTACCCAAGGATTTCTACTAGCCCTCGTCTTTTTACCTATTTGATCCTCTGCTGCCTTCACTACTTCATCCCTCAAAGCTACCCATTCCTCTTCTACTGTATTTCTTCCCCCCATTTCCGTCAATTGTTCCCTTATGCTCTCCCTGAAACTCTGTACAACCTCTGGTTCTTTCAGTTTATCCAGGTCCCATCTCCTTAAATTCCCACCTTTTTGCAGTTGCTTCAGTTTTAATCTACAGGTCATAACCAATAGATTGTGGTCAGAGTTCACATCTGCCCCTGGAAATGTCTTACAATTTAAAACCTGGTTCCTAAGTCTCTGTCTTACCATTATATAACCTATCTGATACCTTTTAGTATCTCCAGGGTTCTTCCATGTATACAACCTTCTATCATGATTCTTAAACCAAGTGTTAGCTATGATTAAGTTGTGCTCTGTGCAAAATTCTACCAGGCGGCTTCCTCTTTCATTTCTTAGCCCCAATCCATATTCACCTACTACGTTTCCTTCTCTCCCTTTTCCTACACTCGAATTCCAGTCACCCATGACTAATAAATTTTCGTCTCCCTTCACTATCTGAATAATTTCTTTTATTTCATCATACATTTCTTCAATTTCTTCGTCATCTACAGAGCTAGTTGGCATATAAACTTGTACTACTGTAGTAGGTGTGGGCTTCGTATCTATCTTGGCCACAATAATGCGTTCACTATGCTGTTTGTAGTAGCTTACCCACATTCCTATTTTCCTATTCATTATTAAACCTACTCCTGCATTACCCCTATTTGACTTTGTGTTGATAACCCTGTAGTCACCTGACCAGAAGTCTTGTTCCTCCTGCCACCGAACTTCACTAATTCCCACTATATCTAACTTTAACCTATCCATTTCCCTTTTTAAATTTTCTAACCTACCTGCCCAATTAAGGGATCTGACATTCCACGCTCCGATTCGTAGAACGCCAGTTTTCTTTCTCCTGATAACGACATCCTCTTGAGTAGTCCCCGCCCAGAGATCCGAATGGGGGACTATTTTACCTCCAGAATATTTTACCCAAGAGGACGCCATCATCATTTAATCATACAGTAAATCTGCATGCCCTCGGGAAAAATTACGGCCGTAGTTTCCCCTTGCTTTCAGCCGTTCGCAGTACCAGCACAGCAAGGCCGTTTTGATTATTGTTACAAGGCCAGATCAGTCAATCATCCAGACTGTTGCCCTTCAGAAACCACACGTTTGTCTGGCCTCTCAACAGATACCCCGCCATTGTGGTTGTACCTACGGTACGGCTACCTGTATCGCTGAGGCACGCAAGCCTCCCCACCAACGGCAAGGTCCATGGTTCATGGGGGGAGGAGGGGGGGGGGGGGGAAGGATATAAAATCTGTTAAATCTGAACTCAAGAGGGTAAATCAATAAGCCAAAAATTGATTATTTTAGGACACTCAGACACATTCACTGGACTGATGTTTACAGTGCTCATGGCACAAATGAAAAATGTAATACTTTTGCTAATAAAGTGCTTACCTTATTTGAACACTGTTTTCCCCCAAAACTAATCAAGGTTAGAGCAAAGTCTACAAAGAAGCCATGGATTACTTGAGGAATAGGGGTATCTTGTAAAACAAAAAGAAAACTTTATCCGTCAATTTGAAACAGTTCTGATGTTAATGCTATAGCACATTACAAGAAATACTGCAAAATATTAAAGACTGTAATACGAACATCAAAGCAAATATATTACACGGAAAAGATAGTCATATCAGATAACAAAAGAAAGTCAATATGGGATATAGTAAGGAGGAAACCGGTAGAACCAGACATGAAGAGGGACAAATAGCATTAAGAGTAAGTGGTACATTGGTGACAGATGTGTATAGTGTTGCAGAACTTTTCAACAAACATTCTATAACTGTTACTGAAAAGATGGGGTTGTCAGGTTTCTGAAGATGCTGCTATGGAATACCTCAGACCATACATTTCAAGTAACTTCCATAATATGAATTTGACCCTCACTACCCCAGCAGCAGGATGCAGCTTCACTGTATAGTTAAATGATGATGGTGTCCTCTTGGGTAAAATATTCTGGAGGTAAAATAGTCCCCCATTTGGATATCCGGATGAGGACTACTCAAGAGGACGTTGTTATCAGAAGAAAGAAACTGGCATTCTATGGATCGGAGCGTGAAATATCAGATCCCTCAGTCAGGCAGGTAGGTTAGAAAATTTAAAAAGGGAAATGGATAGGTTAAAGTTAGATATAGTGGGAAGTAGTGAAGTTCGGTGGCAGGAGGAACAAGACTTTTGGTCAGGTGAATACAGGTTTATAAATACAAAATCAAATAGGGGTATTGCAGGAGTAGGTTTAATAATGAATAAAAAAAAATAGGAGTGCAGGTAAGCTACTACAAACAGCATAGTGAATGAATTATTGTGGCCAAGATAGACACGAAGCCCATGCCCACTACAGTAGTACAAGTTTATATGCCAACTATCTCTGCAGATGATGAAGAAATTGATGAAATGTATGATGAGATAAAAGAAATTATTCAGATACTGAAGGGAGACGAAAATTTATTAGTCATGGATGACTGGAATTTGATAGTAGGAAAAGGAAGAGAAAGAAATGTAGTAGGTGAATATGGATTGGTAGTAAAAAATGAAAGAGGAAGCCACCTGGTACAATTTTGCACAGAGCAGAACTTAATCATAGCTAACACTTGGTTCAAGAATCATGAAAGAAGGATACATGGAAAAAGCCTGGAGATACTAGAAGGTATCAGATAGATTATATAATGGTAAGACAGAGATTTAGGAACCAGGTTTTAAATTGTAAGACATTTCCAGGGGCAGATGTGAACTCTGACCACAATCTATTGGTTATGACCTGTAGATTAAAACTGAAGAAACTGCAAAAAGGTGGGAATTTAAGGAGATGGGTCCTGGATAAACTGACTAAACCAAAGGTTGTACAGAGTTTCAGGGAGAGCATAAGGGAACAATTGACAGGAATGGGGGAAAGAAATACAGTAGAAGAAGAATGGGTAGCTTTCAGGGATGAAATAGTGAAGGCAGCAGAGGATCAAGTAGGTAAAAAGACGAGGGCTAGTAGAAATCCTTGGGTACCAGAAGAAATATTGAATTTAATTGATGAAAGGAGAAAATATAAAAATGCAGTAAATGAAGGAGGCAAAAAGCAATACAAATGTCTCAAAAATGAAATTGACAGGAAGTGCAAAATGGGTAAGCAGGGATGGCTAGAGGACAAATGTAAGGATGTAGAGGCTTATCTCACTAGGGGTGAGATAGGTACTGCCTACAGGAAAATTAGAGAGACCTTTGGAGAAAAGAGCACCACTTGTATGAATAGCAAGAGCTCAGATGGAAATCCAGTTCTAAGCAAAGAAGGGAAAGCAGAAAGGTGGAAGGAGTATATAGAGGGTCTATAGAAGGGCAATGTAATTCAGGACAATATTATGGAAATGGAAGAGGATGTAGACGAAGATGAAATGGGAGATAAGATACTACGTTAAGAGTTTGACAGAGCTCTGAAAGACCTAAGTTGAAACAAAGCCCTGGCAGTAGACAACACTCCATTAGAACTACTGACAGCCTTGGGAGAGCCAGTCCTGACAAAACTCTACCATCCCGTGAGCAAGATGTATGAGACAGACGAAATACCCTCAGACTTCAAGAAGAATATAATAATTTCCATCCCAAAGAAAGCAGGTGTTGACAGATGTGAAAATTACTGAACTATCAGTTTAGTAAGTCATGGCTGCAAAATACTAAAACAAATTCTTTACAGACGAATGGAAAAACTGGTAGATGCCGACCTCGGTGAAGATCAGTTTGGATTCCATAGAAATATTGGAACACATCGGGCAATACTGACCCTACGACTTATCTTAGAGAAAGATTAAGAAAAGGCAAACCTATGTTTCTAGCATTTGTAGACTTAGAGAAAGCTTTTAACAATGTTGACTCGAATACCCTTTCAAATTCTGAAGATGGCAGGGGTAAAATACAGGGAGCGAAAGGCTATTTACAATTTGTACAGAAACCAGATGGCAGTTATAACAGTCGAGGGGCATGAAAGGGAAGCAGTGGTTGGGAAGGGAGTGAGACAGGGTTGTGGCCTATCCCTGATGTTATTCAATCTGTATATTGAGCAAGCAGTAAAGGAAACAAAAGAAAAATTCAGAGTAGGTATTAAAATCCATGGAGAAGAAATAAAA
Source organism: Schistocerca nitens (assembly GCF_023898315.1). Classification (NCBI taxonomy): domain Eukaryota; kingdom Metazoa; phylum Arthropoda; class Insecta; order Orthoptera; family Acrididae; genus Schistocerca; species Schistocerca nitens. The sequence goes on along the minus strand of NC_064614.1, from coordinate 571,086,942 downwards.
ACCTTGAGGTTCGCCGATGACATTGTAATTCTGTCAGAGACAGCAAAGGACTTGGAAGAGCAGTTGAACGGAATGGACAGTGTCTTGAAAGGAGGAAATAAGATGAACATCAACAAAAGCAAAACAAGGATAATGGAATGTAGTCGAATTAAGTCGGGTGATGCTGAGGGAATTAGATTAGGAAATGAGACACTTAAAGTAGTAAAGGAGTTTTGCTATTTGGGAAGCAAAATAACTGGTGATGGTCAAAGTACAGAGGATATAAATTGTAGACTGACAATGGCAAGGAAAGCGTTTCTGAAGAAGAGAAATTTGTTAACATCGAGTATAGATTTAAGTGTCAGGAAGTTGTTTCTGAAAGTATTTATATGGAGTGTAGCCATGTATGGAAGTGAAACATGGACGATAAATAGTTTGGACAAGAAGAGGATAAAAGCTTTTGAAATGTGGTGCTACAGAAGAATGCTGAAGATTAGATGGGTAGATTAGATTAGATTAGATTTACTTTCATTCCAATTGATCCGTAGTGAGGAGGTCCTCCAGGATGTGGAACATGTCAGAAAAACAACAATACATGACAAATATTCACAACTAAAACAAATAAGCTAATGTACCATTCCACACGTCCCAAGTGGAATGATTGTCATTTTTTAATGAACACTAAGAGTCATTTTACAAATACTAATGCACTGAATTTAAAATAAAAAAGTTTTTTTTTATTTATAAGGTAATAAACATGTAATACAACTACACACACACACACACACACACACACACACACACACACACACACACACACAAATTTTCAATGAACACATTACTGCACTGAAATTGTGCAGAAGTTATGTTGTACTTCTATACAAATCAGTTGGTTTTACTAAGAAATTCATCAATGGAGTAGAAGGAGTTGGCCACCAATAAATCATTTAGGCTACTCTTAAACTGAATTTCATTGGTTGTTAAGCTTTTTATGGCTGCTGGCAAGTTATTGAAAATGTGTGTTCCTGAATAATGCACACCTTTTTGTACAAGACTAAGTGACTTTAAATCCTTGTGAACATTATTCTTACTTCTAGTATTGATTCCATGAATTGAGCTGTTGGTTTGAAAAAGTGATATATTTTTAATGACAAATTTAATTAAGGAATAAATATATTGGGAAGCAGTAGTTAGTATCACTAGTTCCCTAAACAGGCTTCTGCAGGATGTTCTTGAGTTCACACCACATATAACTCTTACTGCACGTTTTTGTGCCCAGAAAACTTTAGCTTGGCTTGATGAATTACCCCAAAAAATAATCCCATATGACATTATGGAATGAAAGTAAGCATAGTATGACAGCTTTTTCATTTTTATATCCCCTATGTCTGACAAAATTCGCATTGCAAACACAGATTTGTTAAGACGCTTCAGCAGTTCTGTGGTGTGCTCCTCCCAGTTGAATTTATTATCAAGCTGTAATCCCAAGAATTTAACACTGTCCACTTCTTCTATCTTCTTGTCATTGTATGTTAGACATATACTCTTGGGACACCCCTTACAAGTTCTGAAGTGCATGTAGTGTGTTTTTTCAAAGTTTAGTGACAAAGAATTGGCTTGGAACCAGTGATTAATGTCCACAAATATTTTATTGGCTGATCTTTCTACGACTACACTTGATTTGCTACTTATTGCAATGTTTGTATCATCGGCAAAAAAAAACAAGCTTGGCATCTGGTAATGTTACTGATGAAAGGTCATTGATATACACAAGAAAAAGTATGGGCCCCAAAATGGAACCTTGTGGGACCCCACATGTAATTAGTTCCCAGTTGGATGATGCCTGATAGCTTGATACATGTCTCTTTCCTAATAACACCCTTTGTTTCCTGCCAGAGATATAAGATTTGAACCATTTTGCAGCATTTCCTGTTACACTATAATATTCTAGTTTACTTAAAAGGATATTGTGATTTACACAGTCAAATGCCTTTAACAGATCACAAAATATACCAGTTGCCTGCAATTTTTTGTCTAATGAATTAAGCACATTTTCACTGTAAGTGTAGATAGCCTTCTCAATATCAGAACCTTTTAGAAATCCAAACTGTGACTTTGACAGTATGTTATTTGAGATAAGATGGTTATAAAGCTGATTGTACATTACTTTTTCTAAAATTTTTGAGAATGCTGGCAACAGTGAAATTGTACAGAAATTTGATGCTATTTCTTTATCTCCCTTCTTAAACAGTGGCTTAACTTCAGCATATTTCAGCCATTCAGGAAATATTGCACTGATAAACGACTGGTTACACAGATAGCTTAATATGTTACTTAGCTCAGAATCACATTCTTTAATTAACTTTGTTGATATTTAATCATACCCACTAGATGTTTTTGATTTTAAAGATTTTATGATGGACATTATTTCTGTTGGGGTAGTGAGGGTCAAATTCATATTATGGAAGTTACTTGAAATGTCTGGTCTAAGGTAATCCATAGCAGCATCTACCGAACCTGACAATCCCATCTTTTCAGTAACAGTTATAAAATGTTTGTTAAAAAGTTCTGCAACACTATACACATCTGTCACCAATATATCATTTACTCTTAATGCTATTTGTTCCTCTTCATGTCTGGTTCTACCGGTCTCCTCCTTCACTATATCCCATATTGTCTTTATTTTGTTATCTGATATGACTATCTTTTCCTTGTAATATATTTGCTTTGACATCCATATTACAGTCTTTAATATTTTGCAGTATTTCTTATAATGTGCTATAGCCTCAACATTGGAAATGTTTTGGATTGACAGATACAGTTTTCTTTTTGTTTTACAAGATACCCCTATTCCTCGAGTAATCCATGGCTTCTTTGTAGACTTTGCTCTAACCTTGGTAAGTTTTGGGAGAAAGCAGTGTTCGAATAAGGTAAGCACTTTATTAGCAAAAATGTTATATTCATGCCATGAGCACTGTAAACATCAGTCCAGTGAATGTCTCTGAGGAGTGTCCTAAAATAATCAATTTTTGGCTTACTGATTACCCTCTTGAGCTCAGATTTAACAGATTTTATATCCTGTTCAGTATTAACATTTAACAGAAGGAACTGCATGTCATGGTCTGAGAGGCCATTGACTATTGGCTTTGTAATATAATTTTGTTCATTGGACTTTTCTATAAAGATATTATCAATGGCTGTTTGTGAGCAAGTGGCTATCCTAGTGGGGAACTTTACAGTGGGAATTAAGTTGAATGATAGTGTTACTAACTCAAATAAGTTCTTATAGGGAGAGTCTTTAAGGAAATCTACATTTAAATCACCAGCAACCACTATTTCTTTGTTTTTGGTTGTTAAATGGGCCAGTACAGCTTCAAGGTGGTTTACAAACAGATTAAAGTTACCTGCAGGTGCTCGATATACACTTAATATTATGAAGGATTTTTTGTGAAATTCTAATTGCGTTGCACATGCTTCCATATGCTGTTCTAGGCAAAATTTATGAATGTCTATGTTCCTAAATTTGTGACAGTTCCTGATGAATGTGGCAACTCCTCCTTTCTCCATTTCTGATCTACAAAAGTGAGATGCTAACCTAAACCCTGTAACACTTAAGTTCTATACCAGTGGTCACATGATGTTCAGAGAGGCTGATTATGTCAGCTGGGTTTGAAGACTCTAATTCATCTATGCAGATAGTTAATTCATTAATTTTATTTCTCAGTCCTCGAATATTTTGATGCAAGAAAGATAGCTGACATTTCACATTGACTGAGTTAAAATTGGGTGGAGTTAAAATATCTGCTGACAGTTGAAAATTCTTAACCAATGGCTGTTTATGCTGATGTAAGAAGCTGGAATATGGTTTTTGATTTCTTTCTGAAACTGAAGGTTTGTCTCAGTTCTAACCTCTCTTAAAATTTGCTTTCTTTCTGTCCTCCCTACCCTAAAAAAGGGTCTTTTCTGAATCCTATAACCACTGGTATTTTACCACTCATGACAGTGCCTCCCCCCTTTAACTTTCCTGCTATTTCCCCAGCCAATTTAACCCTAATCACATAACTAATGAGGAGGTATTGAATGCGGTTGGGGAGAAGAGAAGTTTGTGGCACAACTCGACAAGAAGAAGAGACCGGTTGGTAGGACCTGTTCTGAGGCCACAAGGGATCACAAATTTAGCATTGGAGGGCAGCGTGGAGGGTAAAAATCGTAGAGGGAGACCAAGAGATGAACACACTAAGGAGATTCAGAAGGATGTAGGTTGCAGTAGGTCCTGGGAGATGAAGAAGCTTGCACAGGATAGAGTAGCATGGAGAGCTGTATTAAACCAGTCTCAGGACTGAAGACCACAACAACAACCCCAGCAGAAATAATGTCCATCATAAAATCTTTAAAATCAAAAACATCTAGTGGGTGTGATTAAATATCAACAAAGCTAATTAAAGAATATGATTCTGAGTTAAGTAACACATTAAGCTATCTGTGTAACCAGTCATTTATCAGTGGGGTATTTCCTCAATGGTTGAAATATGCTGAATTTAAGCCACTGTTTAAGAAGGGAGATAAATAAATAGCATTAAATTTCCATCCAGTTTCACTTTTGCAGGCACTCTCAAAAATTTTAGAAAAAGTAATATACAATCAGCTTTATAACCACCTTATCTCAAATAACGTTCTGTCGAAGTCGCAGTTCAGATTTCTAAATGGTTCTGATATTAAGAAGGCTATGTACACTTCCAGTGAAAATAAGCTTAATTCATTAGACAAAAAATTGCAGGCAACTGGTACATTTTGTGATCTGTTAAAGGCATTTGACTGTATAAATCGCGATATCCTTTTAAGTAAATTAGAATATTATAGTGTAACAGGAAATGCTGCAAAATGGTTCAAATCTTATATCTCTGGCAGGAAACAAATGGTGTTATTAGCAAAGAGACATGTATTAAGCTATCAGGCATCATCCAACTGGGAAATAATTACATGTGGGGCCCCACAAGGTTTCATTTTGGGGCCATTACTTTTTCTTGTGTATATCAATGACCTTTCATCAGTAACATTACCAGATGCCAAGTTCATTTTGTTTGCCGATGATACAAACATAGCAATAAAGATCAAATCAAGTGTAGTCATAGATAGATCGGCCAATAAAATATTTTTGGACATTAATCACTGGTTCCAAGCCAATACTTTGTCACTAAACTTTGAAAAAACACACTACATGCAGTTCAGAACTCGGAAGAGGTGTCCCACAAGTATATGCCTAACTTATGATGAAGAAGTGGACAGTGTTAAATTCTTGGGATTACAGCTTGATAATAAATTCAACTGGGAGGAGCACACCACAGAACTGCTGAAGCATCATAACAAATCTCTAGTTGCAATGCAAATTGTGTCAGACATAGGGAATATAAAAATGAAAAAGCTGTCATACTATGCTTACATTCGTTCCATAATGCCATATGGGATTATTTTTTGGGGTAATTCATCAAGTCAAGCTAAAGTTTTCCAGACACAAAAACATGCAGTAAGAGTTATATGTGGTGTGAACTCAAGAACATCCTGCAGAAGCCTGTTTGGGGAACTACGGATACTAACTATTGCTTCCCAATATATTTAATCCTTAATGAAATTTGTCATTAAAAATACATCACTTTTTCAAATCAACAGCTCAATTCATGGAATCAATACTAGAAATAAGAATAATGTTCACAAGGATTTAAAGTCACTTAGTCTTGTACAAAAAGGTGTACATTATTCAGGAACACACATCTATTACTTGCCAACAGCCATAAAAAGCTTAACAATCAATGAAATTCAGTTTAAGAGTAGCCTAAAGGATTTATTGGTGGCCAACTCCTACAGAGGGAAGCATTCCATGTGGGAAAAATATATATAAAAAACAAAAAAAGATGCTGTAACTTACAAAATGAGAGAGCACTGGTATGTTGATAGACACAATAAAAACACACAAGCACATGCACAAATTTCAAGCTTTCGCAACCCAAGGGTGCTTCATCAGGAAAGAGGGAAGGAGAGGGAAAGACGAAAGGATGTGGGTTTTATGGGAGAGGGTAGGGAGTCATTCCAATGCCGGGAGTGGAAAGACTTACCTTAGGGGGGAAAAAGGACAGGTATACACTCACGCATACACTCACACATATCCATCCGCACATATACAGACACAGGCAGACATCCTGGAGGACCTCCTCACTATGGATCAATTGGAATGAAAGTAAATCTAACCTAATCTAAACTGCAACAAGTAAGTACTATTCTAACAATTTGTTCAGCAGTGAATTCTTCATTACATGGTATACAAAAAAAAAAAAAAAAACAACAGCAATGTTTTTGAATAAACTGATATACAGTCGCATTTTATTTTTTAAGGTTATGTTTATGTATGTTTTGGATCACAAATGATTGCATATTTTACTGTTTTTTAGGTCATTACATTCCAGGCCCTAGTTATCAGTCACATAGTGGAATGTAAATGAATATGAGATGGATGTGATAGTAAACATAATGTTTTATAAACCTGCATTTTAAGGGATAGTGCTGATTCTCAAACCCTGTGCAAAAAGTATTTCCTAGAATCATTTCAGCTTAGACAATGCAGACTTTACATGTCCATTTCTAACCCTGAAGTATGTGCTGTCACTGATTTGCTTGGTTCAAAAAGCCAATAAATTTGATGATTCTGAAATAATAGCTGATAGTAAGTCTTTTTTGGTGCATCAAAGCTACAGTATGAAACCAAAAAATTCAGAATGGAAGTATCTTCACCCTGATTTAAATGTTAAAATAACGTTAGACCTCTATGTTGATAAATGTCAAGGTGGAAAGGAAGTTTTGGAATAAAAGTTTTACTATCATACTTCCTGTATTAACTTTGACTTGCATTTTCAAGTTCCAGCAAAAGATGAGTTGAAAGGCAATTGAAGAGAACAGCTGAACCAAAGTATCATGGCAAATTTGAACTGAATGTGAAACCACACTTGGTCAAAGTTTTCCAAGCTGGACAGTCTCTTAAAAATGACAAAGTTGCTGTACCAGATGCATGTTATGTTGCAACATTTGACACACAAAGGATCTTCCATTTGCAAAATCAACTACACCCATAACATGCTATAAGAGGAACACATAAGTATACAATTCTGGAATTCACTGTTTTAACAATGATAATGAGTACATGCATTTATAGGAAAAGACAGGAGGAGGAAGAGGGTCCCAAGAAATATCATTTGTGTTTGTTAAACATATTAGGCATAGGGCTAAAAATAATACACATCTTATTCTTTACTGTGACACTTGCACTGGCCAAAATCAAAATAATAAACTCATGTCTAAATTAAAGAACATGATCTTATATCCTCAGTTAAGCAATAAAACAACTGATCACAGGGTTTTAGTATCAAGCCTTTCATTTTTGCCTAATAATCAGGATTCCAGAATAACAGTACCAATGTCATGAAAGTTTATTCAAATCTTTACTCCTGAGAATTGGATTTGTTTGCCAAGAAAGCCAAGATTGCCTTTTGTAGCTATCAAAGTAACAACACCTCAAATTTTAGCCATCAAAAAACGTGAAGACATAACAGTTGACAGGAAAAAAAACTAAACAATGGCTTTTCATCAAGTGGTTAGAAATGAAGTGGATGAGGTTTGAGCAAGCAGAATCTTCAACACTATGGTTAATTTATGAATTTGTTGAGAAGGGAGAACTGCTGAACAAAATCCCTAGAGTGGTTACTGAGGGAAAGAAAAAGGATATTCTTTCACATTTAGCGGTTCTTCTCCCAAACCCCAGGGCCTTTTCAAAGGTGTATGGACAGAAACTGCCACTAGGTCACAAACATCTGTGAATGAGGAAATGTCAGGAACAGATAATAGCGAACCTCTCTTTGATAACACAATTAAAAGCTTAATTTCAATGTACTAAGATTATTTTGTGATAGAGCTATTAAAAAATTATAAAATTTTTCGTTTGATCAACCTTATGGGGAAAAAAAAAGAAAGAAAGAGACATTTCAGGGCCAGGGTGAAACTAGATCTAGTTTAGTAAATCAAAAGTGATTTCTGACGTTAATTATTGTTTTTGAAGTTTTAAATTATGACTCGTATCTAAGCTGCCTTTCAAACTACAACAATAACAAATAAATTATCCTGTAAATCACTTTAGAATGCCACTAATTTATAAAGATCTCAAAAGTATACTGGACCTGATCCTCTTTACCTCTAAATGGATATTACTCTCCATGTAGCACATTAGTTTCAGTAATAAGGTTTCTTGCAGTCATATATTCATGTAAATTCTTTAATGGCTACACTGATTACAACTATAAGACATTTTTGATTGCCCATGGATACTTCTTTGTCGATGGCTGTTTCTTAATATGTGGGGAGACAACACCAGAATCAAGCTCCTATTAAAAGACTTTTAGTAGGGTCTTCGAGCAAGAGCCTCACAAAATATTCTACATCTCCATCCACCTCTACATCCATGTATACAGTGATCCATCAGAAGTTTCGGATGAGATTATCTCGAAAACTATACATTGGGTAAAAATAGTGTGTAAGACAAGTTCATAATCTCAAAGGCGGACATCAAATGATACTACACATGACCTCTAGCCCCCATCCCCTTGGGTGGGGTGGGGGGCAACTTTTAAATCTTAAATGGAAACACCCATTTTTTATTGTTGATTCGGATTCTCCATAAAAAGTAATCAAGTTTTGTCTGAAACATTTTTTAAACCATTGACAGATGGTAAAATATGGGAAGAACTCTGATTTATTTACAATTATGCGAGAAAGATGCATCAAATCAATAAAAAATGTGCACCAATTCTTTCGTTATGCCAAATTAAGCTATTTTTGTACAAAATGTACTGCATCCTACTTTTAGTGTTACCCAGGAACAGCAACGTGGACATAGTAGAATGATAGAATGATGTTCCGATGGGGTGCTTCATTAGTGTGTGACCCCTTGCCTCTCACAATTTGGGGTGCTTAATTAATGAAATTAGCCATGAAGAAATTGTTCAAAAGTATCCCCATTTGCTTCTATGCATAAAGTCGATCGTCTGCAAAAGTTGTCCACAGTTTTGAGAAGCACATCTCTTGGTCTGGCTGCACATGCTCTTCGAATGTGTTGCTCCATATCGTTTCTGCTTGTGGGCTGTCTTTCATAAACAATATTTTCTAAATAACCCCACAATAAAAAAATCAGGAGATGTTAGGTCTGGTGAACATGGAGGCTACTGAATTGGTTCGCCGCGTCCTACCCACCGACCAGGGTACCTTAAATTTAAAATGTACCACAGATTTTTAACATAATGGGGAGCTGCTCCATCCTGTTGGAACCACATTCGTTGCCTAGTTTCTAAATCAACATCTTCCATTAGCTCCAACAAATCATTGCGGAGAAGTTGTAAATAAGATTCCCCAGTAACATTTTGGTCAAAAAAATACGGTCCTGTCAAGTAACCATTTAAAATTCCACACTAGAACATTACCAACCATTTGTGTTGATTGTCAATGGGTCTGTGCCAGTGTGGATTGTCAGGGGACCAATAATGACAATCATGATGATTTAATTCACCATTGTTTTTGAATGTGGCTTCAATGGTGAACATAACGTATCTAAAAAAATCATTGTCGCCTCTTATCACTTCCAAGGCCCATTGGCAGAAAGGCATGCGTATTTGCACATCTTTCACCGTTAATGCCTGTGTCAGTGTGATATGATATGCATGATATTTATGTGCCTTCAATATCCTCAAAACAGTTGATTTCGGTATTCCAGTTTGTCTCTGAATCACACAACTACACTCCTGGAAATTGAAATAAGAACACCGTGAATTTACTGTCCCAGGAAGGGGAAACTTTATTGACACATACCTGGGGTCAGATACATCACATAATCACACTGACAGAACCACAGGCACATAGGCACAGGCAACAGAGCATGCACAATGTCGGCACTAGTACAGTGTATATCCACCTTTCGCAGCAATGCAGGCTGCTATTCTCCCATGGAGACGATCGTAGAGATGCTGGATGTAGTCCTGTGGAACGGCTTGCCATGCCATTTCCAACTACCACCTCAGTTGGACCAGCGTTCGTGCTGGACGTGCAAACCGCGTGAGACGACGCTTCATCCAGTCCCAAACATGCTCAATGGGGGACAGATCCGGAGATCTTGCTGGCCAGGGTAGTTGACTTACACCTTCTAGAGCACGTTGGGTGGCACGGGATACATGCGGACGTGCATTGTCCTGTTGGAACAGCAAGTTCCCTTGCCGGTCTAGGAATGGTAGAACGATGGGTTCGATGATGGTTTGGATGTACCGTGCACTATTCAGTGTCCCCTCGACGATCACCAGTGGTGTACGGCCAGTGTAGGAGATCGCTCCCCACACCATGATGCCGGGTGTTGGCCCTGTGTGCCTCGGTCGTATGCAGTCCTGATTGTGGCGCTCACCTGCACGGCGCCAAACACGCATACGACCATCATTGGCACCAAGGCAGAAGCGACTCTCATCGCTGAAGACGACACGTCTCCATTCGTCCCTCCATTCACGCCTGTCGCGACACCACTGGAGGCGGGCTGCACGATGTTGGGGCGTCAGCGGAAGACGGCCTAACGGTGTGCGGGACCGTAGCCCAGCTTCATGGAGACGGTTGCGAATGGTCCTCGCCGATACCCCAGGAGCAACAGTGTCCCTAATTTGCTGGGAAGTGGCGGTGCGGTCCCCTACGACACTGCGTAGGATCCTACGGTCTTGGCATGCATCCGTGCGTCGCTGCGGTCCGGTCCCAGGTCGACGGGCACGTGCACCTTCCGCCGACCACTGGCGACAACATCGATGTACTGTGGAGACCTCACGCCCCACGTGTTGAGCAATTCGGCGGTACGTCCATCCGGCCTCCTGCATGCCCACTATACGCCCTCGCTCAAAGTCCGTCAACTGCACATACGGTTCACGTCCACGCTGTCGCGGCATGCTACCAGTGTTAAAGACTGCGATGGAGCTCCGTATGCCACGGCAAACTGGCTGACACTGACAGCGGCGGTGCACAAATGCTGCACAGCTAGCGCCATTCGACAGCCAACACCGCGGTTCCTGGTGTGTCCGCTGTGCCGTGCGTGTGATCATTGCTTGTACAGCCCTCTCGCAGTGTCCGGAGCAAGTATGGTGGGTCTGACACACCGGTGTCAATGTGTTCTTTTTTCCATTTCCAGGAGTGTATTAATTTCGGGATCCAGTTGAACACAGGCAAGGATGGTAAGGGTATGAGCGACATTTTCATTGTATTCGCGATGACGATGTGGACGGTGCATGTATCCATTTCGAACTCGCTGAGTGCAATTTCGAATAATGTTTTCGCTTGGTTGTCGTCTGCCTGGGAAATGATCTGCATACAACTGCTACAGCTACAGCATAATTGTTACGGCATTCACCTAAAATTGACATCATATCAACAATCTCTGTAGGAGGATAGTGAGCTATGTTTCGCAAAAGAATAATTTACTTTCACAGTTGATGGTTACGGTTCACAACCTGACAGTGAAGTGAGATCTAATCGCAATGCACTGACCTTTATACTGAGCCATAGTTCACAGTTTGGCCACGGTGGCAGTCGGGTGAGTAATGCAATTGTGAAGAGTTTCCTAACGAGATTTTAATACCATTCTGTCTCCCTCCACCAAAAACTGTGGTGGGTAGGATAGATTTTGTAAAATTTGGCGTAATGAAAGAATTGGTGCACATTTTGTATTGATTTGATGTGTCCTTCTCGGATCATTCTAAATAAATCAGAGTTCTTCCCCAATTTTAATTTTTCTCGATTTCAGTATCATCTGTCAATGGTTTAAAAAAAGGTTTCAGACAAAACTTGATTACTTTCTTATGGAGAATCCGAATCTGCAATAAAAAATGGGTGTTTCCATTTAAGATTTAAAATGTGCCCCCCATCCCACCCAAGGGGGCAGGGGCTGGAGGTCACGTGTAGTAACATTTGATGTCCCCCTTTGAGCTTACGAACTTGTCTTACACACTATTTATACCCGATGTATAGTTTTCGAGACAATCTCACACAAAATTTTAGATGGACCACCCTGTATACTCTGCAAACCACTGTGAAATTTGTGGTAGAGGATATGTCCCACTGTACTAGTTATTAGGCCTTTTCTTCTGTTCCATTGACATATGGAGTGTGGGGAGTTGGGTTGTTTGTGGGAAGAGACCAAACAGCGAGGTCATCGGTCTCATCAAATAGGGAAGGATGAGGAAGGAAGTCAGCTGTGCCCTTTCAAAGGAACCATCCCAGCATTTGTCTGGAGCGATTTAGGGAAATCACGGAAAACCTAAATCAGGATGGCCGGATGTGAGATTGAACCGTCGTCCTCCCGAATGCGAGTCCAGTGCGCTACCACTGCGTCACCTCGCTCGGTATATATGGAGTGTGGGAAGAGTGGCTGTAATTAGTCAAATCTTGTCTTCATTATCGCTTTCGGAGAAATACAGAGGGCTGCAGTATATTCCTAGATTCATTACTTAAATTTGTTTCTAGAAACTTTTGAAGTTGATTTTCAAGGAATTGTTTGCATCTATCTTCAAAAGTCTACCAGTTCAGTCCTTCCAGTATCCCCTTGACACTCTCCCATGGGTCAAACAAACTTGTGACCATTCATATTGCCATTGTTCATATCTGTTCCACATCTCATATTAGTCCTATTTAGCATAGGACCCACTCGCCTGCACAGGACTCCATGATGGGTCGCATGAGTGTTTTGTTCACAGTCTCCTGTGTAGACTGGTCACCTTTCCCAAGTATTCTACTGAAAGTCTTACATCTTCTTTATCTTTGATTGAGACTATGTAATCATTCAATTCCATATCCCTACAAATTGTTACACCTACGTACTTGTTTGACATGAACAATTCCAATAGTGGCTCATTGATGTTATGTTCAGTAGATACTTTTTCTTTTTCTTTTCTGAGGTGCATATTGCCACATTTCTGAACAATTAAATTGAGCTGCCAATTGTTCTCCACTTTGAAATGATATAAAGATCTGACTAAATATTTGTACGCCTTCTTTCATTACAAACAATTGCATAATTTGTAAAATGTCTGAGGTTACTATTAATATTGTCCAGAAAGCCATTAGTATAAAATGTGAACAGAAAGCATCCCAACACACTTCCCTGGGACACGTCAAAAGTTACTTCTACATCTGTCAATGATTCTCCATCCAAGACAGCCAGCTGTTACCTTCCTGCCAAAAATTCCTCAATCCAGTCACAAATTCTGCTTGATATCCATACAATCACACTTATGATAGTAAAATGCTTTTCAAAATTTGAGAAATACTCTATCTACCTTACAGCCTTGGTCCATGGCATTTAGCATGTCATGTGAGAAAAGTACAAGCTGGGTTTAATGTGATCGGCATTTTCGGTATCAATGTTGTTTAGCATGGAGGAGTTCATTTTGTTTGAGATACCTCATTGTGTTTCACCTCACACTATGTTCTAAGATTCTACCAGAAACTGACATCAAGGATATTGGATGGCAGTTGTGTGGATCACTTCTGCTACCCTTCTTGTAGACGGGTATGACTCAGAGGCAGTTCTTCATGAAGCCCAGAGGGGCCCAACCACACCAGAAATTTAGTGATGTAATTTTATTTGGTGTATTTTTTCATTATTATATCAAACACTTTGAGTATGACATGACTTTGATGGGTTATAAGTGATACAGACCAGAGGTAATCAGGCCCACTTTCCACAACTCTATTGTAGAGACACAATGTTAATCTGAGATATCTGTAATTTGGTCATTTGACCACCACCAAGGGCCAGCATCAGGCAGCCAATACTCCCTCCACACCCCCTACTTATAAAACTGCATTCACAGTGATGTGCCTGCTTCGCCCCTCGCAATAGCATAGTGTAGGGCCAGGTTGGGTGGGCCCCCTGGACGGACCAGCTCATGGATACGCCCTTTTCAAATGCACCCCAGTGAACCCTACTGTCTCTCCCCTCCCTGCCATCCTGTACACTTGTCTACACAATCTTTGGGGTCAGGCAGCTTGGACCTGTAACCAGAGCCGTAAAAAGGTGATCCTGGACCCCTGGCAGACTTTCCAAAGCTGCAAAGCTGCGACCCCCCCCCACCCCCCCACCACCACCACCCCTCCCCCCAGTAAAATTATCTTTCTGCAATGTTTTCTACACAGATATAAGAAGTTTGGTATTTTGTAAAGTAGGTGTAATAAAAATGAAGCATTATTGAAGAATATTATTTAAATGAGCTATATAGGCGAAAAATATTGCATTCAACGAGTTAAATGTATCAGTGCAGTAAGTAAGGCCAGACATACCAGCAATTAAAGGGAACAGCCATGGGTATCAGGATGGCCCCCTCGTACGCCAACCTATTTATGGGTCGCTTAGAGGAAGCCTTCTTGGTTACCCAGGCCTGCCAACCCAAAGTTTGGTACAGATTTATTGATGACATCTTCATGATCTGGACTCACAGTGAAGAAGAACTCCAGAATTTCCTCTCCAACCTCAACTCCTTTGGTTCCATCAGATTCACCTGGTCCTACTCCAAATCGCATGCCACTTTTCTCAACATTGACCTCCATCTGTCCAATGGCCAGCTTCACACATCCGTCCACCTCAAACCCACAAACAAGCAACAGTACCTCCATTATGACAGCTGCCACCCATTCCATATCAAACGGTCCCTTCCCTACAGCTTAGCTCGAATCCCTGAACCATTACACCAACAACCTGAAAACAGCTTTCGCATCCCGCAACTACCCTCCCGACCTGGTACAGAAGCAAATAATGAGAGCCACTTCCTCATCCCCTCAAACCCAGAACGTTCCACAGAAGAACCCCAAAAGTGCCTCACTTGTGACAAGACACTTTCTGGGACTGGATCAGACTCTGAATGTGGCTCTTCAGCAGGGATACGACTTCCTCAAATCCTGCCCTGAAATGAGATCCATCCTTCATGAAATCCTCCCCACTCCACCAAGAGTGTCTTTCCGCCATCCACCTAACCTTCGTAACCTTTTGGTTCATCCCTATGAAATACTCAAACCACCTTCCCTACCCTCTGGCTCCTATCCTTGTAACCGCCACCGGTGTAAAACCTGTCCCATGCACCCTCCCACCACCACCTACTCCAGTCCTGTAACCCGGAAGGTGTACACGATCAAAGGCAGAGCCACATGTGAAAGCACCCATGTGATTTACCAACTGACCTGCCTACACTGTGAAGCCTTCTATGTGGGAATGACCAGCAACAACTGTCCATTCACTTGAACGGACACAGGCAGACAGTGTTTGTTGGTAATGAGGATCACCCTGTGGCTAAACATGCCTTGGTGCACAGTCAGCACGTCTTGGCACAGTGTTACACCATCTGGGTTATCTGGATACTTCCCACTGACACCAACCTAACAGAACTCCGGAGATGGGAACTTGCTCTTCAATATATCCTCTCTTCCCGCTACCCACCAGGCCTCAACCTCCGCTAATTTCAAGTTGCCACCGCTCATACATCACTTGTCACTCAACAACATCTTTGCCTCTGTACTTCCGCTTTGACTGACATCTCTGCCCAAACTCTTTGCCTTTACATATGTCTGCTTGTGTCTGTATATGTGCAGATGGATGTGTGTGTGTGTGTGCGATTGTATACCTGTCCCTTTTTCCCCCAAGGTAAGTCTTTCCGCTCCCAGGATTGGAATGACTCCTTAACCTCTCCCTTAAAACCCACATCCTTTCGTCTTTCCCTCTCCTTCCCTCTTTCCTGATGAAGCAACCATGGGTTGTGAAAGCTTGGTATTTGTGTGTGTGTTTGTGTGTTTTTTACTGTGTCTATCTACCAGTGCTTTCTCGTTTGGTAAGTCAGAGAATTTTTTAGTGTAGTAAGTAAATTACAAATTGTCCAAGCTTTCTAAAAGAATTGAAAGTAAAACTAAATCTTTGTCTTACTGATTGTGGCAGCTACTGTACTTGATTTTATTGTGATGTATAATAAAGAACAGGTTTTATTTGCTCCTATTAAATTATTAACAGTGTATGAATTATTAATAGGAAATAAAGGAAAAAGGGCTATAACTATACATTGAGAACATAATCCTTCTATTCAAGAATTGTGTTGTTATTATAATTTTACTTTCCAGTTTCTTGTTTTGAATGTAGCAAGCTCATTGATAACATTATTGAAATAAAATTTAGCAGCTGTGACATATTCCATCAACAAGATAACTGAATTTGACAGACAGTCTGCTTCAACTACAGGGTGTTTCAAAAATGACCGGTATATTTGAAACGGCAATAAAAACTAAATGAGCAGCGATAGAAATACACCGTTTGTTGCAATATGCTTGGGACAACAGTACATTTTCAGGCAGACAAACTTTCGAAATTACAGTAGTTACAATTTTCAACAACAGATGGCGCTGCGGTCTGGGAAACTCTATAGTACGATATTTTCCACATATCCACCATGCGTAGCAATAATATGGCGTAGTCTCTGAATGAAATTACCCGAAACCTTTGACAACGTGTCTGGCGGAATGGCTTCACATGCAGATGAGATGTACTGCTTCAGCTGTTCAATTGTTTCTGGATTCTGGCGGTACACCTGGTCTCTCAAGTGTCCCCACAGAAAGAAGTCACAGGGGTTCATGTCTGGTGAATAGGGAGGCCAATCCACGCTGCCTCCTGTATGTTTCGGATAGCCCAAAGCAATCACACGATCATCGAAATATTCATTCAAGAAATTAAAGACGTCGGCCGTGCGATGTGGCCGGGCACCATCTTGCATAAACCACGAGGTGTTCGCAGTGTCGTCTAAGGCAGTTTGTACCGCCACAAATTCACGAAGAATGTCCAGATAGCGTGATGCAGTAATCGTTTCGGATCTGAAAAATGGGCCAATGATTCCTTTGGAAGAAATGGCGGCCCAGACCAGTACTTTTTGAGGATGCAGGGACGATGGGACTGCAACATGGGGCTTTTCGGTTCCCCATATGCGCCAGTTCTGTTTATTGACGAAGCCGTCCAGGTAAAAATAAGCTTCGTCAGTAAACCAAATGCTGCCCACATGCATATCGCCGTCATCAATCCTGTGCACTATATCGTTAGCGAATGTCTCTCGTGCAGCAATGGTAGCGGCGCTGAGGGGTTGCCGTGTGATAATTTTGTATGGATAGAGGTGTAAACTCTGTCGCATGAGACGATACGTGGACGTTGGCGTCATTTGGACCGCAGCTGCAACACGGCGAACGGAAACCCGAGGCCAATGTTGGATCACCTGCTGCACTAGCTGCGCGTTGCCCTCTGTGGTTGCCGTACGCGGTCGCCCTACCTTTCCAGCACGTTCATCCGTCACGGTCCCAGTCCGTTGAAATTTTTCAAACAGATCCTTTATTGTATCGCTTTTCGGTCCTTTGGTTACATTAAACCTCCGTTGAAAATGTCGTCTTGTTGCAACAACACTGTGTTCTAGGCGGTGGAATTCCAACACCAGAAAAATCCTCTGTTCTAAGGAATAAACCATGTTGTCCACAGCACACTTGCACGTTGTGAACAGCACACGCTTACAGCAGAAAGACGATGTACAGAATGGCGCACCCACAGACGACGTTGTCTTCTATATCTTTCACATCACTTGCAGCGCCATCTGTTATTGAAAATTGTAACTACTGTAATTTCGAAAGTTTGTCTGCCTGAAAATGTACTGTTGTCCCAAGCATATTGCAACAAACGGTGTATTTCTATCGCTGCTCGTTTAGTTTTTATTGCCGTTTCAAATATAATGGTCATTTTTGAAACACCCTGTACATTCTACTGTAAGTAGTTTTTTATCATCTTTAATTTGCTGAAAGTGTACTGTAATTGTCATAAATATCCTCGATGTTATTTTGATGTTTACATAAGCAACTCATAATCCATACATTGAAAACAAAAGATCAAAATATCCAAATGGTAATCTGTGTTAGCGCCCTTCATCAGCTCTTTCTGCTGGAATTTGAAAGCAGTTATTTCATTAACTAGTTCTGTTGTATCAAACTGTATTTGGCACCAAAATCTACTACACATTTTTCAAAATAAGATTCAGAGCTCTCAGTGAATGCTTTTCTGGCAGGAAATTAAAGTGAGATGAAATGATGTGTTATATATAAGATCCAGTTCCCACTTCACTTATTATGCTATCCAACACTTTTAAGAGTCTAGCTTAAACATTTTCACTTCATTCCTCAGTTGGCTGAAATTGGCAAAAATAGGAGGTCTTACATTAAATAGCATATTATTTGCTTGAACATCCAGTGGTCTTTTGAGATCCTACTATACTATAGTGAAGTACCGGAAAAAACTCCATTGTTGAAATAAGCTAGCCATGCAGGCAGCAACTGTATGAATTACGCTCACCAAGGACACATAATTGAAATAACATATGTTTGGCCCGGCATTCCAACTCCCCCTCCTCCCCTTCTGCCATTCTCAATGGGAAATGTTGCAAACAGCAAATGGACCCCTCTGTCAGTACTGTTCCACATTCTGGATCAGTGCCATTGAAACTTGAGTATTCTTACAATGCTTTTAAAATGAATAAAGTAGATTCTTTGCTAAAAATGTCCTTTAATTTATTAAGAATGGAAGATAGGCTAGAATTCAAGCAGTTAAGCAATTACAATATTACATAAAAGAGAATGGAATTCGCTTCTGCATATACTTTATTATTAGCTAAAGTATGTCTTGGATTAGGTCTACATTTCTAAGTATATACTTACCATATTTACTATTTTTCTAGAGTTTTTAAGCAGTAAGTCACACATGAAACAATTCAGAGCAGTTCCATTATAAAGTTTATTGACTTCTTTCTGAGCCCCACAGACAAAAATGAGCACCAACCACCACTGATGTTACTTATACTTTCTTCCAACTACTGTGCATGATTTTTTGTTTAACAGATTTTTGGTGGATTCTAGTTAAAAAAGGGGCTAACTTAGCCACAAGTTAAGTATGGAATTTGATAAGAATTTCTTTGGGCTTGAGCTTTATTCAATTTCAACAATTTCAGCTGTTTCTCAGCATCACTGATGCTAATGTAAATTTCTGTCATCTTTCCAGTGGCACAAGAATTAAGTTGGGTTAATACTCCTTAATGTTACTTTGTAAAGTGAAACACAGTGAAACATTTCTGGTTTTGCTTTGCTACCCTCAATTTCATTTCTCATCTCATCCATGAGTGACCAGACACTTAACTTTGTTGCACTAACAGCTTTTACATATCACCAAAATTTCTTTGACTTTTGTGAAATATCTTTTTGCAATATTCTTCTATTTTGATCTTTGAAGACTTCACACACTTCTCCTCTGACAGCCAAATATGTTTTATTAACAGCTCTTATACACAATCCTGTGCTTTATTTTGCATGTATTAAGCTGTAGCCTCTATTTCATTAGCAGTTTCTTTACAGTGACTATATACCCTGGAGGGACCCTATCATCATGAACTGTTCTACTGGGTACAGATTGTAACGAAATTCATTATGGTATGATAAATGTACTAACTGATCTTGGACCATATGAAGTGAACGATATCGCACTGAAGACATAAAAAACAAATATGCACTCCTATATAGCTACATGAAAATGTTTAAATGTCAACGTTCATAAATACTTAATGTAATTACAATGATGTTTATGAACTTCTCAAAAAAGATAGACAAATAATTATACTTTATTTATTAAATATATGTTCCAAAATTAGTTTCACATAAATAGATAAATATATGATAGTAATTTCTTCGCTACATGTTGTTAGTGGTAAATCTTTGTTCTTTCATGCAGTTGATTATATGCGTTTGAAGTGCGAGGATGGAGAATGTTTTGTGTGTGTTTTATTGATTTCTATTGCAAAGAGAAATGACTGAAAATATATGTGTAATTCTGCAGAACGTCCAACAGAAATCATATTATTATTGAAACATCAACCTGGTCATCCTCTAGATAATTATAGAAAGATAAGATAATAGAAAGATAAACTACAGAAAGGAAATGCACAACAAGCCATCAATACACAACAAAGAAGAGTAGCAAAACAGATGAGTATTTTTATTATTAACCATACTGGTTATTTAGATTCGACTGTCCTGTCACTCGCTGTATTGTGTCACTATCTCTGTGTGGTAAGTGCTGTGAAAATGTGATCAGTTGCCCAAGTTACTAACTTACTCCAAACATTAATAAACCAACTTAGGGCTGCTGCTTCAGCTGCCTTATGGTCTCCGATACCAGTTTTGATGTCGACGCCCTCAAAGAGGTCAGATCTATTTGTTGTCATTAGATTTAATATATTTCAATCATGAGGATTCCCAATCGTCTGTTCTAGGTATTTTTCAGGGAAAGCATTTATTAATGTTTTACAGGAGGTCTTGTGATGCCCACCACTAACAAAACTGTAATTATCCCAATTGATTGCTGGATGATTAAAGTTTTGTCCAGTGATTACAGTATGACTGAGGAATGTGTCTACTGTTGAACTGAGGCTTTCTCTAAAATTTTTGGTTACATTAAGAGGTGAGTTAGGTGGATGACATAAGGATTCAATCATAATTTTATTTCCACCACTTATGCTGAGTCTTGCCCCAACAATCTTGTATGTAGCTTAACTGTCTGTCCCAGGCTGATCTGAGTTTCTTGTCTGCTAAAGGGGTCTGACCCCAGACTCCTACGGTCATCAGGTGAAAGCCAGGTGAGATGCAGTGGTGAGGACCTAGTTACGCTTGAGAGTGCCAAGAATACATCACTGACAATAACACATATGTTAGGCAGTAATGAAGGGTTATCTTTCAATGTGTCACACCACAGCCAGATGGGCAGAGCAGTGCCTCTTCAGCAGAGGAGTCAGGTCCCAGGTTCACCTGGAGTATTCGCTGTGAAGTGTTTTCTTGTTGCTTTATGGTTTTATGAAGCTGCTGGCTCGCTCCTGTTAAAACTGTAGTTGAAACTGCATCACAACACTTCATGAGATTTGTCACCCAACGTAACATCTGATGTATTTATCTTTTTCTTTTACTCCAGTTGTCATAGTTGGTTCTCTTGAAGTAGAGGTCCTGCTAATCAGTGCCTTTCAAATCCTTTGTGTAGCTGGGGAAAGGCTTGACTTCCTAAAATTCTGCAACTGTTTATTGGAGCAATATAAGATAACTTCTACTCATACCATGAAAAGGCACGTTGACTACTTTCCTTTTACAGACATATATTTCCTTGAATGGGTGTACAGATCACCAGTGTGACTCATGAATTACAGTAGAATACAACTTTTTATATGACATATGCCTTGAAGACTCAACATGACCATCCAGAGTACAACACACTTCATTTGTCACAACACAATCATGTCTCCTGTTTTCATTCTTGGAGAGTGTAGTTGCTCCTTGATGGTCAAGCCACTGCCAAGCTGTGATGCGAAAATGTAAAAGGTGCCACCCACAGCAGGTGAAGCCATTTACTTGTTGTCACACCTTGCTGTTTTCTTGTATTCCATACCCATCTTTTAATATCTGCACAAAACAAACACTATCACACAGTATATGTTCTGTGACTTACTCTCTAATTAATGTTATTCTGCCACAACTATCTTTCCTTGTACTACACAAGGAAAGTGAAATGTCATTTGCCTAAATGGCATGCAACACTTCAGCTGGCATGCAGGGGTTGGCTCTCAGCCCCCATTTAGGAGATGGGAGCCAGCAATACCAGTGTCTGCCACAGGAATGGGATGAGCAGCTACAGTGCCCCCCTCTCGAAGGTGGATGACTGACAGTGTCCTAGTCATGCCTAGAGAAAGCTTGCAGTGTTATGGCGGCCTCCATGTCCCATCAGTGTTGCCTCAGAAGCTGGTGGTGCAGCTGGACTCATGGTCCCATAAGACAATCAAAAACAGCTAAGCATGCCAAGGGTCAACCTCCATAGCCTCCCCTCTTGCTGGATAGCTGCAATTGACACAAGGGCTGAGATTATGCACTGAGCAATGGTAATCAGTACTCAGCAACAAGGCATTTGTTAAGAAGGGTGGAGTATTTATGTTGGTGCTTCCTGTGTGCTCTGTGGAGGTGAGGTTGGCTATGACATCGTATGTCCTGGTTTTCCCTTGCTGTGATTTAGACTTTCACAACATCACCTTTCAGAGGCTCTTTTCTGCTGGCTTGGTGCCTGAACACTTATTTTGTTCTGAAACATAGAACCACCATTTGACTGTACAACAGGTTTTATTTCACAATCTAGATTTCGGCCTTAGGCCATTATTAAGTGTTACAACTGTAACAGATTGAAAGAGTAAATTGTACAAGTATCATACAATGCATCAGAAAGTAATAGGGCAAATAGTTAAATCAATGTATGGCCTGCACGATTCATTCTGTCACTTACGTATTATAAATCATTAGACTTGAGCAGAACCCAAGTCATCATCAAAACATGTACCTTCAGTTACATAAACCTGTTTTGTCAAAATAAATACATTTCTGTAGCATGCTAATTCACTGGCCATTAGCACGCCTCAGTTGATGTTGTTGTGGAAAAATAGATGGCCAAATCACAGGTTTTTTAAAATATTGGCTATGTTTTCAGGATCATGAACCAGATTTCCTTCATGTTTAATTTTGAGTTCTTCAAAAGTTCTTATGGTTTTTGGTGTTTCCCTTCTAACAGTATTCCAAATAGTCTTCATTCTGTTATGAGAGTTATCCATTTCTTGCTCATAAGACAATGCTTTTGATTTTTGTATTGCCTTCTTTAGTATCTTACAGTACATTTTATAATTGCCAGTTTTTGTCGTGTCCTTAGACATTCTAACTGCAATGTAAAATTCGCTCTTTGTTTTATATGATTGGTTAATTCCCTGATTATGATTTACCAGTATTGCTTCTATCACACTTTTTTGGGAATATCTTTTCAAAGATGGCTGAGAACCCATTTATGAATATATTAAATTTAGCATTAATCTTATCCACCATGTACACAGGGCTCCTGTCCATCTGTTGTAGTTTGTTTTTCAAGATTTTCAGTGCGTCACTAGTCATTGACCTAATAGATTTCCAGGTGGGGGTTAATTTCTTGAGGGATGTATTGTCATGTAGAGTGAGGAGTTGTCCATTATAGTAGACAGTCCAGGGGTGACAGTGAAGCTATGGTACCTGCTTAAATCTATAAATATGTTGTCCATCAAAGTCTGACACTCAGGTGTGACCCTAGTGGGAAAGTCAGCTATTGGAATAAGATTATATGAATTCATCAGGTGTTGGAGTTCTACTTTGCTGTTGTTTTCAGTTAAGAAGTCTACATTAAAATCCTCCAGAATGATAATTTTATTATTTTTAGAAAATAAAGCAGATACAACAATCCTATTTGAACCAAAAGTTCTAAACAGTATTCCCTTACATCTACAGATCTAAATATGACATCTTAGCTACACCACCTTTTTCCTTGTTGTCCCTAGAGTAGTAGCTTGCATTGTTGTGGTCAGAATCTAAATGTAATAATTTAATGCCATTTGTGATATGATATTTTGTAAAGCATAATATTTGAGCATTGTTTATACTACTGATCTACTTTGCTGCTAAGTCCCTTAATATTTTGATGAAAGATACGCAGGTTGGACTTGTTTGTAGATGTGTCACTTCTTGTTCTTTGTATCTGTAGTAAAAAATTCTTTCAGAGAAGATGAGCATACAACTTTCTTGTGCAGTCTGCTTGCCTGCCGTGTTTACTCCTGTTGCTGCTGTACCTCTTCTTCTTCTTCTTCTTCTTCTTCTGCAGGTGGTGTTAAGCCAAAAAATTCTTGGTGTATTTGTTGGTATGGCTTTTGCTTCCTGGTGACAATCAAGTGGTGAAGTTATTTATTGGCTTGTTCCATTTTGTAATCTATGTCTGTTTTACTATTTGATAGTTACTTTCTAGCCTACTGGGTTCAAACCACTTCATAATTTGCAACTGATTGATGACTTCACTGTTTGCTGCTCACCAAAAATGCTTTATGGTTAGCATTTTATTGTCGCTTGTCCTTGTTTCTTCATTGTCCCACATAATATGCATAAATATTTTATCAGTAAGAACCTCCTTTCCTGATGCATTTGAATGAAGGCCAGGAGCAGTGCAGAACCTTTGTTACAAAATGTTTAAGTCTATAACATCGACATTCTGGAAATGGGTACATATTTCTGTGAAACTCTTGTTTGCAACACTAATTTCTCAGTTCACACACGACCAGCTCAGTAAGTCATGACATTGTGGGACATTCACAAAGAGTACATTTGTATGAGTTAAATTATTTAGAAATTTTCTCATTTCTGTGCTAACCCTGTAAATCTAATTTCTATAAACATCATTAGATCCTTCCAGCAATACAACAAAAATGTCGTTAGTCAAACTAGTAACTTCACTTAATTTTGTTAGGTTTGTTAGCTCACATCATGGAGCTCCAGGCTTTATGAATCGAGATGCCTTGAAGTTGTATTTTCATGTTAACACTGCAGAAATTCTCCAGCCATAACGATCCCCTAACACACAGATTTTCTTATGTTTTACAATTTTCGCACTCCGGGGATCAACTAGCAATGGTCTATTTACTTTTTGTGATTCATTTCCCAACTTTTCAGCTTTAGCTGGCTGAATCATTGAATCTTCAGCAGTGAACACAGAAAAAGTTTTTAAGCACTTGAGATAGAACATTTTTGTGCACTAAAGTTTCACTGTTTTTATGCACTAGAGTTACACTGTTTTTACACACAGAAGTTTCACTGTTACTTTGAGACTGTACTTCCTGGGTACAGTTTTCTTCCATTTTCCACTTGTCTGTCTACGCCAAATTTTCTTGGTTCATCAGCATCTCACATTTTCCAGGTTGAAATTTATGTTCCATTTCAGAGCACTGATTATAAATTTTAGATTGCACACACATTCATTTAGCTTTGAAATTTTGTCCTATTGACTTGGTTAGAGCCGACAGTGAAGCTCCATGTAAAAAAGTCTAAGGAAAAGGAACTTTAATCAAGTAAACTTAATTATATTTCATGATGAGATGAATGAGACAGAAGAGTGCTTTGAAAAAATATTTCAAGCACTGCAAATTTTGAAGAATTTTTAAGCGGTTATCACTGAAATATTTCCATCTAAAATTTATTTTAATAAAGTAACAAGAAAATAAATATGAATTACTAAACAAATAAAAATCTCTAGTGCTTAGGAAAGACAGCTATATAAGGAGCTAAGATATAATAAAAATATTGACTTTTGTTGGCTTTGTTAGATGATAAAAATTTTATTTAAGAGGTGGCAAAGCAAAATTCAAATAATAGAATGAGAGAGGATACAGGAAATTGTCATCTCATCTCTCTTCATCCAGACCTGTCAAAAGCATTTGAAAAAGCTGTTGCCATCCAGATTCAAAATTTTATTGAGAAATGCAGATTGTTTTGAAGAACCAATTTGACTCCCACCTAGAAAAAGCATTATGGAAGAAATTCATGGATCATGGATAGTTCTATACATTGATTTACTTAATACCTATGCAGTACAAAACAAAGAGTGGTTGTCTCTCAAATGCAACAAATTATTCTCACAAATGGAAAACAGTAACCCAAAGTGTCCCTCACGACTCTCTTCTAGGACCAATTTTGTTTTTGTTCTATGAGGGTTGAATGAAAAGTAATGCCTCCACCTTCATTATTGGGTTTGGATGGGAGTATTTTAATAAATCAAACATAGAAACAATCCTTAGAATGTGATCTTTAACTACCAATATTCACTTTTCCACATAATCACCAGCCAACTGGATACATTTCTGCCAACGATGAACAAGTTTTCTGAAGACGTCACGGAAGAAGTCGACACTCTGCTTTCACAACCACAGTCTCACAGTTCTCTCAGCATCTCTGGGTTGTAATGGTGTACCCACATTTCATCTCCTGTCACAATTGAATGGAGAAATGCAAATCTTCATTCTCGTAACACAAGAGGAGTTCCTGGCAAATTTCAAGTCTGTGCACTTACATTTCCGGAGACAGCATCTGGGGTACCCATCATTCACAGATCTGATAGCCCAGCAAAGCAATGATGTGACCAACACATTCTCATGAAATGTCGATTGTACTTGCAATTTCTCTCTGAGTGATACGATGATCGTTCTGAATCAATCTGACAACATTTTTCTTGTGAAACTCAGTGGTTGCTATCACAGGATGACCAACTCTTTGTTTGTCACGCATGTCAGATGTTACCGCCTCATCATCTTTAAACTTGCTCGCCCAATGATCTACATCTACATCTACATCTATACTCCGCGAGCCACCTTACGGTGTGTGGCGGAGGGTACTTATTGTACCACTATCTGATCCCCCCTTCCCTGTTCCATTCACGAATTGTGCGTGGGAAGAACGACTGCTTGTAAGTCTCCGTATTTGCTCTAATTTCTCGGATCTTTTCGTTGTGATCATTATGCGAGATATATGTGGGCGGTAGTAATATGTTGCCCATCTCTTCCCGGAATGTGCTCTCTCGTAATTTCGATAATAAGCCTCTCCGTATTGCGTAACGCCTTTCTTGAAGTGTCCGCCACTGGAGCTTGTTCAGCATCTCCGTAACGCTCTCGCGCTGACTAAATGTCCCCATGACGAATCGCACTGCTTTTCGCTGGATCATGTCTATCTCTTCTATTAATCCAACCTGGTAAGGGTCCCATACTGATGAGCAATACTCAAGAATCGGACGAACAAGCGTTTTGTAAGCTACTTCTTTCGTCGATGAGTCACATTTTCTTAGAATTCTTCCTATGAATCTCAACCTGGCGCCTGCTTTTCCCACTATTTGTTTTATGTGATCATTCCACTTCAGATCGCTCCGGATAGTAACTCCTAAGTATTTTACGGTCGTTACCGCTTCCAATGATTTACCACCTATGGCATAATCGTACTGGAATGGATTTCTGCCCCTATGTATGCGCATTATATTACATTTATCTACATTTAGGGAAAGCTGCCAGCTGTCGCACCATTCATTAATCCTCTGCAGATCTTCCTGGAGTACGTACGAGTCTTCTGATGTTGCTACTTTCTTGTAGACAACCGTGTCATCTGCAAATAGCCTCACGGAGCTACCGATGTTGTCAACTAAGTCATTTGATGCATAGCTTTCATTCTATGATGAATCTCCTTTGGGGGGACACCTTCTGCTATCAAGAATTCAATGACTGCACATTGCTTAAATTGCATTGACCAACTGTCTGCACAGGGTTCCATATTTTACACTGCAACAATACAACCGTTCATTGGTAAGGCTTTGTGCCAACTGAAGCTGTAGAGAAGAGACTACAAAACAAGCCAGTACCCGCCGCAATGCTGCCAACTGTTGAAGAGTTACAAAGGTGGAGGCATTAGTTTTCAGTAAACCCACATACATTAATGATTTAGCAGTCAATATAAGTGACCAAGTGATTTTATTTGCAGATGATATATCTGTATTAATTGAAGATCTTATGCTACAAAACAAACTAGCATGCATCATCAACACAATAAATCATCTAGAAAGATGGTTCCAGCTCGATAGACTAATCATGAACATTCCAAAAATCCATATGAACTATTTCAGAACAAAACAGCGAAAATCCCAGGAAATTAAAGTAAGTCATAAAAATCAAGATCTAAAAGAAGTGGATTCCATGAAATTTTTGGGATTAAACCTAGATAATAATTAAAATTAGAAAAAACATATTGAGTATCTGGTAGATAAATCATGTAGCTTTGCATTTGTGATGCGAATATCAGCTCTTGCCACTGAGTTGAATACAAGAAAAATGTTATGCAAACTGAAACTACAAAAAATAATCATTAGAAATGTATGTCATATATCCAATGAAATCATGTCCCCATTATCTACAAACCTAGAGTTATCAGTTATCAACAATTTCCTCCCTCTTTATCTATAATGTTATCAGCTTTGTGCACAGCAACTTAGAAGTACTGAAAGAAAACTGTTTTTATCATAATATAAAATGAAAAACAGAGATAATTTTACGCTTTCTACTAATCATTTAAACTTACGTGCTCAGTTACAACAAACTAAAAGGCAAGGGTATACTGAGCAAGAAGGCAGATTCACTGTGAAAAAAGCAATACAACAGCCTACTTGAGTGATGTTACTACTCAGCTGAAGATTGTGTAAATGAAGTCAGTCATGATACAGCATTTCATGCCTAAATGAGTCTAATAAAGTTAGTCTGGATGTCTAACTACTGTTTTATCCAAACAGCCTTTCATATTTTCAGTGTATACTTCACTTAGAGGCTGTTATTTTATAGAAGTTTCTAACACACTGATAGTCAAGGTAGTTAAATCTAAAGCCACACAAGATGGCTGAAATACTTGTAGGATGCATGCATGCATGAATAACAGCAATTGTCAACATTTTATCTGCTTTAAGACAGTATTACTCACTTACATAATTGACATTTTTAACTACAACATACAGTGTAATAATTTTACCCGAACTTCTGTGTTTGGACCAGACTCAATTATTCCTCCTTTAAACCATGCTATTACAGGATGAACACAAGTTTTCATATCTCCTTGTTCCTCTTCCTGTCCTTGTTGTTCTTCTTCACCATCATCATCTTCTTCCACTTCTTTTTCTTTTCCTTTCTTTTTGGTCGCCCAAAAAAATGCAATTTCAATCTTCTTACTTTCTCCATCCACCTACAGAAATACTTCTAGTTACTACACTTCAAGAAACAGTAAATAACCTTGCTAGTTGTGAATAATGAAGAAAGTATGTGAAGATCAGCTTCATACCACATAAACATCACCCTTTTCAGTCACAAGATAGAGACAATCCTCAGGTGACCACACACAATTACAAATTTTTTCTGCTGATTCAGGCAAATAAATTTCACTCTTTGTTATCATGTACCTTTTGTAGCACACATTAAAGTCCCATACAAGAATTTTGTTTGATGAGTGCTCCATTTGACTTACTATAGGTGGTGAATTTAAACTGCATCTGAAATGAAGCAGATCACTGTAACACATTGAAATCTGGTGGAGATGGATTAAAATAAGAAGGAAAAATATTTGATACTAATAAAATAAAAGGCCTTTATTATTGTTTTATTAGTAATTTTTGTTTTATTTGTATTCTTATAAATAATTATTATCCAATGAGTTTGAAACAGAAGCATCAAAATATACTTGGAAACTAATGGCAGTTCCTCCATATCAGTGTCATTCTCTACCATTCAGTCATTCAGAAAGAGATAACACAAGACTATTTCTGTTGCATTCAGTATGATATTGATACACAAAGTGCCATGAACGACCAAGATTTTATAAATGACATACTACTGGAAACAAAATATTACCTATTCAAAGTAGGTATTCTCAGATTTTATGGTATTTATTCCTGCAAATAACAATCATAGGCTAAATATATCAAAAAGAGTAAAGATAAAACTGGATTGCAGGAAGAAGAAGAATTTCTGGAATCAAAAAAGGGAATAGCATAAAGATTTCAAAAGTAATTAGAAATCTGGAGTTTTTAAAATTATGTTAAGCGCTATAAAACAACATTTAAAAAAGTTGTACTGGCAGTAAAAGAACTTATAAACAGTATTTACATAAGCAAACAAAGTAATAACACAAAGACATTCTGGATTTTATGAAATCAGAGTTGGGTGTGGGGGTTGAATATTAAAAGTCAAGAAATTTCACAAATTAAGGATGACATTACTGTAAATACTGATCATATGTCAAATTGCTTCAGTGAATTCTTTGTTAAAGCACCAAAACCTGATGTAGATATGACAGTCCATTAGTACTATATGAACTTCAGGCACATTGAATTGAACTTAATTGGATTTTACTTGATCCTGTGGGATTACACAGCATACAGTAAACATACTTGTAATATAGAAAATGTCAAAAACAGAAAACATTCATTATCACTTATTTCCTAACCATTTTGATTACACTCTAACATTATTGATTATAAACAAAAATTATACTGTAACATCCAGGATGGTATGTAACAA
This sequence comes from Schistocerca nitens, assembly GCF_023898315.1. Lineage (NCBI taxonomy): Eukaryota > Metazoa > Arthropoda > Insecta > Orthoptera > Acrididae > Schistocerca > Schistocerca nitens. Next base: position 571,056,841 of record NC_064614.1, on the reverse strand, counting down.
TATAATGAAAGGATAGTTGCTACTCACCATAAAGTGGAGATGCTGAGTCACAGAAGGAATAACAAAAAGATGTCAGAAAGTTAGCTTTCAGCTAACAAAGCCTTTGCCAAAAATAGACAGCATACTCACAAGAACACACACACAAATGCAACTCACACAAACATGACAACAGTCCCTGGCAGCTGGAGACAGCATCTATCCTTTTCATTATATTGTCAAATAAAAATTGAATGTGACATGTACTCTTCAAAATGGTGAAATTTCTTTTCCATGAGCTAGTCTTTGAGTTTCTTTGGAAATTTAGTGTCATGTATACTATTAATCAGGTTTTTAGGAAGACTTCTTAGCAATCCGATACCTGAGTACTAAGATCCCTCTTAAAGCATAGTCTTCATACTTTGTTCTTCCTCTGTGTGTTGTTGGTGTGTACACGTCCATATGTAATCCACTTTTCACTTCCTCTTCAACGTATATTATTGTTTTATATATGTACAAATTTGTAAAAGTTAAAATATCTACATTTTTAATCAGTTTCTACATGTTTCTGAAGTCTTTCTCCTCAAAATGATAGTAATTGCTTTTTGTTTCTTGCATGTTTGAGTCTCCCCACACTGTCACTCCACACTGTAGGTATGGTTCAAAGAGTCTGCAGTAAACTGTGCGTAGGAACTGTTTTTCAGCATACTGTGACAGCTGTTTATTTATGAATATGACACAATTGAGTCACTTACAGACAGAATTAATATTCTGTTTCCATTTCAGCACATTATCCACAGTAATAATTAGGAATCCAGTGGTTTTTACTTCTTTCATGCTTGCTGCATCCACCTCTAAATCCTTGTGTGCAGTCTTCTCTCTGTTTCTGAACACCACGTACACAGACTTTTTTAGTTTTATAACCAATTCATTTTCAAGAGCTACCGAGCTGTGATCTTCACAGAAATATAACTGCTCTTCTCTAAACAGTTCTACATTTTGATGGCCATGCGCCATTGATCTAAGCAGGTGATAGTCAAAGGGAGCAATGTCTGGAGAATATGGCAGGTGCGGTAGCACTTCCCATTTTAACGTTTCCAAGTACGTTTTGACCTATTTTGCAATGTGGGGTCGGACATTGTCGTGCTGCAAAATCACTTTATCGTGCCTCTCGCTGTATTGCGGCCATTTCTCTTTTAATGGTCTGCTCAAACACATTAATTACATTTGATAATGAGCTCCTGTGATTGCTTCACTTGGTTTTAACATCTCATAGTACACGACGCCGAGCTGGTCCCACCAATTGCAGAGCATGAACTTGGAGCCGTGAATATTCGGGTTGGCTCTCAATGTGAAAGCATGGCCGGGATATTCCCATGATTTTTTGCATTTAGGGTTATCGTAATGAACCCATTTTTTGTCCCCGATCACAATGTGATGCAGAAATCCCTTCCGTTTTTGCATCTGAAGCAACTGTTCACAAACACAAATATGTCGTTGAACGTCTCTTGGTTTCAGCTCACATGGGACCCAAGTTCCTTCTTTCTGAATCATGCCCATAGTCTTGAGATGTTTTGAAATGGCTTGCTGTGTCACTCCCACTAATCATGCCAGTTCTTCTTGAGTTTCAAGCTAGTCTACACTCAGCAATGTCTCCAATTCTGCATCTTCGAAAAAATTCTCTCTTCCAACGCTATGCCAGTCTATGACATTAAAATCACCATTCTTGAAGCACTGAAACCACTAATTACATGTTCTTTCACTAATAGGGTCCTTACCATACATGCTTGAGAGCATTCGATGAGACTCAGCTGCTGTTTTCTTCATATTGAAACGAAACATTAACACCTACCGCAAATGACAAGAATTAGGCTCATAAACTGACATTTTCAATCAAGAACAAGTTTATGATGCAGACACAAATCAACTAATGTTTGAATGAGGTTATGTTGATCAAGGTCTAAACTAACTGCCTGATGTCTGTGATCTGTTTCTTTCAACTACTACTTACCGTTGTCGCCACCTATCAGCAAACGGTGGAAGCAAAGTTGTACACCTTGTATATCACTTCATATATATATATGACTGTAGCTTGGTTGGTTAAATGATACTCTTCCAGGGGTGGATGTTCTGTGTTGACCCTACTAGCAATCTAATTTTTTTTTTTTTTTTTTTGTATATTTAATTATTTTATTCAAAAGATGCTGCAAAAAAAGCTGCACTGTGGTATGGAGTCCATGTTAAAATGAGGACACTTTATAGATACCAGACAATGGAGTGATTACGGGTATTAGTGTATTTTGACATATCCGATAACCAAAAATGACATAGTGTCACAGTATGTCTGATTTTTGCCAAAAACAGAACTAAAAGAAGCTGGATGTTGACATCAATATTTGTCACAGGGATCTAACATTACAAAACATACATTTTATAAAAATATGTACTTATTGGCTGATAGGGTTAAGTTACTGTACTGTCCAACTTACTTTCATGGAAAAGGTGTAAAGTTTTTCCTCGTGTGCCAATTTTGTTGTTTTTAAAATGCTAGCTTTAAATATTTATCTTTAAATTTAATTCAACAGGAAGTCCAAATTTCTGCATTTTAAGTAGTGCAGTGTATTAAGAACTTTCACCGTTTTTTTTTTTTTTTTTGTTACCATCTGTGTTTCTGCGCTATGGAGGTGGTTTGGATATTGGAAATCTAAAAATTTCGGCCATGACTGATAAATGGCATGTAAGCAAGATGATGACTGTTGAATGAAATGAGATATAGATATTAAACTAGTTGGAAAATAATCTCTATGGCATACTATGCCCTTCACCTTCTAAAAGCAGTACATCATGTTTTGTCTGTCAGGCTATGCTACTTCACATCCTGTTCTATATAAGAAAGCCACAAGACAATCCCCTTCTCATATTTTCTAGCACTAATAATGTCATTAATTTGTTATTTAGCCTGTGTGTTGCATCCATACAAACACAGTCATATTCAAATTTCTTAAACAGTTTACTCTGGGCTTTATTCATTATAATCAAAACAAAATTAGAGCTTTGTAGACTTGGCTGAATTCTGATAACTACCCTGTTGTGATTTGAGAATTTCTGCATAAATTCTAGAACCACTTGGCCTTCTACCATCTCAAACACATGATATTTTAGATATGAGTGTGAGAGAGTGGAATCCTACCTACTGAGCATCACATGTTTGTGTGTGGAGGTTGCAAATGAGTTGCGAGTTTAGTGAAAGTGGACAGAAGAACCATGAAGTGTTTGTGCTACTCGGTTCTAATTGTGTTTTGACCATTGTTATAGTAATGTGAACAGCTGAAACAGAACCATTAAAAAGTTTTGTCTTGGCCTTGTTGAAGGCATTCTGATTCATGTTGAGAATGGACATGATGTTTAAACCACCTTTCTCTTATATGTAAATTAGTTTGTTTCAGATGTTTGCAGACACGAGAGACTTACTAAACAGTATATATTTAATGTGAAGAGTGAGTTTTGTAATATGTCTGATGTTTAAATATACGTCATTAGTTAACACAAATGAAACTTTCTACGTCTAGTTATTTTTATAAGTAGAAAGAGTCTTAAGAAATTCCTGTACCAAGCAGCATACTTTGGAGAAGAAGTGAAAGAGAGTTTGCAGCAGCAGGCTAACCAGCAAGGAAGGGTGGCTGAGCACCTCAAGTAAGTCATCTCGGAAAAGAAGTGCGCGTTAGTATATCTACTTCATGCTTAAATCGTCGTCCAAGCCGTTAGAACCCTTTGGACTTTATAAAATAGCACACAATGATTTCACACGTACAGGCCTCTACGCCAGTCATTGTATTCTGATGTCTTACTGATGAGCACAAGTTACAACATTCAGTATTTGCAGGACCCTGCCTCACCAGGAGATAAATCCTTTCCAGTTCAAAACCAGAGACTAAATTTCAGATTTTGTCCAATACAGCATGAAAATGAAGTTTTTCTCAATATGTGCAGCTATGCTGACTCTTTTCCTTTCAACTATCCAATGATATAAGTCATCACAACCAATATACAGCAAAACAATTTTTTTTCCTCTCAGATGTCTGACACCATTACTTTTTTTTGAAACAAAGTGATCTGAACGATGGCAAATATAACATCGCAAAGTACCATCTGCAGCCACTTCAGAGGCACATTTTTTGAATAAAGACTGCTCTTTTTGTTTTGTCAGTATTTTCTTTCCCCTCTTCAAAACCAGAAAATAATGAGAATTACAACATTTCTGTATTAATCTGAACATCACATATATTGGCTAAATGGCCTGAATAGCACTTTCCTGATGATGATTAAAAATTACACAGACAATACTTATTGATTCCTCCCAGTTGAGTTTCTTGAGGTCTCATCATGATAATCTCACCGGTGACACTTGAATTCATAATTGATTTTGGAAGACTGGGGACTTTTTTGGAGAGGTGCAATAAAATTCAGTTTTTTGGGGTGAATGTTTGAAGTATGTTCTCTTAGTTGCTTGTTAATTTATTACTGACACCCACAAGCTGAACTGCTTACACTGATCCACATCAATGAAGAAACAAGTTTTATTTCACTAATGTGACAGTGCTAACACCAAACACATGAATAATAGCTTTTTCACTTCAAGGTATGGAGGTTATGTGACTAAGTCAGACTTGCAAAAATGTAGAAGATCTACACCTACATCTAAATTTATACTCCGCAAGCCACCCAACAGTGTGTGGTGGAGGGCACTTTACATGCCACTGTCATTACCTCCCTTTCCTGTTCCAGTCGCGTATGGTTCGTGGGAAGAACGACTGCCGGAAAGCCTCCATGTGCACTCGAATTTCTCTAATTTTACATTCGTCGTCTCCTCGGGAGGTATAAGTAGGGAGAAGCTATGTATTCGGTACCTCATCCAGAAACGTACCCTCTCGAAACCTGGACAGCAAGCTACACCGCGATGCAGAGCGCCTCTCTTGCAAAGCCTGCCACTTGAGTTTGCTAAACATCTCCATAACGCTATCACGCTTACCAAATAACCCTGTGGCAAAATGCGCTGCTCTTCTTTGGATGTTCTCTATCTCCTATCTCCTCTGTCAACCCAACCTGGTATGGATCCCACACCAATGAGCAATACTCAAGTATAGGTCAAACGAGTGTTTTGTAAGCCACCTCCTTTGTTGATGGACTACATTTTCTAAGGACTCTCCCAATGAATCTGAACCTGGCACACGCCTTACCAACAATTAATTTTATATGATCATTCCACTTCAAATCGTTCCGCACGCATACTCCCAGATGTTTTACGGAAGTAGCTGCTACCAGTGTTTGTTCCGCTATCATATAATCATACAATAAAGGATCCTTCTTTCTATGTATTCGCAATACATTACATTTGTCTATGTTAAGGGTCAGTTGCCACTCCCTGCACCAAGTACCTATCCACTGCAGATCTTCCTGCATTTCGTTGCAATTTTCTAATGCTGCAACTTCTCTGTATACTACAGCATCATCCGTGAAAAGCCGCATGGAACTTCCGACACTATCTACTAGGACATTTATATATATTGTGAAAAGCAATGGTCCCATAACATTCCCCTGTGGCACAGCAGAGGTTACTTTAATGTCTCTCCATTGAGAACAACATGCTGTGGTCTGTTTGCTAAAAACTCTTCAATCCAGCCACACAGCTGGCTCTTACTTTTGTTTATCAGGTGACAGTGCAGAACTGTATCAAACGCCTTCTGGAAGTCAAGGAAAATGGCATCTACCTGGGAAGCACTCCTTTCCAGGTTGACTAAACCTGCTATCAACTACAAACCCTCATAATTTCAGTTGCCTTTTTTGCCTTGATAGAGTCTGAACTTCGACACTTTACTCCTGTTGCTATATTTTTTCCAAATCAGATAACACCTATATTAATTGTTTGGGCCATTAATTAAGATTTTGCTTAATTTATTATACTGTAGAATTATTTTGAAGATGGATACCATACTCGTAGTTAGGGTATTCCCAATGCCAAAACACTAAGCGTTAATAAGCGTCAGTAAGTTACAGGAGAGAATCAGTAAGTAATACACAACAGTTTTTCTTATCCCCTTGTATTGCACGTGGAATGTTGAAATTTCATGATGATATAGTTCAAAGTGTGTGCTACAGAGCACATTTTGTTTTCATGTGCAGCTCTAGAGAGAGAAGCCTGAACTACAAAACAAACATGTCATAGGTGTTACTGTCATCAACTTGTGAAGAGCAGCAAAGTGTAGTTCAATACTTGTGGGCCAAAGGGCATACACCAAGTGAAAATCACAGGGACATACATATCCTGTTTGGGGATAACTGTATGGACTGTAGCAATGTCTCCAAGTGGTGTGCATTCTTCCAAGAGGGCCATGTGAACCTCAGTGATTTTGCCACATTCTGGCCAGCTTGTAACAGCTCCTAGTCACAGAATGTTGGAGTCATTGAGGCAACAATTTTGAATCACCAGTGTGTGCAACTGTGAACATTATCACAGCAGTTCAACATTTCCTATGGTGTAGAGTATGATATTACTCATGACACGTTGGAATTTCATAAAATTAGGGCTCGTTGTGTGCCTAAGAACATTACAGAAAACAACAACGGCCAGAAAATGATGAAATGCTTGGATCACTTAATGTGTTACACTGCAGAAGGATATGACTTTCTGAAAGGAATCATTGCTGGTGATTAGTTGAGGGCGTATCACTACACACCCGAAAACAAGCAACGCCACGACATTAATGCTGACAGTATCAAAGTTCTTCATGACAAAAGCTCACTCCCATGTTGCCACTCCTGTTCATGAGAAAATTGCCAAATGTGAGGCAGAGGTGCTCCAGCATCCACCATACAGTCAAGACCTCACACTGCCAGACTTTCATCTGTTTGGTCCCATGGAGAAATACATGGCCCACCGATGCTTTGCAACAGATGCTGAAGTGAAACCATCTGTCTGCAGACAGCTATACTTCATCCAAACAGATTTCTATGAACAGGGCATATTGAAACTGGTACCACAATAAGAGCACTGATGACTACGTAGGAAAGTAGGTAAAAGATGTAAGTTCATTTGTGATTTTTTTTGCTTTTTTACCTATTAAATCTTTTAGTAATACAATTATTGTGTATTACTTTCGGACCTTATGAAATTATTGTGTATTACTTTCTGATCTTCCTCCCTATACAGAAGACGCTTAATGTTTCGGCATTGGAGTATGGTATCCATCTTCAAAATAATTCTACAGTATAATAAATTAAGCAAAATATTAATTAATGGCCCAAACAATTAATATAGGTGTTATCTGATTTGGAAAAAATATAGCAACAGAAGTACAGTGTCGACGTTCAGACTCTATCAAGGCAAAATAAGCAACTGAAATTATGAGGGTTTGTAGTTGGTAGCAGGTTTAGTCAACCTGGAAAAGTGTGCCTTTACCTTGCTAGAACATTACTGGTCAGGTCATAAGCCCATTCATGTGGATAGAGGCTCACATGATCAACTGAAAAGTGTCCTGCGTTAAACTCATAGATTCCACTTTGTAGAATGCTTTGTCATTTTCAAGGCACGTAGCTTTTGTGCTACTTTATTCTTCAAAAGTTAGTGTTGAATTGAAATTTGGAAACCGATGAAAAAAAAAAAAACTTGTCCTGGAATTTGTTTTGGGGATGGTAATCATGAACCATTTACTCATTGGCTAAGTTAAGTCAGGCAGACTGTAACTCATTGTTGCTGTTAGATAGAAAGTTCCTGTGTCGAAATTTTATTGTATCATATTGTTGTGCTTTATTTTCGTAATGCATTTTAACTTGATGGTTAACATGTATCAAGCATAACTCATTTATATTTATTAAAATGGTTTTTCATAATCTGTACAGTGTTACACATACTGTTTCACCTTTTGTCTTTCTGCATGACACATTTGTATTTAATGATTATTAAAATTAAAGCTTTTGACAATGTTGACTGGAAAACTCTCTTTCAAATTCTGAAGGTGGCAGGGGTAAAATACAGGGAGTGAAAGGCTATTTACAATTTGTACAGAAACCAGATGGCAGTTATAAGAGTCGAGGGGCATGAAAGGAGAAGAAATAAAAACTTTGAGCTTCACCGATGACGTAATTCTGTCAGAGACAGCAAAAGACCTGGAGGAGCAACTGAACAGAATGGACAGTGTTTTGAAAGGATGATATAAGATGAACACCAACAAATGTAAAACGAGGATAATGGAATGTAGTCGAATTAAGTCAGGTGATGCTGAGTGAATTAGATTAGGAAATGAGATGCTTAAAGTAGTAAATGAGTTTTGGTATTTTGGGAGCAAAATAACTGATGATGGTTGAAGTAGAGAGGATATAAAATGTAGACTAGCAATGGCAAGGAAAGCGTTTCTGAAGAAGAGAAATTTGTTAACATCAAGTATAGACTTAAGTGTCAGGAAGTCGTTTCTGAAAATATTTGTTTGGAATGTATCAATGTATGGCAGCAAAACATGGACGACAAATAGTTTGGACAAGAAGAGAATAGAAGCTTTCAAAATTTGGTGCTACAGAATAATGCTGAAGAATAGATGGGTAGATCACATAACCAATGAGGAGGTATTGAATATTATTTCGGAGAAGAGAATTTTGTGGAACAACTTGACTAGAAGAAGGGATCACTTGTTAGGACATATTCTGAGGCATCAAGGGACCACCAATTCAGTATTGGAGGGTAGCGTGGAGGGTAAAAATCATAGAGGGAGACCAAGAGATGAATACACTAAACAGATTCAGAAGGATGTAGGTTGCAGTAGGTATTGGGAGATGAAGAAGCTGGCAGAGGATAGAGTATGATGGAGAGCTGCATCAAACCAGCCTCTGGACTGAAGACCACAACAACAACAAATGTGTCCAGCATAAATAATATATATGTGCCTTCAACATATTAAAAATGTGTAACATCAACTTCAAGGAAAATGTTTACAGCTGGAGCAATAATTCAAATCAATAAATCAAATCGAAATGCTCTTAATAAGATCTAAATTGGAAATCAAGCTGAGACCTAATAAACTGAAAATTATTCTGTCTGTTATGCTTTCTACTATCATGAATAACGAAACATTTTTTCCATATTTTTCATTCTGTTTTCAATACAGTTGAACACATAACATGAGAAAGTACATGAAAATGTCAAGGTATTATTCAAGCAATGTTCCATTTAAATTTATTATGTAATTGGTTATACTGGAGCTACTGATTGCAATAATTCTGGTAGTTACACTTCAAGCTTAATTAATTAAAAGGTGTAGCTAACTGAAAACCTTACTATATTATGTAATGGAAAAAACATTTTGAGCTAACAAGCAATATGAGTAAATCTGATTTTGAAGTTGAACCTACCCATAAGAAAAGGAGGAGGGAATGTGTATGTCAACCTGAGCAGTACAAATGAAATGTAAACGAAACTGATAAACTTAAGGGATTGGAGCATACCAATTACTGAGGTACGCCAATACCAGCAAAATCTATCAGACAACATAGTACATGTGTTTTGAATCCATTACTGAAGATGGTGAGTTGTTGTTGTTGTTGTGGTCTTCAGTCCTGAGACTGGTTTGATGCAGCTTTCCATGCTACTCTATCCTGTGCAAGCTTCTTCATCTCCCAGTACCTACTGCAACCTACATCCTTCTGAATCTGCTTAGTGTATTCATCTCTTGGTCTCCCTCTACGATTTTTACCCACCACGCTGCCCTCCAATACTAAATTGGTGATCCCTTGATGCCTCAGAACATGTCCTACCAACCGATCCCTTCTTCTGGTCAAGTTGTGCCACAAACTTCTCTTCTCCCCAATCCTATTCAATACTTCCTCATTAGTTATGTGATCTACCCATCTAATCTTCAGCATTCTTCTGTAGCACCACATTTCGAAAGCTTCTATTCTCTACTTGTCCAAACTATTTATTGTCCATGTTTCACTTCCATACATGGCTACACTCCATACAAATACTTTCAGAAATGACTTCCTGACACTTAAATCTATACTCGATGTTAACAAATTTCTCTTCTTCAGAAATGCTTTCCTTGCCATTGCCAGTCTATATTTTATATCCTCTCTACTTCGACCATCATCAGTTATTTTGCTCCCCAAATAGCAAAACTCCTTTACTACTTTAAGTGTCTCATTTCCTAATCTAATTCCCTCAGCATCACCCGACTTAATTCGACTACATTCCATTATCCTTGTTTTGCTTTTGTTGATGTTCATCTTATATCCTCCTTTCAAGACACAGACTGCTCTTCCAAGTCCTTTGCTGTCTCTGACAGTATTACAATGTCATCGGCGAACCTCAAAGTTTTTATTTCTTCTCCATGAATTTTAATACCTACTCCGAATTTTTCTTTTGTTTCCTTTACTACTTGCTCAATATACAGATTGAACAACATCGGGGAGAGGCTACAACCCTGTCTTACTCCCTTCCCAACCACTGCTTCCCTTTCATGTCCCTCGACTCTTATAACTGCCATCTGGTTTCTGTACAAATTGCAAATAGCCTTTCGCTCCCTGTATTTTACCCCTGCCACCTTTAGAATTTGAAAGAGAGTATTCCAGTCAACATTGTCAAAAGCTTTCTCTAAGTCTACAAATGCTAGAAACGTAGGTCTGCCTTTCCTTAATCTTTCTTCTAAGATAAGTCGTAAGGTCAGTATTGCCTCACGTGTTCCAGTGTTTCTACGGAATCCAAACTGATCTTCCCCGAGGTTGGCTTCTACTAGTTTTTCCACTCGTCTGTAAAGAATTCGTGTTAGTATTTTGCAGCTGTGACTTATTAAACTGATAGTTCGGTAATTTTCACATCTGTCAACACCTGCTTTCTTTGGGATTTGAATTATTATATTCTTCTTGAAGTCTGAAGGTATTTCGCCTGTTTCATACATCTTGCTCACCAGATGGTAGAGTTTTGTCATGACTGGCTCTCCCAAGGCCATCAGTAGTTCTAATGGAAAGTTGTCTACTCCCGGGGCCTTGTTTCGACTCAGGTCTTTCAGTGCTCTGTCAAACTCTTCACACAGTATCATATCTCCCATTTCATCTTCATCTACATCCTCTTCCATTTCCATAAAATTGTCCTCAAGTACATCGCCCTTGTATAGACCCTCTATATACTCCTTCCATCTTTCTGCTTTCCCTTCTTTGCTTAGAACTGGGTTTCCATCTGAGCTCTTGATATTCATACAAGTCGTTCTCCTATCTCCAAAGGTCTCTTTAATTTTCCTGTAGGCAGTATCTATTTTACCCCTAGTGAGATAGGCCTCTACATCCTTGCATTTGTCCTCTAGCCATCCCTGCTTAGCCATTTTGCACTTCCTGTCGATCTCATTTTTGAGACGTTTGTATTCCTTTTTGCCTGCTTCATTTACTGCATTTTTAAATTTTCTCCTTTCATCAATTAAATTCAATATTTCTTCTGTTACCCAAGGATTTCTACTAGCCCTCGTCTTTTTACCTACTTGATCCTCTGCTGCCTTCGCTACTTCATCCCTCAAAGCTACCCATTCTTCTTTTACTGTAGTTCTTTCCCCCATTCCTGTCAATTGTTCCCTTATGCTCTCCCTGAAACTCTGTACAACCTCTGGTTCTTTCAGTTTATCCAGGTCCCATCTCCTTAAATTACCACCTTTTTGCAGTTTCTTCAGTTTTAATCTACAGGTCATAACCAATAGATTGTGGTCAGAGTCCACATCTGCCCCTGGAAATGTCTTACAATTTAAAACCTGGTTCCTAAATTTCTGTCTTACCATTATATAATCTATCTGATACCTCTTAGTATCTCCAGGGTTCTTCCATGTATACAACCTTCTTTCATGATTCTTAAACCAAGTGTTAGCTATGATTATGTTGTGCTCTGTGCAAAATTCTACCAGGCGGCTTCCTCTTTCATTTCTTATCAATTCTCAAAAAAAAGTAAAATGACATAGACCAACAGAAGGAAAAAGTCCAAATGCAAATTCTTTTAAATATCACTGCATGGTGGGAACAAATCCTATCGAGATTTGCAGACAAGCATTTCTAAGCTTATTTTCTGTTAATGAAAAAGGGTGAGAAGAGTAAGACAGCTACTTCTGCTTGGAACACACCCTAAAGATTTATGAAGAAATTCAAAGAGTGGTAATTCAATACCAAAATTGCCCAAGTTCATAAGCACATATCATCATTTATGACAAATGACTCTCATTATGCTGATAAATTGCACCTTTAATTAAGTGCTGACATGAATAGAAAGATCCCATATATGAGCTTTTCAAAAAGTGAATACCCTTTCTCTGATCAAACATGAATACTATGTGAAAATGTTTAACCAGGATTTTCACCTTCATTTCACAGATGACAGATAGGTGTGTGTTATGAATGTGAGCAATTACTATTGAAAATTAGAAACAAAAGTTTGACTGAGTCATCTAGACAGATGGTGGTTTGTGACTTAATGGTACACAAGAGAAGAGCCAAGAAATCTTACACTGATTTGAATGTAAGTGAAAAGCTGGGCAAAGAAAATAAACATTTTTGAGTCTGAGCTTTGATTTCATGCAGAATCTTCATCTACCAAGAGTACTGTTCAAGACCTATTTTATTTCCTGTAGCTGATGGTTAATGTTTTTGGCATTCACAATTTGAAAGATAATAAAGCATTTCATTACCTTTACCACAAAGATGTCGCCCAGAAAGGTCATAATGAAGTGTGCACTTTCTTGCATCAGGACTGCACCATGTGCATCCCCAAAGATGTAAAAATAGTTCATCTGCTTTTTGATAACTGCCCAGAACAAAAAAGAAACCACAGCTTAATAAGATTGTGTCAACCTTTCGTGGATGCTGGAAAATTTCAGAAGATAGAAGTATTCTTTCCTGCCAGGGGACACACTTTCTTACTGTTTCATCACACTTTTGGCACAATCAAGAGATCACTGTGGAGAACTGACAGAGTATATACTATTATGGATTACCTTCAACTGATCATCTCATCAAGTAAAAGATGACAATTCTCTGTAATGGTTATCTCAACAGATGCAACCTTGGACTTCAAAGCAGTGGACGAGTTACAAGAGGACAATTCATTCACTACAGGCAGTTACATCACAAAGGGACTTAAAAGTAGCACTCATTGTTTCAACATTTTATCATTTTGTCTTCAGTGATGAGGTATTTGGGACTGCAACAGCCTGCAGTATGATTAATGGTTTAAATACCCACACATTCAGATTAGGACTATCTAGAGAGTTCCTCAATCCAACATATATTTCCCAGCTGTTTGAGCCTACTCAGAAGACTAAATTCCTATCAATGCAAAGGAGGTGATAAGATATAAAGAAGACAGCTGCTTACTTAGTGCAGGAAGAACACATCCTAGAATTCTGAAACACTGTTTGTGAGTGGCCAATTGCTGCAGGAGCAACAGACACAGAAGATATGTGATTTGTAGTTTCCAGTGTTGATAAACAGTTTGTTTTCATGAAAAGATATTGTGAACTTTTTAAACATTGTATCTAACATTTACTTAGATGTTCATTAAACAGTTTGTTTGTGTGATGTAAAGATTTTAAGATTTCTTATTTCTCACTTATTTCAGAAAAGCCCTATGTCCAAGATAAATATTAAATGCTGTTCAATAAAAAGACACAAAATTTGAGTATATCATAAATCACAACAACTGTTCATAGTGGCATCTCTCACATGGTCACTGCAAACCATTAAGAAAATGTCCAGTAAAATATTAAAACAGTTTTTTAATTTTTCTCAAAACTATGTCAGATGGGCATAGGGCCCTTCGGAAATAAGCACTTGAGCTGCTTTTCAAATGCTATATTTCTCTGAACAACAATTTCTTGGATGTTATGCTAAAGCAATGTACTAAATACTACTGTAAACAAATTATTATTATTACATTAAAATATTTTCCACTGTAGTGACAAAACTCAAGGGACAGTGATATACACATATACAGATGGTGGCAGTATCATGCACACAAGATATAAAAGAGCAGTGCATTGGCAGAGCTGTCATTTGTACTCACGTGATTCGTGTGAAAAGATTTCTGATGTGATTATGGCTACACAATGGGAATTAACAGACTTTGCATGCAGAACAGTAGTTGATGCTAGGTGCATGAGACATTCCATTTTGGAAATAATTATGAAATTCAATATTCCAAGATCCACAGTGTCACAAGCTGCGATGAGAATACAAAATTTCAGGCAATTACCTCGCACTATGGACAACACATTGGCCAATGGCCTTCAATTAATGACCAAGAGCAGCAGTGTTTGAATAGAATTGTCAGTGCTAACAGACAAGCAACACTGCATGAAATAACCACAGAAAGTAAATGTTGGTTGTATGACAAATGTATCTGTTGGAACAGTGTGGAAAAATTTGGCGTTAATGGCCTATGGCAGCAAATGATCACCACAAGTGCATGCAGCGCCTCTCCTGGCCTCATGACCGTATCGGTTGGATCCTAGACTACTAGTAAACTGTAGCTGATCAGATGAGTCCCAGTTTCAGTTAGTAAGACCTGATGGTAGAGTTCAAATGGGGCACAGACCCCATGAGCCATGGACCCAAGTTGGCATTGTACAAGCTGGTGATGGCTCCATAATAGAGAGTATTTTGTTTACATGGACCAACTGAACCAATCATTGACTTGAAATGGTTGTGTTTGACTACTTGGTGACCATTTGCAGCCATTCATGGACTTAGCTTTCTCTAGCAATGATAGACTTTTTACTGGTGACAATGTACCATTTCGCTGGTCCACAATTGATTGTGATTGGTTTGAAGAACATTATGGACAATTTGAGCAAATGATTTTGTCACCCAGATTGCCCGACATGAATCCTATCGAACATTTATGGGACATAATCAAGAGGTCAATTCATGCACAACACCCTGCACTGGAAACACTTTTGCAGTTATGGACAGCTATAGAGGCAGCATGGCTCAATATTTATGCAGGGTACTTCCACAGACCTGTTGAGTCCATGCCAGGTTGAGTTGTTGCACTATGCTGGGTAAAATAAGGTCTGACATGAGATTAGGAAGTATCCTATGAGTTTTGTTACACCAGTTTATATTTTTGAATTATTAAACACTGGAAAAAACAGTAAGAAATAGTGATAATGTTATGAAAAGGTTATATTGCTACTCACTATACAAAAGAGACACTGAGCTGCAGACAGGCACAACAAAAAGACTGCTATACACTTGTGCTTTCAGCCAAACCAACTTCTTCTAAAGTCGAAAACACAAGTACAACTCACACACACTGCCTCTCGTCATGGAGGCCAGACTGCACAAAGCAACTGAGCCTGATGAGAGTAGAGGAGGGGGAAAAGACTAGTGGATGCACTGGTGGAATAGAAGGTTCTGTAGTGCTGGAGTGGGAGCAGGAAAGGGGATGAGTGGGTGAAGGACAGTTACTAATGAAGGGTGGGACCAGGAGTACTAGGAGAATGTTGGATATATTGTGGGGAGATATCCCATCTGTGCAGTTCTGAAAAGCTGGTGTTGGCAGGAAGGATCCAGATGGCAGCAGCTGTGAAGCAGTCACTAAAATAAGGCACACTGTGTTGGGCAGCATGTTCAGCAACTGACTAGCCCAACTGTCTCTTGGCCTTAGTTTGTCAGTGGCCATTCATGCAGACATACAGTTTGTTTGTTGTCATGCCCATGTAGAAAGCATCATTTGCAGATCACAGGGTAGTTAATATCACTGGGTGGGATAGGTGTGGTGAGAGGATTTATGGGACAGGTCTTGATCTACATCCATTGCAGGGAAATGAGCCAAGAGGTGAGGGGGAATGCTCCTTTGTGGCTGGAGAGGGAGACTGCATTTTTAACATCTTGTTGACATGAAGTTCATTAGAGACAGAGCACAAGCTCAGATTGTGTCAAGGATGAAGAAGGAAATTCACCATGCCCTTGTAAAGGAGCCATCCCAGCATTTTCCTGGAGCAATTTAGGGAAATCATGGAAAACCTAAACCTGGATGGCTGGGTGTGGGTTTGAACTGCTGTCCCCCCAAATGTGAGCCTAGTGTGCTAACCACTGCCCCACCTCACTCAGTTTCATGGCTGGACTGGTAATAAGCCGGAGGTGTTGGCCTGCAAGAGCAGAGATTCTCTTAGTTGGAGCACAATATGAGGAATAATGGTTTTTCATTATTCCCCATTCGGTGAGGCCCATGGACGAAACAAGTGCCATGCCAATGGGAGCGTACATGGAGTCACTGTGCATCTTGGTCTTCATGTCATTTTCCCCCCTGTTCTGTGCCCTTCGGTTTGCTTCTGATCTGGCATTCCTTAATTCCATGTGCCTAAGCAGTTTTTCGTAGTTGATTCATACCTTGCTCATATCGTATGTGTAGATAGTGAGAGATTTTATATCAAGTTAATACGTTCTTTTTTAGTGCTTACAATACCTAAGACCATAGTGCCTAGACAGGTAAAGCCCAGCATACAGGCTTTAATTACTCGTCACATTGTAAATAAGTTGTGTTATGAACAGCTTTCTGTGTGCATGTTCCTGACGTCCTTATATGAATAAAGATAATTTATAATATGTAGTTTTGTAAGGCGCTAATGGATAATGTCTGTGCCTCAGATGCTTTTACTTTGTAATTGACATACTTTATAGTGATTATAGTATGTACAGGAAATGTATGCGCAAATATGGGCTTTGCATGGGTATGTGACAAGCAGTTATAGTAAAGTTGTGTTTTAGTAGTAATGAGTGGTAGTACTGTGGGACTGTGTGTGCGCTGCTTGGACAGTGCTATCTGGTGGCCGGTTGTGAACTGCTAGAATCACAGCAGGTAAGCCTGCGCAGAATAGGGCAGTGATGATGCCGACCGGTGTTAGGCGAGCAGTGGTAGTTTCATCTGATGACTTCAGTTTTATATTTTATGGAAAGAACGACCATGAGAGCAGTTTTTTATTATTTTTTATTGGTTGTGACAATGATTTTTATCGGATGGTCTACCTCATGTACCACGTGTCCACATGGTTTTATAAATGTTAATCCGCGTTTCAGGTATGTGGTTCTGTAATAATTGTAATGTATATAGTTAACTCATGTAAGCCCTCCCTCAAACCTGTTATGTTATACCTCCACAGATCCTATGATGGCACCTTCAGAGTGATGAAACCAGTCATCTAGTAAACGATATTGAAGCGATTGTGGCTTTTCAATTATTTTAAAAACAGGGTGATCGCCCCATGATACACCATGCATTCATTGCAAAAAAGACTTTGGTTTATTGGCAGAATGTTGAGGAAGTGCAATCAATATACAAAGGAGATTGCTTACAAATCACTTATGTGACTGGTTTTAGAATACTGCTCAAGTGTGTGGCACCCATACAAAATACGACTAACGGGGGATATTGAACACATACGGATAAGGGCAGCACAAATGGTCACAGGTTTGATTAATCCATGGGAAAGTGTCACAGAGATAATGAAGGAACTGAACTGGCAGACTCCTGAAGTGAGACATAAAATATCTCGAAAAAGTCTATTAACAAAGTTTCAAGAACTGGCTTTAAATGATGGCTCTAGGAATATACTACAATCCCCTATGTATCAGTCACATAGGGATTATGTGGATAAGATTACAATAATTACCGCAAGCACCAAGGCACCCAAACAATCATTCTTCCCACGTTCCATAAGTGAATGGAACAGGAAGAAAACCTAATAACTGGTACAATGGGACATACCTCTGCCATGCGCCTCATGGCAGTTTGCAGAGCATAGATTTAGACATAGATGTAAAAGATATAAAAGCTATTATTTCACTAGTCTGACAGCCACATATCACACATTACAACATGAAATTACACTCAGTAAAGTTGTCAAAATAACACAGACTACAAATATGACCAAAATAATATATCTTACTGACAAATTTATATGAAGACTTTCATATCTAGTTCTGTTGAATGATTAAGATGTCAACCTCCACTTGAGAAACAATATAATCAACTGCAGTCATTAGTACATAATCAATTCACTTCGCTGAGGCTTATCAATGTACTGAAGTATCCCTGATGCAAATCAGAATATTTAGAAGATCACTTGCAACAATCTGAAATCCTACTGAATTTTGTTTTATATTATCTTATTCATCATATATGTTGTATGAAGAAAATTCATTCACTTTATGTGCATGGTGTAAAAAAAATGTTATATTTTAAACATTTTCTTACAGATTAGCATTATTGAATTGATTTTCTATCATAATAACGAGGTATTTGTTATTTTCAATTAAAAAAAAAAACCACACATATGTAACAACTGTTAAGTAACAATTTGAAACATATAACAAATGTAAGTAAAATAAATATTTAGGACAGTAATGAATGTTTAGATATTTTAATTATGTATGTTGAAAAAACTCCCACAGTACATTGTGTAGAGCTTACTTCCCACAAACAATATTTCAGAAACAAACTTTATTACATAGGAGTGTATGTGGCTTGAAAGCTTCTTTAATTTATGCTGTAACAAATGTTTTCATTTTTCAAAACTGATTATTGGTGGAAACATATTTTGCAACAGATTATAAATTAGCTTTTGGTGTATGTTCTACCACTTAAAAATGAAATTTTGGGCACAAATAAAACAAACCACACACACACACACACACACACAAAACAAAACTCGCACACACACATATATCCATCCACACATATACAGACACAAGCAGACATCTCACAAGCAGACATATTTAAAGACAAAGAGTTTGGGCAGAGATGTCAGTCGAGGCAGAAGTGAAGAGGCAAAGATGATGTTGAATGACAGGTGAGGTATGAGTGGCGGCAACTTGAAATTAGCGGAGATTGAGGCCTGGTGGGTAACGGGATATATATATATATATATATATATATATAATAGAGGGAAACATTCCACGTGGGAAAAATATATCTAAAAACAAAGATGATGTGACTTACCGAACGAAAGCACTGGCTGGTCGATAGACACACAAACACACACACGGTCTTTAAATATGTCTGCTTGTGTCTGTATATGTGTGGATGGATATGTGTGTGTGTGTGCGAGTGTATACCCGTCCTTTTTTCCCCCTAAGGTAAGTCTTTCCGCTCCCGGGATTGGAATGACTCCTTACCCTCTCCCTTAAAACCCACATCCTTTTGTCTTTCCCTCTCCTTCCCTCTTTCCTGATGAGGCAACAGTTTGTTGCGAAAGCTTGAATTTTGTGTGTGTGTTTGTGTGTCTATCGACCTGCCAGTGCTTTCGTTCGGTAAGTCACATCATCTTTGTTTTTAGATATATTTTTCCCACGTGGAATGTTTCCCTCTATTTTCAAAAAGGTTGTCTTAAATCCATGCCACTTTTTCTTTAGCTCATAACGGTAATTGCTGTACTAAACATCAGAGTAAAAGTCTGTGCTAACTGGGAATTTACAAACTGCCTGAAAGATAGTTAGTATCCCTTGCATGAATACATTTGCTGCTAGTAACTAATCCAGTGAAAGGGGAGCTTTTTCAGTAATGGTCAAAAGCTTGCACACTCACAAGCAAAAACTTCTTTGGAACATCAGAAAGCAACTCTGGGCAATATGACTGAGTGGTTGAACTGGCTGAAGAAGTTCCTGTGTTATATCAATGTGGTGGGGCTTTCTCGAGAACTCTTAATGCAGAAATTACTGAAAAGAACATATCCAGAAACAATTTAGTTAAATGTAGTACACCAAAAGATGTGAATCCCCTGTATGAGTGCAGAAAAATTCATCAGTGTTGTATATGTTAAACTACAATCAAAACTTGGTTCCATGGGATATGGCAACTTGCAACAGGTGATGAACACAATAGTAACAACGGCAAAATACTATTGTCTAAAAATGTAAAGAGCGGTCAAATTTTTTTATGTTTGTGATTTTAAATGTCACTGTTCTATTAAATTAAAAATTTGTTGGAGTGTATTAAGTGTTTAGATGCAGACATAATTCCAAAAAGTTGTCCAGTGGATCCACTCCATAAACAAATAGGGTCTACACAATTATTTGTGATAGTTTGTAAACTTTATAAATTAGATGACTATCTGTTATTATTATTCTTATAACAATTATGCTCTATGTGCATTATTAGCAACTTGTATGTTTTATGATATGGAAACACACATAGTTTTCAGATAAAAACAAGAAGTGTCTCCTTTTCAAATTTGCTACAAAATAAATTAATTCATTGTTTGAAAACAGTGTCCTTCAGAAGCTTGTTATAAATTCTCCAAAACTACAAAAATTGTTTACTATAAATTATTTTATTGACTTATTACTTGAATATCTGATTCTCTTTTGGTAGTTCAGTCTCTGTAGATAACAACTTTTCTCCTGTTCTCCAGCTCCAAAATGTAATTGTGAAATCCAGTAATGATCCAAGAGAAATTAAGAACTCCATTTCTGAGAATGTTAGATTCAAGTATTCAACATCTGTACCATCTGCAAATTTTGAGAAGAACAAATATTAATCATAAGTTCAATGCACCTAAAAGCCAAAAAATTTCATGCAGTTAAAATAATATAAATTTCATGTATATCAATGTTCCATGGTGGTGTCTTCCAGTTATTTACGTCCTATGTCGATTCATTCTCTTACCTATCCATCTTTTGCATGCCTTTTACAAGTAGTGATTTAACATTCTTTGCAATATATTCTGATATCACTGTGCCTAAAAATTTTGTTTCAGTGTCTAATCCAGTTAAAAGTTTCCAGAATGAGATTTTCACTCTGCAGCGGAATGTGCGCTGATATGAAACTTCCTGGCAGATTAAAACTGTGTGCCCGACCGAGACTCGAACTCGGGACCTTTGCCTTTCGCGGGCAAGTGCTCTACCAACTGAGCTACCGAAGCACGACTCACGCCCGGTACTCACAGCTTTACTTCTGCCAGTACCTCATCTCCTACCTTCCAAACTTCCATCTCATTCTGGAAACATCCCCCAGGCTGTGGCTAAGCCATGTCTCCGCAATATCCTTTCTTTCAGGAGTGCTAGTTCTGCATGGTTCGCAGGAGAGCTTCTGTAAAGTTTGGAAGATAGGAGACGAGGTACTGGCAGAAGTAAAGCTGTGAGTACCGGGCGTGAGTCGTGCTTTGGTAGCTCAGTTGGTAGAGCACTTGCCCGCGAAAGGCAAAGGTCCCGAGTTCGAGTCTCGGTCGGGCACACAGTTTTAATCTTCCAGGAAGTTTCATATCAGTGCACAATCCACTGCAGAGTGAAAATCTCATTCTGGAAACATCCCCCAGGCTGTGGCTAAGCCATGTCTCCGCAATATCCTTTCTTTCAGGAGTGCTAGTTCTGCATGGTTCGCAGGAGAGCTTCTGTAAAGTTTGGAAGGTAGGAGACGAGGTACTGGCAGAAGTAAAGCTGTGAGTACCAGGCATGAGTCGTGCTTCGGTAGCTCAGTTGGTAGAGCACTTGCCCGCAAAAGGCAAAGGTCCCGAGTTCGAGTCTCGGTCGGGCATACAGTTTTAATCTGCCAGGAAGTTTCAGTTAAAAGTTGCAAGCTCCTAAGTCAGCATATGTTTTGTGACTCTGTCCATCCTTCTGGTGAAGGTTTATTCATTGATCTTAGTTCATTTCTATCCACCTCCATAGCTCAGTGTTCAGCATGTCTGGCTGCTATGCAGAGAACCCAGGTTTGGCTCCCGGTACTGACAAGGATTTTTCCTTGATGGGAGAACTAGTAGAGGGTACTCTCTGTCCCGTGAGGACAACTGAGGAGCTACTTGAATAAGAAATAGTGGCTACAAGGTCAAGAAAGTTGAAAACGGTTGGGTGAGTGGTGTGCGATACCATGCCCCTCTAACCACACCCCATGATTCCCCATGATGACACTGGCAGAAGATGACACAATTGTCAGTAGGTCCTAATTGGCCATCAGGACCAAAATGCAGAGCTTTGCTTTTTTTTTCTAATTCGCCACCCATGTTTTTGATTATCACTGATTTGAAACAAATGACAGTAAGCTTCTGATTCTTCAAAAATTAGCTATAAAAATCATCTGTTGAGCTAGATACAAGAAACTGTGTCATGGCTTGTCCCCTAAACCTGGCAAGCTGATGATCGCAATACTAATTTGTTAGGACGAGTGATTCATCTGATGTCCAAAATGGTATGATCATTGGCTTTCATGTCAAAGGCAGAAACATTTCTGAAACAGCTAAGTTTGTGTACCATGCATGTCAAAATATCACAACCCAAAACAACTGCTGAGGCAACTGTGGTGTACAATGAGGTGGCCTTCTCAGATGAATCACATATTATGACCCATTGGACAGAAAGCAAACACCCTGCAAGAATTGTTGTAAGGTTCCAGGCTGGAGGAGGGAATATTATGGTCTGGGGAATGTTTTGTGGCACTCTCTGGATGGTCTTGTCATTCTGGAAGGTGCAGTGGATCAATACAATTATGCATCTACCCTTGGGGACCATGTCCAGTCCTACATGCCACCTGCTTTTCCTCAACACAATGGCATCTACGAGCATAACAATGCAATGTATCACACAGCTCGTGATGTGCATTGTTTGAACAGCACCAGGAAGAGTTTACCATACTCTCAGACGAGAAACTGTGGGACCACCTGAATCGGGCTGTTTGGTGCCATAGATCTCAACCGAGAAACCTTGTGCAGCTGTCCACGGCAATGGAATCGGCGTGGTTCCACATCCTTGTTGGAACCTTTCAGAACCTCTTCCTTCAATTCTCACAGCAGTCTGCTCTATGAAAGGCAGTTATTCAGCCTTTGACAGATGGTCACATTAATATGACTAAACAGTGTATATGTATGTGAGAAAATACAGAATTCTAACTAAATATAATAATCTACCTAATGAAAAAGATGTATACCTCTCTAAAACTGACTTTCCAAGGTAAAAAACAATATTCTTTGTGTGTAAAGGTCAGCGGATGGAGATAAAAAAAGTGTAATATAATTACATAAAGAAATTCTGGAAGACATAACTCTCTCAAGAAAAATACAATCATATGTGGTGACTTCAAAACTGATTTCTCGAAATCCAGGAAATTAAAAGACAAAATTAAATATTTGTTACAGTCATTCACCATAGGCCCAAAAAACTATAACTAAACCAACTCAGAAAACAGCAACTTCTGTGTTTGTCACTGACCAGATTTAACTAAACACACACAAATATGTCTATAACAAAAAAGTTCCAAACACAAGTTTTGGTGATCACTATAAAAAATTCTTACAATGAATTTGCAGGAGACTCAAAACTCCATGGAATAAGAAGCACTGTAAAGAATTTCGATACTGAAAACATGGAATATTTTTGTTTCATCCAAAAGAGAGCAAACTGGAATCATGTTTAAAACTGCAATGATTCAAATGGCAAAAATGTTGTTGTCACATTTAAACACATTTTTGAACTACCTACTCCCAAGAAAACAACTACAATGCTCTGCACAAAAATCAAACTACTGAATGACAAAAGTGATAAAGATATAATGTCAAAATAAGAGGAGATTTTATGAATACTTCAAACAACCTACAAATTCTGATTTTGTCACTTTTACATCAAAAAATACAAACAAATACTAAAACAAGTTATTTGAAAAGTAAAAAGTACTATAAAATATAAAGTAATATGTAATGTGAGAAATAAAACTAATGCAACCTGGCAAGTTATAAAAGGAGAAATAGGTGCAATGTAAAACAATGACAGTAATGTAGAAATGATTATAAACAACTAGAGACTGACACCTCACAGATAAGGGGCCAGGGCTTTTAATTATCATTTCTCAAACACTGCACAGCTGTTGATAAATGTACATCAAAACAAGCAGCCAGACTGTAAGAGACTTAAAGGGAATAATAAGTTTGTGAGATGCACCTGGTTAATTCCTATATTCACCACTAGAGAGCAATACTAGATGATAAGTTAATGGACAAAGATGATGAGCTAGGAAATATTAAGTGATCAACAGTGGACTATAACACAGAAGAAGGAGAAGCAGCAATCATCGGGCAACAGGGAGTCAACTGGAGTGAAGTGTACAAGTGCAATAGTAATAAAAATCAGATATGACATAAACAACGACTTTGACATGATACTTCACGTAATTTTGCATAAAGTATGGTATTTTTGTTCATGTTTCTTGAAGAGCGTAGATAAGAAATAAATTTAATTTTGGAGACTTGTGTGTTACAACCATATGTTTGGACAACAACATAATCAGGAGGGAAATCCATCATAAAGCACCTATCCCAGTTTTAGATGATGTAAAACTTTTGAGTACAGTATGGTTGCATGACTATAAACTGTGTCTTACATTAATTTTAATTTTACAGGTAAATCTCTAGTTTTGTTGATGTGGAACAATTAAAAACAAACAGACTGTAAACAGCAAAACCACATTTTTTACCTTCTGGGTAACAAGAAACTTTCAATATAATTTTGGTCTTGCTATGTTTCAATGACTTTTATGATGCAAGAATTTTAATTCTGTATGATAGTTCATGTTAATGGTAACAGTTGTGTTGCATCCTATTCTGAGAAGAGAAGTGTAATTTTTACAGAAAAGGTAATTTTGCTATATGCTTGCATATTGTTAGTTGTTGATAGGCATATTTAACTGACTTTTGAGCATCAGAGTTCTGTTGCCACCAAAAACTAAGTCTCCCATTATAGAGCACAGTTGGATCCAAAAATTCATACAAAGGCGTAATTCATGTGTTCACACAATTTTATGAGAAGGAAACTTGCTACTCACCATATAGTGGAGATGCTGAACTGCAGACAGGCACACAACTGCAGTCTTAGGTAACTGAAACCACACTGCGAGAAGCAGTACCAGTGCATGATGGGAGTGGTGACTGAGTGGGGGTAAACATGATGATGATAATGTTTGGTTTGAGGAGAGCTCAACTGCGCGGTCGTCATTGCCCATACAAAATCCCAATTTTTTACACAGCCCAATTTTTCATGCAGTCAAACTGAGCCACTGTCACGAATGATGATGATGAAATGATGAGGACAACACAAACGCCCAGTCCCTGGGCAGAGAAAATCCCCAACCAAGATGGGAATCGACTCCAGGACCCCATGATCCAGAAGCAGCAATGCTAGCCAGTAGACGATGAGCTGTGAATGGGGTAAGGAGGAGGCTGGGGCAGAGAGAGAGAGGGATAGTATGGTGAGGGTGGCAGATGGTGAAGTGCTTCAGGTTAGACTCGGACAGGGGAGAGGTGGGGGGGGGGGGGGGGGGGGGGTAGCAGAAAAGGAGAGAAATGAAAACACTGGGAGTAGCAGTGGAATGACGGCTGTATTGTGCTGGAATGAGAACAGGGAAGTGGCTGGATGGGTGAGGACAGTGACTAATGAAGGTTCAGGCCGTGAGGGTTATAGGAAGCTAGGATGTATTGCAGGGAAAGTTCCCACCTGGGCAGTTCAGAAAAGCTGATGTTGGTGGGAAGGATTAACATGGTACAGGTTGTGAAGCAGTCATTGAAATGAAGGATACCATGTTTGGCAGCATGTTCAGCAACAGAGTGGTGCACTTCTTTCTTGGCCACAGTTGTCGGTGGCCATTCATGCAGACATACAACTTGTTGGTTTTCATGCCCACATAGAATTCAGCACAGTGGTTGCAGCTTAGCCTGTAGACCATATGACTGGTTTCACAGGTCTTTGATGGAATACATGATGTTAATGACCGAACTGGAGTAGGTGGTGGTATGAGGATGTACTCTGTCCATATCAAACCTACTAACTACCAGCAATACCTTCACTTTGAGAGCTGCCACCCATTCAGTGCCAAGAAGTCCCTTCCGTACAGCCTAACCACCCGTGGTTGTCACATCTGCAGTGACAAACAGTCTCTCTCAAAATATACCGAGGGACTCACTGAAGACTCCACTGACCATAATTATCCTCCCAACCTTGTACAAAAATCTCCCATGCCTTGTCTTTCACCGGCCGTGGTGGCCAAGCGGTTCTAGGCGCTTCAGTCTGGAACCGCACGACCGCTGTGGTCGCAGGTTCGAATCCTGCCTCAGGCACAGATGTGTGTGATGTCCTTAGGTTAGTTAGGTTTAAGTAGTTCTAAGTTCTAGGGGACTGATGACCTCAGAAGTCAAGTCCCATAATGCTCAGAGCCATTTGAACCATTTAAACCTTGTCTTTCCAGTCTCCCACAAACTCCCAAAGTCCCACCATCTGACCACAGAGGAACAATACCCTCATAAAACAGTACCACCCAGGACTGGAGCAACATTCTTTGCCAGGTTTTCGATTACCTCTCATCATGCACTGAAATGAGAAATGTCCGACCCACTATCCTTCCCACCCCTTCCACAGTGATATTCTGCCTTTCACTGAACCTACACAATATACTCTTCCATCCTTACACAACCCTTGCTCCCAATCCCTTACCTCATGGCTCTTACCCCTGTAATAGACCTACATGCAAGACCTGTCCCATACGTCCTCCTACCACCACCTACTCCAGTTCAGTCAATAACATCACCTACCCCATCAAAGGCAGGGCTACCTGTGAAACCAGTCATTTGCTCTACAAGCTAAGCTGCAACCACTGTGCTGCATTCTATGTAGGCATGACAACCAACGAGCTGTCTGTCTGAATGAATGGCCACCGACAAACTGAGGCCGAGAAACAGGTGCACCACCCTGCTGCTGAACACGCTGTCAAACATGATATCCTTCATTTAAATGACTCCTTCATAGCCTGTGCCACGTGTATCCTTCCCACCAACACCGGCCTGAACCTTCATTAGTCACTATCCTCACCCATCCAGCCCCTTCCCTGTTCCCATTCCAGCACTACACAGCTGTCATTCCACCACCTCACCCAGTCTTTTTATTTCTCTTCTTTTCTGCTACTTCCCCTCCCCCCTCCCCATCGCTCCCCTGCTCTACATCTAACCTGCAGCACTTCACTGTCTGCCACCCCCAACATACTATCCCTCCCCCTTCCTGCCCCAGCCTCCTCCTGAACCCAACCCAGTCACCACTCCCATCATGACCTGGTGCTGATGCTTGCAGTGTGCTTTCAGTTGCCTGAGACTGCAGTCATGTGTTTGAGTTGCATTTTCTTGTGTGAATTTGAGTGGCACTGTTAGTAGCTAGCGACTGTACCTCTGGGTCAGTAGTTTGTAGCCGCGTGAGCTCTGTGGGATCAAACAGGTTTGTAACAGTTTTAATGCGTGACATGTATTCTGCTACGATGTTACCCATGCCTCTGAAAAAATGTATGTCTGTAGTATATTGACTGATGAAATCCATATGCCTGAAGTGATGGCATCGTGTTAACCAGGGGATGGTGATCTGTATAAACGGTGAAGTCATGTGCCTCAATATCTTCTTGGAAATGCCGTATGGTTTCATAAATGGCCAGTAGCTCCCTGTCAAATGCTGACCATTTACTTTGAGAGGTGGATAGTTTCTTTTAAAAGAAATGTGGTGGCTGAGAGTCTTTGCGAAAGTGCTGCTGCAGCACGGCACCAATAACTGTGTTACTAGCACCTGTAGTGATTGAGATAGATGCATTGGCGCTGGGATGGGCTAGTATGACTGCATTAGCTAGGGCTGTTTTTAGGTCACTGATGGAAAAAGTCATGTCCTGGGCCCACGTAACCCTGCGGTCATCCGAGGTTATGTTTTCCTTGCACGGCGCCAGTTGTAAGAGACTCCAGGGAGGCAGCATGAGGGCTGTGGTGTCTGAAAAAATTGATCATGCCCAAGAAGCGATGTAGGTCACGAAATTGACAGGTGGTGGTAAGCTCATAATGTGAGTGACACATTCACACATAGTACATATGCCTTTAGAGTTCACTGTGTGGCCCCGGAACATAACTTCAGGCTGGTGCAGCTGGGTTTGTCTTCGTTTATCTCCACGCTGTTATCTGAGAGCACACAGAGTAATTGAGAAAGATGCTGCTAATGTTCATTAGCAGAGGCAGAGAAAATTAAAAAGTCATCAAGGTAAGCATAACAAAATGGGAACTGGCAAAATAATAAGTCTACAAAACACTGCCATGTGTGAGCTGCATTTTTAAGTCCATAAGGAATATAGCAATATTCTAAAAAGCCAAAGGGGGTTATGACAACTGTCTTAGGAATGTCGTCTTTGTGCATTCGAATTTGATGATGTGCCTTACGACAGTCAATGATGCTAAAATGCTCAGCACCATGTAATTGCAGCACAAAATCTTGAATGTGGGGAAGGCACTGAGTCTTCAGTAGTCTCCGCAAAGCCTGAATGTTGAGTCCCTTTTGGGAACAAGATGAATAG
Source organism: Schistocerca nitens (assembly GCF_023898315.1). Lineage (NCBI taxonomy): Eukaryota > Metazoa > Arthropoda > Insecta > Orthoptera > Acrididae > Schistocerca > Schistocerca nitens. Next base: position 571,028,508 of record NC_064614.1, on the reverse strand, counting down.
GTGATGACCAATTACTGTCAGGATGTACGATTCCTAGTTGTAAAAGTTCCTGAATGCATTCTTTTGCAGCGCAAAGTTTCTTACCTGATAGACAGCATGCTTTTGCGTGGACAGGGGCTCATGTAGCCTATGACATGTACCATTCATAATAACTTTGATGGAGAACCTCACTGGGCCTACATGAACAGAAGGCACTCTGGAGAAGGGAACAACGTCACACACAGCACTGCCAAACTGAGAACTGACCTGTAGAATAGGTGGTGAAGATGGTGAATATTCTCTGCCATCAGGTACTGTGTTGGCAGCTGCAGGTGTGGGATCCAGCCCAGCTGTTGTATGTGGTGTCAACGCATCGAGAGGAGCGTGGTATGTGTTGGCAGTGGGTGAGGTTGCATGGCAGTGTGCGGGTTCAACATGAGCATGCGGGGCAGCGTCAACTGTAACAGCTGCATAGTTCAATGGTTTGACAGTTGTAGAGCGAGCGTGGCCTGCCAACGTAGAGGAGGTGGATTTCTCGCTGTGGGAGCAAGAAGACAGTTTGCATTGAATGCTGTCCATAGAGAGCAAGAGTGTCTGGTGTTGTAGTTGTGGTAGCTGCTGAAAGTGCCGTGATGGTCATTCATGGATATGCCAGGTCTGCAGAAGTGTTACTGATCAGTGCCTGCAGCAATGCCTTGGCTGTGTGTAGCACTACAATGTTATGTCAATGGTTGAGTTGCTTGCACAGTGGATCCACCAGCTCTGAAGTGAGGGATGTGAGTTCAGCCAACTGGCATGAAGGGCAGCCATCATTGCTCGTAAATGTGTGGGTGTTTGATGAAGGAGCCCTCAATGCATGTGTCAGAAGAGTGACGGAGCAGCATTCCCGATGATAAATCTGGAGAGATGCCATAATTTTGTAGAAAATCAATGCCTAACACTGGCTCATCAATGTTGACCACATTGAATGTTCATTCAAAACAAAATTTTGGTTTAAGTTTGAGGCGAAGGTGTGTGGAGCCGTAGACAGAGATTGACAAATTATTTGGTGCTCACAATGTCACCCAGTGTTGACAAGGAAGAACAAGTCACTGATGAGGTCACATACGTACAGTCTGCCTGGAGGTAGTTGTTAATTATGTGAAGATTGATGTTGTTGCAGGCACCCTGAGAACACCTGCAAAACGGTGTGTCTAACTCATCCCACAATGGATGTTTGGATTCAGGGCACATGGCAGGTAACAGTTCTGAGCCACATCTCCATGATGGGTGTGGTACCAATACATCAGATACACGAGATGAGGCTGCAGACTGTGGGCAACATCTGTAGTTGCAGTGCCAGAATTGGGTGAGGTGGAGAGGGTGCCTGGGTGAGGGGGGATGGAGGGGGCAGCTGGTTCACTGCTGTGGCCATCAAGTAACACCTTGACTGAGGTCATTGACTGGAGTGACATAGTGCAGCCTCACACGAAAGTATGTGCTGGGATGTGTGCGGTATTGCCAACTGTCAGTGAAAAAATCTGTGTTGCGATAAGTTGTCAATGTATGATGATTTTATAGGTGTCATCTGCTAGCCATAGGTGCATCTCTAATGGGTTTGTGGCGTGTGATGAAAGTTGCAGCTGGAGAGCTTCTGGTATTTTCACTATCCATAGCAACCCCAAAGAGGGGTCAGACAGGATGGATCTTTCACCACAATTGCAAAGGTGTGAGCCCACCGACACTGAGCAATACGTTGTGCACTATGTGTTAATTACTTCTTGTGGAGTTCTTGGCAAGCACTCGAGAATAATAGATTTTGCATGTTCATAGCAGTCCCTCATTGGTGCCTCGTTGATGAGATCAGATGTCTAATCCATGTGCTCGTACAGAGCTGTAATCGAACAATGCTTCATCAGATAAGACTCCATAGATGTTGAGGATGCTGTCCACAAGAGCAAACCATTTCTTTGGACTATCCTTGTTAAGTGGAGGCAGTTGCAGTATATGCACTGAAAGAGCACACAGAAACACAGGAGCGAAGCAGTGAACACAGATGATGTTGTGGCAGCCTGTGGTTGCAAAGGTGACCAGCACAGTAGAAACAGCTGTGGCCATCAAGATATGCAGTACGCAGAACACAGTACACTGCAGAGGCTTGTTTAATAGTCTGGTGCACAGGGAATGCTCAATCCAGGAGCCCCGGACAGGGTGGCAGCAAAAGTCACATTGTTCATTAATAAAATGTCACTGTTCAAGCACAGCTGCTGTTGCACTGAACCGAACACTTGAGGTTTATTGTCAAATTAAACAAGATCATGTGAATCTGCTGGCAATATGGCACCATGGTGCAGAGCCAATAGCATCATTTCTAGGTTAGAATTAGAAAGGGTAACAAATGGATTTTGTGACACAGCGCAGCATTATCGCATGCACAGAAACCCTTTGACTGAGCAGTGTAATGAGTAAATTGCCATGGAAAATGTTCATAGGGCATAAGAGACTGGGCAGCAATGTCCTTTGGCTGTGCACTTTGTTGAGCAAGTTGTGATGATGCCAGTGAAAATTGACCACATTTTTCTATTTTCACACAATTTGAAGCACAATGATGACAAATTGAAGCAGAAGACGTACATGTAGGTGTAGAACTGGTGAACGGAGTCAGTTGCTGCACCGTAACAGTCATTGCTATTGTAGGCCACACTGTCCTGTGGTATTTTGATTGCGGAAATTGTCCAAATCGTTGGAGTCACAGAAAATGTCTAACACAGGGTGACCAGTGTGGCAAGTAATGGTATTACGGTGAAATAATAACATTTAACACCACTTTATCATAGTCATATACAGCAGAGACCCACTAATCTGAACCCCAGTAATCCGAACGTTCGGTTAATCTGAACATGAAAAATGTTAGTCTAAGCATGGAAAATGGTGTGGTAAATGGCTCTACATACACACTATTTTAATTTACACAGTACAGTAAACATGTATTAGAAAAATTGGCAAGAAAACATTAGGTTTAAATAATGCATAACAATGAAAGAAGAGCTGTCAAACTTACTAAAATACAGTGGACATTTTATCCCTACTTTTTAGATGACAAAAACTAATTGTTTTTTTGGTGTAATGAAGACAGTTTGTTATATGACTCATAGTTGTGCCATCGTCTCGTAAACATGAAATCAGCAGGTGTAGCAGTGGGCTGTTGTTCCAAATAATGGAGCGTGAGGTCAAGGCTTCTGCTGTATCTCTGTGTGGCACCAGATCTCCTTTGTCACTTTCAGGCTCATTGTCACTTCTGTCACAAGCAGTCCACTTCTTCCTGGTCTTGAGTCACAGCAACAACTAAATCAGCATCAGTAAGGTTCTCCACAAATGCCTCATCTGCTGCCATCTACTCACCTCCTTCACTAGCTTCTTCACATCCAGGGATTGTCTGTATCATTCGTAGTAGATTTTCCTCTTCATTTTCAACTAGATTGTTCTGAAATTCAAGAGATGTCCACAGTTTTCTCCTTGATTTTCTCAGAGTATTTTCTGAAATATTCTGCCATGCCACAGCGGCCCAATAAACAACATCCTTCACCTTGGTACTTTTTATTTTGTCCACTAAAGGAATGCTATAATCTTGGATCAGCATTCTTAAAAATTGTTTTCTGTAAATCAGTTTTAATGTTTGCAGTATGCCCTGGTCCATCAGCTGTAGAAGCGGGGTAACATTCGGCAGCAAAAACTTCACCACAATTTCTCCATCACATAATTACTCATTGCTGAGGTAAGATGGCGCATTATCATTCGAAAGGACTGCACGGGAAGACAAATGATTTTCCTTAGAAAACCATCAAACAGAGGGAACAAACTGGCCGTGAAACCATTCTTGAACAGCTTACCATCCATCCATGCTTTTTTCTGTCTGCGATAATACACAGGCAGGGACTTCATGTTGCACTTTATAAAAGCTCAGGGCCTAGCAGATTTGCCAATCAGCATTAAAGGCAACTTGTGATTACCAGCAGTGTTGCTGCACGCTAATAGAGTCACACGATCTTTGCATATTTTAAAACCAGGAGCATGGTCTTCACTTTGGATGCCAGGCATTTTGTTGGCAATGGCCTAAAATTAAGGCCAGTCTTGTCAGCATTAGAATCTTGTTGGGGAGAATACTACTACCCAAGCATTCCTTCGCTGAATCAGGGTCAGAAGAAAGCTTCTCTCCAGTAATTGTTAGCTCACGGAGTCCATGACATTTTTTGAATCTGTCCAACCAATCCATACTCGCACTAAAAGACTCATCACCATTCATTAACTAGTTCAGGTAAACAGCCTCCTCCTGAACCAGTGCTCCACTCAAAGGAGTTCCCCTTTCTCTTTCCTGTGAAAACCAAAGGAAAAGAGCTTTGTGCACTTTATCGTACTGGGAATGTTTCAAAGTCTGCTGAATTTCAAGTGCTTTTCTCAAAGACGTTGCACAGGTCTGTTCAAGCTTCACTTGGTTCTTCTTCCAATCACAAATGGTTGTATTACCAACACCCAGTTCTGATGCCAGTTTAGATAAATTCTCATCATTGTCTGTCTGCTTCAAAGCATTCAGTTTTTCTTTGCCACCACTACACCTGAATGAATACAATACAACTGTTATGCATGCCAGCAATCGATAACTAACATAACAAAGTGCTTTGCGAGCCAAATGGCAGTGCACTTACCTCAGACACTACAAAGGTCTCAACAATGCACAACAACAAGGGCAGGGAGTGAGAGTGAGCCATTGTTCCCAAGCCATTGTTCCCACACTTGTTCCTATTTGTTTCCATGGTGTACCTACTTATCTGCTTGGTATACTTCATTCTAGAAACTCATCACCATAATTGCAGCTAATCCGAACAAATCAGTAATCTGAACAAGGTCCGGTCCCAATTAGTTCAGATTAATGGGGCTCTACTGTACTTTATTCACTTCATGATCATAAAAAATAACAATAGAAAAGAAAGGTAGACATCAAGTGAGTTCAAACATAATCATAAAGAGAGATCACACAGATCGATGTATCGAACCACCACAAGGTACTGATATGAAGGTAGTGCACTGTAGTAGGCACTTATAGCATACAAAGCAATACTCTGTCTGGGGAATGTGCTAGGCTTACATGATTATAGGAGATTGTGACATTTAGTTTTATTTTTGTAGTGGTTGTATTGAGTAGATCACTGAAAGTGAAAATAAGTATAATATTATAATATATCTTAAGTTACTTTAAAATAAATTTGAGTTAGTACTACTGTTTTTACGAGTGTTTTTGAAAAGAAACCATTTGGGGAAGGATAGTAGGATATGGGAGGGAGACAGTGACATGTTGCTGGGGAGTGTACAGAGATGAAGTGGGGAGAAGGTAGGTCAACTAGATGCAGTCACGAGGTTAGACGGAGGACAGGGAAGAGGTGAGGAGGGTAATGGGAAAGGAGAGAAGTAAAAAGACTGGGTGCGTTGGTGGAATAGATGACTGTGCAGTGCTGGAATGGGATCAGGGAAGGGGATAGATGGGTGAGGACAATGACTAATGAAGGTTGAGACCAGCAGGGTAGCAACTACCTATCTTTTTCATAATACTGTTACATTCCATCCTGGATTTTCCATTGTTTGATTTTGTCTGATGGCATTTCTTCCATCCCATCCCAGTGTTGTTTTCTTCGTTACTCTTTTCTAACGCATTACTATTAGCAATGTCCATCATTCTTTCTCTTCTTTCCTGTGTTTCTCTTGTCATCCTACAAACCGCATTGCACACTCTACTTATGAGCCACACTGTTTCAACTGTCTCGACCGTGCATGACAGATGGCTACAAGAACACGCTGATTGCTGGTGCAGCATCTTATGTCCCATATTACTGCCGGTGATATCATTAATCCTATACCATCAAATTGATCACTATCCCTTCATTGCTCTCCTGTATTTTCGCATGTTATTTCCTGCTCCTTTCTGGTGCCATGCAATCATCTATCTCATCCTACCAATCCCTCCCGACACCCACTCTTTCTCTGTTTTATCCCAGTTTGCATCAACTAATTTCATCTCATCCAGTCACATCTGCGATTTCCCTTCTTCACACTTATCCACCCACAGACCAGCAACCCACAGTAAAATATTTTTTTTATTTATATCTTTTCTTTGATCTCACTGTGACTTCGTGCCAATTTTAGTGAGTTTTTGCCTTTCATTATTGACGTACTTCCTCAGATTTCCCGCTTTTTCACCCATTTCATCCTTTTAGTGATTTTTGGGTGTTTTTTGCGAATTTTTCGGACGTAATTCTATGTTATTTACATATTTTTTCATGTTTTTGCCACCACAATTTGCGTCAATACAGAAAGTTTCCTCATCCTTATCCACAAACCAGTCCCACATACTGTTCCTGCATTGCTGGTTGGCTCATGGAATACCCCTTCCCCATCCCAAATTGACATACCATCAAATTACCCATTTCCGGCTGCCACCCTTCCTTCACAATGACCTCCATCTGTTCAGGCCAATCCTTAGCCCTCACCGTGTGGTCTGAGGCATCTTGCCACGGTCCATGCGGCTCTCCCTGTCGGAGGTTCAAGTCCTCCCTCAGACAAGGGTGTGTGTATCATCCTTAGTGTAAGTTAATTTAAGTTAGATTAAATAGTGTGTAAGCTTAGGGACCTGTGACCTCAGCAGTTTGGTCCCATAAGACCTTACCACAAATTTCCAGTTTTTACTTCCTAAAGTCCATAAACCCAACACACAGGATGCCCCAGTGTGGCCAGTTACTGTGCCCCCGCAAAGAGAATCTCTGCTCTCATAGACCAACACCTTCAGCCTATTACCCAGAACCTTCCCTTCTACATAAAATATGATAATCATTTCCACCAGCGGCTCTCCACAGATCCTGTCCCTTTACCACATGGTTCCCTGCTCATCAATATTGATGCCACCTCCCTTTACACTAACGTCCCTAATGCCCATGGCCTTACTGCTATAGAACACTACTTTTTCCAATGCCCAACGGACTCCAAACCAACAATCTACTTTCTAGTTGCCATGAAGAACTATATCCTCACCCACAATTACTTCTCCTTTGAAAGCACTATCTGCAAACAAATCCAGGGTACAGCAATGGGCACCCACGTGGCCCCATCATATTCCAACCTATTTATGGACCATCTAGAGAAATCTTTCTTAAACACCTAGAACCCTACACCCCTCACCTGGTTAAGATTCACTGGTAACATTTTTGTGATCTGGATCGAGGGTGAGGACGCACTAACCACATTCCTCCAGAACCTCAGCAGCTTCTCCTCCATTCACTTCACCTGGTCCTGCTCAAACCAAGAAACCCCCTCCCTAGATGTTGATCTTCACTTCAAAGATGGCTACTTCAGTACCTCTATCCACATCATACCCACTAACCACCAGCAGTACCTCCATGAAGACAGCTGCTAGCAATTCCATACCAACAAGTCCCTTCCATACAGCCTAGCCACCCATAGTCGTCGCATCTGCAGTGACAAGCAGTCCCTCTCAAAACATACCGAGGGTCTCACTGAAGCCTCCACTGACCATAATTGTCCTCCCAACCTTGAACAAAAACAAATCTCCTGTGCCTTATCTTTCCAGTCACCCATCACCTCCCAAAGTCTGACTATTCGGCCACAGAGGAACATTCCTCTCATAACTCAGTACCACCTAGGACTAAAACATCTGAATTGCATTCTCCGCCAGGGTATCGATTACTTCTTGTCATGCCCTGAAATGAGAAATGTCCTGCCCACTACCCTTCCCCCCCCCCCCCCTTACAGTGGTATTCCTCCATCCACCGAACCTACACAATATATTTGTCCATTCCTAAACAACCCCTGCTCTCAACCCCTTACCTCATGGCTCATATTCTTGTGATAGACCTACATGCAAGACCTGTCCCACATATCCTCCCACCACCATCTACTCCAGTTCGGTCACTAACATCAACTATCCTATCAGAGGCAGGGCTACCTGTAAAGTTGCAACCACTGTGCTGCATTCTATGTGGGCATGACAACCGACAAGCTATCTGTCTGCATGAATGGTCACCAACAACCTGTGGCCATGAAACAACTGGATCACCCTGTTGCTGAGCATGCTTCCTAACATGACATTCTTCACTTCAATGACTGCTTCACAGCCTGTGCCATATGGATCCTTCTCACCAACACCAACTTTTCTAAACTGTGCAGGTGGGAACTCTCCTTGCAATATAACCTACATACCCATAACCCCCCCCCCCCCCCTCCCTGTGGCCTCAGTCATTGTCCTCAGTCATCCAGACCCTTCCCTGCTCCCATTCCAGCACTACACAGCCCTCTATTCCACCAATGCACCCAGTCCTTAATTCTCTCCTTATCCGCTAGCCCCCCCCCCCCCCCCTCATCTTTCCCCCACCCGCCGTCTAACCTCCTGACTGCACCTAGCTGCCCTACCCTCTCCCCACCTCGACCTGCATGCTCCCTAGCACCACATCACCATCCCCCAACCCTATCCTGCTATCTCTCCCCCTCGCCAACCCAGCCTCCTCCTTTTCCCTCCCAATTGCCTCTCCCATCATTAATTGCTGGTGCTGCTCATAGTGTGGCTTCAGCTGCCAGAGACTGTGGTCATGTGCGTGTGATTTATGTGTGTGTGTGTGTCTTCAATTTTGGACAAAGACCTCGTTGGCCAAAAGCTTTTTTTTTGTGACAGTCTTTCTGTTGTGACTATTGCGACCAGCATCTCTGCTATATGGTGAGTAGCAACTATCCTTTTCATAATATAATTGCATTATATGATGTTTGTACTAAGTACCTTCACATGTATGTGGTTAAAACATATCAGAAGGATTAAGAATGATTATTTACAGAGAATGGTAAACCAATAGCAATATTAACTTATAATGCTTCCACCTTTACAAGCAGTAAGTAGAGGTATTTTTTGAATGAACAACAGATACAAGAAATTCTAGGCTAAAGCGAGTCCAGTAGTAAGAATATTTAAGGAGTTTAATAGGTTCATTAGGACATATGCTCCTCACAGACAAACTAAATGGATAAAATATTTTGGCCCATTTCAAAATATAGCAAATAATCTTCCACATGCCTCTATGGAATTTATGCCAACCATGTTGGTGCCTGAAAAGACTGAAACTGATGAGTGGGTCAAACCACAGAATTTTGGAACATGTATTATGTTCGAGTATAATGACTTTTCTGGAGACTAGAAATCAACTCTGTAGGAATCAGCATGGGTTTCAAAAACGGCGATCATACGAAACCCAGCTCACGCTATTCGTCCACGAGACTCAGAGGGCCATAGACACAGGTTCCCAGGTAGATGCCGTATTTCTCGAATTCCGCAAGGTGTTTGGTACAGTTCCCCAAAGCCGTTTAATGAACAAAGTAAGAGCATATGGACTATGAGACCAATTGTGTGATTGGATTGAAGAGTTCCTAGATAACAGAATGCAGTATGTCATTATCAATGGAGAGAAGTCTTCCGAAGTAAGAGTGATTTCAGATGTGCCGCAGGGGAGTGTCGTAGGACTGTTGCTATTCACAATATATATAAATGACCTTGTGGATGACATCAGAAGTTCACTGAGGCTTTTTACAGATGATGCTGTAGTATATCGAGAGGTTACAACAACGGAAAATTGTACTGAAATGCAAGAGGATCTGCAACGAATTGATGCATGGTGCAGGGAATGGCAATTGAATCTCAATGTAGACAAGTGTAATGTGCTGTGAATGCACAGAAAGAAAGATCCTTTATCATTTAGCTACAATACAGCAGGTCAAAACTGAAAGCAGTTAATTCCATAAATTATCTGGGAGTAGGCATTAGGAGTGATTTAAAATGGAATGCCCATATAAAATTAATCATCAGTAAAGCAAATGCCAGACTGAGATTCATTGGAAGAATCCTAAGGAAATGTGGTCTGAAAACAAAGGAAGTAGGTTACAGTACACTTGTTCGCCCACTGCTTGAATACTGCTCACCGGTGTGGGATCCGTACCAGATAGGGTTGATAGAAGAGATAGAGAAGATCCAACGGAGAGCAGTGCGCTTTGTTACAGGATCATTTAGTAATCACGAAAGCATTACAGAGATGACAGATAAACTCCAGTGGAAGACTCTGCAAGAGACAAGCTCAGTAGCTCGTATGGGCTTTTGTTGAAGTTTCAAGAACATACTTTCACCGAGGAGTCAACCAGTATAATTCTCCTGCCTACATATATCTCGCGAAGAGACCATGAGGATAAAATCAGGGAGATTAGAGCCCACACAGAGTGATACCGACAATCTTTCTTTCCACGAACAATATGTTACTAGAGTAGAAGGGAGAACCGATAGAGGTACTACTGATACCCTCCGCCACACACCATCAGGTGGCTTGCAGGGTATGGATCTAGATGTAGATGTAAATATTAATTTTTAAACTTACTTTAAGGAAGTAAACTAGGGAGAAAGAAGGAAGAAAAACAAATATGTGGGAAAGAGACTACACTACACTACTAGCTACCTAAAAGTATACTATTCACAATATTTCCATTGACTACTACAACGAATAACTACAATCAATTATAAGGTAGCAGAACTAAATGCTACAACTAAAGTGGGGAGAAATAAGTTTAATTTTCAGGAGGGAAACATTAATTGAAGTTGTAATGAAACCCTCATTATACTACCCAATGAATAAAATGCTTAAAAGCTTTTATTGTCTGCAAATGCAATTTGTTGTAACACTAAGATGCCAACACATGAAAGACAAATATATAACTCTACTGGCCATAATTTCATCTGAATGAATTCAGTTTTATCCCATCAAAGGCAGGTCTACCTGTGAAACCAGTCATGTAATTTACAAGTTAAGCTGCACCCACTGTGCTGCATTCTATGTGGGCATGACAACCAACAAGCTGTCTGTCCGCATGAATAGCCACTGAAAAACTGGGGCTGAGAAACAAGTGGATCACCCTGTTGCTGAGCACACGGCCCAACATCACATCCTTCATTTGAATGACTGCTGCACAGCCTGTGCCATATGGATCCTTCCCACCAACACCAGCTTTTTTAAATTGTGCGGGTGGGAACTCTCCCTGCCGTATATCCTACGTTCCCGTAACCCTCCTGGCCTTAACCTTTCTTAGTCGTTGTCCTCAGCCATCCAGCCCCTTCCCTGCTCCCATTCCAGCACTACATAGCCCTCATTACACGGTTGCACTCAGTCCTTTTACTTCTCTCCTTTTTCGCTACACGCACCTCCCACCTCTCCCCTGCCCTCTGTCTTACCTCTTAACTGAACCTAGCTTTTCTACCCAGTCTTCACCTCATCCTTGCACCCTCCCTAGCAGCACCTCACTGTCCCCCACACCTACCCTGCTATCTGTTCTATCCCCCAACCCAGCATCCTCCTTATCCCCACCCAGTTGCCACTCCCATCATGCACTGCTGCTGTTGCTTGCGGTGTGGCGTCAACAGCCTGCCATGTGTGTGTGTGTGTGTGTGTGTGTGTGTGTGTGTGTGTGTGTGTGTGTGTTTTATGAAGGCCTTGTTGACCCAAAGCTTATTGTGACAGTCTTTTTGTTATGCCCATCTGCAACTCAGCATCTCCACTATATGGTGAGTAGCAACTTTCATTTTCATAGTATTGTTACATTCCATCACGAATTTTTGTGTTGTTTGATTCAAAAATATTAAGAGCAGGATTAGGATCTGAAGCAAGAATTCTACACTCAGGGATCATTATTTGTCCCATTACTCTTCATATTGTATACGATTAATATCCCAAAAACTGTTAGTTATGGCAGTACACTTACTCATGCAGATTACATATACAGTGAATACAGTTCCACTATTCAATGACAATTATGCAAAAAACTGGAAATAAAAGCCAGTGTGTAAATAAATAATAACATCCAAAGGTTTTCTGGAGTAAATTTGCCTAATAACATTGCTAAACACCTTGTTTAAATTTCAGGATACAATCAACATGCTAAATGTATCAAAATTTGCACTGATGAGTGCATAGCAGAAAACTCCATATACACAAAATTCCTTGGAATAATAACTGATGAAAATGTAAATTGTGATAGCATGTAGGTTATATAATTGGAAAACTCTACTCAAACCTATAAGTCCTGCACAAAATCAGCTATGTAAAAGACACATATGGTATGAAATTGACATACTGAACCCTAATTCATTCTACAGTAAGTTATGGCACAATTTTGTGAGGAGTTGCCTCCAAAACAAGTATTAATTCAGTATTCAAAATGTAGAAAAGAGCAACAATAACAATAGCTAATTTTAAATGAAGATAACCATGTATACCAGCATTTAAAGCATTTAAGATACTAACACTACCAAGCATATAACTAAATGAACTCATGTGCTGAACAAAATTCAACTTGATCCTTAAGATACTGAGACGTAACACAAACATGACACAAGGGAACAGAATTACTTTTATGGCTCGAGATCCAACACCATGAAATTTAAATGAAATCCATCCTAACAGGCCAAAAATCCCCACCAAAAAACTCTCTTCAAAGTTGAGAGAGATAAACAATAAAAAACAGAAAAAACTCAAAATATTTTTGGTTAGAGATTGCTTCTTTAGTGCAAATCATGTTATGTGCATTACAGTGTGAGACAAATTTCAGTTTAATACTGCCTAAAAATGAAATGTAGCTTACATAAATCATAATATATTTTCTTAAGAGAGAAAGGGAGAGAAAGAAACTCTCAAACCATACAGAAAAATGTGTACAAATAGCATAGATGATCCAAGCAAAATTATAATTCTATGTGATATTGGCCTGTAATATTTATGAATATGGCTGTAATTTTCTAAACACTAGATATTAGTGAAATGTATACTTTTTCACACTTGCGATTCAAAGTTGACCTGAGCCAAGATGTAACATTATTAGCACTAAACCTTGATAAAAAGTAAAATTGGAAGGTACATTTACACTATACACAAACTAAATAGCTTAGCATTTGCATTGCCTATTTTGTCAGGTGCCATGGGCATAAACACCAGAGATATAATCTATCATTGCTACTCCAAGTCAGTTATTTGTTATGGCATAATCTTCTGGAGAAATTCAGCAAATGTTCTGAGGCTTATAGTACTACAAAAGAAAATAAAGTTTGCCAAAGAACATATATCCTTTTGGTCACTGCTTAAAAATTTTGAAATACTATCCATACCCTTCCTTTACAGATAAGAGGTGCTGAGTTTATTGTTTTAAAAACAAAGTCACACTTAGTGCTTTCCATTTCCACAATAACTGCAGCACTCACCACAGACAGAGTTTTAAATTTCTCTTTTGCTAGCATCCTCATAAATTTTAGAGAAGGCAACATACAAATGTCTTCTTAACCACCTGACTACAAATAATATATTGTCAAAACAAAGTCACAGGTAGAGGAAATATAAAAAATTTAAAGATGTCAGAGGGATGCTAGCAGTATGAGTTACTCACAAAAGAAACTGGCAGAATTGCAAAGAGATTGTGATGAACCAAGCTGGGATATTTTTACTTCCCCTCTTATTTTGCCATCTGCCTACTTAAATTTGTTTTTTTTTTTTTTTTTTTTTTTTTTCAATTTTAACTAATTACCATTAACACGCGTGAGTGTCATTTGTATTTTCATAGAGGAGAAAGGTTGTTCCTCAGTTTTAACACCAGATCTAATTTTGTGCTTAGTTTTATATATGTGATTGATTTTCTAATTTATTTTGACTATGCCTACTTAGTATCTTTTGATATAGGCTGAAATCAGTGATTTTTTCATAACTTAAATTCTATTGTTGACATATAAACAAATATAAATTTTGTGATAATTATAAACATTTGGGGGAACAACTAATACTATTCTTAAAGGATCTATTGGGCTCTAGTTAGAAACATGTTAGCAAAACCAGCCCTTAATTAATTCCAAAGTAATTAACAGTTTTGTCGGAAGTATTGTTTGCATAACAATATTTGTTAGTTTCATGATTTAAACAAATAATTTGGCTTAATCCTTGCAGTAGAAGAAACTGTTAAAAAGATGGAATTTTTGGATGTATTCAGTTAATGTAATGAGTTAAGTTTTAATTGTAATTTCTGTAAATTAAACATTGAACAATGTGTAGTTTCAGCACCTATTATTGTGAAGATATACAAGGGCCCAATTTCTGGTCCCGAGACAGTCAGTCCATCTCCGAGTTTCAGACGAGGAACCTGTGTTGGTTAGAACAACAAAAATGCATCAACTTAACTGTGAAATAAGTGTAACACAATTAGGCCGCATGTTAAAACAATGATAGTGTCTGTTCCATATGTACATGATTATTCCGAAAGAGCTGTGGACTATGTGGTTATGTTTTTTTTACTGCTTGTAGATGTTCAATAGTAAACTATTGTAGCAGTATGTGGATGTTTCCCTGCAACCTATTAATGAGGCTTATCGAAAGTTAAACATTAGTCCACTGGCCATTTAACTGTGTAATACACGGAGGAGTGGAGGGTGGGGGCTTTGGGAAAAGTGAAAGTGAAGACTGTGAAATGCAAATGTGCACCTGTTGGCTACATCATTTAAAGTAGACAGTACTGCACTCCCACCCCCTATTTTTTCAGCCAGTACGTCAACACCGAGGATGATCAATGAAGAAAAAAAAAAAGCAGAGAATGTTGACACAAGATAGCAGCTACAATATGATCATGCCTATTAAAATATTCTGCTTTATAGGGTTCTAATCACAGGCAAAATATTCCATGGCTTGAATTAACAAGACTGCTGCTTTCCCCAATTCTTCCAGATCTCTTTGCACCTCTTGGATCCAGAGTACTTTGGTTCTCGTGTTCTCCAGAAACTGTATACTATTATTTGCTATCTTAACCTCCCATGGTCTATTCTAAGGCTGAATCCAAAGAACATGCTTCTTCTTTTCCTGATGATGTCAGAGTTTCTCTCCATCTTGGTATAGAGTTCCTGGTTTGTTTGTCTTCTAAAGTGAGCATCTTTTGATCTTTGAGGTCCCAATATATTACTGAGGATATTTTGTTCCATCAGTTCTAGTTTGTTTAGTGCTCCTGTTACTAATAGGTTAAAACCTTCTGGTGCATATATGGTATCATGGTGGATTCCTGTCTTTCCGATAATACAAGGGCTATTCAGAAAGTAGGGATCGTCTCTGTCTGATGCCGCTAGGCGCACGCCGATTGCATACATTTTTGTATGTGTGTGCTCAGCAGCTCAGTCGGTATACATCCAGGACAGTGGGAACATCTCTGCACATCTTGTTTTTTCGATATTCGAATTTGAAATGTGTGCTGCAATCGAAAATCCCACCATTTGTGGGCTGTGTGAAGTGTACAGAAACAATTTAATGAGTGAATGTTTCCTCCGGAAATGGTGCATTTGGCTTAAAAATGGCTGAACTAATGTTCATGATGAAGAAAAGAGTGGACGCCCGAGCATTGAGACTGACGATCTTATCGCTAAAGTTGATGAAACTATTCGTGAAAACTGTCACTTCACAATAATGGAGCTTTTGCTTTCTTTTCCACAAGTTTCACAGACTTTGTTGTTTGAAATTGTCACTCAAAAGCTAGGCTACCACAAAATTTGTACACGATGGGTGCCCAAAATGCTTACAGAGCGCCATAAAGAACAGCGTATGGGGGCAGCATTGACATTTCTGGAGGCCTACCACAAACATGATGATTCATTACTGGATCGAATTGTAATGGTGATGAGACTTGGGTGAAACATGTCAATTGGAAGACAAAATTACAGTCCATGGAGTGGGGGCACACAAGTTCCCCCCAAAATCCAAGAAAATGTTTGCAAACCTTGCTAGCAAGGAAGCTGATGGTGACAGTGTTTTGGGATAGGCAAGGTGTGCTTCTTACTGATTTTCTCGATTGTGGAGGAACCATAAATTCTGCCTGGTACTGTCAAACTTTGTACAGCCTTAGAAGAGCAGTTAAAAAAAAAAAACATAAAGGAAAGCTGACGTCCAAAATTTAGTTTTTGGATGACAATGCCCGACCTCATACTGCAAACCTCACTAAAGAACTCATTAATTCATTCAGATGGGAAATTTTCCCTCATCCACCCTATAGCCCCAACCTTGCACCAAGTGATTTCCACTTGTTTCCCAAGATGAAGAACTACACTTTGATGACGACGCGGAACTCCAGGCCGGCGTGACTCACTGGCTGAAGTCTCAGATGGCAGAATTAATAATAATAATAATAATAATAATAATAGCTTTATTCAACATCGAATGGTACACTGCACATGTACAAAGAAACAGTAATGATTAAAGTTATTTGTACAATACACAAGACACATTCTTCTGAATATGTCATTAATTTACAACAAAATTACAATAAGGTGTTTACTTATTTCTGTTCACATAATTTCACAAAGCATTTGTTGTTCTTCATATAAGTATGGTACTCTTCTAATGTGTAGAAAGGGTGTTTTACTAAAAATTTCTTAAGCTGATGTTTCAGTTTAATTGTAGGAAGAGCCATGACTGCTCTAGGCAGTGCATTAGCTAATTTTATACCTGCATACTGAGGCCCCTTTTCGTAAAGTGCTATTCTGTGGCTGCCAATGTAAAATCTTTCTTTATTTCTAGTATTGTACTGGTGGAAATCTGAATAAGTGTTTGGGTGCAGTCTTTTCACAAGCAATATGGCTTTTAGAATGTATGTGTTTATAACAGTTAACACCTCTGTTTTTGGAAACAAGTTGCGACAAGATTCCCTATATTTTGCTCCACAGATTATTCTCACACCCCTTTTTTGAAGAATGAGTAGCTTATCTAGATTAGCTTTGGTTGTTGCCCCCCAAATTTCAATACAATGAAGGTCTTTCAAAGCTTGTCCACTGCTATGATAAGTGCTTCAATATGTTTGGTGATTATGTGGAAAAGTTGTATGTCAGTTGCTCTTTTAGAGGTACATAATAAAATGTATTTCTTGTACTTTCAGATCATTCCCTACTTTCTGAATAGCCCTCGTAATTGTCCATTTTTGTGAAATATTAGGTTCTCATGTCTTGTACAGTCCATAAATACTAAAACTGAGTTCATTCAGATGAAATTATGGCTAGTAGAGTTATATATTTGTCTTTCATGTGTTGGCATCTTAGTTACAACAAATTGCATTTGCAGACAATAAATGCTTAGCTTTTAAGCACTGTATCCATTGGATAGTATAATGAGGGTTTCATTACAACTTCAATTAATGTTTCCCTCCTGAAAATTAAACTTATTTCTCCCCACTTTAGTTGTAGCATTTAGTCCTGCTACCTTATAATTGATTGTAGTTATTCGTTGTAGTAGTCAATGGAAATATTGTGAATAGTATACTTTTAGGTAGCTAGTAGTGTAGTGTAGTCTTTCCCACATATTTTTTTCTTCCTTCTTTCTCCCTAGTTTACTTCCTTAAAGTAAGTTTAAAAATTAATACCTAGATCTACATCTAGATCCATACTCTGCAAGCCACCTGACAGTGTGTGGTGGAGAGTACCTGTAGTACCTCTATCGGTTTTCCCTTCTACTCTAGTAACGTATTGTTCGTGGAAAGAAAGATTGTCGGTATGCCTCTGTGTGGGCTCTAATCTCCCCGATTTTATCCTCATGGTCTCTTTGCGAGATATATGTAGAAGGGAGAAATATACTGCTTGACTCCTCGGTGAAAGTGACGGGATGTTTATGTGCTCTACAAGCTAAGCTGCAACCACTGTGCTGCATTCTATGTAGGCACGATAACCGACAAGCTGTCTGTCTGCATGAATGGCCACAGGCAAACTGTGGCCAAGAAGCAAGTGGACCACCCTGTTGCTGAGCATGACTTCCTTCATTTAAATAACTGCTTCACAGCCTGTGCCATATGGATCCCTCCCACCAACATCACCTTTTCAGACTTGTGCAAGTGGGAACTCTCCCTGCACTATACCCTATGTTCACATAACCCTCCTGGCCTCAGTCTTCGTAAGTTATTTTTCTCAACCATCCAGCCCCTTCCCTGTTCCCATTCCAGCACCACACAGCCCTCATTTCACTGATGCCCTCGGTCATTTTACTTCTCTCCTTTTCCACTACATGCCCTCCCACCTCTCCCCTGCCCTCTGTCTAATCTCCTGACTGCAATAAGCTGCCCTACCCAGTCTCCACCAAATCCTTGGGCACTCCCCAGCAGCAATTCACTGTTCCCCACCCCTACCCTGCTATCCCTCCCCCTTCCCGCCTCAGTCTCCTCCTTACCCCCACTCAGTTGCCTCTCATATCACACACTGCTGCTGTTGCTTGAAGTATGTGTCAGCTGCCAGAGGCTGAGTCGTGTGTGTGTGAGTTGCATTTGCATATGTATATTTGTGTGTGTGTGTGTGTGTGTGTGTGTGTGTGTTGATAAAGGTCTTAATATATATATATATTAATTTATGTATACTGGTTCCTGTTGTTTCAAAAATTATAAGATCCAGTCTCCTCGCTTCCTTCTTATACCACATACACCTAGCTTTTATACTAATGGTTTATGGCCCACACAGTAAAAACTATTCATTGGATCTCTGAATACTCTTACACATTTACTTTTAGATCACTTTTAGAACCTAAGTTGTTTGTGGTTTTCTCTACGACACATTTATTCTTCTGGTAGTCAAACTGGCTTTTACTGATTGCCACACATTCATCAGAAATGTAACAAGTTTCCACATGTTTTAAGTTCTTTCTTGAAGACTGTTTAAGGACTGTAACTGTCTAACATTTACTAATCATTTGTTAACAACAGAAACAGAAATTTATTGCTTGGATTACATCAGATCATAGCTGAACTAGCTTTTTTAACAATGTTTGTAAGACAGATATTGCACTCTCAGGTTCCCGGAGTCTAATAGTCTAATGTTCTGGCTTTTTGCTTTTTTTCCTTTCTTACAACAAGCCACAACAGCTTTGATCTTGTATGTTGTGTTTTAATGCAGTAATCATTAGAATTCTTATTGTTCGTTTTAGAAGTATAGAAATATGTTTACAATATTCTCATACATTTTTTAATAATTAAGAAATTTTGGTGATGAATTTTGCCTGAATGTTTTGTGAGGCAAACTCTTTTCTATGAACATATTAGTATCCCTGTTATGACCCAGCTATTTTTATTTTTTACATTTCTCTTGGCTGTTCTCTAGTACTGGAAAGCACATCATAAAATGTTAGATAAAAGTATCAACAATTTTTTACTCTTCTGTTTTGTAATTCCAAAAACTAATGGAAAAATTGAACATGAGTAATATAAAGGAGAATTGTCAATATCCTGATCACAAGAAAACAAAGTCTCAAATAAAATCTAACATGACAAAAGATTCACAATTAACATTCAGTTGCATAGTAATCCCAATGATCTGAAATGTGTGGACAGAAAAAATTCAAAAATAAAAAGAAAAAATAAAGATAGAAGCTGTAACAGATAATAAAGTAATATTTTTATTGCCTTAAGTTAATTTGTTGTTTCACATAAATGATCTGCAATTTTTTTCATAATCTGACAAGTCCGGTTAGTGAGAATTAACTCCATTGTGGTCTTACCTTCCAGTGCAGAAACAAAAGAGAATTCTGGATAAGTATAAACAAGAATTCTTGGCTTGTAGCACTTTTCAGCAAAGGCAAATATTGATGTTCCCCTGTGACCTGCCATGCATTTGACTCCATCGCCAGACTCTTTGCTGAATGCTTCATAAATATTTACTACATCTGAACTTATTTCATAAAAGAGTATGTAATTACTTCCTCCAAAGGCAATGGTATCTTTCCCAATAAAGTCAAGCTGTGAAACTTTTCCAAACTTCACCCATCTGAAAAACAGCATTATTCGGTTTTGTTGAAACATTCTCATACATATGAAAATTATTGTTTAAAATCTGATGTATGAAATACAAGAAATTAGTGAAATATAGAATGTAGTTTATCAAAAACCAAGCGCTATTTGAAATAAAAATGTTTTCAGTATATTTAAAAGAAACAAATTGCTGAATTTGTCACACTGTGGCATCATAATGATATGATTCTTATTGTACATGTTGTCTATTTTGTACGTGTGGTCACATCATTTTTTGTGACTACATAAAGTTTTATTAAGACCAAACATGTTTGCTTTAGTTAAAAGAATGATCGTTAGGCAGTTTTTTTGGCTCCTTGAATTATTTCCATGTGTTCTCCTACACACAGGTGTCTGTTTTGCAACACACTGAGCTGTACTAGCCAAGGTTCTGAAGAAATACATGAGTGTATGAGTCAGTACTATTTATCTCAGAAGAAACATTTAAGAAAGGAAAACATACTTTTATGCCATTTGCAGAGTTCCATAATGTTTTTGGCTATGTTGACTGGAAGACACTCTTTGAAATTCGGAAGGAAGCAGTGGTAAAATACAGGGAACAAAAGGTTATCTATGACTTGTGCAGAAACGGAAGCGCAGTTGAAAGAGCCAAAGGTGAAACTATTAACAGATAAATAAAGACAGTCACTGAAGGAGCAAAGTGTGTAATATCATCTGTATTATTGTCTTTGTCATCTAACATTTTGGGTTACTGTCCACACAGTTGCTTGTCTGTATTGTCATGTTTCATGTACCTGTGAGAGGGAAATAATAAATTGTGATATTTCTCTATTAGTAAGTACATACTGTTCTTATTGTGGATCAATGTTTCCCCACTGGTAATGATCTTGAAGTGGAAGTTCGGGTTGGTTAAACCAAACGTCGGCAGGGGTGGTCCGCAGGAGCCGGACCACGGTCAGAGCTCGACAGCATCGTCGGGGAGCTGCGTGGGCAGATGTCGTGAAGGAAGGTTCGGCCACTAAACCTGGAAGTCGTTGAAGTGTGCCGGGCATCGCACTGGGCGTGCTGGTCGTGCGGCAACAGATAGGCCAGCAGTTTGTGGGTGGAACGGAGCAATGACGATGATGTCTCCGGTGGGCGTGACGAACGCATGAAGCATGTCCACGTCGACATCGGGTGAGAGGGGAACATATTTCACCGGGTGGCAGGGAATGGCAGAGGTTGTGTCATGAGGACTGGATGAAGGGAAACACACAACGAACAGGCTGTAGATACATGGTTGACAGCATATAGACATCTCAAATCTCCCAGAACATGCTTTAGCTTTCTTCTGTCTTCCACTCCAGTGATGGACCTCACGGCAGATTTGATTTGATTCAGTGATGGCAGATTTCCCCCCCCCCCCTCCCCGCAGAGTCATCCTTTCCTTCACAGCTTCCTTGAGATATTGCCACCAAATCTTCTGAATCTCTATGTCTACATCCATACTCTGTAAACCAACATGAGGTGAACAGTAAAAGGTACATCCCATTTTACCAGTTATTAGGGTTTCTTCCTTTTCCATTCATGTATGGAGTGCAGGAAGAATGATTGTTTGAACGTCTCTTTGTGTGCAGTAATTATTCTAATCTTATCCTCATGGTCTATGGGTTATAGTATATACCTGGAGTAATCATTTAAAGCCAGTTCTTGAAACTTTGTTAATAGACTTTCTTGTGATAGTTTACATCTGTTTTAAGAGTCTGCCAGTTCAGTAGTTCAGTTCCTTCATTATGTCTGTGACATTCTCCCATGGATTAAACCAACCTGTGGGCATTCATGATGTCCTTCTCTGAATATGTTTAATATTCCCTGTTAGTCCAGTCTGGTACAGGTCCCACAGACTTGAGCAATGCTCTAGGATTGGTCACACAAGTGATTTGTACAAGCAATCTCTTTTGTAGACTGATTGCTTTTCCCCAGTATTCTACCAATAAATTGAAGTCTACCATCTGCTTTACCCATGACTGACCCTATGTGATCATTCCATTTCATATCCCTACAGAGAATGACACCCACGTATTTGTATGAATTGGGCAATTCCAACAGTGACTCATTGCTATTACAGTCATATGATCCTCCTTTTTTTTTGTTTTGTGAAATGCACAATTTTACATTTCTGAACATTTAACACAAGTTGCCAATATCTGCACCGCATTGAAATCTTATCAAGATCTGACTAAATATTTATGCAGCTTCTCTCAGACAGTTCATTATAGATAACTGCATGATCTGCAAAAAGCCAGATTTTACTATTAATATTGTCTGCAAGGTCATTAATGTACAACATGAACAGAAAGTGTCCCAATACACTACCCTGGAGCACACGCAAAGTTACTTCTATGTCTGAAGATGAGTCTCCGTCCAAGATAACTTGCTGCATCCTCCATAGCAAAAAGTCCTCAATCTAGTCAGAAATTTCACTAGATATCCCATATGATAGTACTTTTGACAATAAGCGGGCAGTATTGAGTCAAATGCTTTTCAGAAGTCCAAAATCACTGTATCTGTCTGGTTGTCTTGATCCAAAGCTTTCAGTATGTCATGTGAGCAAAGTATGAGTTGGGTTTCACATGATCTATCTATGTATTCAAAGTCTGTGCTGGTTGGCACTGAGGAGGTCATTCTGTTCAAGATGTCTCATTATGTCTGAGCTCAAAATATGTTCTAAGATTCTACAACAAATCAATGTCAAAGATACTGGTTGATAATTTTGTGGATCATTTCCACTACCCTTTTTGTAAACAGATGTGACCTGTGCCTTTTCCAAGTGCTGGGCACGATTTTTTGTTCAAGGGATCTACAATAGATTATAGTTAGAAGTGGAGCTAGCTCAGCCACAGATTCATTATATAATCTGACAATGATTCTATCGGGGCCTGGAGCTTTGTTCAGTTTTAATGATTTCGGCTGTTTCTCAACACCACTGACACTAATACTTGGGTCATTCACCTTTTCAGTGGTACGAGGATTAAATTGGGGCAATGCTCCAGGTTTTCCTTTGTAAAGGAGCATTTGAAGACGGAGTTAAGCAATTCAGCTTTGGCTTTGCTATCCTCAATTTCGGTTCCTGTCTATTCGCTAGGGACTGGACACTAACTTTGGTGCCGCTAAAAGTCTTTACATACAAGCAAAATTTCCTCAGATTCTGTGATATGTCACGTGAGAATATTTTTGTTGTGACTTGCCGATCATTCAAAGCACCGTCGCGCAATTACGCGCATCCTCTATGTACAGCGCTGTCTGCCAGCCATGCAGCAGCTGTGCCACCTAAGCGGCCAGCCGAGCAGCGGCCGCTAGACTGGGACTCAGTGCTCATTCGAATGCTAACGTGTACACATGTCTTGCTTGTCAACTCACTCTGTGACTTATATGTGTTGTGTCATTCTGAAATATATTTGTTAAACTTGACGTTATAACAATTTTGCTATGGTAGTTATTGTAGGCATCATGCATTGCTGCCTGGACAGCCAAATACATTTCATTTGGCATCTCTATATCTATAGGCCTATGCTTTGTTTTATATCTATTATGCAGTAACCTCTGTTTCTTTATCTTCACAGTGACTGTATACCATGTGGGCTCCTTCCCTTATGAACTGTTCTACTAGGTACATATCTATCCAGTGCATGGTGAACTATTCTTTTAAACTTCGGCCTGAGTTCCTCCACAAGCTGCTGAAAGTTTCGAGATATGGTACTAACCATTTTTTTATCTAGTTTACTGATACTACTGATTTTTATCTAGTTTATATCTGCTTGTGTCAGTTGTCCTTTGTATTTTGGTAATCATTGTTGCCATAACCACATCTTGGTTTCTGGTACCAGTTTCGATATGGCCATCATCAAATACATCAGGTCTATTTGTTACCATTAAATCCAACATAATTCCATCAAAAACCACCACCGTCTACCTCTTGCTCAGTATCTGCTTCACAGTCTCTGAAATGTGGTTATTTTCGCTCTCAGGCTCATTAGTTATCTCGTATCCCTTTTCACAATATTCTACACAGGACGCCACGTTTTTATCATGTTCGAATCTGCAGTCTGCTCCCACAGTTCAGTGGCTGCTTATCTCACATGCGGGGTTTTTTCTTTTTTTAACCTAGGCACTAGAAGACAATCCTCCCCTCAAAATGATGATAAATGAAACTGGGCAACTTACACATTGTTACAAGTGGGGACATTTGGTTGAAAGGTAATGGAAGGTCACAGTTGTAGAATTTATCTAATAATGCCACCAACGTATCAAACCTATGGCAGAGTAGGATAACTAGTCCAGTGAGTGAACAGGCACCAGTGAATAAACAGCAGAGATATAAATTTAAAAAATAAGTTTTAAAAAGCCCTCCACTTTGTCTGTTGAAGTCAGTTGTCTTCTACTGACCAATGGGGAGCTAGCTAAAAGCTGATTGGACGTCCACATCAATCAACCTCAGCAGTAGAAAATGGCAGATTGTTTGATGCATCTGTACCTGTTGTTTACTGCTGTCTGGTACTAAGGGGTTCGATTCCCGGCGGGGTCAGGGATTTTCTCTGCCTCGTGATGACTGGGTGTCGTGTGATGTCCTTAGGTTAGTTAGGTTTAAGCAGTTCTAAGTTCTAGGGGACTGATGACCATAGATGTTAAGTCCCATAGTGCTCAGAGCCATTTGAACCATTTGGTACTAAGGTAAGAGCTTCGTCACAAGTCATTTTATTGGTGAATATTCGTATTTTGGTAAACTTTGTTGCTTGTTTTGTACAGTATGTACATACTGTAACAAATAAATAACATTTGTAACGTTTATAAATAATGAAGAAATGTTATATTTTGAGGTTAGGGGGACACTTAAAATCAAGATTTGCCAATAAATGAACATCTGTTCATTCACTGGGGTTTTTAACACTGCCTTCAAATCAGATGTAAATGTGCCTAAATGAAATGCTTAATGGAGAAAATAAAATACATGCTAGGTTAAGTTTAAAATATCCTGTACGCTTCTGACCAGTTACTGAACATCCTTTGTTCATTCAGTGGAAGGACTGGTACAAGTTCCCAGTGAATAAACATGGCTTGTGAGATTTTTCCAGAAATGATTCCATTCAGCTGAATACAAAATAGTTATATACCAACAGTTCCTGTTCTTAAAATTAAGCCCCAGTAACAGTTAAGAAGGCATCTGTAAGAACTTTGAAGTCGTAGGGTTTCCTATAAATTGGATCTATTCCCTCAAGTCAGTCTGATAGTCCATTTTCTTTTTTACAGATGTCTGATAAAGAAATGACCTTGCAGAGAAAGCGAAGAAAATATGATCACTTTAAATACTCAGAAAAACAATTAGATGATGCATTAGAGGCAGTAAGATCTGGAATATTGAGTTTAAATCAAGCATCAGCACAGTATAATGTACCAAA
The DNA here is from genome assembly GCF_023898315.1 of Schistocerca nitens. Classification (NCBI taxonomy): domain Eukaryota; kingdom Metazoa; phylum Arthropoda; class Insecta; order Orthoptera; family Acrididae; genus Schistocerca; species Schistocerca nitens. The sequence goes on along the minus strand of NC_064614.1, from coordinate 571,003,243 downwards.
AGCAACATTATCCACAAAGCTTAGTGGAAAGACTTGAAGGAAGGTGGATGGGGCCAGCCCCCATCTTAACACCTAATGAAGAGCAGCTGTTGGAAGATTGGATATTAGGGAAAGCAAAAATTGGTTTTGGTGAAAGACGCTGTGCACAAATTTATCATGGATACAGGAAGGAAAAATCCCTTTACAAATTGTAGGCCAGGAGAGAAATTAGTAAAACTATTTCTTGAAAGACATCCAGCAATTTCACATCATAATGCAGAAATCATAACAGAAGGGAAAGCGAGTTTGACTGAAGGCATTATATGAAACTGGTTTGATGAACTTGAGAAATATCTTCAGGAAGAAAACTGCCAGGACATACTTCTTGATAGTGACCGAATATTCAATGCTGATGAGACAGGAGTTGAATGTTGCCCAAAAACTGGAGGAGTCTTAGGCCCAAAAAATTATAATTTTTTTTTTACCATTGCTCCTGGCAAAGAGAGAGAATGCGTCACTGTTTTGGCTAATTTTTCTGCTAGTGGAAAAGTTGTAAAACCAATGATAGTATTTCTTTATGAAAGGATTCCAAAACACATATCTGAATTCATTCCTCATGACACATTCTTTGTTGAAAAGAGTGAGTCAGGATGGATGGTTGCACCAACATTTTATGAGTATGTTGCCAACTGCTTTTATCCATGGTTGCTGGAAAAACAGGTCACTCTTCCTGTTTAGTTACTTTTAGATGGGCATAAGTCTCATTTAAACTTAGAACTAAGTAAGTTCTGTTCAGAGAAAAGCATACTTATTTTTAGTCTGCCACCAAATGCAACAAATGTCCTTTGGCCTTGTGATGTTGGTGTATTCTATCCACTAAAAGCATCATGGAAGACTACTGTTAGATGCTGGAAACAAAAGCATGGTGGATCAAAGTCAATTACAAAAGCAAATTTTGGTTCTCTCTCCAAAGAAGCTTTTGAATCTGTTGTGGATGAAGAGAAAATACAGAAAGCTTTTGAAAACTGTGGACTCTTTCCTTTCATTGTTGAAAATGTAGATTTTAACAAATGCGTGCAGACTCGCCATCGAGAGCTAATTAAAAATACATTGAATGAAGGAAATCTATGTTTTCAGAAGGAAACACTTACATTTCTACGAATTATGGAGTCAGATTCACCTACGGATACACTTGAACTCTTCAAAACTGCTTTAATTGATGAATCAAGAACCACTGAGATTAAAGAGCCAGTTTTGTTTTCCCTAAGGAAGAAGTATTCAATCAGAGAAGGCCTCAGGCAAAATAGACAAAACAATACTTTAGATGAACCATTAATTCACTCAATAGCCCCACTGGAAACTAAATTTGAAAGCTCTGCTGAAGCCAGAGCATTGCAACTACTTCTGTAACACCAGAAAGAAGATGCTCATCAGACAGTCAAACACAAGAGATGGTTTCAGAAGAATGCACCTCAGCCACATCTCTTCAGTCTGAAACACTCATTTTGGATGTACAAGAAGGCATTCACGGTTCTCAGGATCATAACTCCAAATCCCCAACAGCAAGCTCTTCTCAGAAAGGTCATCAAACCCCTGAGGAAATCTGGAAGGACCACCTTCATTGGCCAGTAATTGAAGAGAAGAAAGGGAAAAAGAAAAGAAATGCAAATAAACTTCCTTATGCAGTTACTTCAGAAAAGTGGATAGAATATCATGAAGCATTAAGAAACACCAAAGAAGATAAGGAAGAAAAATTAAAAAGGAAGAGGGAGGAAAAGGCTCTGAAACAGACGCAAAAACTGGGTGCAATCCAGAAGAAACAAATTGTCAGGAAAGTGAGGAAAGGTGAAGAAGACACTTCAACTGATGAAGATGCAATCTCTCTACATGATTCAGATGAGAGTTTAGGAGATCTGCTTCAGGACTCTGATGATTCAGCTTCTGACTGAAATCTTGGAGAAATAGAAGTAAATAAAACCTACGTAATTGTAGTTTATGAAGGCGAATATTTTCCAGGAATTGTTACTGACAGAAAAAAAAGAAGAAAAGTAAGCACCATGACAATGTGTGGACCAACACGTCGGAAATGGCCCAGGAGAGAAGACAAGATATGGTATCAGAAAGAGGAGATAAAAGAGATTATTTCACATCCTACAGCAATCTGTGGAATACTTTCATGTATATCTCAGACTTACATTGTTGAGGAAATGAAGAAGTATAAAAAAGTGTAATAATTTTCATTTGTTGTGAACATTACAGTTTCTAGTTTGTTAAGTGTGATAAGGAAGTAACTAATATGCCTTTCACTCATGTTTGTGTTGTCATCAGAAAACAGGAATAACTATAGGTTGACTAATGCTGTGAAAGGTTTCTCAGTTTTTATTAATGTAATTTGCCCTAGCATTTCATTTTTATATTTAAATTATCTGTATTACAGTTTGTACGTAAGCCTACTGTAGTTATTTTATATTTCTTTTCATGTTAATTGTAAAAGACAGTGTTTGCACTTACTCTGTTTTTCCTATGAGTATTTTGATTTATGACATTCCCAGTATGATTCTACTAAATAAAATATAAAACTGATGATATATTTGTCTGTTTTATTTATTATTATTGTATAAGTGGCCTTGAAATTATACTTATAAAAATTACGTTCATTTACTGGAGGGAAGCTGTTCATTCACTGGACAATGCTGTTCATTCACTTGGTTTAACATTTTTTTATATGCATTGTAAATATGAGAAAAGTGTTTTTCTCTAGTTCCAATTTTTGTACCTATTTGAGAGAGTCTGTAGTATGTGTTTTCAGCTAAAAAATTCCCCAGCAATTACAGTAGTGGCGGATATGAATTTTCCAATGTAAATTTGCCCTTAACTGTTCATTCACTGGTTATCTTACCTTTCATTTTACCCCATACATGTGCTTACAGGTTAAAAATGGAGGGATTAGTTTTAGCTGGAACTCTAAATACGGTATTGTGTCCCGAGATCTGTCACGGTTTCAGAATTGTCTTGTTGTAGACAAGGTAAGTTGCGTCTAAATAGGATGAGACGACGCCTGCCAGACAAAGCCGGTACTTTCGATAAAGTTCATATAGTAAAAGTGAAATTTTGGTAACAGGAGTTGTTTCAAGGCAAGCGGTTGGCGCAACCATTGGATTTTATATGAATGATTTAAAATATACTGACAGGCTCACATGTACTTACTTCTGAAAAATATGCTAAACTGTCTGTAAAGAAATTAAAAGATGATTTGTGAAAGGGAAGGATTAAGGAATGTAATTTAAAACTGAATCAGATTTGTTGCTAATCAGTTTGAGATGTTATTAGATAATAATTTATACAGATTATATAATAGGCTACCGATAAAATTTGTCACCACGTATCAGAGAGGAAGCGATTGAAGTTTAGAACTGCTAGTGTGTGGGTCATCGAGACAATCATAGGCCTAATGTTACGTACAAATGTCGAAACATTACACTTTTTGTAGACCGCATTTGCAGAGCAGCTGACAAGAACGATATGGCAATGTGTTGCTGCTGTTGTGTAGTGTGATTTTATTGGAATTTTTCAGCAAAACTAACTGAAAATGGCTGAGAATTATGCAGCAAGTAAGACAATAACGATAATAGTATATGTTAGGCGTCACACTTCCCCCACCCCCTTTTATATAAGAGTCAAAAAGATCCAGAAAATGAAATACCTATTCATAGTTACAATATCATGAGAAAAAGTTTTCAAAACATATCAAAAACGTTCATTGTCTGGGTCTTTAACGAATAGCTTTTCTGCGTTCAGCAGTAAAAGGATTCCGGATTTTAATCGTCAGGGTGTTGTTCTGGAGTGTTGGAAATGTAACAAACAAAAGAATCATTGTAATCTGTGTCACGCTAATCCTCTGATACTTCTCGTTCCTATTCTCACGTCTAGTTGACGACAAAAATATGTTATTCATAAAGAGTCATCACAGAATTTCCTGAGATTTCTCCACAACTGTGGTACAGGATAGCAACACGTGGAGTTATTGGCTGCTGACCTTTTCATACGGTAATTTTTCACAAGACGTACATAAGCATGGGGGTTGGTCAAACTTTTAAAATTTGGAAGTTTGTATTACCCGTCCGAATACAGTTAGTTACCTTGACGTCCATAATAAGAATTTTTACTCTTCACAACTTATTTACTCACTGATTATGAATGTTTTCCCCTGTCTCGTTTAATACATCAAATTTCTGAACGCGCAGGTTGTAAATGGAACTGCCGGCCAGAGTGGCCGAGCGATTGTAGGCGCTACCGTCTGGAACCGCGAGACCGCTACGGTCGCCAGGTTCGAATCCTGCCTCGGGCATGGGTGTGTGTGATGTCCTTAGGTTAGATAGGTTTAAGTAGTTCTAAGTTCTAGGGGACTGATGACCTCTGAAGTTAAGTCCCATAGTGCTCAGAGCCATTTGAACAATTTTTTTTTTCTCACAGTTTTGTTTCGCGCAGGTTAGCTACGATAGCTAAATAAATTCTATGCGAGTTTGGTGAATCTTTGTAACGTAAGATATTTACTATTTTCAAGAAATTTTATCCATTATAAAATGGCGACTGTGTAACAATGGCGCTATCAAAACATGAAATATAAGGCAGGTAGAATTTCAGGTAGTACCATCTTTATATTCATTTACACAGGAAAATTAACTTAAAAGTTATTTATATAATTGTTACATGTTGTGCACACATAAATTGTATCGTCCTTGGCGAATCTCAAATCTCAGGCGTGTGCTTGTGAGTCAAACTAACTCAATGGTAACGTTAACAATGGTAAAAACGTTCATGTATACACAAATTTGTCTCACAGCTATATGCTCGTGCAAACCATCTAAACGTATTGTTTGAATGTGACAGTAAATAGTGACAACAGAAGTGATCATTAACAGTGAAGTAATCTTAGAAGAGGTTGGGTGTAATATTGCTGAAACTCAGCAAGAAATAACCGAGAACCGAGTGCAAGTTCTTGCATACACAATGACTAACATAATTACAATAAAACTCCTAACAGTTGTAATATATTATCAATACAATAAACAATTCAAATTCGTCTTACTCAGTTCCCCCTAGTTTCTCTGTCGGCATTATTTTGCGCTTCCAACACGATTAACTGCGCGTTGCTACGGTAAACAGGAGTGCCTGGCAGACTGTTGCCACCATGCAGATATAAGGCATCTATGGTTGCTACATAGCTAATGTAAACATACACACTTCGGACCCAAGCTCTGCAGTAGCGTTTTCCTATTGAGAAAATTTTGAAACTATGTCTTACGGTCAAATTATTTTATGTCTGCTTTGTTCCGAAACATTTTTTTTTTTTTTTCGTGAAACGAAATACTGAAAGTTTAACATCACTGCAATCAGTAACAACGGACTGCGACTGCCGACGGGAACATGTTTTGTTAATAGAACAGTAAGCCCATTAGTTCGTCGTTACAACTGTCTAAGCGCTTACCGCGTTGTAATAAGCAACGGACAATTCTTGATTGTTTTTGTAAAATAGGTTTTGGGAGTTATAGCCATTGCTGCATAAATAGGCTACATTATAGGCCTATATCTGAAAAACTGTTCGCTGTAGTTTAAGTACCACCGGAAAGACAGCAGGAACTACCTACTGAAGTGATCGTTACGAAACGGAAAGTGTCAAGGTACTGTCTTCTATTTACAGGATTGCCAGCTAGCGATAATTTCAAATATTAGCAAAAATTCGTGTATTAACAGAAAGGGTGGTGGTGAAAAAATAGTGTGTAGCTCATAAAGCAAGAATACCTATACTTTAGTTATCCAGTATTTGAGAACGATAGCACTTGCAGACTTGCAAAAAAACTTTACACATAATTCACGAAACTTCTCGTTGATGATCCCTGCAAAATCGTGAAAGGAAAAAATGTTTGTCGCTTATTACATTCTCGCTGTTTATGCTGTAAAATTGTCAAATGAAGCATGACGTTTTAAGTTTTTACATCTTTACTACTAACTGTATTCATGAAGCGTTTTTCAGACAGTATTCACATACACCACTGAATGTACCAGAAAATGAAATCATTGTACAACATATAGTTCAGGACGATACGATGTCATGAACACTGAATACGTGAAAACTACCGCACATGCTAGTCTTTTAAATTTAGTACTTAGTTGCAACCGACTCTATTTGCAAGAGTTCTTACAGACAATATCCACATTCATCGCTGAGTGTACCTACAAAGAAAATATTTTACAGCACATAGTTCAGGAAATATGACGTCAAATACTGAGATGCATGAAAAATTGGCAGACCATGCATTACTTTTTAATTTATTACTTCTGTACTACTAACAATATTCACAACACATTTTGCAGACAGTAGGCACGTATACTTCTGGATGTACTTGCAAAATTATATCATAGTGCAGGAGATACGACGTTATAACATGAAGCTGTGTGAAAATGAAACTGCTGGGCGAAATTCGCTACGTATATAAGAAATTTGTGTACAAACATGAGTGAAATAAATTTGATACATCCGCATGTAAGCAAAGCCATGGAAAAGAAAGGAAAGATGAGGAGATGGACAGTGACTGGGGCAGGGGGAGATGTAGTGACATATGGGGAAGAGGAAATGGACAGGGAAAGGGAAGAGGAGGAGATAAACAGAGAGGGGGGGGGGGGTGTTGGAGATGGATAGAGAGAGGTGGAGGTGGAGGAGAAGATGATGGACAGATGGAAGAGGAACAGACTGACAGAAAGAAAGGAAAGGAGCAGATGGGCGTTGGTAGGGGCAGGAGGATATGGAGAGAGTAGGGGCAGGGGGAGGGTTGAGGAAGTGGACAGAGGGAGAGGGAAGTAGGCTACTTTTCAAAAAAAAATTCTTGCCAGCATTTATGAAAAAAAAGAAAACCTAACGTTACAACAAATTGCCAAGAAAAATATTTCTTATCTTTAACCTATGAGAAAAGCATAAGGCTCTAACATATATGGAGGTGGAGGAAAATAGTCCAGAATAAGATTTTCACTCTGCAGCGGAGTGTGTGCTGGTATGAAACTTTCTGGCAGATAAAAAAATGATGAAAAATTCTCGAAACATCCCCCAGGCTGTGGCTAAACCATGTCTCCACAATATCCTTTATTTCAGGAGTGCTAGGTTCGCAGGAGAGCTTCTGAAAGTTTGGAAGGTAGGAGACGAGATACTGGCAGAAGTAAAGCTGTGAGGACAGAGCATGAGTCGTGCTTGGGTAGCTCAGATGGTAGAGCACTTGCCCGCGAAAGGCAAAGGTCCCGAGTTAGAGGCTCGGTCCGGCACACAGTTTTAATCTGCCAGGAAGTTTCGAGGAAATTAGTGTTTAGCGTCCCGTCGACAATGAGGTCATTATAGACGGAGCACAAGCTCGGATTAGGGAAGGAAATCGGACGTGCCCTTTCCAAGTAACCATCCCGGCATTTGTCTGAGCGAATTAGGGAAATCACCGAAAACCTAAACCAGGATAGCCTGACGCGGTTTGAAAAGTCGTCCTCCCGAATGCGAGTCCAGTGTGCTAACCACTGAGCCACTTCGCTCGGTCTCTAACAAACTGTATATGGACTGAAATAATGTATGAGCCATCTTCAACTTTAAAGATGCATGCGCTACATGTTGTTTCGTGAAAATATAAAACTATTCTAAGATAACAATTTACCGTAAGAGGTGTGGAATTGTTTCGTATGTGTAATGAAAAACGTCATCGCTGATGAAATGAAGACTTAAAATAAAAAACGCTCCAAGCGTCATAGTAAGAAATTTTTAAGTTTTGTGTGGAATAGGATCTATATGCCAAGCCCAATAACATATAAAAGGCTCAAACCTCCACGAATGAAAATGTAATATCAAATGCAATTAACAGATGGTATGTATATTACCAGGTACTGTTGTTAACATACGAAAGGCTCTATGTTCTGTACGCTTACTCCTCGCTGTTAGATAAAATGGAGGATGCAGCAGATGTTTGAAACTGTTTTAGTGGAAATAAATGATGAGTTAAAGGACAAAGTACAGTGGCTGCAATGGAGGAAAAGCTGAAAAATGAATACATAATTTAAAGTAATAATTGTATTCCTGCACAAGCTCATCTAGCAAGGAGGCATTACTGATCGCTAACCCACAGCATAAGTGGACAGAATGTTTATTCTTGAGTTACCAGATGTTTTGTACCAGAAGGTGTAAAGGACATGATAAAGGAAACAAAGCCTTTTATCATTAGTAACAAGAATGCATCTGAATTCTTAGATTTCAAGAAAGCAGCAAATTGTAATACAAACACGCAAAATCTAAACGTATCCAAAGTACAGTGGCTACAAACATTACCTTCATGGAGTTAAAAAGAGGAGAAGCTTAAAGGAAACTGAGGCTGGGGAAGGTATATTCATTTTGACAAAAGGTGTACGAGTACAAGACATCAGGACAATGCAGTTACCTCCCCTAGATGTTTCAAGCCACATCTATGAAGAAAAGAGGGAACATTTGACTGGAATGATGCAGTACCTGACAAATAATGACCACATACAGTTTTACAAAAGCAGGAAGAACTTTTACCATCTTTTTGCTTAGTATCCATCTTTTTGATTTGCAGCTCCTTGTATTGGCCGTGTCTGCAGTTAAAATTTTTTGGATTTGAGGTCCGCCAGTTATGCGAAACACCGTTTTTCTCAGTACCCAAACATGTTTCGGCACAACTGGGCCATCATCAGTGGGTTTTCGTTTTTATTTATTCTGAAATGTGAACATTTTTGTTACATGATTATAAAATTATATACATTTTTAGTTCAAACAACAGATCGTTTCTTTTTGTGTTAATTATTATAGATAGCTTGTCATCTGCAACCAAACGATTTTTTTTTTTTTTTTTTTTTTTTTTTTTGCTGGGAGTTAACCTATCTTCTAGAGTGTAATTTAGTTTTTCGCGATGTTTTCGCGCCTATTTTCGTATTTACTTATGTTTTCGTGTGACAAGCACTTCCATTCTCCGCATCATGCTGAGATGTTGTGATGCATACGTACCTATAACAAGTATTTTCCACAAATAACGTAGTAAAACGATTTTCACTACACCAGAACACAGCGTGATTGTGGTTTGTTAGAGATCGGCGCCAAATTTGAATTTTTATTGCAAATAAAATTCAAATTTGGGGCCGAACTCTCTGGTGAACAAATGAACACTGATTTGGCTGGGAAACATAATGAATCTGAAGTTGAACCCATCGGCAGAATCCAATGCGACGCATACAATTCGTGCTAGTTAATTCTTGGTTGGGACTGATATGGTAAAGATGATATTTATGGCGATGCAGAACACGAACAACACTACTCTGACTCATGCCAGATTCCCTTGCGATTTGACGCAAACTAACATAAGGACCTCGAACCACAGTGCTAAGGGTACCAAATTCCGTTTCCTCGTTAGTAATTTCCTTTGCCGGATATGGTTCCGATGCGTTAAAGATCCAGTTGTTCTCAATTTATCGTACACATATTTAAATGTACGACGTGTGGGATAAGTACGTGGAGGATATCTTCCAGCGGATAAGTCTCTAGCTCTCACTGAATTTCGTTGTCATTCTCCGTAAATGAGAAGCATATCGACTTGTTCTTCGAAGGAATACATCATTCACACTCGCTTGATTCGACGATACTAGTCTTACCGCTCCTATTAGTGTTGTATTGTTTACACGTCAATGGCACGTTAGCTGGATTCGCCGTATCCGGCGAATATTTACTATTTGCACGATATACGAGAGAGAATTATCAGAGCATGTGCTTCGATAAGTGCCGAAGTGATAAGGAATACCACTCAATCAACGATAAGAAGATTGTAGCAGTGCATTGATACCATTGGTCATCACTTCGAACACATTCTGTAAATTGACGTTCATGTCATGACTTCTTGCTTTAACGTTTAATTATAGTAAAGTTATTAATCGGTCATGGGCGCTGACTGGCGTACGCAAGAACAGTTTCAACTTGAACACGAGTAGGCAAAATGCAGTAAACAAAAGGAATGGCGGAATTGGAACGAGGAACCAGTGACCACCAGAGAAAGAACGAGAGCTACCGTGGATCCATTCTTTTAAGAACGACCCACCTCTAGCATGGAACCCATCAGACAGGCATAACCAGAAGATAATGTTACAATATCACGTAGGATAAATTATTGGATTCGTACTGTTCTTTACCTTTTCTGCTAAACAACGTAAAACTATTATTTTTTTGCCTGTTACCATGATGTGCCATTATAGCCTGTTACGAGGTAGCATATGCTATGCGTGTGCATTCAGTAATATTGAAAATAGCGCGTAGAGAGGAAAGAAAGATACGAAAACGAAACTTTTCAAGTAAGTACATTGAAATCCGATATGCAAATGATCCAAGATTGGTGCCAATGCGGATGTCCACAGTGGCGTTGCAATTGGACAGGTGACCCTATTTAAACTGCGCACAGTGAACAAATCGCACAAGTGACGATCACATTCCGGCTCCAGGAAGATGTTAGTAGGCGCAGAATGCCAACTAGACGTGTTAGGCGACATTTCTCACAGTTAATCCAGTTCGAGAGGGGCCTAATCATCGGTATGAAAACCGCAGGCTGGTTGACATGCGGTGTGACTCACCAGATCGATCGTTCGAAATTTTTCCGTCAGACGATGTTGGTGGCCGTGGACACGGACTGTGTCTAGGCTGGTTGACATGCGGTGTGACTCACCAGATCGATCGTTCGAAATTTTTCCGTCAGACGATGTTGGTGGCCGAGGACACGGACTGTGTCTGGAGCGACCAGAGGACAAGGCAAGAGGATCGAAGGATCGTGCAGCAAGCTATCACGGATCCCAGAATGACTCGCTCCACGATACGAGCTGATGCACGAATGTCAATTGTTCCGTAAAACACTTCCAGAGCCTTGCGGATGCGAATTTACAAAGCAGGTGCCCCTGTCTTGCACTACCGATAACACCGAGACATCGGCGACTCCGTCTGCAATCGTACCAAGCCAGAACGACGTGGACTGCCACAGACTGCCAAAACGTGGTGTTTAGTGGCAAATCTGATTCGTTTTGGGGATGGATGATAACCGCATACGAGTATGGAGGCAGTCTGGTGAACGGTACAGCTTGAGCCACTCTGTCCGTGCCACACCGCCCGCGCAGTAGGCGTAACGGTCTGGGGGGACATAGCCTACAATTGCCGGTCCTCTCTATTTGTGGCACGTGGAACCTTAACGGGCCAGCGTTATGCTGATGACATTATTCGACCACATGTGGGACCTTTTCTACGTGGTCTAGCTCGTCCGCATACAGCTTGAGTTGTTCAAGACTTTCTACGTCATGTTCCGACTTTTGCATGGCAGGCCTACTCGCCAGACTTGTTCTCTATTGAGCATATGTGGGACCAGCTGAAACGCCACATGCCACCTTGTCACTCTGTACATAATTAGGAGATGATTTTTCAAGACTAGTGGTCCAGTCCGCTCAGGACATCATCTGATTTCTGAACAACTCGATACCGAACCGTGATGCGACATGAAATGTAACAAAAGATGGTCCAACGTGTTATTGATTTTGCGCTGTGTTTGTCTACTTATACTCACTGTACCTGCTTAATGTATTGATTTTGGGATCAAGTGAACCTCTCATCTGTATCATTATGTCTAATAAATTTTATTTAGATCCAATACAACCCCCTTGGTACGCTATTTACACTGCTTCAGAGTGTACTTACACAAATTTGTTTCAATAATTAACATGCCTACAACGTACACGCGCCGAGGTGACAAAAGTGATGGGATACCTCCTACTATCGTGTCGCACTTCCTTTTGTCCGGCGTAGTGCAGCAGCTCGACGTGGCGTGGACTCAACAAGTCGATGGAAGTCCTCTGCAGTAATATTGTGCCATGCTGCCTCTGTAGCCGTCCATATTTACGAAAGCGTTGCCGGTGCGGGATTTCGTGGATGAACTGACCTCTCGATTACGTCATATAAATTTTCGATGTGATTCATGTCCGGCGGTCTGGGTGGCCAAATCATTCGTTCGAATTATCCAGAATATTCTTCAAACCTATCACGAACAGTTGTGGCCCAGCGACATGGCACAATATCATCCATAAAAATTACATCGTTCTTTGGGAACATGTCTCCAAGTAGCCGAACATAACTATTTACAGTCAATGATCGGTTCAGTTGGACCAGAGGACCCAGTCCATTCCACGTAAACAAAACTCACACCACTGTGGAGTAACCACCAGCTTGCATAGTGCGTTGTTGGCTACCTGAGTCGCCGGCCGGAGTGGTTCAAATGGCTCTGAGCACTATGGGACTTAACATCTTAGGTCATCAGTCCCCTAGAACTTAGAACTACTTAAACCTAACTAACCTAAGGACATCACCCACATCCATGCCCGAGGCAGGATTCGAACCTGCGACCGGGCCGGAGTGGCCGTGCGGTTCTAGGCGCTACAGTCTGGAGCCGAGCGACCGCTACGGTCGCAGGTTCGAATCCTGCCTCGGGCATGGATGTGTGTGATGTGCTTAGGTTAGTTAGGTTTAATTGGTTCTAAGTTCTAGGCGACTGATGACCTCAGAAGTTAAGTCGCATGGTGCTCAGAGCCATTTGAACCATTTGAACTACCTGAGTCCATTATTTCGTGGGGTCTGTGCATGAACCCAAATCAGCCCTTACCAACTGAAATCGGGACTCATCTGACTAGGCTATGGTTTTCCAGTCGTTTAGAGTCCAATCGCTATGGTCACGAGCCCAGTAGAGACGCTACAGGCGATGTCGTGCTGTTAGCAAAGGCACTTGCATTGGTCACATGTTACCATAGCCAGTTAGCGCCAAATTTCTCCACACTGTCCTAACGGATACGTTCTTCGTAATTCCCACATTGATTTCTGCGGTGTTGCTTGTCTTTTATCACTGACAGCTCTAGGCAGACGCCGCTGCTCTCGTTCGTTTAAATTTTCAGATATGTGTGAATTTCTAAGGGGCCAAACTGCTGAGATCATCGGTCCCTAGACTTACACACTACTTAAACTAACTTATGCTAAGAACAACAAACACACTCATGCCCGAGGGGGGACTCGAACCTCCGACGGGAGGGGCCACGCGATCCGTGACATGGCGCCTCAAACCTGCGGCCACTCCGCGCAGCTCGTTCGTTCAGTGAAAATAGCTTCTCCAGCTTTCATGCACACTTAAAAGACGCCAACCATAAAATACCTAATATTAATAAATCACTACAGGTATTGCGTAAGTTACAGAAAGATAAAGTAATGGATGTGATTCGAGAATGCGAAATTTACATTAATCTGAAATACCAATCGGAAAATTTTTAAATGTAAAAAAGACCTGCGAAATGGAAAATTCGTGAGTTTGAAGAGGCGAAGGTTCAAATGTTTTATATGGCTCTGAGCACTATGGGACTTAACATCTGAGTTCATCAGTCCCTTAGAACTTAGAACTACTTAAACCTAACTAACCTAAGGACGTCACACACACCCACGCCCGAGGCAGGATTCGAACCTGCGACCGGAGCGGTCGCGCGGTTCCAGACTGAAGGGCCTAGAATCGCTCGGCCACACCGTCCGGCGAAGAGGCGAAGGAAGACTCACACGTGCATATCTCAGCACATTACGTACTAGGTACTGACAAACATTCTTATTTCTTGGCGGCGGCGAGAGTAACTATTTATTGCCTGTGAACGAAGTTGTTTCCCATGTCGCACCCTGAGGTGGCAGACTGTGAGGACCTATTGCAGGCGCATAAGTATTGTGAGAACAGAATACAAGTGGCGGCTGCCTGTTACAAATTCTTTAGGTTGCACAAGCAACATTGGCAGACATGCCGTCAATGGATGACTGAATTGCAGTGCCTTACTAGACAGTGTAAATTCAAACGTGGCTGTGGTAAATACTACATTGATTCATGATTCGCGATGCGATCAAGCACAGTGTAGCTGACTCTCGAATTCCGGAACAGGTTCTTAAATACCTAGAACCTTTCTTGCAACAGGTTCTGCAGATTCTAGACTATCAGGATTCCTGTGGAAAGCGCAGCAGACAGTTTTGAGGTAGCATCTGTTTGTTTGGTAGACAGCCGCGACAAACAGGCCTCGCAGCCAGCTCGCAGACAGCGGCCCGCCTCAGCCACAGCGCGCAGTTAAACACGAGGTGCTTCCTGCGCGAGGTGTGGAGTCGTGCCCGCGGCACATGGTCGCCGAAGTTGCCCCTCGCTCAAAGCGGCTTGCATTATTTCTGCAAACGGAGACAGGCACAGTCTGTGTGCTAACAGAAGCGTAACGTACCCCCTTCTGCTACTCCTTCACGCAAATCTAAGTCACAAACGGCATGTGATGTCTTTTCAGTGCCCCACAGTGTCGTTAGTGCAATGCAACAGTGTATAGTGCGCGCAAAACGCCGTGGCCGGAATATAAGCAGTCAGCTAGGGAACTGTGGGGAGAGCGGCAGCGGAGTAAGCTCGCTCAGAGCGCTGTAAGGGAAAGTGCCGTTGTGAACTGAAGCCTGTGGGGCCCCTCCACGCCCACGCACGCATGGTGACCATTCAGAAAGATCTACTGTCATCTCGGCTTTCGTTAGCATCTACAAAGAATTCCAACGAAAATGCAGCGATTTATTTTCGCCTTGCTTGTTAACCATTTGTAACTTTCAGAAAAACGCCATGAGTGGCGAATTTTGAGTAAAACCTTCACATTTGTCGGGTTGCCATGTCCAAATTTGATTATTTTACCAAAACACAGCCTAGTTTACACTGTTACACGTCACTAACATGTTGTGCAGATAGAACTGCGAGATAATTCTGAAACAGTAGTTTAAGTGAGGAGTGAGGAAAAGTAAAGCCATTAGCTTACGAGAAAGTACATACTCGGTACAAAAAATGTGTAATGTCTTCACTTACGTTGTTCCAAAACCCATAGCATTTCTCGCTACACCAGCTATCTACATTCTTTCACCGAAAAAGTCTAGTTAGAGGAATAACATGGTAGGTAATGAAGTTTTACATAACAATGATATGGCAAAGTACACTCCTCTTAGCGTACTGTCATTTGCGAAAATCTCATTTCGATATCTGAAACAGTTAATGAAATATGAGGAATGTTGTGGATATTTCACTCTGGCTTTATCGCTGGCGCGGCGCGATTGCAAATGAGTTCCTACAGCACATCAGTTTTCCCAAGATAGGTGACAGATATTTCTACCCAAGTCTAAAGAAAAATTCAGTATGTTAGCTACATTTCATACGCAACAACAAGCTGGTTTCGGAGGCCGAGCGGTTCTAGGCGCTTCAGACTGCTACGGTGACAGGTTCGAATCCTGCCTTGGGCATGGATGTGTATGATGTCCTTAGGTTAGTTAGGTTTAAGTAGTTCTAAGTTCTAGGGGACTCAGCTGTTAAGTCCCATAGTGCTCAGAGTCATTTAAACCATTTGAACTATACGCAACAACACATCGTGTAATGTGCACCAAACGCAAAAACATAGCGACCTCTATTTTTCATTGCAGGCTCTTCCGAATTTCACGCAGTGTCTTTCTTTCATGTAAATATCAGAATAACAATGACCATTAACGAAACGATGGGTACATCACCATGAACCTCACATATAAGTCTATAAGTAAAGCAGAAATGAAATTTTTTTAGAGATTAGTTTCTGTAAAATCGTTTGAGAAAGATTGCGGGTTATGCCCCTCGTTTCTGTCATCGCTGACCGGCCGAAAGGTGGAGAACACTTATCGGCCTTCCCTTCCGCACAAAAGAATGAACTCGCCCAGCGCTTTGGACGAAAACTGGTCACTGCGCATGGCCCACCATTTTCTGCGCGAACTATAGTAGCTGTTCAGGAAAGATTCACAACTAATCTCCAATGCTACGTGAAGACAACAAACTTTTTGTGTCTCTTACTACTGCTGGACAATCAGTTTGTTTAAAATTTGACACTGACACTTCAATGAGTTTGTTCAACTGTAGCACGAATTGCTTGGAAAACTTCAGTTGTGCAAATCGCATTATGCGCTGACGGCGGATAATGGGCAAGACATTCCTGTCTTAGGCACTTGTAGCTTTCCAGCAGCTTTCCGAAATTTGACGAAGACGGTGACATTTACAGTGTCTCCTCCCGAGTCAGTGCTAATACTTTTGGTCTGTATGCTTTGTATTTGTTTTGATTAAGTATTCCGGACAATGTATTTTCTGTTTCTTTCTTTGATCCTCGGGACAGAGTTATGTGCAGAATTTCAGGATTTGTTTTGTGAGGGTTTAGGAAAGGCTAATAATTTTTTTACCTACGTCACAATGGAGGTCTATGCACAGCCTCGCTCCTGTTCCTCATGCTCTTTGAGAACAGGTGGCTCAGGAACTTACTGTTTTGCAAGACAGTGGGCTCTTAGCACCCCTGGACCGAGCGAGGTAGCGCAGTGGTTAGACACTGGACTCGCATTCGGGAGGACGACGGTTCAATCCCGCGTCCGGCCATCCTGATTTAGGTTTTCCGTGATTTCCCTAAATCGCTCCAGGCAAATGCCGGGATGGTTCCTTTCAAAGGGCACGGCCGACTTCCTTCCCCGTCCTTCCCTAATCCGATGAGACCGATGACCTCGCTGTCTGGTCTCCTTCCCCAAACCAACCAACCAACCAACCAACCAACTAATCTTAGCACCCATTACTGCCAGTCAGTAGGCATCCCCTCTTGCTCTCCTAAAGGAGCTATCCGACAGACTCCGGTTGTGCGCCGATTTTAAGAAAACTATGAATCCTCAAACAGTCAGTGATAGTTGTATCTTGCCGCGCCAAGAGGAATGATGGATAAGTTGGGTGCTGGTCGCTACTTTTCCAAAATTGATTTGCATGACATTTACTTGCAAATCCCTCTGGATGAGCAGTAATTTCACACACATCTGGGTCTTTTCAAATTTTTGAGATTGCCTTTTGGCAGTACGTCCACACTTGCCATATTTCAGCACTTTCAGAAGTAGCTGACTGCGAAAATTTCTTTTTGCTCAAATTATTGACACTGGCGTCTCGTGTCGCTCTCCTGAAGAACATATTAACAATCTTCGCACTCTGTTTCAAGTGCCGTCTGTAGCTGGTCTAAAATGAAAAAGAGACAAATATGTGTTTTCTCAGACTGAACTTGAGAACTTAGGACATGTCATTAATAGACAGGATGTTCACCCCCTGCAATCACATTTGCTTGCTATCCGTGACCTTCCGTTTCCACCCAATGTGCGCGAACTGCAGTCTGTGTTAGGGAAGCTCGTGTATTATATCTGTTTTATTCCTAACGCCGCTCCAGTTGCGACTCCCTTGCATCGCTTGCACAGGAATAACGTTCCTTTTATTTGGTTTCAAGAGTGTCAGTATCCTCTCCAGAAGCTGAAAGATGCTTTCCTTAGTGATCGATGCCTTGTTCCTTTTGATCCAGCCAAACCTGTGGTCTTGGCTGTGGATGCTTCCTCTTATGGCGTTGGTGGAGTTTTGTCTAATAAGTTTGGTGCTGTTGACAGGCCGACTGCCTTTGCTTCGAAGTTGAACAGAGCTCAGTGTGATTATTCGTAGATTGAAAAGGAGGCTCTCGCCATTGCCTATGGTGTCACTAAATTTCGCCAGTATCTTTTTGGCAGAAAATGTTACTTGATGACTGATCACAAACTTTGCAATCTTTGTTTAGCCGTTCTCAGTCAGCCCCAACTCGGACAGCGCAGGAACTGCAATGGTGGGCTCTTCTTTTATTAAATTACCAATATGAGATTGTGTATCGGTCCACTTCTAAGCATAGCAGTGCAGATGACCTTTATCGCCTACTTGGCCTAGATACAACATTCGACAAGTCATCTGCTTCTTGTTGCTACACTGATGCACAATACACAGATGTTTTGCATAGATTTCCGCTTAATCACTGCAAAATTTCCCAGGCCTCAGCTGCAGATCTAAATTTGCAGATTCTGTTGCACTGTACCCGCATTGGTTGGCCGCATTCAGCTGAACAGGTTCGTGGCTCTGTGGTTCACGGATAATTTGCCCGTTGGCATGCCTTTGTAGTTCACCAAAGTGTCATTTTGTTTGACACTGATAATGACCAGTCATCTGTTGTGGCTTCCCAGGCTCTCCAGCCTGACGTGCTTCGTTTGCTACAGCAAGGTCACTGGGGCGCTGTTCGCACCAAGCAACTGGCGCAACGTCATTGCATTTGGCACAGTCTGGATACGCAAACTGAACAGTTGACTTCCCCGTGCCAAGCCTGTGCTAAATATCAATCAGACCCGCCTCAGCAGTTCTTTAAGTGGCCCAAACCTCAAGCACCTTGGCAACATTTGCACCTGGATTTCGTCGGTCCTTATTGGAATACATGTTGGTTCATCGTCATTGACGCATTCAGAAAGTTTCCTTGTGGTCCCTATGCACCTTGCTATGGTTTGTTCCACAAACCAGGCCTTGTCATCGATCTTTTGTCTGGCGCGATTGTCTGAAGTGATTGTGACTGACGATAGGCTTCAATTTTTTTACAGCTGAGTTTGGACAGTTTTGCACTGCTTCTGGCATCAAGCGTATCATGGGTGCAGCATTGCACCCACAGTCCAACAGCGAAGCTGAACGCTTTGTACGAACATTTAAGCAACCGGTGGACAAATTTTGTGCTCTTCCTGTCTTCCTATCGCTCCTGGCCACGTATTGGACCATCACTAGTGGAATTGTTACACGTATGGTGACACAGCACCTTGCTTCAGTTGCTGCACCTTCCATGATAGACCGCACCCACTCTGCCCAGACAGGCAATGTATCACAATTCGGTCTACTACAGATTGTATGGCAGATGGAGCTGCTGGTAGCTACACACCATTGCATGACATTTTAGATGTTCTATGTTTCTCCTGGATTGGTAACGTGTCACCAGAGTTAAATTCGTCCTTATGAATTGCTTATTCCTGCCACAGGCTTTCTGCATACAGATTCTGTGCCTGCCTGGATACAGCTGTCCTCACTGAATTTGGCTCCTGTGGATCCTACGCCATCGGTGCCGGCTCCAGAGCTGATTGAAATCGACGCCCCTTTCACGGTCATAGCCGTCTCAACGGCAACCATCGTCTGGGGATGGGTCTTTCTTCCTGGCAGCTGTCCCAATGCCACCCTGGGACCCTCTGCAGTCTGCAGTTTTCGAGGTGCCACTATCTTCGTCTGCTGCTCCGCTCTGGATGAGGGTCCACACCCTCTGCCCGGTTTTTTGTCTGGTATTCCCAGGGGGGCTCAGGGCGTATACCAGTTGTAGGTTGGAGCTCTGCACCAGCCTAAGTTTCGGTTCCCGTCTCTTCATTGTCGCTAGCATCCAGCCCTTCCCTCCATTATCGTTTGCTCATCTACACTACATGACGACAGTGAGCATGTTTTGGGATTGGGGGGGGGGGGGTGGAATCATATATTCATACCAACCCATGGGCGTTATTGCGTTGTCAACGGAATTCCAAGTTTTCATTCAGCGTCAATAGTAGTCACTACAATTGTATGTGCCCGGTGAGCCACGCCTCCAGCGACTCTGTCCCACTGAGATGTAGGTTGGCCAGTGCCAGTCGCGCAGCCCACTTGCAGTTGGAGCCACTACGCTGTGTCACCTCCGTTTCTGCTTCTTACTTGTAACATCGATGGCTGCACTCTATTTCTTTTTGCATCATCTGAAATGATTCTTCGTACGTTTGGGGAAATACAAGCTAAGTAATTCTTCTGTTTGTCGTGTTACTTTGTCCGCTAATCATCTCTGCTGCTGTCTAGCCTTCCTTCAACAACAGTTGCCGCGCCACTTTGCAGCCCATCTGTCATCACCATTGTGTATAAAGTTGTCCACAACAGTTTCCATTTTAGATTCTTGAAAATGGCCTAATACCGAAATTGTACAATCGTACAGATAAAGAAGAAGTCAGCTGAAAGCGTCACAAAATCATTTAAAAAAATCATCTCAGCTGTGGACCCTGTTGCAATGTAGATGACAGACTCAAATATTTCTATGAATTGACTGCTTCTAGCTGTGACTCATTGATATTGTAGTCATATGATCCTACGTTCTTTCGTTTTGTGAAGTTCTAAATTGTGCATTTCTGAACGCTAAAGCAAACTGCCAGTCTTTGCACCACTTTGAAATCATATCTAGATCTGATAGAATAACAATGCAGCTTTTTTTCAGATAGTACCTCATTACAATGAGCAGAGGAGCTGTGAAATCTTCGAGGTTACTATTAACATTGTCTGCAACCTGTTTAACATACAACACGAACATCAAGGATCCCAACACAATTACGTGGAGAACGCCTGTACTTCTACATTCATCGATGACTCTAATAATCCTCTATCGTGGCTTTCAGGATGTCACACGAGAAAATCGTGGGTTCGATTTCGCATAGTCGATGTTTTCAGAATCCATGCTGACTGTGATAGATACGATTGTTCAAATGGTTCAAATGGCTCTGAGCACTATGGGACTTAACTTCTAAGGTCATCAGTCCCCTAGAACTTAGAACTACTTAAACCTAACTAACCTAAGGACATCACACACATCCATGCCCGAGGCAGGATTCGAACCTGCGACCGTGGCGGCCGCGCGGTTCCAGACTGTAGCGCCTTTAACCGCTTGGCCACCACGGCCGGTAGATACGATTGTCTATCACCCCGTATTGTAAGATATTTCCCATATTACAGAGTATAAAAATTATTCCATATGGAACTTTTAAGGGACGCAAAATTCTCTTATTTAATATTTCCGCTAATTTATCCTATTCGTGTAACTCATTTGTAGAAATTACATCAATGTAAGGCCTGTATATTACTGATCGCTATACTGCAGTACGAATTTGTCTTATGACACGATTGTCGGAATCACTTTGGCCTAACAACAACAAAAAAATGGATCCTCTAGCGCTTCAACAACTGTATGAGCAGGTACTAAATTCCAAAGATATGTCGGAAGAGCCGAGTATTTGCACTGCTAAACCCTGGCAAAGAAGGGGGCAATCCGAAGAACTTCAGACCAATTAATTGCACTACAGCGTCACCTCTACAAACTGCTAGAAAGACTTCTCTTAAGTCTCCTTCTGCCTGTAATTGAGTCCTTACTTATACCTCAGCAAGTTGAATTTGTCCGAGCAAAAATTGTGCTGGGTAACTCCTGAATCTACGCAGTCCATAGAACGGGATTTCGAAATTCGTAAGGCGACTGTAGTGGTATTTGTCAATTTATCAGCAGCGCACAACGCTGTCATAGGCTATTGTTAACTGAGCTCCACGACCAGGTTCATCGCCCTTCTGCACAATCGTAGGTGCTGCGTTGACAGTCAAGGGCAGCACAACCGATGGAGGTTACAACCGAACAGTCTTCCTCACGGAAATCTACTGGCCCCAGTCCTGTTCAATATTTATACAAATGACCAACCCATGGCCCCCAATGCCAGAAGTAGGGCCTATCTTGTATGCTGATGATCTCGCTGTTTCCACACAGATCACACACATTAAATCAGTGGAAAACAACCTCAGTAATGCTTCTGAAAGAATGTCAACATACTACACTGCAAAGTAGCTTATACCAAATCCATCTAAGACACAAATATTTGCGTTCCATGTGAAAAGATGGGAAACCGCTAAGAAATTAAATATGATATGGTCAGGGTTGCTCTGGTAAAATGTGATACTCCAAAGTATCTAAGAACGTCACACGACAGATCTCTTACGAACAAGAATCATTGCATAACTCAAATGAACTTATGTGGTTCCATATCTTATCAAGTCTCAAACGTCTATGATGTATATATGCATACTGAAGCGACGAATGAAAATTTGTACCAAGGCTGGAATTCAAACCTGGGTCTCCTGTTCATTAGGGAGATACGCTGATCACTACGCCACCCTGGCACAGTGGCTACGCACAACTGCACGGACTACCCTATCACACCTCCCTCCTCAATCCGAACCCCGATTCACGCCTTAGCCAACTCGGTATTCGCCCTAAAGTCGAACAGATCTCCAACTGTATTGGAATAGCCGCGCAGCATCGAACGAAATGGGTGACCCTGCCTGAAGCCCAAGCAGAGTTGATCTAATCAAATGAAACTGTGTGGTTCCAGAGACCTTTTCTAGTCTCAAACAACTATAATGTATGAGACTCAGATAAGTATCTGGAACCATGTAAGGTCATTTGATTAAAGCATGTCCCCCATTTTGTTCGTGCTAAGTGCTATTTCAATACAGTTGGAGAGCCTCTGCAATGCTGTTTGAGTGGGCAAAGGCGTGAATGAGAATTTGGACTCGGGAGAGAGGCGTGCTAGAATAGTCTATGCTGTTGTACAAAGCCACTGTGCCAGGGTGGCCTGCCCCTGCAGGTCTGGGGGTAAGAATAGGCCCGAAGTATTCCTGCCTGTCGTAAGAGGCGACTAAAACGAGTCTCACACGTTTCGGCCTTTATGTGATGGTCCCCTGTAGGGTTTGACCTCCATTCTTCAAAATTTTTCCGAAGAGCGAGCCAATTGGGGAAGGGCGCCTTACATGGTTTCATCGTGTCCATCGTGCCTTGAGATCTGTAGCCCGCTTTCTCGTCGCCGCATTGTAGTCTCGCCCAATCTCCATCTCTTGGGCAAGGACACCTTCCTAGGTGCGTTTTCCACCGTGCATTATGCAGTGTCACTTTCTGCGCCGACGATGACCATGGACTTGTTTGCACCTGATATCCAGCATGGTAGCCAGTCCATTGTGGTGGGGCCGCCATGTACCTCGTTATTTGTAACCCCGACGACTCAGGGATCGCTGTTAACTATCCACGTATGCCAATGAGTAGATGACTGTCACCCTGGGGCATCGGGAGTCCCAGAAATGGTCATCCTGCCAGGTGGTCTTTGCTGCAGCTGGGTGGCGCCCGTGGGGAGGGCCCCAGGTGGGAGCGGGTGGCATCTTGGTGGATAATGCATTATGAAGCGTACCACGTCATCACTTGCTGGTGATCAGACACCAGCAGTCTCTAAGCATTGTAAGTCCCAGTACAATGCAAGGAAGTACGACCCTAAATCATTCCCCTCCTTGGCCACACCTTGGGAGGAACGCCAGGCTAAGGATGGCAGCAAACCTTATTCATCCCAGTACCTCGTATGGACGAGAACTGATGGGGACTCCTTTGTTTTGATGAAGCCACAGTTTTTTGTAGACCATTTAGACGACAACTTTGGGGAGGTGGAGGGCTTGTCCAAAATGTGGTCAGGGTCAGTCTTGATAAAGACAGCATCCTCTGCCCAATCACGGGCACTACTCGCCTGTGACAAGCTGGAGGATTTTTCCGTTACCATCAGCCCCATAACAGCTTAAATATGGTCCAGGGTATTATATGCCACCAGGACCTTCTTTTGCAGTCTGATGATAAGCTGCGCCAACATAGCGCGATGAGGTGTTCATTTTCTCCAGCCCATCCGTCGGGGTCCGAGGAATAATCAGGTTGCCACTGGTGCCTTCATCTTGGCCTTCGAGGGTGACATATTGGCCAAGAAGGTCAAGGTGATGGTCTACCACTGTGATGTAAAGCCATATATCCCTCCCCCTATGTGATGATTTAAGTCCTGGGAGTTTGTCTTCCTGCAGTATTTCCAGTGTCACATGTCGAGATTGTGGAAGTCCATCACATCCCAATACTCCATGTGCCCCACCTCCCATCTGTGTCAACTGCATAGAGAATCATTCCCCTTGCTCGCCAGACTGCAGGATTTTACAGTGCAAAAGGAAAATCATGGAATACAAGACCCTGGGCCAACTGACCAACATTGAGGCTAAGAGGAAATTTGAGCATCTACATCCTGTGCCTATGACCCCCTCTTATGCCGCCACTATGAGAACAGTTGTAGCCCCATCCGTTCCGCGAATTCCAGTCGGCCAGAAGACTACACCTGCCCCTTAATGGTGGGTGGCACTTCCCTTGCTGTTGCTCCTGCACCACCTACTTCGGGAGCAACACCGCCCCCCTCCCCCCCCGCCCCCTCGACCATCAGGGACACTAGTCCCCACTTCTCAGCTGGAGAAGCGTAAGTTTTCTTCGGCACCTCTCGGTAGGAAGGGGTCCCTTGGGTCTTGGGTCACTCCTGTGCCAAGTTCCTGCTAGTAAGAAAGATGGCTCCTGCCAGTGGCTGAAGTGCCCAGAAGTAGCTGCTCGCAGTGCATCACGATCATCCTCAGTCCCGCAGACTAAATCAGTCAAGCCCCCCCCCCCCCCCCCCCCCAGCCAGAGAAATCCAAGTAGCAGCGAGAGAAATCCAAAAAGAAGACCCCCAAGACCAAGGAAATTGCGGTGGCACTCACACCGCCGCTACCTACAAGCTTTGCTTCTGAAGATGAAGTGGAGATTCTGGCGTCTGCTGAGGACCTAGATCTCGCTGGACCATCAGACACCATGGATACAGACAGCTCAGGAAATAAATCAGTGGCAGCAGGTGACCCTGAGGCGTAAACTGCCTCATTGAATGTTCCATGCCTTCCTAGCCTCACGATCACATCATCCTCCTGTGGAATTGCAGCTGTTTTTTCCACCGCCTGGCTGAGCTACAGCAACTGTTAAGCTTTACACCAGCTTCCTGCATTGCCCTCCAGGAAACCTGGTTCCCATAAATGCGGAACCCTGCCCTCTGGCCGGCCGCTGTGGCCGAGGGGTTCTAGGCCTTTCAGTCTGGAACTGTGCTGCTGCTACGGTCAGGTTCGAATCCTGCCTCGGGAATGGATGTGTGTGATTTCTTTAGGTTAGTTAGGTTTAAGTAGTTCTAAGTTCTAGGGGACTGATGACCTCAGATGTTAAGTCCCATAGTGCTTAGAGCCATTTGAACCATTTGAACCTGCCCTCTGCGCCTATAAGGGATATTACAGGAACCGTAGCGACTGTAATCGAGTGTCAGGTGGATTTGCGTCTATGTCCTGAACTCAGTATGCAGTGAACCTGTGCCCCTTCAAACTCTTCTTGAAGCTGTGGCAGTCAGGATAAGAACGACGCAGGAAATAGCTGTCTGCAACATATATCGTTCTCCAGATGGTGCAGTACCCCTGAACCCATTGGCTGCACTGATTGATCAACTCCCTAACCTTTCCAACTTTTTGGAGATTTTAACACTCATCACTCCTTGTGGGGTGGCACCATGCTTACTGGCCGAGGCAGAGATATCGAAAATTTACAGTCACAACTCGACCTCTGCCTCATAAATACAGGTGCCCCCACACATTTCAGTATGGCACATGGCACATATTCGGCCATTGATCTCTCGGTTTGCAGTCCTGACCTTCTCCCATCTATCCACTGGAGAGGACATGACAACCTGTGTGGTAGTGAACACTTCCCCATCTTCCTGTCACTGCTCCATCGTCAGGTCCAGTTACGCGTGCCCAGGTAGGCTTTAAGCAACGCGGACTGGAAAACTTTCACCTCTGCTGTCCCCTTGAATCTCCCCCACATGGTAACATCGATGTGATGACTGAGCAGGTCACTACAACTATTGTTTCAGCGACAGAAAAAGTGATCCCTCACTCTTTAGGGTGCCTGCGGCGAAAGGCAGTTCCTTGGTAGTCGCCGGAATTCGCTGAAGCAACTAAGAAGCGTCGGCGAGCCCTACGGTGGGATAAGCGGAACCCTTCCCTGGAGCACCTCATAGCCTTTAAACGGCTCCGTGCCCGCGCTCGCCATCTTATCAAACGACGGAAGCAGGAGTGTTGGGAGAGATACGCCTCGACCACTGGGTGGCATACGTCACCTTCCCAAGTCTGGGCAAACATCAAATGTCTTTTCATCAGACCCCAACAGGCGTTCCTGGTGTTAACATAAATGGCGTGTTATCTACCGACGAATTCGCGATTGCCGAGCACTTTGCTGAGCACCATGCTCAAGCCTTTGCGTCGGAGAATTACCCCCTCCCCCACCCACCCTTCAGTCTATCGCACTCTCAAACGACGGCTGGAAGGGAAAGTGATTTCGTTCACTACACGCCATAGTGAATCCTATAACGCCCCATTTACAGAGTGCCCTGCCACATTACCCCGACACAGCTCCTGGGCCAGATCGTATCCACAGTCAGATGATTAAACATCTCCTCGTCATCTTCAACCGGATCTGGTGCGATGGCGTCTTTCCATCGCAAAGACGGGAGAGCACCATCATTATGGTGCTCAAACCCGGTAAAAACCCGCTTGATGTGGATAGCTATCGGCTCATCAGCCTCACAAATGTTCTTTGTACGCTGCTGGAACGTATGATGTGTTGGCAGTTGAGTTGGATCCTGGAGTCACGTGGCGTACTGGCTCCATGTCATGGTGTCTTCCGCCAGGGTCGCTCTATCACTGATAATCTTGTGTCCCTCAAGTCTGTCATCCGCTCAGCCTTTTCCACACGCCAACACCTGGTTGCCGTCTTTTTTGATTAACGAAAAGCGTATGACACGATCTGGTGACATCATATCCTTGCCACATTATTCGAGTGGGGTCCCCGAGGCCTGCTCTCTATTTTTATCCAAAATTTCCTGTCGCTTCGTACTTTCCGTGTCCAAGTTGGTGCCTCCCATAGTTCCATCTATATCCAGGGGAATGGAGTCCCACAGGGCTCTGTACTGAGTGTCTATTTTTAGTGGCCATTAACGGTCTAGCGGCAGCTTTAGGGCCATCCGTCTCGTCTTCTATGTATGCGGATGACTTCTGCATTTCTTACTGCTCCTCCAGTACTGGTGTTGCTGAGCGACGCCTATAGGGAGCCATTCACAAGGCAGTTTTCAGCCGCTAAGTCGTGTGTCATGCACTTCTGTCGGCGTCGTGCCGTTCATCCGGAACTAGATCTTTATCTTACTGACGATCCACTCACTGTAGTGGAGGCATATCGATTCATAGGACTGGTTTTCGATGCCCGATTGACTTGGCTACCTCACCTTCGTCAACTTAAGCGGAAATGCTGGCAGCACCTCAATGCCCTCCGCTGCCTGAGCAACACCAACTGGGGTGCAGATCGCTCTATGCTGCTGCAGCTCGACAGAGCCCTCGTTCAATCCCGCCTTGTCTATGGGAGTGTGGTTTATGGTTCGGCGGCGCCCTCGGCGTTGCGTTTACTGGACCCAGTGCAACAGTGTGGCGTTCGCCTAGCGATAGGTTCTTTTAGAATGAGTCCGGTGACCAATGTCCTGGTGGAGGCCGGAGTCCCTCCATTGAAGGTTAGGCGTGCACAACTGCTCGCCAGTTACGTTGCACACGTTCGTAGTTCTTCTGCGCATCCGAATTACCGTCTCCTTTGCCTACCCGCGGCAGCCCATCTCCCGCATCGGCGGCCCAGATCAGGGCTAACGATTGCGGTTCACGCGCGATCCCTTCCGTCTGAACTGGAGTCCTTCCCTTTACCACCTATACTTGCGGTCCGTTCACGTACGCCTCCATGGTGTACGCCTCGGTCGCAGCTTCGTCTGGACCTTTAGCATGGCCCTAAGGACTCCGTTAACCCCGCCGCTCTCCGCTGCCACTTCCTCTCGATTCTTGATGTGTTCCGGGGCTCTGAAGGGTTTACACCGACAGCTCAATGGCTGATGGCCACGTAGGCTTCGCATATATTCATGGAGGACATATTGAGCAGCACTCCTTGCAATTGGCTGCAGTGTTTTCACTGCAGAGCTGGCGGCCATATCTCGTGCTCTTGAGTACATCCGCTCATGCTCTGGCGAGTCATTTCTCCTGTATTCTGACTCATTGAGCAGTCTGCAATCTATCGACCAGTGCTACCCTCGCCACCCTCTGGTAACGTCCATTCAGGAGTCCATCTATGCCCTGGAACAGTCCCGCCATTCCGTGGTGTTTGTGTGCACCCTAGGACACGACGGAATCCCTGGCAACGAACTTGCCGACAGACTGGCCAAACAGGCGACGCGGAAACTGCTTATGGAGATAGGCATCTCCGAAGCTGACCTGCGTTCTGTCGTAGACCGCAGGGTTTTCCGGCTTTGGGAGACGGAATGACACAACAGCACTCACAACAAATTGCGTGTCATTAAGGAGACTACGAATGTGTGGAAGTGTTCCATGCAGGCCTCTTGCATCGAATCAGTTGTCATCTGCCGGCTCCGCATTGGCCATACGTGGCTAACGTATGGTTACCTCCTCTGTCGCGAGGACCCACCTCAGTGTCGCTGTGGCTCCCAAATGACAGTCGTCCACCTCTTGCTGGAATGCCCACTTTTAGCCGCTCTGCGACAGACTTTTAACTTTCCCAGCACCCTCCTTCGGTGTTGCGCGACAATGCCTCCACAGTAGCTTTAGTTTTACGTTTTATCCGTGAGAGTGGGTTTTATATTTCTATGTAGGTTTTAGCGTATGTCCTTTGTCGTTCTGTGTCCTCTACCTTAGTGTTTTTAGGATGGAGGTTTTAATGTGTTGCAGAGTGGCTCGCTTTCCCGTTTTATTCTAGTGGATTGCCGGCCACTGTAATCTGCTTTCATGTTTTACTCTCTTCTGTTTCTAGCGTCTCTCTGTTTTCTTGTCCTCTTTAGTTCCTTTTAGTGTCCGTTGCCTTCCCTTCGTTCTTGTGGCTTTTCCTTTCTTTCCGCTTTGTGTTATATGTTTCGTCTGTTTTATTCTCACACTTGCGGCATTGTTTTATTAGGAACAAGGGACCGATGACCTCGTAGTTTGGTCCCTTCTCCCGTCTTTAAACCAACCAATTTTTTGAGTGAGTTGTAAGTGTAGTTTCTCTCACTGTTTCTGTTATTTTAACAGCAGTTGTAGAACACAGGAAGTAACAGATACATGTGCGCCTACCACGGGTGAGTCTGTTGCCATTTTATTGGCTCAAGTGACGAAGTTATTGGCAGTAAATAAGCAGCAGAAGAAGTGTAATGAGGAATTATATAGGCAAAACAATATAGAACAGGATAAATAAAATCAGTAATGACTGTATCCAGTCCTTCTGTAGGTCCGTCAGTGGCCACCTTGTAACACCTTTCCCCAGAAATACAGCGGTGGATGTATCTCTACTCATGATGTTATAGCTACTGCTAAGTTGAGTGACTGTACAGATGAAAAATGTTTATGTATGGCTAACTTGTGATTAGCAGGCGACGCTAAAAAATAAGTGGTGTATCACGGAGCACTTAGCAAAGCAGAAACATTCCAGGAGATAGCTGGACGTAAGCACCAGCACTATTGGAAACAGAATAACTTCAGATTTTTCTGGTAAGAGCTATATGGTTTGGCATAGACACACAACGAACAAATGGAATCCTCCTCAAATAGAATCTGAAAGATTGATCCGCAAAGGTAAATGTTGATGCAGAATGCAGAAGCTAATGCAGTCGCCTTAATATGAAGCTGAGAAATGGGCTCTTGATGTCTTCTCAGGAGTATTGCCGCTGACATGTGACACTGTCAGGATGGTGAAACTATCTGATCCGGCTGCAGCTATTAGCATCACCACAGAGGTGGAAGAAATCTACATTGCTACGATTTGAATAAGATATATGTATGGTGCGAAAATTGGTAGTCGACCCAAATAATGAAATGTATGAGGTCATCAATATGAGGGCTAAACAGAATCCGTTAAACTTCGGCTACGCCACATATCAGTCAAATCTAAAGGACGTGATTTCCGCTTCATATCTATGAACTACAATTACGTACAACTTAAACTGCGAAGAACACATGGGTGATGTTGTGGGAAAGGCGAACCAAAGACTGCGTTTAATTGGCAGAACACTTAGAAGATGCAGCAGATCTACTAAAGAGACTGCCTACACTACTCTTGTCCATCCTCTTTTGGAGTACTGCTGCTTGGTGTAGGGTCCTTACCAGATAGGATTAATAGACTACATCGAGAAACTTCAAGAAGAGCAGCAAGTTTTCTGTTATCGAGAAATAGGGGAGAGATTTTCATTGGCATGATGTGGGGTGGTCATCGTTAAAACAAAGGCGTTTTCCGTTGCGGCAGAATCTTCTCAAGAAATTTCAACCACCAGCTATCTCCTCCAACTGCGAAAATATTTTGTTGACATCGACCAACCTATGGAGGAACTATCATCATAATAAAGTAATGGAAATCAAAGTTTACACAGAAAGATATAGGTATTCGTTTTTTCCGCGCCCTTTTCGGCATTGGAAAATAGAGAATTATTGCGAAGGTGGTTCGATGAATCCTCTGCCAGGCACCTAAGTGTGAAGAGCATATATGTAGATTTAGATGTAGATGAATGGGCATAATGCATCAGGCATTTGCCTCTGAAGTAAACTGTTACAGATGTGAACATAAAGATCATCTATAAAGGCAGTGCTGTCAACTGGAGTGTGAGTGTGGTTGAGGCACAAAATGTAGGAGTGGATAGCAAGGAAAAGAGCAACGGAAAAAGTGACAATTAAATGTAAGCAGGAGTGCATCATCCATCAGAAAGCATTCCCAGTAGAACATAATAACGCACAAAAATGAAATGCTGCTTGTTAGGCTAAGTACCCGGCAAGGAACAAAAAATTTTAGTAGACCAAGCTGTACGCATTTCAGTCGTTAGACTGAACCTCTTAGGCAGGAAGTGACTCAGGTCTCCACGTTACAGGTTAGGAGGGGTAGATGACAATGATGTGAAGTCAATAGGGACAACACTTCTAGACTTCAGGTGTGGTGCTAATAACTTACGTGATTATGAGGAAGTGTTGACTCGTGTTGATGAAGGGTAATGTGCAATTCTTGGACTGAACTTCCTTGATAAGCATCATGCTGAAATCGGTATTTTGCGGTATACTACTGAACTCGGTGGAATTTTGTTTCCGCTACGGACATCAATTGCAAATGAGCAATGCCTTAAGGTACACCG
Source organism: Schistocerca nitens (assembly GCF_023898315.1). Classification (NCBI taxonomy): domain Eukaryota; kingdom Metazoa; phylum Arthropoda; class Insecta; order Orthoptera; family Acrididae; genus Schistocerca; species Schistocerca nitens. Next base: position 570,972,402 of record NC_064614.1, on the reverse strand, counting down.
ATTATGAAGTAATTACGGATTGAAATGTGAACTCACATGCTCATAACTGGTCCCCAGGGAAGTTAGTTTGTATTTTTGTAGGTACCAATTTACCGCAAGAGGTATTACGTGTGGTAGAACTGCTAAAGAGTAATCAGTAGCTGAATAAAATATGTTGTTGTGTGCGTTGAAGCATGGCGTTAGTAATACAAACAGTGAATCTATAGTTCGTGTTAGCCCTGATGATTTTGGAATAGATTATGTTAGTCTGACAAAGGAATTAATGACGGCCACTTTAGATTTTCTGGATGACAAATATAATGATGCGCCTTGTGATGACCGAAGCCACTAACGAACTGTTAGTGTACCTACATAATGCTAAAAAGTGAATTGCTTACAATGGAGTGATCGTCAAGTAATGGAAGCTTTACTGCTATAATTAATGAATTTGTTTAATACAAATGGTCCCCATCCAGCAACGCTTGTTCCACAACTTCATGCCGGCCGTGGTGGCCGAGCGGTTCTAGGTGCTTCAGTCTGGAACCGCGCGACCACTACGATCGCAGGTTCGAATCCTGCCTCGGGCATGGATGTGTGTGATGTCCTTAGGTTAGTTAGGTTTAAGTGGTTCTAAGTTCTAGGGGTCTGATGACCTCAGATGTTAAGTCCCATAGTGCTTAGAGCCATTTGAACCATTTTGAACCACAGCTTCATACACGCATGGGTAACAATACTCCAGTTTACAGGAAAACATGCCATGTCCCAAGGCATCTGCAACTGTTGATGGTGGAATTAATTGATCAGCAACTAGCAGAAAAAGCATTAGAACACAGTGATAGCCCCAGGAGGGAGGGGGGGGGGGGGGAGGAACGGGGATCATAGCCTGGAAAAAATCACCATATGGTACTAAAAAGTACAGATTCTGTTGCAGTTACCGATACTTGAATGCAAAAACTAACATTGATACACATTCCATCTCCAATATTACTGAGATACTGGGCCCAAAAATTGCCTTTGCAACACCGTAGGGTCATTATCAGTGTCATAGAATACCATTTGGACTTAAGAATGCATCAGGTGTGTTTCAGGTTATTGGACGGAGTAAAAAATAGCCTAACTGGAACATGTCTTAAGGCTGGAGGACACAAGAACTACATAGAAGGTCTTCCAATGGAAACCGACAGGAAGGAGATTAAAAGGAAGACCACGTAAACGATGGCTGGATGACGTGGAAGAAAACATCAGAGCCCTAGGAATCAGAGGACGGAGAAGGAAAGTAAATGAGAGGGCAGAATGGAAGAAAATTGTTAAGAAGACAAAGACCCGTGTAGAGTTGTGAAGCCACAAGAACATTGTGGATTAAAGCCTAAGAAATGTATGGTTTACTTATATGAAATCATAATATTTTCTAAAAATAGGGAAGAATACGTGAAATGCCTCGAAGCAATATTCAACAGGCCACAAACAGCATGTCTAGCACTCTGTGTGGATAATTTCCATTTTGTACTGACGGAATTTAACTACCTCGGATATGTAATTAGTCGAGAAGGTGTGAAAACTGATCCCTGGTTAACATCAACAGTCCTTGACTTCTAAATCCAACAAACGAAAAAGGAATTGCAATCATTCATTGGGTTATGTAATTATCAGAATTTCATCAAGAACTTTGCTGAAATTGCAGAACCATTTATCATTGTTAAGGAAAGGTGTAAAATTTGAATGATCGACAGACTGTCGAACAGCTTTTGAAATACTGAAAAAAGTGCTGATATCGGATCCACTATTGATATTTCCTGATATCGAGAAAGAGTTCATCATTTCATGTGATGCCAGAAATAGTGCGACTGGAAGTCTTTTGAGTCAAAACATAGGGAACACCCAGTGGCTTATGTTTCTATACAAATAAACAAGACAGAATGGAACTATTCCACTACTGAAAAGGAGATGTTAACTGTTATTTATGGGGTCACCAAATTGGGGGACAAAAATTTAATGTTGTAGAAGCCAAGCATTGCTAAAATACTTGTTGGAATTGATAGACCCTTCTAGTAGGCTGGTGAGATAGGCACTGATGTTCAGTGAATTTCATTACAAACTGGGTAACAGGGGTACCAATGCTGATACTTTACAGAAAACTTCAGTGCTAGAGGCACTAGACAACGCCAGAAGGCACAAAAATCTAATGTGGACTGTCAGGTATTAAGGTCATAGTCACAGTTCATGACAGATGATGGCTTACTCTGTAGATCACGAATAGTAGTTCCAGCAGCAGTCAGAAACATAGTTTTGAATAAAAGTGCATAATCACGTTATCAGGTCATGGTAGTTGCAGATCGATGGATGGACGAGTAGCAGAGAAGTTATGGTGGAGAATTAGGAGACATTATGTGGAACAATACATAAAAGACTGTGTACCTTGTGCGCAGAGAGCTGACCTTAGTCATAAGAAAATTCTAATACAAATGTCACTCGAGACACCTAAACCTTTCGAAATGGTTTGGTTAGATATATTAGGAATATTTAATACGAAACTGGCGGGAAATAATTATATACTAACGATAATAGACCATTTTTCGTGAAATACAGCAATTCCAGAAATTCAAGGTCAGCCAAGCTAACACTGTAGTACAAGCTATGATAAATATTTGGATCCTTAAATTTGGTCTACCAGATACTTTCATTACTGATCAGGGTACAAACTCCATGTCAGAGTTAATGGAACATTTGTGGTGTCTGCTTTGCGTTTGGAAACGCCAAAAAAGTCCTTTTCATATGATAGCAAACATACGAACACAGAGGTTGCATAGAACCATTTCTATGATGCTAAACCACTACGTTAATAGCCACCACAACGACTGGGACATGCATCTTCAATTCACAGTGCAACTCCAAAGTCGTTACAAGTACTAATCTTTGGCCGTATGAGGTGTTTTAAAGCAGAAATATGTCATATTCCTCTGATACGATACAGTCTAAACTTGGAGCTAATAGAGTATCAGTAAAGGAATTTGCAAAATTTTACTTTAAGTTTGGCAAAGAGCGAGAGGAGCAAACTAGAAATCACTGGAATGTCAAAACAGTTGGGGCGATGTGTACATAAACTGCTGCCGTAAGGAACTGATCTGTGGGTGCTGCAGACAAATCCACACACGTACTCCTATGGGTAAAACTGAAAAGTTTTCAGCCAAGTACCACGGTCCATACCATGTCATTGTAATGACTTCACCAGTAATGTTAAATTACTATTGCCTACGAAAACATCTTTTGTGCATATGATTGTGGTCATATCGTTCAAATGAGCCATAGATGCATTACCACAAGTTCCATCAGGTGCACCAATAACAAAAAAAGCATCAGAAAGAATTAGGAATGGGATACCTAATGACAATCAGGTTACACCTACTGTACCTTACATGCTCAGATCACAGGATAAGTAGTTTGGGAACAGATTTTTATTCTTTCTAGTGCTTTGATATGCATTTGGTGTCTTTATTTTGTTAAGTGTTACTATGAAATGATTAGTGTATTATGTAGCATGGGATTTGGAAGTTCCTCTGACCGTTATTGTTTACTAAGCAGGGTTAACGTTTTCTCTCTCTCTCTCGCATGTACGCATTTTTGAAAGAGGGAAAGAACTGATAAAAGTTCTTTTCTCTTAGATGGTGTGCCAACAGGGACACCAGGAGGATGATCTTAGTCCTGATATTGCTACACTTCGTCAGGAGAGGAAAACGCAATATAGTTCAAAACCAGCCTCTAAATTCTGGAGTATTGTTCTGCAGACAGCCGAATGTGCTACCAACTGGATATCGGTGGATATGTGGGAAATAAGAAATGATGTTCGCTGCTTACTAGACGTATTCTCTGAATTACATACGGATGTGCATCAAGAGAAAGTTTTACAAGAAATATAGAAAAAAAAATCAAGAGCTGATACTCTTATATGGGAAACAGAGAGCTCAGAGGAATCAATTAACAACAGTAATGCCACATATAGTAGTACGACGAAGAGGAGGATGGTTGAACGCAGGGGAAAAGTTACTGACAACGGTATATGGCACAGCAGACAGTGAAGATATACAAAACCTAAACAATACAGTAGAGCAAAGACAAGTATTGGTGGCTACCACTAAGACCACAGTGGAATTGCATATTACACAACTGTCAAACCTTGATCGGAATGTGTTAAATAATATCAAGATCGTACGAAAAGTGACACAAGAACTACTATGCAGACAATAAATAGCAACCTGGAGAGAATAAAAACTCGGTTAGGTGCACAGTATGGAAGAAATGACCGTAGCTAGACTATTGCGAGTGTTGGTGGATAGCCTCATTGATGCAGATCAGGAGTAGAAGCAGCTACACCGCAAGAAGCTCTTTACCATACAATACATGGGAAAAAAGTTCCGCACAGCCGCCACCACAACAATTTTTAACAGAGTTCCACCGATCACAAAAGGAATCTCCCACAGAACTAAAAGCTGTAGTAGAATGAATCGACAGTAATTTAATCCTGTTCTACCATATAACAGCTGTTTAAGGTAAAACTGATAACGCAAAACTAAAAGTATCGATCCGATTTCCAATACTGGAAATGTGTGCATGATACTAAAGGATTACGTTTCACCCGTATCCAGTAAAGTGAGGAATTACAATGAAGAGCCAAAGAAACTTGTTCACGTGCACAATATCGTGTAGGGCCCCCGCGAGCACGCAAGTGCCGCAACATGACGTGGCATGGACTCGACTAATGTCTGAAGTCATGAATCATGAAGGGCTGTCCATAAATCCGTAAGCGTACGAGAGGGGGAGGGGAGGGTGCAGATCTCTCATGAACAGCACGTTGCAAGGCATCCCAGATATGCTCGATAATGTTCATTTAAACTCAGAATAATGTTCCTGGAACCACTCCGTAGCCATTCTGGACGTGTGGGGTGTCGCATTGTCCTGTTGGAATTGTCTGTCGGAATGCACAATGGACATGAATGGTTGCAGGTGATCAGACAGGATGCTTACGTACCTTTCACGTGTCAGTCACATCTAGACGTGTCAGGGTCCCAAATCACTCCAACTGCACGCATCCACACAGCATTACAGAGCCCTCACCAGCTTCAACATTCCCCTGCTGACATGAAGGGTCTATGGATTCGTGAGCTTGTCTCCATGCCCGTACATGTCCATACGCTCGATGCAATTTGAAACGAAACTCGTCCGGCCAGGCAACATGTTTCCAGTCATCGACAGTCCAGTGTCGGTGCTTATGGGTCTAGGCGAGTCGTAAAGCTTTGTGTCGTGCAATCATCAAGCGTACACGAACGGGCCTTCAGCTCCGAAAGTCCATATCGATGATGTTTCGTTGAACGTTTCGCACGCTGAAACTTGTTGATAGCCCAGCACTGAAATCTGCAGCAATTTCCGGAAGGATTACACTTCTGTCACGTTGAACGATTCTTTTCAGTCGACAGCGGCGATGTCGCAGATTTGTTGTTTTTCGCCGGCCGGTGGCCGAGAGGTTCTAGGCGCTTCAGTCCGGAACCGCGCTGCTGCTGCGGTAGCAAGTTCGAATCCTGCCTCGGGCTTGGATGTGTCTGATGTCCCATAGTGCTTAGAGCCATTTGAACCATTTGTTGTTTTCCGGATTCCTGATATTCACGGTACACTTGTGAAGTGGTCGCAAGGGGAAAATTTCCACTTCGTCGCTATTTCGGTGATGCTGTGTCCCATCGCTCGTGGACCGACTATAACAGCACGTTCAAACTCACTTAAATCTTGATAACTTGTCATTGTAGCAGCAATAGCTAATCTAGCAACTGCGCCAGACATTTGTCTTATGTATGTGTTGTCACCGTAGCGCCATATTCTACCTATTTACACGTTTTACATATTTGAATACGCATACCTACACCAGTTTCTTTGGCACTTCAGTGTATAAGCAAATGTGTACAATTACAAACTCAGGAAGTTTTAATAATTTCGAAACAGAGGGAATCTCACGTCCTCTTGACGCTGGAAGACCTACAAGAGTGTTTAATTATTACGATATGTCCAGCCAGAGTAACGGAAAACCAGACCGCCAGAGTGCCAGAGAGAACTGCTGGCCCCACGTCACTTCTAGAGAATGGGAGCGCACTGAATTTATTCAGTTTTCTTACGAGATGCCGTAATTACGAACTGTTACGAGAACAGAAAAACCAAAGGGATGGCAAAAGTAGAATTAAGAAACAGTGGTATATTCATAAACGGTGCAACTTGTGATATAGCTGGAGCTCAATTTCAGCTTCCAGCAGTCAACACTGGTACAACCACATTCAATTTATCGTAACCTATATCGTATAGGTATTTGCCACAAAGAACTTTACAAGCCTTACCAGAATACAAAACGTTCCTAAACAACACCTTGAACACCGACGTCTTACACTCACGAGACAAACTTACAGCTTCAGAAGAGGAAGAATTACCATGGAACAAATGCTATAGCACATCCAGAAATATAAACAAACATATAACGTCATGACTAAGTATTACAACTACCAGTGTTGCCATGTATCTGCTAGCAGCCTGTGTACTCTACTTTTGCTTTAAGTGTAGACCTGCCCATCCTCCTGCGTTACCAGTAGAACAGATGCCCGTCGAGTGACTAACGAGCGTAGACAAAAGAACGGAAAATGTCGACCACTGTGGCCGAGCGGCTCTAGGCGCTTCAGTCCAGAACCGAGCTGCTGAAATGGTCGCAGGTTCGAATCCTGTCTCGGGCATGTGTGTGATGTCCTTAGGTTAGTTAGGTTTAAGTAGTTCAAAGTCTAGGGGACTGTTGACCTCAGATTTTAAGACCCATAGTACTTAGAGCCATTTGAACCATTTTTGAACGGAAAATACAATCTAATAAAACTGTAAACCTGTACTGGTACAGGGAATTAACAGAGAGAACATAGGACTGAGAAACGAAACAAGAGTTTTGTGAATTAATTACCACAAACGTTTAAGTTTACAAATTTGTACAATGAATAATTGTAATATGACTGTTTCAGAAGAAAACTAGGAAAAATCTAGGACATATCTTCTAAACAGAAAGGGAGTACCGGCGCGCCTCTGCTAGTGAGCTGCTGCGACCGCACTAAAGGCCTCGAAGATCGTTGAGAACGCGCATCAGCTTGTCCCACTGCGTGTGCTGTGTCCGTAGCCCTCCTCGCTGCTGCGTCAGGAGAGACAATTCAGTTGTAAACTAAAGCTAGTAAACGTTTAATTCGCTAATACTGTCTCATCAAAGCCCACTGCGCCGGACAGTCCTTCAATCAGTGCTCGCCGATTCGTCGTCCTGCATTCTCAAGGATCACAGCAGTAATGACACCATGTTTTAAAGAAAGATAGTTTGTAACCGTACAGTATATCGTGAATGAACGTTCTAGGTGGTACGAGTAAGTCAACGAATTTTTAGGAAATGTGTAGTATGCACTTACACAGCTTATCTATCGGACATTTTCGCAAAGAAATTCAGCAGTCGACAGGCCATTACATCAGCAGCGGATGGGAGTAGTGTTCACATGCTTTCGATGGTCGCCTCAGCTTTCAGTGTACATCTATTGGAGGCCATTCGATTTCAAGTAGCAGCTTTCAACAGGTCTGACACATTTTTCATTACACACCTTTCTCTCTAAACACCAAGAATATTTCCAGCAATAACGTATTTTTAACTACTGGCAAACATTTAAGTCGAAACAAGGTCGCACAAACCTGTCCGATCTCCCGGGTGCCCTCCGGTCGCTCACAGCTGTGGTTCCTGGACTGTTGGAACGTGCGGACACTCTCATTCGAGGTGGTCGACGAATCATAATCAAACACTTCGTGGCACAAATGGACGTCCTTGTTGGATGTTCTGACACACTCGTCCTCCAGTTGGCCATACTCAACTGTGTGTGTACCCATTGGGTTCCTCGCCGTCTAACAGAAGAACATAGAGAGCAACCAAGTAAGATCTGTGCGTTATGAGACTGATCGTGACAATTCTTTTCGGATATCGTCACAGGCGATAAAACATGGGTTCATCACTATGAAGCAGAAACAAAAGGACAGTCCACGAAGTGACGCTAAACCTCTACTGCGAAGAAAAAGTTCAAAGCCGCACCCTCAGCCGGTAAAATCATGGCGGCCGTCTTGTGGGACTCCGAAGGGTTTATTCTGTTTGATGTTCCCTCTCATGGTGCAACGATCAACTCTAAAGCGTATTGTGCTACCCTCAGGAAACTGAAGAAATGACTTCAGCATGTTCGTCGCCACAAAAATGCGAACGAACTTCTCCTTCTCCATGCCAATGCAAGGCCTCACAAAAGTCTGCGCATCCGAGGGGAACTCACAGAACTTCATTTGATTGTTCTTCCTCATCCATCCTACAGCCTGGATCTCGACCCTTCCGAATTCCACCTGTGTCTCACAATGAAGGATGCAGTCCGTGAGAAGCAGTACTTGGATGATGGGGAGGTTACTGATGCACCAAGACGTTGGGTGCGACGTCGACCGGTGCAGTGGTACCATGCGGGCATACAGGCTCTCCTAGTAAGGTGGCGTAAGGCCGTCGCTCTGAAGGGAGGTTCTGTTGAAAAATAGAGTTTTGTAGCCAAAGCAGAAGGAAATAATGTAGTGTATTGAAATCCTGAATAAAACCAACCAGCTTTCAGAAAAAAAATGTGTTACATTACTAATTGAATGTCGCCCATATAATACCGTACAAAGCTCTAACTGATTATCTACAGATACTACCGTCATTAAATAGGGAGCGCATTGCAGTTTTACCTCTCACTAAAATGAATATACAGCTGAAACTGTGCACCGGTGTAACCCAAGTTACAACTAATGCTGAACATTGGAAATATTCTCTGTTTTTAGAGAGAGAGGGAGATGCGTAATGAAAAATGCCCTCAGACAAGTTGAAACCTGCTACTTCAAATCGATCGGCTTGCGGTAGAGCAACGTCGAATGCTTAGGCAACCGTCGACAGCCTGTCAACACTGCTCTCGTCTGTTATTGGCGTTGAGTCAATCAACTGGTGAATTTTGTTGCAAAAACGTCCAGCGAATTGTTCTGATAGGTAAGCTCTTTTAAGTGCTTACCATACATCTCCTAAAAATTCTTTGACGCACCACCCTTGATGTTCATCCACGACGTATTGTCTGGTTACAAACCATTTTTCTTCCTTTAAAACATGGAGTCATTATTGCTTTTATAAGCTACGCCTTGTAAATGAAAACGTGGGAATGGATTACTTAGATGCTTGTATACGTTGTGGAAACGACATTCTACAGAACAGCTGTCTGCGTACAAAATTCTACAAAGCATGCTGGTACCCATATCGACCAGGTAACTATATAACCAAGCACCCTTAAGGATTGCAGTGCGACGTGGTATAACTTAGATCGAATTGAGACTAGAAAATTTCTTAACAGCAAGAACACAGAGAGAGTCCCTTTTTTTAGTGCATAAGATGACGTCTATATTACACATCCGATTCCATACCGCACTTAGCTTACATCGATAGATTATCGGTATGCTGCAGTCTTCGCTTTCTTCGCGTTTTAATGCTTTTTGTTTGTAAATCTCGAGTACATGAATACGTATCACATGTACAAACGGTCCATTCAAAGTAATGTGACAACCTGTCAAAAATCTGAATAACCACCTTTCGCAGCGTGGGCGTATAGGATGAAAGTCAGTGAGGTTCTCGAAGGTACGACAGGGATATGGAGCCATATCGACTCCAGTGTCGTGGCCAAGGTGTTAGAGGATCGATGCCGCGATCTGCTCGATCCATGTGGCCCCGCAAATTCTCGATTGGGTTTAAATTCCAGGAGTACAGTAAACTCGTCCTGATGCTCTTTGAGCTATGCACGTACACAACGAGCTGTGTGACATGTCACATTGTCCTGCTAGTAGAAGCGATCGTGCCGAGGAGAAAAACAGACTGAATGTAAGGGTGGACAAGGTCCCCAAGGATAGCTACGTACTTCCGTTGATCCACTGTGTCTTCCATAATAACGGGATCAGCCAGGGAATGCCACAAAAACATTCCCCAAACTATAACGCTGCCTCCTCGAGCCTGGTCCCTTCCGGCAATGGTTGCAGGGCCGTACACGCCAACGGCCATCTGTCCGGCGGAACATAAACCTTTATTCACCTGAAAAGCCCACTTGCGGACGTCCAGTTGCGTTACTGGCCTGCAAATTCCAGCCATCGTCGCCGACGAACAGCAATTCAACCTGAATGCATGAATCAAGCACCTGCTGCAGAGGCCCATATGCAGCAACGTTCGCTGAATGTTGGTAGACCCTTGTTTCATCTGGTTACTCGGCAGTTGCACGTCTATTCACCCGAACACACCTCCGCAGCCATCGTTCACCCATGTGTCCGTGGTGCACCACAGTTGCCACGATGTCAGTTTTGGATAGCGCTATTTTGGCGTGCACGGTATACTTTATCGACGGCGGTAAGTGAGCAGTTTACAAACTTAGCTGTTTCGGAAATTCTTTCATCCTTATCTCGTAAGCAAATGACCATGCCGTTTTAGGCTTCCTTTCCACCTTACGATAATGACTACAATGTTCTCCGTGTTCCCCGAAACGCCTTACCTGTCCTCCAGTGCCAGTCCTGCCACCTGTTGTCTGAGAGTGGTTATTGTACATAGACGTCAAACATAGGCGCTGGTCATATTAATATGACTGGACTGTGCATGAAAGTGATATGAGGAATGTGGGATTGCAAATTAAAAACAATATTAGTCATACTTCGTTTCATATGCAAAAATGGTTCAAATGGCTCTGAGCACTATGGGACTTAACTTCTATGGTCATCAGTCCCCTAGAACTTAGAACTACTTAAACCTAACTAACCTAAGGACATCACACAACACCCAGTCATCACGAGGCAGAGAAAATTCCTGACCCCGCCGGGAATCGAACCCGGGAACCCGGGTTTCATATGCATATTATTAATAAATACTCATCTGTCCATCATATCTAGTTGCAACGCTATATGAGAATCCAGCACAAATAACTGCAACGTTCAACTCTCTCTCTCTCTCTCTCTCTCTTTCTCTCTCTCAAGGAAAGTGAAAATATACAGGGTGTCCCATTTATCTTGCTCACCCAAAATAATTTCTCCCTGATGCGTTGAATGAAAAATTGTTTCAATCAATGGTTTTCAACATCATTTGGTAGTTTTTATTGATGGTGCACGTTTTCTGTAACCCCACAGATGTAAAAGATACGGGGTAGTGGTGAAGTATTTTAAATGAAACCATGTACTTTTTATTCAAGAATACACTTAACCTCTCTAAGAGCTATTCAAAAATGCATCACACTATACCTTTTTTGTCAATAAAACGTTGATGTGCAAACGATAAAGAGTACACAGATTGTGAAGAAACCGATCTGTTTATTGCCTTGATTGTACACATTACGTACCAATGTAGTGCTGTAGTAAAGGTGAGGGTTTTGTTTATGATTTCCGAGGTACTCCTCTCTGATAGGTCCTCTACTGTACAAACCTGTACTGTAATTTGCTGTAGGCGAGCGAAATTCTGTTTAGGCACAACTACTGTACAGTAAACGATTCCCTGGCAAGCCATTGCCTTCCCTCTGGATGTTCGGTCGTTTAATTTCTCATCCATGTGAAAAGGGAAATTTAAATGCAAGACCTAGAAATCGTCGTAGAACACGAACAGACGAAACTTCTGAGGTTTCTGTGCTCGCTGCCGTAGCCATGAATCCTCGCATCAGAACACTACAAATTCAACATGAAGTTGTTGTCTCGAAAACAAGTGCACATCGGATTCTGCAAGGTCACAGATTCCATCCTTACTATGTTTGCTTACACGAAGAACTTCACGGAAATGACTTCAGCAATAGGGTTCCATTTTTGTCAGTGGGCTCAGCAACAACTTCTGACTAATGTAACCTCCCCACAGAAATTTTGAAATGACAATACTTAATAGAAATGGAGCCAAGTGTAACCTTCCCGCAAAAATATTAATGACAATGACAATTAAACAAAATTAGCAATCTGACGCAAGTATAAGTTCGCATAAAATAATGAAACATGATCCCATGACAATGGAACTACAGTGACAATCAAAACTCAGCTTAACCGAAATGTCGGTCTTTGGCCCTGTGCAAAAATCAGAATTAATTTCTTACCTTAATATAACGGCATGTCAAAATTCTGCTCTTATTCTGCGCCACAGCTTGCAGCAGATGTATCCCAATAACTAAATTTTGAAGTTGATTGAATTTTTTTTGTTTAAAGGAAATGGAAGGAAATCGAATGATTCTTTGTTAAAAATTGCTTTTAAATCAAAATTATTATTGGGGCGATTCTTTAAAGTTCATTACATTTAATTTACATTACTAGCTAAGCGCGATGCTGCTTAATAATATACCTTGTCCTGAATCTCGACCATTGCGGTGCCGACGCCCGCCGACCGCTCTGCGCTACCACTAGCTTGCAACTATACTCGGCTACTACTGTCGACAGACTGACTGCTCGCTACTGCGAGTGGAGCGCAACTGCACCAACTACATGCTCTCTGGTCAGAGATTCTACAATGCCTCGCCATCGCCGCCGCACAACATACGTGTTTCATAACCCTCCACTGGGGGGGCAAAAATTTGGCAGCGATGGTGAGTCATTTGGACTTGCCAATCGCGGCAAAATTTTTCTGTAATTAATTAACTTTTACATTTTACAAAAAAAAAATTCAGATGTAGTACATGAATTAAATGTTGTGCACATGCACCTAGTACAAAACACTAGAGACAAGACAAAATATAAGTACAAAACATATTAGTAAATCAGAAAAATGTATATACAAATTATTTGACAGATAACAAAGTGCACACGCACTGTAAGATTCTGTAGCATTTTTTTTAACAAAATCATGTTGATAAAGGACATGAGTGCACATGCACTGCAGTGGAGAATATATCAGCAAAAGACGAAATGTATATACAATGAGGAACAAATGACATAAATCATAAAAGGTATGCAGAATGAACACAAATCATATTGAAAATTGAGAAGAGTGCACAGGCACTGGAGTTCAGTAGAAAACATATTCACATAAGTGCACATGCACTGAAAACTTTTGAACAGTTTTATAACAAATAAACGCAAGGGTAGAAAAATCATCAAATCACAAAAAGTATATACAATATAGATGACAAGAGTGCACACATACTGCACTTCAGAACAATTCGAAAAATGTCTTTAGTATTTTCACAATAAATAAACAATGGCAGAAAATCATGTCGACAAGTGACACAAGTGTACTCGCACTGGAGTTCAACAAATCGAGAAAAATGTATAGGCCATTAACACAAATGATGTTAGTTAAAATGATTTTCACTATTAGGATAGGAAAGGAAAGGATTGCATCATGGTTGTAGCACTTTAGTTTGCACACAGCTGCACTGAAAGTCCATATCTTTCCACAGAATCACAACACTAAGTGATACAATCTGCAGTTCCGTTCCCAGAAGTATTTATCAGCGTATCAAGACACTGAAACGTCGTAGTAATATTCCATGCTATCATTTGGCAGTATACCAGGTACACCAAACAGTGGGACCATAATAACGTCTTCATCGCTTACAGTGGTGGACAGCATGTCGTGTCAACACCACGCTCTTAAGAGGCGGCACACCAACGTAGAATTAGTGCAAAAACCAAATATAGTGCTCCATGATAATGAGGATGGGCAAGACAAATGGATGTTACAATAATTTCAGGTAGTTAGGTCAGAAGGTGAAGGACATTACACAAGTCTTGATTAGTGATTACATAATTAGTTTGTGGCATCCATACTCTAGTCATTGAACATTTCTGTACCATGTATTTTAGTATTACAGAATAATGTTCATAAAATTAAATTATTGCCATCATGGGTAGTCGTATTACAATAAACAGCGGCAATCTTTGTTCAGTTACACAATTACAATCATAGCATTAATAATCATGGGCATAATAAGTAGTCTCATTACAATAGACAGTGGCAATTTTTAGCCAGTTACACAAGTACAGTCATAGCATTAATAATCATGGGCATAATAAGTAGTCTCATTACAATAGACAGTGGCAATTACTAGCCAGTTATAAAATTACAATCATAGCATTAATAATCATGGGCATAATAAGTAATCTCATTACAATATACAGTGGCAATTATTAGCCAGTTATAAAATTACAATCATAGCATTAATAATCATGGGCATAATAAGTAGTCTCATTACAATGAACAGTGGCAGTTATTAGCCAGTTACAAAGCATTATTATTCAGATAATTAAGAAGTCATTATTAAAGTGACATACTATTCAGAGCTGATCAGTATTATTCAGAATTATCATAAACTAATGACATTATATGAGACTGGTAATACATTTTTTTTTGTGCTAGCAATGCATTGCTTTGGGTAATTATAAGGGAAAGCAAGAAGAAATAAGAGAAAAAATTGCTTCTAGGTTGTTCCCATAAATGAAAAATGTGTAACGTCATTCGTCATGAGTCAGCTGTAGCAAGGTTATCACTTTATAAATGATAGACACAAATGGGTAAAAAAAATTAAGTGCTAGAACAGGTATAATAGGTAACAAGTTTAGTAAGTATCATAAAAAACTTCTCCTGAAAAAAAAATACAAAATGGATTATTGAGCTGAAAGAAGAAACGCAGACTATGCTGAAAAGTAGTGAACTTCGAATTAACAGGTAGTGAAATGTGTATAAAAATGTGTTCCATAGCTGTCCTTTCCAAAACCTTCAGTCATCCTACTGTGCAATATAACACCTGCTGTCAAGCAAACTGCAACAAATACTTAAATAACTACATAGCATAAATTCATAACTTCAACATTATCCTCATCTGTAAAGAAAAAACTTCATTATCCATAGTATCATAACTTCAGTATTATCATCACCTGTAAAGAAAAAACTTCATTATTCATAGTAGCATATTCTTCATCATTACTCTTCATCAGCATTAATTATCATCTGCAAAAATCACTTCATTATTCATCACACAACTATTCCTTATCCCTAGCATATTTCATCACTTAAAACTAAGATGTGTAGTTCTGTCTGACAGCTTGCATCAATCGCTTCGTATTCTGAAAGAAAAAATTAGTTAAGACTGCTATTCTGCGATGTGTATAGTATATTCTTGTTAATGCTTGTTAATTCTGATCCATTTACTCCTCCTCATAAGGTTTTGTATCTTCTTTCATCTATTCCGTAGGTGAAATTCCCATTTCTGTTTAATTTATTTCCTTTACGCATCATTTCTTTCTGAAATTGATGAACAAAGATTAATGTCTTGCATTTAAATCATATACCCATTAGATAATGATTGGTTAATGGTGACACAATTAAGCATACAGCATAACATGACAGAAAACGTAATATGTCAAAAGCATAGACAGTGTTTAAAGGCAAAAAGTGTACAGACAATATCATAATGCAGCAGCAAAAAAAGAAAAATGTAAAACAGTCACGATGTTGAGATATCATAGGGCAAAATGTCAAAGTCAACTGGTGTGTGTTATACCTTAACTCGTTCACAGTGCATACAAACAAAACTTGAAAACAATCGTACACACAAAAAAATGAAAAATGTCCACAGTCTGATGTGTAACGACAAGAAAAGCGACCTGTTAACCTTACCTTGCCGGGCACTTGCCAAGAAAAAATACAATAATCATCAATAATTGTTCACATAAATATCTGGAAAATGTATTACAGTGTGATAAATCATGAAGTATGTTCATTCAATAAACGGTTTAACATTGGAGATATGGTGATTGCCTTTCGATTTTCTGGTTCTCAAAGTTTCGACGTGTACAACATTGGGGTGAGGAATACTGCGAATCCGATATGGACCTGCGTACAGAAGTTCAAATTTACTGCACTTACCTTTTAATTTGCTGGATAAATAGTGTGTACATACTAATATTTTCTGTCCAACGTGAAAGTCTCGGCGTCTACAAACCTGTTTTTGCTGTCTTCTCCGGCGCTCTGCGGCACGTTTGATGTTGTTCAGCGCAATGTCAATTATTTCGTGGTGTCGTAATCGACGAGATGTAGGAAATGTTACTAATTCTTTAATTTTGTTTAGTGGTTCAACATTTTTCAGTATTACAGACGGAGATAGCATAGTGGATTCATTTGGAATGGAATTAATTACATCTTGGAATGAGTGTATGTGTGTGTCCCAATTAACATGTCTTTTGTGGCAGTATATTCTACACAGTTTACCAATTTCCTTCATTATTCGTTCACAAGGGTTCGAAGAAGCGTGGTACTTGGATATATAAATCGGAGAAATGTTTCTAGCTCGTAACATGCGTGTCCATATAGCAGAACGAAATTGTGATCCATTGTCAGAAATTACTTTCATCACATGCCCTACATGAAATAGAAAATGTTTTACAAATGCTTTCGAAACGGTTTTAGCAGTAGCTTTGCGTAACGGAGTGAAGGTAACAAATTTTGAAGTGAGTTCAACAGCGACAAAGATGTAGCAAAAACCTCTGTTAGTTCTCGGAATTGGACCAAAAATATCTACTGCGGCCATATGTCTTAATTTAACAGGTACAATGGGATATAATGGAGGAATGTGTGAAGTTGTGTCTGACTTAGCTTTCTGGCAAATTTTACATGATGCTAAAACTCGTCGTATACGTTTTTCCATGTTCGAAAAATAATAGTTCTGTCTCAGTATAAGAAAACATTTTCTGGCTCCGTAATGTGCATAACTTAAATGAGTGTACCAGATTAATTTGTTAACCAGTTCGTCAGGAATGCATAATAACCAATTGTTGCTGTCTGGATGAGAGCGGCGAAACAGAATGTCATTGCGTACAGTGTAGTGGTTCCTAATCGTAACATTATTCTAATCTTGCCAAAGGTGTTTAATTTCTTTCCACACATTGTCTTTACTTTGCTCTCTTGCTATGTCCTGTAATGACGACGAAATAAAATTTTCAAATGCAACTTGCTGAATGTACATGACACTGAAATTTGCTTTGCAGAAGTTGGTTGCTACGTCTTGCTGATTGTTGCTGAGAGAACGCGAAAGTGCGTCTGCTATAACATTTTGTGTGCCGGGAATGTGAACAATCGTAAAATTAAATTCCTGTAAATAAAGTTTCCATCTGCTTAACCTATCGTGAGTAAATTGAGCCGAAAGTAAGAATTGTATAGCTCTGTGATCTGTGTAAACGGTGGTATGTCTTCCATAAAGAAAGTGTCGAAATCTCGTAAATGCCCAAACAACACACAATGTTTCCAATTCTGTGACGGAATAATTTCGTTCAGCAGGTGACAAAATGCGGCTTGCAAATGCGATGTTTTTAATTACTGTTGAGCCATCTTCTTCAATTTCCTGAAAAATATGTACGCCTAAAGCTGTGTTGGAACTGTCGGTGGCAATGGAAAAATTTTTAGTAAGATCTGGATGCGATAAAAGTGGTGTATTCAGCAAAGCATGTTTCAACAACATTCTCGTGAATAAGATTCTACGTGTCAAAATTATTGCTTACGTTACTGGATTATGCAACCTGTACTGTATCTGGTCAAATTCTGTCGTACGTACTGTTATTTACGGGACGATGCTGTGGTATTTTGACTATTTAAACTGCTCTGTTATTTCTTACTGACATGTTACGCTATAGATGACACCTATTGTCTGTTTCATTCATGATTATATGTTGTTGCTGACATTCTTGCTGCTGAAAAGATCGACTGTAATGAAATGTACGCTGAAAATTGTGCTCGTTAATTTTACGTCTGTCATAATAGTCACTTCTATACGGCGCATTACGATACGAGTCTAAATAGTGTGTTGTCTGTACGTAGTTATTTCTTTGCTGCTGTGTGTTACTATTTATTGTAGCTGGGACTACATGTGCACGCGGCGAAACATTAAAGCTTGGTTGACCTTGTAGACTGCATTCCATTGTTGGTTAGGTATGTTAACCGGTTGACTTTCATGCTGTTGTGGTGGAAAACGTCTATTGTTACTAAAAGGTGGTTCCTGTTGCTGATAATTTTGACGATACCGATAATTAGAATTTTGTCTGTTACCAAAGTTCTGGTGGTTGTCAGTCCTAAAGCGTCTATCACTTCTACCATTGAAATTACGTGTCTGATCATAATTGCTGTACGTTTGTTGGCCTTGGTTGTTATACGAAAAATTTTTGTTTACAAAGGAATAATCAGATTGCTGCACTTCTAAAAGCTGCAATAGATCCCTGAATGCCGAAATGTTTTCCTTTTGTTGACCTGTTAGAAGTGACACTCTTAATGATCGTGGCAATTTAGAGATACATAATTGAATAAGTGCAGATTCACTATAGGGTTCACTTAGGTACTGGTTCTGCTGGACCATGTGCTCAAAAAATTGCGTCACACTGGAAAAATTTGTGTTCTCATAATTTGGTAAGCTAATTAACTGATCTTTAATTCCGCGCTGTGTCGTCTTCGACCAATACGCTGATAGAAAAGCATTCTGAAATTCCTCTACCGAGTAACATTGCCTCGCGATCGGTCTCATACGAGTTGCCGGTTCGCCTTCCAAAAAACTGCAAATAAATTCAAGTTTGTGCGTAACAGGCCAAGTCGGTGGAAAAGCAAAGCTAAATTGTTGTATCCAATCTAGCGGATGAATCTGTGTTCTGTCGTTTTTAAATATTTTAAACTTTCTCACTGACAGAAAATGTTTGTAATCGAAATTATCGTCTCTGCGTGATGGAACAGGTTCATGGTTGTAAGAGAATCTGTTGAACTGTGATTGTTCGGAATCAAAGTCGGGTGCTCTTTGTAGATTACCCAAATTACACGCGTTGCGCGAATCTGACAAATGTTCGCAAAGTGGCGTCTGCTGTGATGCGTTATTAACCGAAATATTTTTCATCTCTGTTACTTCCTGCTGTAAACTTGACAGTTTCTACGCAACGTGTTATTAGACGAATCGATTTCATTAATTGTCTGCTGTAAATTTTGAAATTCAGTTGTTTGACTAAATAAAACCGGTGAAATGTCGTCTGATTTTCTGTCATTACTACTTTCGATGACGTCAATACGACTGGCCAATTCATCACATTTTTCAGTCAGTATTTTAACCTGATCATCGGTTTTAGAATCAGAGGCGTTAATCTGTTTTTGCACCTTACGTGTAGTTTCGTTCAGTTTTTTAACATCAGCTTTCACGACCACGGAATCCTGTGTTAGTTCTAATTGTTCGAGTCTGTCGGTCACTGTTTGAAAATCTGTTATGTATGTGTCTGTTTTCGATTTCAGATCAGAAATTTCGTCACGTAATTCTGTGTTTGACTGTTCGATGGTATTAATTTTGTCGGACACTGTAGCAATATTGTTGTCCACGTATGTTTTTGCTTTCGCAAACATCTTACGTTTGTCTTCCTGTCTCTGAGCAGTGATTGTTTCCATTACTTGACGTTTTACTTTATTTTGATCATCAATAAATTTGCGGAAACGCGTATCACTGTTCTGTATGTGAAGACTAAGACGTTCGTTAATTTGAGTGTTCTGTTGCTCGAATTTCGCATCAATCTTTTCATCCATTGTGCGCGAAAGTTCTACCGTCATTGCTTTAAACTCGTCGCGTAATTGTGTAGCTTTTTCAGAGCATTGTTTAGCGACTGTACTGATTTCCGCTCTAAGTGTTTCTGTTGTAGCTGTTTGCATTTCCCTTAATTCCTGAGCAACAGACCTAATTTCTTCGCTACTTTTCTTTGAACAAGCCTCAATTTCCACGCGTAACTGTACCTTAGTGTCATGACATTGCGCGGCAACGGCTCTAATTTGTTCACTAAGCTGCCTGGAATTGTTGTCTAATTTTTCACTCTGTTGTCTGACCTGTTCATTAAGTTGTTTGAGATTTTCATCATTGTTGTCTAATTTTTCATTAAACTGTTTGGAAGTGTTGTCTTGTTTTTCAAGAACTTGTAGCAATAATGCCATCAATTGATCCGAGGTAACATTACCTACTTTATTCACTGTGCTGTTTAATGGTGGATCTAAAATTGTCTCGCTTTCTGTAACCATTTGGTTATTCTGAGATTCACAAAAGGGTTTGTCAGTCGGATGTACACTGTCAGACATTATTTCGGAATTAAATAAATCCGTCGCACTTTGTGTATCCCGCTCATTTTCACTAGACAAATTTGTCTGTACATTATTTTAATTTTTCAAACCGGGTGTATTAAACTGGGCAGCGCTCATTACAATAGAGCCCCCCGCGTCATCAATTGTCGTCAAATTAACAGTGGAGACAATTGAGTTCGCTTGTTCATCATTAAGGCAAAAGTCATCATTAGTGGTTGGAACGCATTGATTGTCAGTGAACGCAGGATTGTCATCATTGCACTGCGTGTCACTAGTACTATTGGTGAAGTTATTTAATTCGGTCATTTCGTTCATGATACCTCGCGATACACTATTCACAGTCTTTCGCGGCATTTTCACAATAGTCACAATTAATCACAAAACAAATAAGCACAATGCAAAATCAACACACAAATACAACAGAGCAACGGATTGCCTATGATCTGAGGAAAGAAAGTCACAAATTAGTAAAAGCGTTGCGCCAAATTCTAATTATATTTAAGCAAATAAGAGCAGATATCTGACTGTTTTACAAAAGATTCTCACGAAATACGATCCTGGCAGGGTCGCCAAGTGTAACCTCCCCACAGAAATTTTGAAATGACAATACTTAATAGAAATGGAGCCAAGTGTAACCTTCCCGCAAAAATATTAATGACAATGACAATTAAACAAAATTAGCAATCTGATGCAAGTATAAGTTCGCATAAAATAATGAAACATGATCCCATGACAATGGAACTACAGTGACAATCAAAACTCAGCTTAACCGAAATGTCGGTCTTTGGCCCTGTGCAAAAATCAGAATTAATTTCTTGCCTTAATATAACGGCATGTCAAAATTCTGCTCTTATTCTGCGCCACAGCTTGCAGCAGATGTATCCCAATAACTAAATTTTGAAGTTGATTGAATTTTTTTTGTTTAAAGGAAATGGAAGGAAATCGAATGATTCTTTGTTAAAAATTGCTTTTAAATCAAAATTATTATTGGGGCGATTCTTTAAAGTTCATTACATTTAATTTACATTACTAGCTAAGCGCGATGCTGCTTAATAATATACCTTGTCCTGAATCTCGACCATTGCGGTGCCGACGCCCGCCGACCGCTCTGCGCTACCACTAGCTTGCAACTATACTCGGCTACTACTGTCGACAGACTGACTGCTCGCTACTGCGAGTGGAGCGCAACTGCACCAACTACATGCTCTCTGGTCAGAGATTCTACAATGCCTCGCCATCGCCGCCGCACAACATACGTGTTTCACTAATCCTAATTTCTTCTCGTATGTTCTTTTTACCGTCGAAACCTCATTCTCCAACATAGATATTGTCATTATGAGAAGTTTGCATTATTGGTCTATCAACAATTCTCGGTGACTTCGACAGATATAGCATCAACGTCCATGGGGCGTTAATGTTTGGTGCGGAATTATTGGAGATACCATTATCGAGCCTTTCTATGTAAATGGCAACCAAAATGGCAGAAAATATGTCTGATTTTTAAGACACACTCTTTCTGTTCTCTTGGATGCCGTACCTCTGAATCAGAGGACGGTCATATGGTATCAGCATGATGGAAGCCCTGCACATAACATCTTAGGAGCACGACGAATTCTGGACTGTAAATAACCTGGTAGATGCATTGGACGTGGTGGGCCAGTTATTTAGCCTGGCCGATCTCCAGACCTTACACCTATGGATTTTTTCTGTGGGAAGCAATCAAGGCTGCTGTCTACTAAAATGTTCAACGACACCAGAGGACACTCAGCAACGACTTATTGATCCTTGCACAGCAATCACAGAGGACGTAGTAGCACGATGTAGAGAGCCCTACATCCACAGAGAGACACCTATGTGTGAATGCCAATGATCACCATATTGAGCATATGATGTAAACGCTCTTTTTTTCGTGTAGTGCTAGTATCACAGTAAAAGTTACTTTCTTCTGCATCGTAATAAGTACTGTAATACGGTACTGTACAATAACAGGATCCAATTGCTGTACAGTGCAGTTTTGTTGCATTCGATGTTTGTTAGTCTGTAAAATGTTCAAACGCGTCTTGAAGAGGTTAAATGATTTTGTTAATGAAATGCACTGAAGAGTCATTTAAATTAGGGAAGTTACGTATTATTTATCATTCCCCCATAGCTACCAGTTTCGTAAATAAAATGGTACACTGTGACACATTTTTAAATAGCTCTTAGAGAGGGTGAGTGAGTTCTTGAATAAAATGTACATGGTTTCATTTAAAAAAATTAAACTCTACCCAATATCTCCTACATCTGTGGGGTACGTAAAACGTGTACCCTCAGCAAGAACTACCCAATGATGCTAAAAAACATTGATTGAAACAATTTTTCATTTAACGCGCCAGAAAAATGTTATTTTAGGTGAACAAGGTAAATGGGACACCCTGCAAATGTCAGCGACCAGAATGTCACACAGTGCACTCACTTTCAGAAACCTGATGCATGTCAGAAATGCATTTAGGCCACTCTCCACTAGGTCAAATTCGAACAATCCATTCCATAATTATAAATCACAGTTTAAAACCATGTTCAGTACCGAAGGAAATTATACCTGTACTGTGACGTGTGAAAAAAAAATAATAACAACTCATTACATTTTTCATGTTTACAGCTTTTATAATACATGTTCAGTTTGTCGTCAGTTAAAACTGTTTGCCGTATGACAATATTTACCAAATAATTGTTTCTTAAACACGCTAAACTAAGCATATTTGTAATGTCGTCCGTGGTAGCTATGAAATCATCCAGCTCGGAACCAACACACAGGTGATGTTGCATTGTACTTGTCACTGTGACAATGAACACGTTTTTCACATCTCGACTTACTAGATATGTTTGGTCGACCGCAAAACATATCGCATCACATAACACCTGGATGTTTTTTGTTCTAACAAAATGTTACACCTCATAACTCGATCCAATAGTGAAAGTGCTGAGCCACGAAAAACACTTATTAGCAAGGCACTAAGACGGTATGTGCTGGTTTTGCTGTTAACGTTCTTTAAGCATGGTCTGAACTCGTGGGTTAATTGGCTCTCAGTGTACGATAGTCTATCGCACAAGCGATGTCATTATATTTGCGTGAGCTGAACTTTCCTTTGACGTACCACATAGTCTATCTCAATGACCACTTCGGACTCAATGTCTGATGAAACGCCGACATCGTCACGCTGCGAACCACAGTCGGTCAAATGGTTCAAATGGCTCTGAGCACTATGGGACTTAACAGCTATGGTCATCAGTCCCCTAGAACTTAGAACTACTTAAACCTAACTAACCTAAGGACAGCACACAACACCCAGCCATCACGAGGCAGAGAAAATCCCTGACCCCGCCGGGAATCGAACCCGGGAACCCGGGCGTGGGAAGCGAGAACGCTACCGCACGACCACGAGATGCGGGCACAGTCGGTCAACCTAGAACATTCCTGTGAACAGCAGCAACACAGTAGCGACTAAGCGAGCTGGTGGGT
Source organism: Schistocerca nitens (assembly GCF_023898315.1). Taxonomy (NCBI): domain Eukaryota; kingdom Metazoa; phylum Arthropoda; class Insecta; order Orthoptera; family Acrididae; genus Schistocerca; species Schistocerca nitens. The sequence goes on along the minus strand of NC_064614.1, from coordinate 570,948,757 downwards.
TTGTACAGGGTGAACATTAATAAAACGGAGAAACTGCAGGGACGGAATCCTGACTGTAAATGAAGGAAAAAACGTCCTACAAGTAAGTGCCCTGGAATGGACGGTGTGCGTGCAACGACATCAGATCGTCTCGGGACACAGTTCAGACTTGCATCGTATCGACGTTACAACAGATGTTCAATTCTTTGCAAGTGGGAGGGATAGTAGCGGTTGTCATGGAGGATACAAATAATCGCACTTTGGCTGACGCCCTGGCGGCGGGCCAGTTGTGTGGAGCTTGTACTAGGGTTGGCCTCAGTATCCCTCAAAATCTGGTATACCACCAATCAGGCGGTTTCCCTCGCGTTCGTCTGTCAGAAGGGACTCATGATCATACAAATTCCCAAATAGGGCTGGAAATGTGTGATGTGGTTGGTGGCTGTGAGGATACTGCCTCTCGACCGTTTCCATCTGCTTGGCCGTACACCAACTCGGCTTGTTCCTGACATGAATACCGGACCGTTCTGTTGCTTACAGTATACTTGTCAATCACACAGCCTGCAACACACCAATAACATACGGCGCGTGTTCGGAGGAACTGTCATTGGTCAGCGCCGGCTACCGTTGCAACAATGCATTTCCGGACACATGTTCATAGGAACTTTTTTTCCTCTATTTCCAATCATGGATCCGTCCCTGCAGATTGTCGATTTTATTAATGTTCAGCCTGTATATGCTTGTAGTCCCTCTCCAACCCTGTTGCTGTTCTCTACCGATCACTTGCCCACGTCTGTGTAAAGCAATTCCCAGGTGCATTGCAGTATATTTCCACGTAAAATAGGCCTTAGAGACTTTGCCTGTGTCGTCCACCATGATGAAAGACATTTTTTTTTTGTATACGACACAAATAAGAAAATTAAAATTGTAATATTAATTTAATTTGCAATCCTATGATCCCCGTATCACTTTTATATATGAGTCGTAATTGCATATGTATGAATCGTATCTACCCTCAACATTGGGCCCATAGGTCCTCAGTTGTCTATAGAAAGGCAGTACGATGTACGCTCCACCCTGAACTGTACAGTGGCTTGTGAGGCATTTGTCAGGAAGTAGAGTTTTCTGCCAGGGAGTACCATTTCGGTTACGCACGCGCGCGCGCGCGCGCGCGCGCGCGCACACACACACACACACACACACACACACGAACGCGCGCGCAACAATAACAACAACAAACATATAGGTTGGCTGTCGTAATACTGTGAATAAAGTGCTATTGACCTTACTGTGTGTAGAGTACTGGGAGCGTCAGTTGGTTAGCTAACTGCTATGTAGCAATCTCAGCAACTCTAAATTGCATGTGGTAGATGCTCTGTAGAATCGGTTTTATTTAACGAGTATTGCACGTTAGGAGCGACAGGGGAGTGATATTTGTATGAGAATGCTCTAATCTTAATCCTGTGGTCTCTGTGCGAGATATACACCGTTGAATGTAGAATTATCCTGATAATTACTTTGGCTTTAGTCCATGAAATACTATTTCAGTTCTAATAAAAACACACTTACAGACTGGTTGTCATAATATGTTAGTATGATTAGGCCTATAGCTCTCTGATCGCTATCACCTGTTCAGTTCTCAGGGTATTTCATCTGCGACTCAGAATACTGACTGGAGATATGTATGTGGTATGATGTGAGAGCCTTTTAAACAATAAAGTGGAAACGACTGTCTACAAACACTTTTCTGTGAGCTCCAAATTATATATCCGATTCCATTCGGTACTTAGCTTACACTGATAGGTCACTGGGACGACTGCAGTGGCTGTTGGTGGGTAAGCAGTGTCTCTTTGGTAATCAGCTCTTACGTCGACATTTACTGTCATTTTGCGGAATACCCGCGACGTTGTTAATGCCTTGACTTTCTTTTGAGCAAAACCCAGGTGGGATTCAGTGTAATAGTACTAGTAGATCTGAGTGGAGGAGGGTAGAAAGAGTGATGTGTGTGATGTATTTTCTTTAGATAAATACCAGTTTCAAAAATTCCACATAACATGGGAAGTCCACTAGCTAACGACAGTTTCAGTTGCGTTCAGAGCTTGTGAAACTCATCGACTACTGTTGTCACCAATAGCGTGAAATGCAATTTCTTCCATATCTTATGTTTATGACAAGGAGGGATGCGGCTGCTGTCACTGCACACGGCTGCTGTCACTGCACAAGCAGCTAAGTATAGTTATTCGACTGCTTACACAACCTGCATTTGGATTCCTCCTTTATAGTGTGTTATATGTCACTGGTGTGGAAATGAGCGGCAGACAGGATAAAAGAAGGGTAAATGAATGTGCCAGCAACAAAATCAGATTGCAATATATCTGTATTACATTTAATGTCCATTAAAATGATGATTATATAATATGGCACTGAGCGTTTAGTGTCAAGCTACACGGGTAAAGGTTTCTATCTTTTCAATGACTTTCAACGAAATGTAAACATAGGTCTGCTGTAGAAATCTTGAATATATTCTAATAGAATATAATAAATTTCCTTGATACGAAAAAAGCTTCTGTCCACTAATTAGCACAGATTTAGAAAGCATCGTTCTTCCGAAACTCAACTTTGCGCCTTTCCTCGCACGATATCCTACGAACCATGGACGAAGGACGGCAAATTCCATATTCCTAGATTTCCGTAAAGCGTTTGACACGGTGTCCCACTGTAGACTGTTGAAGTCCGAACATACGGAATAGGTTCCCAGAAATCTGAGTGGCTCGAAAATTTCTTAAGTAATAGAACCCAGCACGTTGTCATGGACGGCGAGTGTTCTTCAGAGACTAGAATATCGTCAGGAGTGGTCCAGGGCATTGTGTAGGAGCCCTCTTGTTCTCAATATCCATAAATTATATGGCGGAAAGGAGGAGCAGAAATCTGCGGAAGATTGCTACTTTTACGAGTACAGCATACCGCGAAGTATGTTCGTTGTGAGAATACAGCATGACTTAGACAGAAATTCTGTTTGGTGTGATGAATGGCAGCTTGCCCAAAAAGTAGAAGAATATAAGTTAATACAGATAAGCAGGGAAACAAACCTACACTGTTCGAGTACATTACTAGTGATGCGCTGCTTGACACAGCTAAGTCGATTAAACATCTGGGCACAAAGCGATATGAAGTGGAACTAGCACGTTATATCGATATAGGGAACACCAATCGTCGACTTCGGTTTATAGGGAGAATGTTAGCGAAGTGTGTACTTCCTGTATACAGGAGAGCACGTGTAGACCATTGATGCGACCCGTTCTAGAGTACTGCTCGAGTCTTTGAAAATCCCACCAGGTCAGATTAAAGGAAGACATCGAAGAAATTGAGAACGGACTGGGAAACTGGTCGATTCGTTACCGGTAAGTTCGATAAAAACGAGAGTATTTGCAGAGATGCTTCGTGAACTCAAACTGGAATCCCTAGAGTGAAGAAGACATTGTTTTCGTGAAACACTGTTGAAAAAATTTAGACAATCGGCATTTGAAGCTGACTGCAGGACGATTCTACTGCCACCAACGAACATTTCGTGGAAGGACGGCGAACACAAGATTATAGAGAACTGTTTCTCCCTCGTTCCATTTTCTAATGGGGAAGGAAAGCGAACCGTCATAGTACGAATGTAGATGAGACGTCAGCGCTCTGCAACTTGCACTGCGTTGCGCTGCTACAGGACCCTGTTTCACGATGTGCGACTCACCGCACTTCTTTGCTAGGCAGCCTGCTAAACGAGGCCGTAGGTTCACTTCTTTGAGGTTAAGCGAATTACAGAACTTTCTCATTGCGGTATAAAAGCATGTCGAGAGAGGTAACACGCGCTTTTCACAATTGCGGAAGGTTTTAAAATTGCATGTCGCCATCGTCAGGTGCGCTGACGAACTGAGCTCCTGAGGGCGGGCGGCCGATTTAAATCACCTCCCCCCGCGGGCAGCTCTCTTCGCCGTCCGCGCCCGCGCGCCGACGGTCGCGAAGACGTGGGCGTCGGAATCTGTCGTAGCGTCGATGTGCTTGCTACGTCCGCCCTGGTCGCCAGTTCGTACTTCTTGCTGAGAGTCTTCTTAATTACGTTCAGTGCCGGGTCCCAAATCTTGCTCAGATTGTAGCCGCAATCTCGGTTGATAAGATCTTCCCTGGTGCGAATTGCGATAGCCTCCCTTATAACGCTGTCCCAATATTTAGAGGTCAGAGCCAGGATCTTGGTACGCTCATAATCCATGTGGTGTTTCTCGGACAAACAGTGCTCTGCTACCGCCGACTTATTTGGATATTTCAGTCGAGTGTGCCTTTGATGTTCTCGGCAACGATCTTCGATGGTGCGTACTGTTTGTCCGATATAAGTCTTCCCACACTCACAGGGTATTTGGTATATGCCGGCCTTCCTCAAACCGAGGTCATCTTTCACACTTCCCTGTAATGCCCGTGTTTTATTGGGCGGGCAAAAGACGGTTTTAATTGGGTGTTTCTTTAATACACGGCCGATTTTCCCCGATAGTGCGCCATTGTACGGAATAAAGGCAGTGGCTACCTCTTCTTCCCTGACTTCATCCGTCTCCACAGGTTGTGCTGTGGTGGTGGGACGGAGAGCGCGTCCAATCTGCCATTCCGAGTACCCGTTTTTTCGGAACACGGTTTTGAGGTGTTCCAATTGCTGGGGCAGATTCTCTGCGTCTGAGATGCTGCGCGCCCTGTGTACTAGTGTTTTTAGTACTCCACTCCTCTGAGAAGGGTGGTGGCAGCTGTCTGCATGCAGGTACAGGTCAGTATGCGTTTTCTTCCTGTACACACCGTGGCTCAGGGTACCATCAGCTCTTCTCTTGACCATGACGTCCAGGAAATCTTCCTTCTGCTTCGGTCTCCATAGCGAATTTGATGTTTGGATGTATGGGGTTTAGGTGTGTAAGGAAATCCAGGAGCTTGTCCCTACCATGGAGAAGGGACTCAACTTCGTTCCCACCGCTAGGTTCACGCCGGTCGCGGACATCGTCAGTGCAGTGGAACAGGTTGCAGCGCGATTACCACCTGAAGCAGCAGAAGAAGTGCGTCGAGAAACCTGCCGGGCTCTGACCAGAACTAAACCGACGAAGACTAACTCTACCAGTAGAGTGAGGGTGGCCATTCGGGACCTAAAAGAGTGCTCTGAGATTGTTATCTTACCTGCTGACAAAGGCAATGCCACTGTTGTTCTTTCCCGTAAGGACTACATTGAGAAGATGCAGCGCCTGCTAGATGACGACTCCTAGAGGAAGATCGACGCTGACCCCACGAAGAAGGTGGAGAACAAGACCATGGCTCAACTCAAGGACGCGGATCTACCAGAGGGAGACGCCAAGAAATTGTCACCTCAAGGACCTGTACCACCAAGGCTCTATGGACTCCCTAAGGTCCACAAATAGGGGGTACCTATGCGCCACAGCACAACCTGTGGAGACGGATGAAGTCACGGAAGAAGAGGTAGCCACTGCCTTTATTCCGTACAATGGCGCACTACCGGGGAAAATCGGCCGCATATTAAAGAAACACCCAATTAAAACCGTCTTTTGCCCGCCCAATAAAACACGGGCATTACAGGGAAGTGTGAAAGATGACCTCGGTCTGAGGAAGGTCGGAATATACCGAATTCCCTGTGAGTGTGGGAAGACTTGTATCGGACAAACAGTACGCACCATCGAAGATCGTTGCCGAGAACATCAAAGGCACACTCGACTGAAATATCCAAATAAGTCGGCGGTAGCAGAGCACTGTTTGTCCGAGAAACACCACATGGATTATGAGCGTACCAAGATCCTGGCTCTGACCTCTAAATATTGGGACAGCGTTATAAGGGAGGCTATCGCAGTTCGCACCAGGGAAGATCTTATCAACCGAGATTGCGGCTACAATCTGAGCAAGGCTTGGGACCCGGCACTGAACGTAATTAAGAAGACTCTCAGCAAGAAGTACGAACTGGCGACCAGGGCGGACGTAGCAAGCACATCGACGCTACGACAGATTCCGACGCCCACGTCTTCGCGACCGTCGGCGCGCGGGCGCGGACGGCGAAGAGAGCTGCCCGCGGGGGGAGGTGATTTAAATCGGCCGCCCGCCCTCAGGAGCTCAGTTCGTCAGCGCACCTGACGATGGCGACATGTCTGATCGCCGAAATATTGTGCCCGTTGGACACTATGAACCGGCAGTATACCCGTGGACTGTTCGAGCAACAAATATGCCGGGAGAGACTGACGAATCACACTAGACATGTTGTTTAACAAATTCATTGTTTCGTAATAGTAACTAAACGCCGGTCGCGGTGGTCTCGCGGTTCTAGGCGCGCAGTCCGGAACCGTGCGACTGCTACGGTTGCAGGTTCGAATCCTGCATCGGGCATGGATGTGTGTGATGTTCTTAGGTTAGTTAGGTTTAAGTAGTTCTAAGTTCTAGGGGACTTATGACCACAGCAGTTGAGTCCCATAGTGCTCAGAGCCATTTGAACCAGCCAACTAAACATATATCTCCGGCTCACGTACAGTGAGAGGGAAATAAGTTTTTCCCCGCAGCCTCGTTAAAGAAACCTCCCTAAGACAAATTTTCTGTGTTTACGGTTATCCAAACAACCGCATTCGTGAAAATTTCTTTGTGTTTGGACGTTGTTCTTTGGGATCTTGCCATAGTTCTTAATGTCTTGGCCGCTACGATTCTGAAATGTTACCAAGCAGCTGGAAACCGCAGATAGAACACGACACACCTGCTACTGATGTTCCTGTAAGTTAGTTCGTAATAAACGAATGATCTACATGAACACTGCTTGCATTCCCTGAGAACGTGTAGATCAGGCGTTTATAGAAGTTGGCCAGAGGCTTCTCTGGTTTCATGCCAAAATACTTTGTTTGTCAAACGTTTGCCAAAGCAAGTGTATGGCACATAGCATTACTGTACACCAGGACTCTCCGAACTGAATATGCGAGTTCCTGTTTTTTCTTATAAACAAACTAGTGGCCTTCCTCCGGCTTCTCACGGGTAGCACTGAGTATCTACTGCCGGGCGACGTGTTTTGCATAGTGGTAATAAATTATATGCACAAACCTCCATCGTGAAACAGTCCATCTACTAGTGAAATCATATGAAATTCCGACATTACTTCCTGAGATCTGCCTTCATCTAAAGACGGAAATACTCAGCGGTGAACTTTAATTTATAGTATGTGAAGATTAAAGATGGCTGCCTGGGTCTGTTGTCAGTTTGTGAATGATGATAAGGAGAAGATCGATTTCATTATTATCAAGAGACAAAAGCTTTCCACCAAGCAACCTTTTGTCGTGTGACACAGTAATAAATCATGCTTGTGTTAAAAGTAGAGCAGTGTTAGAACAGTGGAACAGAAAAGAAAGTGAGCGATAAATTTTCTTGCATACTCCAAAAGTGCAGCTGTAGCGACATCATGGGAACTGGTTTCCCGTTTGTATTGGGTAGGTGATAGGGCTCACAAACAACCGATACGGAATCGAGTAAAGATGAAGCCATGTCTGGCGGGGTAATTCGTGGGGGTAACGAAGAACTTAAAGCGAAGAAGTGCTATTAGAATAACAGGAAATGAGTTTAGGTTTACTAGGGAAGTCCATCAGATCGTAGAGAACGGCTTGGGTAAGAACGACACACGGTTTTCCGTTTTCAGTTGATTTCGCTGTACAATTACCATGAAAATAGATGTGTTACGACACGCCAGAAGATAGTCGATAGTAGAATAGGGACTTACTAAACACGAAAACAGAGGAACGCGCAGTAGAAGTGAAAAATTTTGAGGACTAGGAATAAAATTATACAGCGTGCTATAGCAAGGCAGTCTGAGGTAGGTGAAGAAAGTTTTCGTCAACAAATGAAATCTTCCAGAGCAGTAAGTGGAAGAGAAACGTGAATCACACAAAAACTAGAGTATAAGAAACTAAAAAAGATGATGTCACGGAAAGATTAGTCTGTTTGAAACCTATTACCGTGAATATTGGTCGTAGTGGCTATACTTAGATCATTATACTAACACATAGAGTGTTAACAGGTGGAAGACAGGTATCTAAAACAGAGAAAATTCGAGCAAACAGTGATTAACACTCATCAGAAAAAATTATAGGCTGGTGAGACTTAATTTCTCTAGAACTATGTCATTTTGCAATGTAGGCATCAATAGATGTTAAAAAGCATAGACGAAGAAAAAGTTGGAGTAAGATTAGATTAGATTAGATTCAGTTTTCGTTCCACAGACCCAAAAAATAATGGTATGATTCTCGTGGGTGTGGAACATGTCAGAAAGTATAACATAAAAACATAAAACAGTTGAATATAATACTTACTACCCTGATCATTTGTCAGGAGATAGTCGAAATATGTTAATACAATGCAGTAAACTGGAACAGCTAATATTTACAAAATAACACACTGTTAGAATGAAGCACTGTTATGCACTATTAATAAATTTATCATACACAAAATACCTAATCTTGACTGTTGTGACAAAGTGTTGTCAAAACTGAAATCTGACAGATAATTTTACTTAAGCTGGCTTAACAGTCTCTGTTAAGATATTCATCTATGGAGTAGAAGGAGTTGCCTATTAAAAAGTCTTTCAGTTTCTGTTCAAACTATGCTTCATCTGAAACCAAGTTTTTAATGGTTGTTGGCAATTTATTGAGAATGTGTGTTCTTGAATACTGGACCCCTTTTTGGACCAAGGTAAGTGATTTTAGGTCTTTATGTAGATTGTTCTTATTGCTAGTATTGATACTATATATTGAGCCATTGGTTGGAAATAGAGATGTATTACCTGTAACAAATTTCATTAAGGAATAAATATACTGAGAAGCAGTGGTTAGAATACAATGTTCCTTGAATAGGCTTCTACAAGATGTTCTTGAATTTACACCACAAATTATTCTTATCACACGCTTTTGCACCCTAAAAACTTTTTCTCGGTTTGATGAGTTGCCCCAGAATATGCTCCCATATGACATAATAGAATGAAAGTTACCAAAGTATGCTAGTTTTCTTATGTTTATACATCCTACATCTGACATCATTCTCATGGCAAATACAGACTTGTTTGGGCACTTAAGCAATTCTGTGGTATGCCCTTCCCAACTGAATTTATTATCGAGTTATAATCCCAGAAATCTTCGATCTGCATGTCTTCATATGTTATACTCATGCTGGAAGGAAATCTCTTACAGGTTCTGAACTGCATATAGTGGGTCTTCTCAAAGTTTAATGACAGTGAATTAGCTTTAAACCACTTACTAATATCAGTGAAAATTTGATTAGCAGTTATTTCTAAATCTGTACTTGATTTGCTACTTATTGCAAAGTTTGTTTCATCTGCAAACAAAACAAACTTAGCATCTGACAATGTAACAGGGTCATTAATGTACACAAGAAAAAGCAATGGATCCAATATGGAACCTTGAGGAACACCACATATAATTAATTCCCAGTCAGATGAAGACTGACTGCTCACTGCACAGGTATTTCGCAACGACACCCTTTATTTCCTGTTAGTTAGATAAGACTCATACCATTTAGCAGCATTGCCGGTGACATAATATTCTAATTTACTTAAGAGAATGCTATGGTTCACACAGTCAAAGGCTTTTGACAGGTCACAGAGACTGCCAGTAGCCTCTAAGGTCACAAATCAAGTGCATCCACTGCTATTTAGAGACAAGAGGCTGACAGGGAACAGAAATAAATGGAGGATATCACCGTACCTGTCAAAATATAGTGGTTTAAACACAGAGAACTTCGAAGCAAATACAGTGCATGATGTACAGTCTGCGGATATTTGACGATCACTGTGGAGCCAGGGACGTGTAGCTATATGCGGAACTGGCGCATCAGATTAAACATGCAGTGTTTGTTCGCAACATTCCCTTGAAGAGAAGCTTTATATGTAAAACATTCTCGGTTTCCTTGCCGCGTCAATTTGGGAGCTATTGACGCGAGAAGAAAACCGTGAATGTCTTACATACAAGTGGCGTCGCGAAAGACTTCGTTATCAGAAGCTTTATAGTTCAACATATTATTTTCATGATAAGACTCGAGTGCTTGTGGAGAAATATGAGGGATTAAATTGCCGTTGGACTTATTTAAGTAATCTATAAAGAATTTTTGAGAAAGAGTTTAGAGGAACCACGGAAAGATCTAATCTGACTGATTATGTGGGGAATCATATAGCCTTCTCCTGAGTAAGATTACAGCGCGTTAATTATCGCTACACTTACCCTGATTTAAAAAGTTGTCAGCCCTTACGATGACGTTTTTGTAATATGAAGTGATTTAAAATGTTTGATGTGTGAGTCGAACCGATATCTAAATGCTGAGAGCGTGTTAAAGATGTGTACATTCGTGTGTATGTTTGTGTTTGTGTTTGTGTGTGTGTGTGGGGGAGGGGGGGGGGGGGCGATACCGAGAGGCAAGACTTTGCCCCGAACGCACTAAGCTGCATCAGATGGGTATGCTGCAACGAGGCGAACGTCAGGAGTGTGAAAATTTGTCTCACAATGCAATGAGATTACACACAGACGTCGAGTTTTCTTACAAAATCCCAAGACGTTTCAAATAGAGGCGAAAAATACGTATTTACGAACAGATCAATCGTATTTGTTACGAAAACAAAGCTCTTGATGCCGCTTCACGATTGGATCGACCACCAACAATCGAAGACAGACATCATCGAGGTAGGTGTTGGCAGGAAATCGGTGGCTGCCTTTTAGATTATTATCGGACGAATTGGCGCTGCTGACGTTATTACTTCCAGCGATTTGTCTAAGCGGAAGATCTGATCTCGATCTGAGAGGCACAAAGTGAATGACTAATAGAATGCAAGACAGGTGAAAACTGCCAGAGAATTCACTGATACCAGTGATCGACGTCCATCTTTTCTGCAAAGTGTCTCATATGGGATGTTAAACGAATTTGGGTGGGGATCATAACAGTCGCTATTCACAGCTACATGCATTATATTTGGACCGACATCCGAAATCTGCCCAGTATTACGATAATTCCCAAACAGTCTTTTACTGATAGTTTCTAGGATCTTTCTAAACGTTGTCAGAAGTATACTGTGATTACTGGAGATTCGTTTTATGAGAAATAAAGGTATTTTAGTCCTTTTTTCATTTCCTTTGTTTTAGGATACCATACGACGAACTAAAGACTTACCTTCTGTATCGAGGTGACGTAAGAATTACGACATATGTACCTGATACATTTATACTATGCAAGGCACTATGAAGCGCGTGGCGGAGGGTGCCTCCCGTTGCACTACTTGTCGGCGCATTTTCCCATTCCGTTCACACTTGGAGCAGGGGAAAAAAGCTTGCTTAAAAGGAAGAAAGCTTGCTTAAAAGTCTCAGTGCACGCTACAACCAGTTCAATCTCGTAGAGATATCAAAGAAAGACATGATTTATATGCAGTCGGATCAGTCGAATGTTGATAGGATTTTAAAATAGTGGAAAGATTGAGAAATTGCTGTAAATGTTGAGAAACGTAGAACTATTCACTTAGCAAAACACAGAAATTTAATATCAAATGACTACAACATCAGCGTGTCACAACTGGAATCAGTCAAGAGATACAGACACCTGAATGTAAAAGTTTGTAACTATCAGTGGCTGCCGGTTACTATGTGCTAATGCGCTGCAGCACACCGTAAATATCACGCTAAAATAATGTCATTTATGTTCGAATATGAGCCATAAATCACACTAAAATTACTCCATTTCTCTTAGAATGGATGCTAGTATACAAATAAAACGGACGAAAACACGTTTTGTAGCGCTCCTCCGTGATAACTAGAAAGCAATGCTGACTGCTCAAATGATGGTCAGCCACGCTACGATCAACTCACAAGTCAGAGAATGGAAGCAGCTCTGATGTGACGTCATCCCTTCTGGCACTACAAGTGCTACGTTGCTCACAGCTCCAGGTCAATATTTTTTTTTTTTTTTTGAGAATGCATGTGGCGTAATGTGTAAGCAAAGAGTATGACCATTTTTGAGGACCTGTTGCCGTGATGACACTGAAGCCACTCGGTCTAGTACACTGATTGGAAATTCATCGACTTGGGTTCGAGTCCCACTGTTACTAACTTTTTTTTTCATTTTGTTTTATTCCTCGCAATGGTAAACGATTACTTATAAAATTTAAATATATTTAAATAGTTTAAACAGTTTACGTAAAATTAATATGTTCAATTCAGTTACGATTACTATCCTTGTAAGTAGAAAGACTGTATGCCACCACATTGTAGCACGTTGGTAAAATTTTTCAGGAGCCCTCACTGGTAAGGATATAATCATATAGATTCAACTATAGGTGAAGCAGATGGCAAACTTCGGTTCTTCAAAATGATACTGAGAAAAGGGACTACGCTTAGAAAACAATCTTAGAATATTGCTCAGTAGTATAGGACCAGCACCAAACAGGACGAAAAGGGGATACTGAACATATAAAAAGAAGGGCAGCAAGAATGGTCATTCATTTGTTTCACTCATAGGAGCACATCATGGAAATGTTGGATAATCTGAGCCGGCCGGTGTGGCCGAGCGGTTCTAGGCGCTACAGTCTGGAACCGCGCGACCGCTTATGTCGCAGGTTCGAATCCTGCCCCGGGCATGGGTGTGTGTGATGTCCTTAGGTTAGTTAGGTTTAAGTAGTTCTAAGTTCTAGGGGAGTGATGACCTCAGAAGTTAAGTCCCATAGTGCTCAGAGCCGTTTGGATAGTCTGAACTATCGTACAAAAGGCTACTTATAAAGTTTCAGAAATCTCCTTTGTATCACTCCAGTAGGGACCACGAAGACGAGAGTAGACTAAATGCAACATGGCCACCGGCATTTAAGGAGTCACTCTTACCGACATCCATACGCGGATGGAACAGGAAGAAACCTCAGTATATAGTGCGCTTGGAAATACAGGGGACAGCAAAATAATGTTAACAGTGGTAGTAATGGGATTGTTGTGTTTGATGTTCAACAACATCTGTAAGGCACGTGTCGCGCTGGACTATGCGTGTTCAGTACGGACTAGGCAACAGTGCAGACTGTTTACGAGTAGTGTACACTTCGTATTTGCATTCAGAGGCCGAGGTCGACGTACAATGAAAGACCTAACAGAGTTCCATAGAGGACAGATTGTGGGTGCCCGATTAGCTCGAGCATCCGTAACCGAGACAGCCAGCTTATTCAATGTTTCAAGAGCAATTGTTTCAACAGTCATGACAGCCTACAAAAAATATGGAAAGACATAATCGTGTAAACGTAATAGTGGGCACAATTCAAAACTAAATGACAGAGATCATCGTACGCTAACACGAATTGTCTAAACACTAAACCACGGCGGCTAAAATGACTGCAGAACTCAATAGCCATCTTCGAGACCCTGTATCTATCGACACTGTCCGCCGAAAACACTGTAAAGCGGATATTCCTGGTCGAGCTGCTATACCGAAAGCATTAGTGACGACAACCAACGCAAAGAAGCGTAAAACACGGTGTCAGGGGCATAAATCCTGGACGGCTGATCAATGGAAACACGTCATATGATCCGAGGAGTCAACGTTGTCGTTATTTCCAACATCGGACCGGGCTTACTTCTGGAGGACGTCAAAAGAAGCCTATAATTCTGATTGCTTGATTCCAGCGATTAAGCATCGAGGTGGAAGTGTGATGATGTGGGAAGCCATACCATGGTATTCTGCTGGTCCCATCATTACTCTCAAAAGGCCGTATTACAGCCGACGATTGTGTAAGCATTGTAGGTGATCAGGTGCACCCCATGATTCAAATGTTGTCCCCCAACAATGCTGGCCGGCTGGTGTGACCGAGCGGTTCTGTGCGCTTCAGTCTGGAACCATGTGACCGCTACGGCCGCAAGTTCGAATCCTGCCTTGGGCATGGATGTGTGTGATGTCCTTAGGTTAGTTAGGTTTAAGTAGTTCTAAGTTCTAGGGGACTGATAACCTCAGATGTTAAGTCCCACAGTGCTCAGAGCCATTTTTTTTAACCCAACAATGATGCGACATTTGAGGACAATAATGCACTCATTCACAAAGTCAGGACAGGCTGGAACATGCAACTGAACTGCAGCGTCTTCCCTGGCTAGCACCTTCCCCGGACTTGAACATTATCGAACCCTTGTGAGCGGTATTGGAGAGCAGACTCCGGAGCAGATTTCCCCTCCCTTGTCACTACAGGAGTTAGAAAAGATTCTGATCGAAGAGTGGCATAAAATTCCACTGGAAACTATACAATAATTATATGCCAGTATTCTAAGAGGAATCGCAGCTGTATTACGGAGAAACGTGGGTCCAGCCCCTTATTAATAAACTATTCCCAAGGAAGCACAGGTGTTCGTATTATTTTACCTATCCCTTGTACCTTCTGCCAGCTACTGTTCCGGGTTTGTAGAGTATGGGTGCAGGTGTGGAACTGACTCCGAATTCTGCTCAGAGTCGATGAAGTAACAAAAGAGGTCGTCATGTTCTGTAGTTTTCGCTGTTGGGAATAACAAATACAAGTAGTGGTTAGAAGTTAACTGAATAGCAGTGGAAAAGCAAAATTTGTGACTGGACTAAGAATTTTTTGATTGGGAGGGCGCAACATATTCTCTTGGATGAAGAGTCATCGACAGATGGAGATGTGACTTCCGGTGTGCGCAGGGTGAGCGAGCCGATACCTGGGGGCAAGAGGGGCACCAGACGCCCCCTAGTTTTTCGCGAAAGGAAAAAATATAATATAGTCTGGCGTTTTTCTTTTTTTTTTCGAGAAAATGATTTAGAAGTCGGTAATACGAAGATTTTTAACAGTGTCGGAAATGGAACTTTTTTTTAAGGCTACGTGCATGCCGCCGTTCTTTTTCCAAAATATTAAAAATGCTCCATATTTCTAGGTCTAGACTACCCTACAAACTATTGTATGGAGGCTCTTGCCTCTGGAATGCGTGCTGGGACCCTTGCTGTTCATGCTGGATATTAATGACTTTTCAGACAGTATTAATAGTAACGTCAGGCATACGCAGATGATGCAGTTATGTAAGATGAAGTACTTCCTGAAAAAAACTGCAGAAATATTCAGTCAGATATTGTTAAGATCTCAAAGTGGTACAAAGACGGGCAACTTGCTTCAAATCTTGAGAAATATAACATTGTGCACTTCTCAAAATGAGAAAAACTAGAGTACAATGACTAAAGTATCAGCGATTTACTGTTGGAATCGGCCAACTCATACAAATACCTGCATGAAACACTTTGTGGGGATCTAAAATGGAATGATCACGTAGGCTCAGTTGTGGGCAAAACAGGTGGTACACTTCGCTTTGTTGGTAAAATACTGGGGAAGTGCAATCAGTCTACAAAAGAGATTGCTTACAAATTACTCGTGCGACCGGTTCTAGAATATTGCGCAAGTGCTTGGGACCCGTACCAGATAGTTCAAACAGAGGATATTGAACGTATACACAGAAGGGCAACACGGACGGTCACAGTTTTGTTTGACCAGAGGAAGAGTGTCACAGAGATGCTGAAGGAACTGAACTGGCAGACGGTGGGAGAAAGATGCAAACTATGCCGCGAAAGTCTACTTAGATTCAAGGGTTGGGTTTAAATGATGACTCTAGGAATATACTACAACTCCCTTCTAGTGTTGTGTTTTATCAAAAGTACATTTCGGTGATTCTGGTAGCCTACATAAATGACGTAGTAAATGATAGGATTACTAGTAGGACTGGTAGGGAGAGAAACATAAATTAATGTATAAGAGAGAAAATGGGAACCGACGATTTTCCTTTTGTTTGTTCAATGGTTTGTTTTTCAGATACTTAGTATTATACATCATTCAGTATTAGTACACTGTGAATTTTATATCCTTACAGAACAATGAAGTGCATGTTATAAGTAATAATAATTAGCTGATCGCGTAACTTCGGCGCTTTTGTATAGCCAAAGCAATTACTTTTGATGCAAGTGCTCTTTATATGCAGAGACATAAATAATGTATAAATTATTGGTGTTATTTTGTACTCAGTCGAACGTTCTCCATCACGATCAGAGGGATGAGTTTTCTGTTACTACTGATAAATTTGAAAGTAGCGATATTTTTGCGGTTCTTTTGTTCTGACCTTTTGTTGAGGAAATAGCATTTTCTATCATTATATGATAAATTGTATTGTTTTCTTTAGTTTTATTACAACGTACCTCTGTTTCACGTTACGGATCAACAATTATCGAATAAAAACTGATCCAAACATTGACAATTTCAGTTTTGCTATAAATACTGTTTATTATGAAATAACAGACCTCAGTTTCTGGACGGTTCACCGCTTCCGGTTTTTAGGGGAATCTAGTAAGACACTGATCGCACACGTAAAGAAAGCGATCGTTATGAGGTAATGCTCAATAGGTATGGAACACAGTCAACATACGGGTAACGCGGGTATGTTCTTAGCCTACCAAAGTTACTAGAAAAACTATCGTAGCCTGCGAGTGGTTTGTTGGTTGAGAGAAGGGGAAAAAACAGCGAGGTCATCGGGTCCGTCGGACTATGGAACGATGGGGAAAGAAATCTACCGTGCCCTTTCAGAGGAACCATCCGGGAATTTGCTTGAAGCGATTTAGAAAAATCTCGGAAAACCTAAATCAGGATGGTCGGACGCGGGTTTGAGCCGTCGACGGCTCTAATGCGAGTCCAGTGTGCTAACCACTGTGCCACCTCGCTCGGTTAAACTAACAATGAGCTTGCTTATGGTAGTCTACGGTACTTCTACAATCCTATCCCCTACACAATTTCTTCTGTAGAGATCTTGAGGATAAGAATGGATTATTTAATAAGCATGTAGGCGTTTAAACACTCATTCTTCCAAGGCACCATATGTGTATGGAATGGCTGAAATCTGTGATAACTGATTCGATGGGAAGTACCCTCTGCCATGCACTTCACAATGGTTTGTAGAGGACGGATGTCGCCGTAGATATTGACTGTAGTGCTGGGGGCGCGGGATGAGAGGGCCGTGCGTGTGGCGCGTGGTTCCCCGCGGTGGGCGCTCCCCACCTCCACGGCGCGGGCGATAGCGCGGCCAGGCGGCGGCCCGCAGACCGCAGCCGCCGGCACTCCAGTCCGCGGTCGCCGGCCGAGTCGCGAACGCGTCGCTACCAGCAGCAGCAGCAGCAGCATGAGCGAGTGGGTGCGCCGCAAGCTGGGCAGCCGCTGGTGGTCCATGTGGCTGACGGCGCCCGCGGAGGAGCCCGACTGCGTGGCGCGCATCGCGGCCGCCGCAGAGCGCGCCCCCCTGTCGCCGCCGCCCACGCCGGCCACCGCCGTCGCCTCCCCACAGTGAGTAGCCCAGCAACACGTCCGCTGCTCTCGCCGCACCTGCCGGCACACCGCGCGCGGGTATGTCACCACTACAGCGGTCCACCGTTTATTGCGGCGGATCGTCTTTTGAGTGTTCAGTTTATAAAACCCCATTTGTCACAGAGTTTTCGTGACTTCTTTTCAACAAATTTCTATTTCAAATGAAATTATACGATTTCAGAGACCTTTTCAAGTCTCAAACATGTATGATATATATTTTCAGACTGAAGCACCGAATGAAAATTTTTAGCAAGGATTCGAACCCGCTTCTCCTGCTCATCGGGCTGATGCGCTAACCACTACGCCATTTTGGCACAGTGGCTTTGCGGTACTTAGGACGATTCCCTTCTCAGTCCAAATTTCCTTTCACGATTCAGCCCACTTGATATTCCCCCTAAACTCGAACAGCATTGCAGAGCCCCTCCAACTGTATTGGAATAGCACCTCAGCATTTAACGAAACGGGTGATACTACCTGAAACCCAGGCATACAAATTTATATTCATACTGGCAAGTTGTCCACAGCTCGAGGTCTTCCGTTAGCGTTCTCGCTTTCCGCGGGGTCAGGGATTTTTCGTGCCTCGTGATGACTGGGTGTTGTGTCGTCTTCATCATTCATTCCCATTACGGTGAGAGGGAGGCAATGGGAAACCACCTCCGCTAGGATGGTTCAAATGGCTCTGAGCACTATGGGACTCAACCGCTGAGGTCATTAGTCCCCTAGAACTACTTAAACCTAACTAACCTAAGGACATCACAAACATCCATGCCCGAGGCAGGATTCGAACCTGCGACCGTAGCGGTCTTGCGGTTCCAGACTGCAGCGCCTAGAACCGCACGGCCACTTCGGCCAGCCTCCGCTAGGACCTTGCCTAGTAGGGCGGTGCGGGTCTCCCGCAACGTCCCCTACGCTCCTCGGAGTGTGGGACCTCATCATGACTGGCAAGCTATTGGACTGCCATAGCCGCATGACGCAACAGTCGCACTCAAACAAATAATATAAAAAAGGCGTGTTTTTAGAGAAACAACTTCTCTGCCTCCAGAATGAATTCTCACACTGTAGCAGAATTACGAAAAACTTACTGGCAAAAGCAAAGCTGACAGGGCGAGATGTGAGTCGTTCCTCGATAGCTAAATCGGAAGAGTATTTTCCCGGGAAGTTTCTCATTCCAGAACACAGTTTTCATCTGCCAGGAAGCCTCAATACTTCCGTCCTAAGTGTAGATCACATGACTGGGAGGTTTATTTATTAAGAAATCTTTGATACGAGCTCCGTTTTGCGTAATTACTGGCTTAATTATTGATTTAAACGTAGAATAAAATAAAAAAATATAACATAGAGATACGACGAAAAAATTCAAATAACAGAATGAAATAGTTATAGCACAGCCACAGTAATAAGACAATGTGCTTGAGTATAACTGTCAAGGCAGCTCAGTCACACAACAGTCTAAATAAACAACACACCACTCAGATCTATCCACTGTCAAAAATGTTAGTGGTCCTGTGGTGTGGTAAAAGTATAGGGCAGAAAAGTGCTTTGCAGTCACACTCTCTTATGAGTATGTCGAGAAACAGTGTCAAATACTATTACAAAAGCGTTTGGTACAAAAAAATTGTGTCAATATTTACAATGTACATAATCATAAAACGTTGCACAATATTATGGAAAGCACGACTAGTTATTGACAAGACAGGATGTACAACATATGATACGTCACTACCCAGGAAAACAAAGTAATAATGCTTGATGCAAGCCTATGGTTGAACGCCATAAAAAATTACAAAATGACTGAACATGGAACAAATGAGTATATTACTAAATAAAACAAATACCTATTAAATCCTATAGTACGGTCATACGACGCTAATTTCATTAACTTACGTACCAAATAAAATGCCTATTTGAGAAAAAATGATAATGAAAATAAAATTCAGCATCCTATACAATAAGAAACATATTTTGAGGTAACTGCACTGGTCAGAGATATCGACAGAGATAAGCATTTGACCAGCGTAGATCACACGCCAGCAAATTATTGTTTCTTTCCGCGACAGTAATCGTTCGGACGGCAATGTAGTCGGTATTGCTTGTTCTAAGAGCTGTATATGTTGTACGAAAGCTGAATCCGGTA
Organism: Schistocerca nitens; assembly: GCF_023898315.1. Classification (NCBI taxonomy): domain Eukaryota; kingdom Metazoa; phylum Arthropoda; class Insecta; order Orthoptera; family Acrididae; genus Schistocerca; species Schistocerca nitens. The sequence goes on along the minus strand of NC_064614.1, from coordinate 570,929,243 downwards.
ATTTGATTATTGATTATCCAAAATTGTGGTAGCAGGTAAAGGTGCTTACTACATAAAAGCAGGTTGTGTTTTGCATATGGAAGAACCCAGTAAGAGTTTTTCACGAATATCCTACGTGGCTAAGAGTCTCTGGAAACGTACGCCGCTCATTCCGAAGGCTTCAGAAATATACGTTGGAACTTGAGAAAATAAGTTACGTATTACTATGGCAGGTCAAATAACTTTTACTGAATGTAACACTACACTTCAGAGTGACAGATACGTGACCCTATTTTTCAACACAGACACTATGTTTCTGTAAACAACGGCCGCAATGTTCTACCAGTCAGTCAGTTCCTCGACAATAGAAATCAGCTGCTTAGTCACCGGATCATTCGAGAAGCACTGTGTGAACGCCCTCGAGGTGAAACGGAAGTAATTTGCTACAGCTGACTAGGGCGTTTGACGACTGATTTGCATACGATCCCTATCAGTTTGTTTCTTACACCCACTAGAGTGACAACTGTGTATAGTGCTTCCATAGTTCAACTGTCCAATAACTTTGCAAATCGCGCAAAACCGAGTTTTTCAATGACTGATTTTGCCGGAAAATACATTTGTGATGTTGACGCTGTGTGCTTATCTCACATAATGTAGGTCTTGCACTGATGTCACACCAAAACGGCGACTGATATCACCAAATAAGAGATTTATAGATTGGAAGCCTAGTCATCTCCACGGAAGGACTCGAACTTCGGTCCTTCAGTTTTACCCAGCGAAAATGGCTGTTCTATGGTAATTATGTCGGTGATATAAGTAGTATCTTGTCAGGAGTAACAAATGTTTTACAAGCTCAGGTTAGCTGAGTAGACAATATCTTCACGCTTAGGCAGTAACTTCTTAATGGGAAAATGAACTCACGTTCTGCAGAAAGCAACGTGACAAGTCAGTGGCTAGAATGAAGGGAAATCTGGTTTCTAGTAACGCTCACCATTACTTCAGCGTGTAGTCAGTGCCTGGACCATTAATTGTTTGTTACAACCATCACTACACCATATACAGGGTGGTCCATTGATAGTGACCTGGCCAAATATCTCACGAAAATAGCATCAAACGAAAAAACTACAGCCGGCGGGAGTGGCCGAGCCGTTTTAGGCGCTACAGTCTGGAACCGCGCGACCGCTACGGTCACAGGTTCGAATCCTGCCTTGGGCTTGGATGTGTGTGATGTCCTTAGGTTGCCGGCCGCGGTGGTCTCGTGGTTCTAAGCGCGCAGTCCGGAACCGTGGGACTGCTACGGTCGCAGGTTCGAATCCTGCCTCGGGCATGGATGTGTGTGATGTCCTTAGGTTAGTTAGGTTTAAGTAGTTCTAAGTTCTAGGGGACTGATAACCACAGCAGTTGAGTCCCATAGTGCTCAGAGCCATTTTTTTTTGTCCTTAGGTTGGTTAGGTTTAAGTAGTTCTAAGTTCTAGGGGACTGATGACCTCAGAAGTTAAGTCCCATAGTGCTCAGAGCTATTTGAACCATTTTTCCAGTGTCCCCATAACTGAAAGTCTAGGGGATAGAGGTCTGGGGAACGAGTAGGCCAAAGTGTGGGCCCCGCCCCCCAGCCCGACCAATCCAGCGATCCTGAAATATCAGCGTTAGATGTTCGTGCACACTGTGACGAAAGTATGCTGGTTCGCCATCATGCATGAACGATATCTGTATTCGTTGTTGCAATGACACAGCCCCCAGCAAGGTAGGCAACGCATTAATGAGAGAGTCCAGATAATGCGTCCAGTTAATCTTTGTGGCAGCACGTATGACTATTAATATATCGTCAAGTACGCCTCCTCATACGTTGACTGAGAATCGGTGCTGATGCCCTCTTTCCTGAATTACTTGGGGATTTACTTTTGCCCGTATACGCTGGTTATGAAAATTCACAACAGCATCTCTCGTAAGCCCCGCCTCATCGGTAAATAAAATCCTGGATGTGAACGGTGGATCTGATACACTCTTCAGCAACAGCCATTGACAGAACCACCGTCTGCCATGATGATCCTGTGCCTTAGGCCTCAACGCGCTGTGGATGATATGGGTACAGCAATCGTTCATGAAGCAACCCCCAGATAAGAGTGAGACATGTCTTCCTCTGCTGCTAATCGTCACACACTGGTCCTATAGGTTTCTTCCACTGAACGTAGCACAAGCAATTCCAAGTCAGGCGTGCGCACTGTGCACGGCCTTGCACTGTCATTCTTCCGAGGTGCAAGCGTACCCGTGTCCCTCAGTCACTGGAAAAGTCTGCCGAACAGCTTATCAGAGGGCAATGAGCGTTGTAGATATTTTTCAGCGTAAGGCTACGGGCTTGCAGGCTACGTACATTTGCTAAACCGTAGAAAAACATCGTATCCGCCATTTCGCCTGTCTAGTAGTATGCTTCCATTGCTAACAAGTGGCGGAAGAGAGAAAATGTAAATTTACTACACCATTTGTATGTATAAACAGCGCAATAACAGTAAACATGTAAGTGAATCAGCGTTTGGAAGAACCTAAAACACCATGGCACGTACCCAGGGTCTACTGTACAATAAGGCACACAAACACGACGAAAACTAACGTAGCCTAGAACACGACTTGAACCACACAACTGACTGCAGATCATCTGTGGGCGGCATACTGCGAGCAAGACGTCATAATACCTTTAAAAGACACAGGACCCAGAGTAAGTACTCTCTTATGACAATACGGCAGTCTTGTTGCGCAATGGTCTTGGCGTGGCACGGCATGTGTAACTTACTTTTAAAAGTCCCCTCGCAATGAATAACGTGTAGGCTCTGCTTTCCATTCAATTATAAGAGAAGCGGCTTGCAAATCCCCGTCCGTCATCCACATGTAGGTTTTCTGTGCTTTCCGCAAGTCCCTTCAAGGAAATAGCCTGGATGTCTCCTTTTTCGTTTGAAAGAAGACGACCGATTTCCTTTCCCATCCATGTCCATTACGTACTTTACTGCGAACTCTCCGCCGCCAAAACTGTAGGCGTTAATCTTATTTTTTATCAGCTTTACATTTTCAGCAACAGCGATGAAAATATATTTCACACAAAACATTTACATCTGTATCTGTACTCGGCAGAACACTGTGAGGCGCATGGCAGAAGGTATGTCCAATTGTACCAGTATTTAGGGTTTTTTCTCGCTTCACTCATGCATGGAGAGCGAGAATAATGACTGTTTAATTGCCTCCTTGTGTGCTGTAATTAATGTTGTCCTCACGATCCTTATGGTAGCGATATGTAGAGGGGTTGTAGTACGTTCTAGAGTCGCCATTTAAAAGATCGTTCTTGAAATTTTTTACCTAGGCTTTCTCGGGACAGTTTACGTCTATCTTCGAGAATCTGTCAGTCTAGCTTTTTCAGTTTCTCTGTGACTCTCTCTCGCGTGTCAGACACAACCTGTGACCATTCGTGCTGCCCATCTCTGTATACGTTCAGTATCGCCTGTTAGTCCTATCTTGTACGGATCCCACACGTTTGAGAAATTTTCTCGGTTTGGCCACATGAGTGATTTGTAAGCTGATTAGCTGAGCTCCCGCTGCTTTGCTCGAGTAGACTGTATGGCCTGCAGAGATTTTATTGTTTTCATTTAATGGAAGTTATATGTTGTTCACAAATTGCAACACCTCCTAGGCTTTTCACGCTAATTAAGGCCATATAAGCATCGTCTTTTCCGAGTATATTTCTGACCAAAAAGGGAGTCTGGAGTCCAAAGTGTTGCTTAATCATGGCTCTTACGTTCCTGTGGAAATATTTATATAGCAACTTTCATCGCCTAACAAATATTTCTTTTTATCTAACCGAGAAGTGAAAAACAAGTTTCCATAAATTTAGCTATAACGAAGTATTTTCTTAAATTTTTTTACATCCTATGCACTATTTCCAGAAACGCTGAAACATTTACGTTTTTATTTCTAACCGAGAAGTCAGATAGCAATTTAATAGATGTACCCTTAAAAATACGAAGTATTTATTTAGTAATTACTTACTTAGAGGCCAAATACCAGTTTTCGTAGTTACAGCTTCAGCATCCTTTAATAGTGACATAGGCCGGCCGGTGTGGCCGAGCGGTTCTAGGCGCTTCAGTCTGGAACTGCGCGACCGCTACGGTCGCAGGTTCGAATCCTGCCTCGGGCATGGATGTGTGTGATGTCCTTAGGTTAGTTATGTTTAAGTAGTTCTAAGTTCTAGGGGACTGATGACCTCAGATGTTAAGTCCCATAGTGCTCAGAGCCATTTGAACCATTTGAATAGCGACATACTTTCAAAAAGCCTTTCATCCCCTATTTTACCCCCTTTAGAATGGCATTTATGAGAATCCCTTCTTAAACGATGCCTACAGTATACATCTACATCTACATCTACATGACTACTCTGCAATTCACATTTAAGTGCTTGGCAGAGGGTTCGTCGAACCACAATCATACTATATCTCTACCATTCCACTCCCGAACAGCGCGCGGGAAAAACGAACACCTAAACCTTTCTGTTCGAGCTCTGATTTCTCTTATTTTATTTTGATGATCATTCCTACCTATGTAATTTAGGCTCAACAAAATATTTTCGCATTCGGAAGAGAAAGTTGGTGACTGAAATTTCGTAAATAGATCTCGCCGCGACGAAAAACGTCTTTGCTGTAATGACTTCCATCCGAATTCGCGTATCATATCTGCCACACTCTCTCCCCTACTACGTGATAATACAAAACGAGCTGCCCTTTTTTGCACCCTTTCGATGTCCTCCGTCAATCCCGCCTGGTAAGGATCCCACACCGCGCAGCAATATTCTAACAGAGGACGAACGAATGTAGTGTAAGCTGTCTCTTTAGTGGACTTGTTGCATCTTCTAAGTGTCCTGCCAATGAAACGCAACCTTTGGCTCGCCTTCCCCACAATATTATCTACGTGGTCTTTCCAACTGAATTTGTTCGTAATTTTAACACCCAGGCACTTAGTTGAATTGACAGCTTTGAGAATTGTACTATTTATCGAGTAATCGAATTCCAACGGATTTCTTTTGGAACTCATGTGGATCACCTCACACTTTTCGTTATTTAGCGTCAACTGCCACCTACCACACCATACAGCAATCTTTTCTAAATCGCTTTGCAACTGATACTGGTCTTCGGATGACCTTACTAGATGGTAAATTACAGCATCATCTGCGAACAACCTAAGAGACCTGCTCAGATTGTCACCCAGGTCATTTATATAGATCAGGAACAGCAGAGGTCCCAGGACACTTCCCTGGGGAACACCTGATATCACTTCAGTTTTACTCGATGATTTGCCGTCTATTACTACGAACTGCGACCTTCCTGACAGGAAATCACGAATCCAGTCGCACAACTGAGACGATACCCCATAGGCCCGCAGCTTGATTAGAAGTCGCTTGTGAGGAACGGTGTCAAAAGCTTTCCGGAAATCTAGAATACACTCTCTCCACACTTCAAGTTACTATCCTTAGCGGTTTGGGTTGGACTATGATGTGTGAGTCAGTCAGTTAGGACATGTAGAGATTGCATTTCCCCAATATTCTGCCAATACTCCGAAGTCTACCACCTGCTCTACCCACGACAAAACCTGTGTAATCCTTCCATTTCATTTCCCTACAAAGTGTTACACTCAAGCATTTCAATGAGTTAACCTGATTCCAACTATGACTCACTGCAATTATACTCAAAGAATACTATGTTTTTCGTTTTGTGAAGTGCACAACTTTACATTTCCGAATATTTAAAGCAAGTTGTCAATCTTTGCACCACTTCGAAATCTTAACGAGATCTGAGTGGATGTTTATGCAGCTTCTTTCAGATTGTACTTCAGTATAGATAACCGAATTACCTGCAAAAGGTTAATATTGACATTGGCCGCAAGAAGATTAATATACAACATGAACAGTAAGAGTTCCAACACACTTCCCTGGATTACTCCCTAAGTTACGTCTACGTCTGTTGATGACTCTCCTTCTTAGATAACTTGCTGCATCCTTTCTACCAAAAAAACCTTCAATCTAGTCACAGATTTCGTTTGATAGCCCATATGATCGAACTTCTAATAGTAAGCGTAGATGTAGTACACAGTCAAATGCTTTTCAGAAATCAAGAAATACTACAACTACTTGACTGCCTTGATCCAAAGCTATCAGTCAAACGAGAAAAGTGCGAGTTGGGTTTCACGTGATCCATGTTTTCGGAATCTACGCTGGCTGGCATGGAGGAGGTCTTTCTGTTCGAGATACTTCATGGCACTTGATGATACCTCACTATGTTTGAACCCGAAATATATTCAAAGGCTCTACAACAAATCGATGCCAATGATATTGGACGGTAGTTATGTGGATCACTTCTACTACCCTTATTATAAATGGGTGTGACCTCTGCTTTCTTCTAAGTTCTTTGTTCGGGAGATCTACGATAGATTATAGTTAACACTGGGGCTAACTCAGCCGCAAATGCAGTATAGAATATGATAGGGATTCCACCGGGCCCTGGAGCTTTGTTCAATTCTTGAAGAATCCAGCTGTTTCCCAACAACACTGACACTAACAGTTACCTCACCCATCTCTTCAGTGGTACGAGGATTAAATTGATGGAGCTCTCTTGGGTTTTCCTTTGTCAAGGAATATTTGAAAACGGAGTTAAACATTTGTGCTTTCTTTCTGCTTCCCTCAATTTCAGTTCCGTTTCTTCCACGAGTGACTGGATGCTAATTTTGGTGTCATTAATAGCCTTCACATATGACAAGAATTTCTGTGGGTTTCGTGAAAGGTGATTTGACACTATTCTGCTACGGTAGTCATTGAAGGCTTCACGCACTGCACCCCTATCAGCCATTTCTCTATCTATAGACCCATGCACTGATTTGTACCTATTATGCAGTTGTTTCTGTTTCTTTAGAAGTTCCTTTACAATTATTCTATATCATGGAGGGTCCCTGCTACTATGAACTGTTCTACTGGATACACATTTACCCAGTGCATGGTCAATTGTTCTTTTAAACTTGAGGCGTAGCTCCTCTATAAGCTCCTGTCCTGTGATAAACGTTTCAAGTTCCTCTTTGAGATATAACACTACCGCTTTTTTATCTAATTTGTTGAACATATATAAGTTTATACTGGATTTAGTTGCCCTTCTTACTTTGGTAGTAATTATCACAACAACCCGCCTCATGGTAACTGGTACTGGTTTCGATGTGGACATAACCAAAGAGGTCATGTATATTTGGTGCCATAAAATCTAATACACTTCCATTGTGAGTGGGGTACGAACTGTCTGTTCAAAGCAGTTTCCAGAGAGGGCCTTTAGTATTGTTTCACAGGCAAACGTTGTTGATGTACATCATGTATGACAGAGTTTTCCACGCAAAACCTCCAAGCACTGGGGCAGCCAAAATGCTGCAGTGAAACACACTCCCTAAATGTCAGAATAACCTCCTAAATGTCAGAATAACCTTCTAAATGAGATAACAACGGCTTTGACTAGTTTTTGGCAAGTCTTCTTGCAAATCTCAGCAAGCTGAAGGTTGAGGTTTAAAAGAATTATAATTTTACTACATAGTTGCTACTCCGTCTCTAAAGAAGTCACTGTACATAGAAACTGAAAAGAAAAAAATAATCTTCCTTGTGTTAGTTTACGAGAGTTTATTACAGTTTTTCGCGTTTAGTGTTGTTACCAGCCCTGGTAGCGTACGCGAGGAGCGTGAAAAGCGTCAGGTGTTGAGTGATCACTGTGAAGTACACGGAGACACCACGTACCCGTGTGAGACAGCGTTATCCTATCCAGGTTTGTGGCGCATTCGGATGTGGCGGTGGGCCAGTGTTGAAACCTTAGAAACTTGGTTTCAGCTAAATGGGTTGAATCTAAACATATCTAAGACTCACATGATGCAGTTCAAAACCTAACAGTCAAAATGTGAGCAGACTAAGATTGTACACAACGACAAAGATACAGAAGAAGTTGACTCAATCAAATTCTTTGGCTTAAATATAGATAAAAATTTGAGCTGGCAGGCACACATTGAATATTTAGCATAGAAATTGAGCAGCTTTGCTTTTGCAATGCAAATATTATCAACTTCAACTGAGATGGACATACGAAAAGTAGCATATAGAAGCTACTTTGAATCCGTTATTAGTTATGGTATTGTTTTTTGGGGTAACTCGACAATCATAGTGCTGATACTAAAAATACAGGAAAAAAAATCATTAGAAGTATGTGCACTGCAAATCACAAAGACCCATGTCGACCATTATTTAGAAAACTTAAAATATTAACTCTGCCGTCCCTGTACGTGTATGAGATTGTTATATTTCTGTACACCAGACAGGAATCATTTTAAGGAAACCATTTTGTCCATTCACATGATACTAGAAACGAAGAAAATTATATGCTCCCCACCCACCGCCTAAGACTGTATGCCCAGAAATGAAAATCTGTAATAAATTAAAAGGGAACAAGTTGATGAAGATGAATTTAAGTCCACTTGAACGAATGCTGTATGAGGTACTGACACTGAAGTGTTATTGCTGAGTGCACGAATTCATGCAGGACAAACTGGAAATTTCAGCTGGATACACTGTGTTACATATTACAAGAAATAGCCTTATAGCGTTATTATTTACTGTAGTGCTATTATTTATTAATGTAAAAATCATTGTAACTGTATTACAAATTTTTGACATGTCTCCTGTCCGCAAACCAAATGGATTGCAAATGTACGTCATCAGATGAATAAAACGCAATTCACAATTCACAATTGCTGCATGGGACTGTGACGGAAGGCATATTTATCGTCAAGATTCCGGTCAACCACGCAGAACAACGACAAGGGAGGACCGTCGTACTGTGCACCAAGCACACTGTAACCCCTTCACCACTGTGCCTACCATGCGACAATGCGTGATGGACTCCCACCGACATCGATAACAAGTAATGGACCCCCGGCAACATTTTGTGTCATCCCCCATCATTGATCGGAGACCGACAGCAGCCGGACTAGGGAATTACCTTCTCATCCGATAGGCTTCAGTTAGCATCACAACACAAACGGTTGCGTTCGGAGTGGTGTATTGACTGGGAAGTTTGGACTGCTGATGAATGACGTCGCACTGTGTCCAACGGTTCTGTACTATCCCGGAAGACCATCGTTGGCGAATATGGTTCCGACCTGTGGAGGGACCCTTTCTTCCAATGTTTCGGAGAGGCACAGCGATGTCACTCCTGGCGACATGGCGTGATAAGCCATAGGATATAACTTCACGTCACGGCTGATAGGGACTGAGGGAATACTGACACCACAATGGTATGTCGTTGACATATTACGTCCTCACGTGTTACCTCTCGTGCGACGGTATCGTAGTGCCACTTTTCAAAAGGCAATGCTCGACCACTGATGGCACGTGTCTGTAAGAACCGTTTGCGTGATGTTGAGGTACTTCCGTGGACAGTAAGATCCTCCGATCTGTCCCGGATACACCCGATACAACATGTGTGGGACCAGTTCTGACGCCGGCCGCTGTAGCCGAGCGGTTCTAGGCACTTCAGTCGGAACCGCGTTGCTGCTACGGTCGCAGGTTTGAATTCTGCCTCGTGCATGGATGTGTGTGATGTCCTTAGGTTAGTTAGGTTTAAGTAGTTCTAAGTCTAGGGAATGATGACCTCAGATGTTAAGTCCCATAGTGCTTAGAGCCATTTGAACCATTTGAACCAGTTCGGAGGTCAATCCGTCCCAGTTACAGGATACGAAGCCCAGTTACAATATTGTGGGCCATCTTGTCTCAGGAGAGGATACATCGGCTTTATGACAGCCTTCCCAACCGAATAATGGCATCCATGCATGGTACAACGCCATATGTGTGCGTGTGTGTGTGTGTGTGTGTGTGTGTGTGTGTGTGTGTGTGTGCGCGTGTGTGTGTGCGCCTGTTCTGTCCGGAAGAACAGACACCACATATATATAAAATTAAGGCCAGACACCTAATGATCTCTTCAGTGAAGATGCACAATAGGCTGTAACTGATACGGGAATCGGCGAAACGCCACGAGTAGTGAGGGTAATGGGCAAGGGGACACTACATTAGTAATGCGTGGACAAGTTTAGAATTTAGGTCCGACGGGAGGCGTGCTAGGGTAGTCAGTGCAGTTGCAGTGACCACTGTGTCTGGATGGCTCAGTGGCCAGAGCATCTGCCTAGTAGCCAGGAGACGCGAGTTCGAATTCCGATCCGGCACAAATGTTCAACTTTCCCCGCTGACTTCAATCAATGTCCACTCGCAGCCAATATCTGTAACTCCTTTGTTTTAAGTCATACTCGTAATTGGGCTCACACTACCAAGTATTTGTAAATTTCACACGAGTTTGTAATCAGTAAAATAACATCAATAGCTTCTCAATCTGTGAAGTCTCATCCTTCTTTCCAGGCAGTATATTACTATGAGAATCTGCCACTTAGGGTAAAATGAGTGTCAGTCCGTCCTGTTTACTGCGCTATTGGCTAAAAGAACGGAGGAGAGGTCATGAAACTTCATTTCACTTACTCTGTTCACATACTCTCGTAAAGGAATAGTGTTTCAACTAAGCTTACATCTCTCACGAACACATTACGCTACTGTTCTCTTCTGTCAGTCTCATAGTTCATTAGCTATCTCATACTGTTGACAAACATACAAAGGAAATGAAAAGATCCGCTGAACTAACAAGGAAGTAGGCTCAGACTTTGTAGGGCAATGTAGGCGTGCTGCATAATCGACCGTTTAAAAGTCCGCCGCGTCAGAAGGCGTTTGCATCATGTGCACGAGCAGTGACGACAACGACCTCGAGATATAATGTGGGAGAACCGGTCTTGCAGCGCTATGTTAACGATGCCTACTCGACGATTCTGCCTACATCGTCCTCATATTGTTACGCACTGACTTTTTAAATATCAGTGTCACAACAACCATAACCTAAGAAAATTAGTTTTCGTTATTGCTGCTACGTTCGTCTAATTTGAAAATGCGTCAAAAGAAATGTAAACAAAGTTAGTATGGAAGTATCATCATACTTATGACTGAAACATTATTCGAAATTGTGTCTTAAAACAAAAATAGGTGACGATACGATATTGCAGCACTTGTGTTGTTAAGAAGTGCGACACAACGTTCCTTCGACATGTATGCTTGTCCGAAGAAACATAGCACCGAACTTCTTGATAACAAATGCATTACAATATCGTATTTATCCGCCGATTCCAGGCAGCGACTTTCATTAAAATTTCCCCTGCTCCCCTTACGGAAATTACAGAAACCGTACGAGTGCAGGCTGTGACGCATGAACGACGACATATGGAAGTTTGGGTGTGGCCGTGAGTCGTGTACGGATAGCCAAACCGATTAAGGCCAAATGAGGGTTCGAGTCTCATTCCGGCACAAATTTTCATTGTCGTCGTTCCATTATACAGCAAGTGCAAACACATTTTATATGAAAATAGATTAGCCGTTACGGCTGTTGATCTACCGGTACCGATATGTTATCCCATATTTAATACTTTTCACGTGAAATGGAAAGTGAAACTAACAAAAGACAAAAATTTCTTCCAGAAATGGGAAACTAACTAAGCGTTATTTATGGAAAAGATTTCTTCATAGGTAAGAGATTTGCAAATACATACCAGCACAACCGTGCACAGTTCACTTGAGCCGATTCTGTAGTTAAATTGTAGTCTGTGAAGGATTTTCGCAAAAGACTATTCGAATCCAGGCTGTTAAGGGATTTTCCTCATTAGAATTTGCTCGTTAAGGGAAATGAGATGGCTACGAATAGCTCCTACTCTTCAAAAGCTCTTTGGTCAGCTCCACACCTTTAAGTGTCTTGGTATAGAGTGCAGAGTGTAGAGTGAGACCTTAAGTAGATGATTATTTGTCCACCAGACGAGTGAGTTGAGCCTGGTCGGTGATGGGTTATGTACTAGTACCGCTTTCAATAGTTTCTTTCATAGTCACACATGACCATGCAAATACGGTACAGTGCACAAATGGCTTGCAATTCATATTATTTCGGCACTTCATCGCGAAGGTGGAAGAAACAGAATGCTTAGCCACGTTCTCCTAGACATTAGCAACCAATAATGCTAGATTTCAGAGTGACATCCACAGTTTATACTAGTGTGTGTGTGTTTTTCCCTTCATTCATTAAGAAATTCTCTTCAAACCTCGCAAAAACCTCTCTCATAAGCACAAAGTGTGACCGTAATAATATCTGAATAGGAATTACATGATCTCCATAAGTTATCTTTACAACTTAAGACTTTAATTACGTTTAAAACTATAGTAGATATTAACAAGTGGTTTTCAACATGTGATAACTCAAAATTTTGTTTCCTCATTCATACACACCAATGTGTACACCCTTTGTGGCACGGATAATGTCTAGTCGAAATTCCATTTCTCACCACGAACGATTCAAGATCTCCATGGTGACATGTCCAAATGCATTCAAAAGCATGCCTTCAAGTCCTATAGGTCTCTAACCTTTGTTCGATACATCAGATCCTTTACAGAATCTGCCAGGATCAAGTCGGGTGGTGCGAGGTCATCGACTTGGACCATCTCGTCCGATCCTCCTATCCAGAAACTTTTCATCCAGAAATGTACGGACATTTAGGGACCAGTGGAGTGGTGTCAAATGGTTCAAATGGCTCTGACCACTATGGGACTTAAAATCTATGGTCATCAGTCCCCTAGAACTTAGAACTACTTAAACCTAACTAACCTAAGGACAGCACACAATACCCAGTCATTACGAGGCAGAGAAAATCCGGAGTGGTGTCCCGTCCTGCTGAAATGCGACCTCACGTTGTAAGTGTTCCAGTTGTGGCACAAATGGTTCAAATGGCTCGTTCAAATGGCTCCAAGCACTATGAGATTTAACATCTGAGGTTATCAGTCCCCTAGACTTAGAACTACTTAAACCTAACTAACCTAAGGACACCACACACATCCATGCCCGAGCCAGGATTCGAACCTGCGACCGTAGCAGCCGCGTGGTTCCAGACTGAAGCGCTTAGAACCGCTCGACCACAGCGACCGGCAGTTGTGGCACAGCAATGTCTTGTAACATGTCCCGGTAAATGCCACCGTTATCAGCAGACTCGATGAAAAAGAATGGATCAATGATGCAATGTGTATCAGACCTCACCAAACATTAACTACGGGACTGTCTTCTTTCTAGTTCACTTGCAACATGAGGAAGTTGTGAAACCTATATGAGAATGTTATGAGGGTTCAGTTTGGACTGATAGATGAAATGTTGCCTCATCGGAGAAAGTCAGACACACCCACTGTGCATGTAGTATCAGTGAGCGTGCTGTCCGTGTGTAGAATGGGGGTGGCGCGCGATCTATCTGAGCCTGACCGAGGACAGATTGTAATGGCTCGGGGCATCGGCACGAACATTCCGGAAACTGCACGACTTTTCGGGTGTTCGAGAAGTGTTTTGGTGAGTGTCTTCAACACGTGATCAAGCCAATGTGAAACCACGTCCGGACGTCGTGGGGTTGGGCGGCCACCCATCATTACAGATGTCGGACGTCGCAGGCTGGGCAGACTGGTAAAACAGGACAGGCGGCGAACTGTGGTGGAACTAACATTAGACGTTAACGCTGGGCACGGTACAAGTGTGTCTGAACACACAGTGTACCGAACACTCCTAACGATGGGCATCTGCAGCCGATGACACATGCATGTGCCATTGTTAACAATACGACATCGGCAACTACGACTGAAATGGGCACATTACCACGGCATTGGAAGGTGGCGCAGTGACAGAATGTTTCATGGTCTGATGAATCCCGGTAACTTATTCATCATGATGATAGAAGGGCGCGAATCCGTCGTCTTCCAGGGAACAGTTCCTTGACACCTGTACTGCGTGACGGAGACAAACTGGCGGCTGTTCAATTATGCTCTAGGGAACATTCGCGTGCACCTCCACGGGTTCAGTGGAGTTCGTGCGAGGTACCATGACGACCAAGGAGTATCGTACACTGGTTCCAGACCACGTACGCCCTTTCACGACGATCACTTTTCCTGAGGGCAGTGGCATTTTTCAACAAGATAATCCGCCATATCACAAGGCCAGAAGTGTGATGGAGTGGTTCGACGAACACAGTGGCAAGTTCCAGTTGATGTTCTGGCTTCCCAGATCGCCAGATCTGAACCAGATCCAACACATCTGAGACGCGATTGAACGTGGCGTCAGAGCTCATCGTCCCCCTCCCCGGAATTTACGGAAATTAGGTGACTTCTCTGTGCAGATGTGGTGACAGCTCCCTCCAGCGACCTAAAATGTCCTCTTTGCTTCCGTGCTACGACGCGTCGCCGCTGTTATCCGTGCTAAAGGTGGACATACCGGCTATTAGGTAGATGGTCATAATGTTATGGCTGATCAGTGTCATTTCTGGACACCCTGTATTATGTATCCGCTGAGTAACAGAATTATCGTTACCGATCATTCATAATTGTCGTAATTTGAGTTACTGTCTGCAAAATAACAAGCGCGTTTGTAAGTTCATATTTAATATAGTATTTGTGACAAGAAGCTTTCACAGCTAAATAGAAATACTACGAAAATCACTGTTTGAATTGTAGAATGCCGTTTTTTAATAAAATTCCTTACGAGTTTTCTGCGCTAGAATGATAAATTGAAGCTGGAACATATTTTGATTTGGAGGCAGACGACTGCTACCTGCCGTCTACATGATTCATCACGTTATGATACTTTTCTCTGAATATCATTTGCATCAGCATTGTTAACCAAAACAACGCCAATAATTGAGAGTTTCGTCAGTGAATGAGAGATTTAGCTCGAATGGAAAATAATGCTCACACGTCTGGTAACAGCAACCGACAAGGCACAGCGATGAAAGTTCGACCTTGCATCTGGAAGGGACTGTGATATGAATTATTTACAATGCATTTATTAGAATTTTGGTGTCTCTGCAGTAATTTTCTGATTTTTGCATTATTTTAGAGGAAGGAGAAAAGTAGGAGGGGAGATGAGAGTTTTGCGTTCCGGCGCTGACAAGATCACGTGCGACGGAGCACGAGATGACGCTGAGGACGGGTAGGGAAGGAAATCGTCTGTATCCTTTTCGAAGAAACCATTGCGGCATTTACAGTGAGCGATCTAGGAAAACATAGAACTAGTTGACCGGTTGTGGACTTGAACCCCAATCCTCCAGAATGTTGGTACATTGTGTTAAAACGGCACCATTTAGACTGTTCGAACAAACAAGAAAAATAGATAAGAAAATGATCAGTGCGTAAACTCGTCGAAAAAAAGAGTAATTTGCTCATAAAACCTACATATCTGTTCAGATGAAACAACGGCTGGATTCAGCATCGGAAGGATATAAATCTACGTACGAGGGGCAGCCAATAAGTAATGCAACACTTTTTTCTCGGTAATTTTAGTCGAAAAAAATACGGAATTTGTTGTGGGACATCGTGGAATATTCCCGCTTCAGCTCCTATAGTTTCATGAAGATCCGATACGTGGCGGGGTTATACGTAGCCTTCTAATAAGCGTCTGTAACAGAGATGCGTTCCACGCAGAGAGCTGTCATTGAGCTTTTTTTCTTTTTTTTTTTTGCGGATAACCAGAGCATCGCAGATATTCATACACGCTTGCATTATGTCTACAAAGACCTGGCAGTGAACAAACGTTCGGGGAGTCGTTGGAGGAGCTCACAGAACTTCATTGGACTCTTCTTCCTCATCCACTCAGAGCCAGGATCTCGCACCTTCCGACTTCCATCTGTTTGGCCCAATGAAGGATGCACTGTGCGGGAAGCAATACGTGGATGATCGAGAGATTATTGATGCAGAAAGATTTTGGCTCCGACGTCGACTAGTAGAAGATACCATGCGGGAATACAGGCTCTTTCAGAATGGTGGCGTAAGTCCGTCGCACTGAACGGAAAATGCCCGCATCTCGTGGTCGTGCGGTAGCGTTCTCGCTTCCCACGCCCGGGTTCCCGGGTTCGATTCCCGGCGGGGTCAGGGATTTTCTCTGCCTCGTGATGGCTGGGTGTTGTGTGATGTCCTTAGGTTAGTTAGGTTTAAGTGGTTCTAAGTTCTAGGGGACTGATGACCATAGCTGTTAAGTCCCATAGTGCTCAGAGCCATTTTTTTGAACGGAGAATACGTTGAAAAATAAGGTTTTGTAGCCAAAAGAGTTGGGAATAACATGGTGTATTGGAATCCTGAATAAAACCAACCTGTTTTCAGAAAAAAAGTTGCATTACTTACTGAACGCCCCTCGTACATCCCGTCTTACAGCCGTAAAGATTGTTTCAGCTTGCAGTGACCTAATCGCTGGCGGACCACTCAGTATTTCGTCACGTGACTAGTGTAAGAAAAAGATGTGCTTTGTGCCTTTCCTATAATAATAATGATTTGCAGCAAGACTATAGGAGACAGTATTTCACGTATTCAGATAGTTTGAGTAGCCTACGTTATAATCTTGCAAAAACTTATAAAACGCAACGTGATGGGCAGTGCAGCATTTGCTAACGAGAACGATAATATGTCGTTCCCGACGCGGGTAGCCTGTGCCGCTAAATAAAAATGTGGCACAGGACGATGTGTCGTGCAGAGAGTGCAGGGCGGTTGCGCAGAACAGCTGTGCCCCAGTTGAGGGCTGCATAGCGTGAAAAACAGCTCGTTTAGTTTCTGCGGTCGCCACGATACGGCGTTACAGCGCCCACGGCCGCACTGGGCTCTAGTACCACTAACTCGCTGAAACGAACAAGTGAACGGCGAACTCAGCTGCAGCCTTGACGTGCGGATAAATAACAGAGCTCTCTCTTAGCGGCGAACTTCATCCTAGATTCTGCGCGCTCGAGTGTTCAGAAAACAGTTTTATCCATTACGTCGGCAGTTGTGTCCCAAAATACATCTGCTGTCGGGCGCAGGGCGCTGGGTTAGCAGTTCCGAGCCGACTTCAAAGTTGGCCCCGTTTTAGTGTTTTCTGTACGGAACCCGCTATCCCTATCTACGCTACGTTCAACTAATTTCTCATTGGCTGTCACAACTATCTCCCATTATCACCTGCAGCTTACGAACCATCTATGTGTGCTTCGTTTAATCCTAGTTTACTGCATTATTCACATTTTTAATGTTTTTATCTAATAATGGTGGCGTTAGAAATTCCATAAACTAGTTCCATTATTGTTTACTAATTTATTTTTTCACATAGGAAAGTTCCCATTTTTACAAATATTTTCAAACAGAGCACATACAACTTCATAAAAAGCATTAAAATGTCGTTTAATGTTGTATATTGTTGATGCTGTCCAAAAAAAAATTAAAAAAATTCTTACTTGCCGCTGGATTCAACCTAATTTTATTGCTGTTATGGTTGAAGTTATTTGCAACTGGTCACTATTTATTCTAAATCTATAATCATGACGCAACTAAATTATTTCATTACGCACTTTCATGCACGGTGGATACAAGTATAAAACTAGGAACAGCTGATAATTAATTAATTTTTGTTTTCATGATGTTCATAGATGCGACACAACAAAAAAAGTCAAATATCAACCCAACATCTGGAATAACTTACACTAAGGACACCCATGCCCAAGGGAGGACTCGAACCTCCGACGAGGGGAGCCACGCGAACCGTGGCAAGGCGCCTTGACCGCACTGCTATCACGCGCAGCACATGGGCTTTGGTTCAAATGGCTCTGAGCACTATGGGACTTGACTTCTAAGGTCATCAGTCCCCTAGAACTTAGAACTACTTAAACCTAACTAACCTAAGGACATCACACACATCCATGCCCGAGGCAGGATTCGAACCTGCGACCGTAACGGTCGCGCGGTTCCAGACTGTAGCGCCTAGAACCGCTCGGCCACCCCTGTGCGGCCTGAATGCTTCTACTTCTACTATTAGAACGGCATCTGAAATATGTTATAATTCGATAAGAAAAATAGTCTACTTTGCTTATTTTTATTCACATATGACGTATCGCATTATATTTTTGAGCAACTCTTCCCATTTTCAAAGGTTATTTTTTCCTCAGAAACGGGCGATTTGGGCAATAAGCGATGTAAGTTCGCGAATATCTTGTCGACCCCTTTTGGAGTCTGGGTATTCTGCCGTATATTCATTAATGTCGTTTCTTGTTAATAATGTCAGCCTATTTCCAAGAATTAGTAGCTTTCACTCGGTTAATACTAAACCAAACTAAACTCCGTCCAAACAGACCTTGGAAGGCCTAACGGTACCGACCGGTCGCCGTGTCATCCTCAGCCCACAGGTGTCACTGGATACGGATAGGGAGGGGCGTGTGGTCAGCATACCGCTCTCCCGGCCGTATGTCAGTTTACGAGACCTCAATTAATACTAGGCGGAAATCCAGTCTGCATTTGGGTCACACCTCTTTGACTGTTGTGTAGAAAAGTGTGCAGTGATCTGCTACATCCATTTTCAACAAGCTACCACAAGAGTACAAAAATATTAGCAATAATCGATACCCTCAACATGAAACTCAGGAGTTTCCTCGTGGGTCACTCTTTCTATTCTGTCGAGGAGTTCGTTGAAAAGTTTGGCTAATTCCAATGTTACGTTATTGGTTGAGTGTATAAAAAGTTATACCTTGTAGTCTTTTTACGATTCATAAAATTTTATTTTATCTATTATTACTTTCCTATTGTAATTCTATGTACAGACACGTTGCTCCTCAGTTTGGTCCTACGGATCTAGACGTTTAAAATTAAAAAAAAAAATAAAAATGAAAAACAGGGCAATGCAACAGCTCGCAGTGTGCATGCGTTATTGGAAGAGCACCAGGATGAGTTTACCGTGCTCCCCTGGACTCTAAACTCCACGCTTTTACAGCGAATCAAGAATCTGTCGGTCCACGTCTATAGGGTTCACACCATGTATCCTCAACCGAGAAACCTAGCGCGGCTAGTCACAACACTGGAGTTGACGTGGCTCCACATCCCTGACGGTGCCTCCGTGACTCTCTTCCTACGTGAAATGGTAATTAAATCAAGACCCTAAGCTGTCGACAGGCGCTGATATACATCAACGGGGAACTTGAAAATGTGTGCCCTGACTGGATAGTTAAGGCTAACCGGCCATTGAACTTTTTTCTTCTGTGCTGGATGCATACGCATTGCCCGAACTCTTACGGGACTCGGTAAGATTATCTACCGCGAGTAATGAGTGTAATGGGCAGAGGCACTACGAATGTAGTGTGTGGACATTAAGTTGGGAATGTGGGTCTCACGGGGAGCGTGCAAGGGATAAATCCCTGCAGTCGCACTATCCTCCGCCCCCTCGGTGGCTCAGATGGATAGAGCGTCTGCCATGTAAGCAGGAGATCCCGCGTTCGAGTCCTGGTCGGGGCACACATTTTCAACTGTCCCCGTTGTCCGTTGATGTGTATCAACGCCTGTCGACGGCTTAGGGTCTTGATTTAATTATCATTTCATTCTAAGAGAGCTGCATGGTCACCGATGGTATCTGTTCTTTTGGACATGTCCGGAAGAACATATACCATCTTCATATACTCTTCCTACATGTGTCGCAGCGGTCTGCGCTATTAAAGTTGGTTACTGAGGCTTTTGACAGTTGGGTTACATTAATGTGACTGTACAATGCACAATATTAACACCACGCGTTTCGGAGGATTATACCTCCATCATCAGGTGGACTTACTTCAGTTAACATGACATGGCTGTATTGTGCGTGTAACTTCTGTGTAACGTGTGGCACTGCCTGGCGGAAGAAGCCAACAAGCTAATTTTTTATTGCTGTTTAGCTACGCAGACAAAAGATTCGTGTAACTCCGAGCTTTGTAATGGAACAGCATTTTTGTCTTCTGCTGCCAGTTAGTGAAATAGGTTGCGTAATTGATATAATAAAGTATAACTTACTAAACATGTAGTGGGAAGTATGATATAATAAACGTAACTGGTTACACCAGACTGCATTTTCCATTGAATTTCGTAGCTGTTGCAGTTAAGCCTAACCAGTACTAACCAAATAAATCTTTGTATCGTCGGTAATAAAGTAACAGATAATCGGCCGTACAGCCGGCTAAGGGCTTTGAATAAAAGCGTTACACCCTTCTCGTCGCAAGACAAGCTACTTACTGCACCGAGTAGCCCAGCAGTGAACTTCTTCACCGTCTCTTAACATGGAAGCTGTGAGCCACCCACACTGAACCACCGCCAACAGCAGAGCTGCCGTGAACCCTGCTCAGAACACAGTGTCTGGTAGGCTTTCGAAACTGATCGCGTCGAACCGTGGGCCTCTCAGCAATTTACACTACGCGAAAATAACTTCAATTTTACAAGAAAACAGTTTTACCAGGAAACCGTATAAAACTGTGTACATTAACAGATTTACATCTTCATGTATGCGAACATTGAAAGTAACGCAGAATTGTGGTTCAGCGTTGGTCAAGCGAGATTACATAAAGCAGAACTTAGACACAAGTGGTTTGGACACACATTAACTATAGAATTGGCGAGAGCAGAGACAAGTAGAACAGAAGTGATATCTGGCGTTCCCCAAAGAAGTATCAGAGGACCTCCCCTGTTCCTAATCCATATAAACGATTTAGGAGACTATCTGAGCAGGTCTCTTAGAGTGTTAGCATATGATGCTATCATTTGTCGCCTGTAAATTCAATAGAGGATCAAAGCCAATTGCAAAATGCTTTAGACAAGACATCTCTATGGTGCAAAAATTGCAATTGGCTCCAAATAATAAAAAGTGTGAGGTCATCCACGTGAGTAGTAAAATGAATCCGTTAAATGTCCGTTAAATGTTGTAGCTCTGAGTGCATTATGTCGAAGCTAAGTGAATTCGAACGTGGGAAAATTGTTGGTGCTCGCATGGTGGGCGCTTCCGTAACCAAAGTGACCGAAATGTTTGGTGTTTGAAGAGGCACCGTATCGAAGACTTATACGGCGTACAGGAAAAGCGGAAAAATTTCATCCGCTACGTCACAACGCGGACGAAAGTGTGTATTAAGTCATTGTGGCAGACGATCACTGAAGAGGACTGTGGTGAACAACAAGGAGACGACAGATGCAAATGTCACTGCAGAACTGAATGTCGCACAGGCGAATTGTAGTAGCATCGAAACAACACAAAAAGAGAGCTCTATAAGCAGAGAACCACAGGGCGAGATGGTATTCCAAAACCACTCATCAGTGACGTAAATACGGTAACAGGAGAAAGTTGTACCAAAGCCATAAAACCTGGAGTCTAGAGCAATGGAGGCAAGCCATTTGGCCAAGCGTATCTTGTCGCACGCTGTTTCTAATCTTTGGCCGGATTTATGTCCCCGGAGTGAAACTTGTCGGTCGTTTGGCAATGATGTGGGCTGCACGTCGTGATATTCCAAGGGCCCCATGGTTACTCTGCAACGCCGTATTACTTCCAAGGATTATGCGACCGTTTTGGACGATCAGGTCCATCCCATGATACAATGTTTCTTCCCCAATAGTGATAGCGTTTTCCAAAATGGCAGGACCCCTGTCCAAATAGCTCATATCGTCCAGGACTCGTTTCGTGAGCATGAGGATGAACTGTCACATCTCCCCTGGCCAACACAGTCACCAGATCTCAATATTATTGAGCTTCTGTGGTGTAATTTCGAGAGAAGGGTGCGTCATCTCTATCCACCTCCATCAACGTTACCTCAGCTTGCCACTATTTTGCAGGAACTATTGCATAAGATTTCTTTGAAAACCATACATGATGTATTTATCCATTCCAAGATGACTGGAAACTGTTTTGAACGCCAATGTGTTTCCCACACCGTATGAGACACGGTAACGTGTTGTGTTTTTAGCATTTCTGTATCGTTGTCCAACCGCTGTAGAAGTAAGCAGCCCAAGTAAGCCTGAAGAGAAAAACCGAGCGGACCTGGCCAGTAGGAAGACCGAAACAGTGGTGGATGGACGTTATAAACACGGACACTGGAGCGAGAGGAGCATCACTCGACAATCTCACGAACAATATAATTTATCTTGTTAGGAAGATGAGGAGGAGGCTTGCAAAAATGGGTCAAATGGCTCTGAGCACTATGGGACTTAACTTCTGAGGTCATCAGTCCCCTAGAACTTAGAACTACTTAAACCTAACTAACCTAAGGACATCACAAACATCCATGCCCGAGGCAGGATTCGAACCTGCGATCGTAGCGGTCGCGCGGTTCCAGACTGTAGCACCTAGAATCGCTCGGCCATCCCGGCCGGCGGAGGTTTGCACACAGCATCCACGAAACTGGTGATGTTCAAGGATGATGGGGAAGTTAAACATAAATTAATGTACACTGTATCTGGTAGCCTCTATCTCGCAAAAACATATTTTCCACGTCTCGTCGTATCATTTCCTCTCTGGGTGCTGAGTAACTCTTGTAGTACCAAAGCACCTTAGCGACATTTTTGGCTTAAAGGACAGCGTGGTACGGTATAATACCATGCCAACGCAAACAGCTAGGTAGGCGTCTTTGAGCAATGTTAGAAAGCTTACCGAATGCTGCCCTGCTTTTAACGTCCACGTACACAAAAAACGTAAACTTGTTGCTTTACACAGCTTTGCGGTTTGCTAGAAACATTCTTTTCTTGTAAAAAGGGAAGAGTTTGGGTAGAGAGGCAATTTCTCGCAACTGCAACTGCTTCTGGCACTTTCTCGGGCGTACCAGGTAGCTTCGCATCCAAAGTGCAGCGGACTCGCCCGAGGGCAACGAGTGCGAAGACGCCACACGTTGCTGCGCGCAGCGGAACAGACCATCTGCGCCAACATTGCACCGTAGCTGAAGCACGTTTATGAGAAACGAACCTCGCTCGCCTTACTGCGATCCCATTCTGGTTCCGCCCCACTTTGCTCTTCTCCAGCCTTGGGAAGATAATTTTTTGTATGGGCAAAATACACTGAGGCGACAAAAGTTGCAGAATAGCTCCTAATATCGTGTTGGACCTTCTTTTGCTCGACATAGTGCAGCAGTTTGATGTGACAATGATTCAACAAGTCGTTGGAAGTTCCCTGCAGAAATATTGGGCCATGCTGTAATTATGCCCCATAAATGTTCGATGGAGTTTCATGTTCGGCGATCTGGGTGGCCAAATCATTCTCTCGAATTGATCAGAATGTTCTTCAGACCAACTGCGAACAATCGTGGCCCGATGACATAGCGCATTGTCACCTATAAAAATTCTAGCGTTGTTTGGGAGCAAGAAGTCGATGAATGGATGCAAATGGTCTCCAAGTACCCGAATATAACCATTTTCAGTTGATCTTGTGTACGAGATAATACCTTCATCTGTATATGTTCTTCTCAAATGGTTCAAATGGCTCTAAGCGCTATGGGACTTAACATCGGAGGTCAGAAGTCCGCTAGACTTAGAACTACTTAAACCTAACTAACCTAAGGACATCACACACATCCATGCCCGAGGCAGGATTCGAACCTGCGACCGCAACAGCAGCGCGGTTCCGAACTGAAGCGCCTAGAACTGCCCGGCCACAGCGGCTGGCATGTACTTATCGCTGTCCCATGAATTTTATCGCCTCAATGTATAACTAATATTGATGGATGCAAAGAAATAAGCTGGTTAAATTTTAATGAAGATGATGTAATATAGACTTGATGACTGAGGTGATAGTTTTTTCTTTTCCTTGTTGGTATCTAATGCCTCTTTTGAGCCAAGCTGTTATATCGATAACTAATAAACAACAGTTAGTTCCCAACGTCACAGAACATTATACCATCAAAATTAACACTATATTAATGAACACTCGAAAAATTTACGACTGCAGTAAGGTATAAAACACGACATCTTGCACTTAATTTGGTATGAAACATACTAGTGGAGTCTAATAACTGTAATGCATAACCTATACATTACGACCTCTTTTGAATAAATATGGGGTAGTACAGTTTACGACGGTTTAATAACAATGTACCATTTTCCTCCCTTTAGTGTTCTAGGGTTAAAGAAGTATTTCCACGACGACTAAGAAGATGTGTAAGTGCATGGCTGTCTTAATTTGTTATTATCGGAGATAAACTGCAGCTGATGTCAGCAAAGGATAGTAGATTTATACCTACAACAGAACATTTCTAGAATCACGTCGATTTATGCAATCGAAGAGGATTTTTTTGTTGGGTACATCTCTTCTCTCTGTCCAATTTTCTGTCGAATTTTCTTAGTAGGTTTTGTCTGAATGCTAATGTCTTGCTCACGATTTAATTATTTATTGGGTGCACTTCTGAGAATTAATAATAGTGATAACTGGGGACTACTCACTGTAAAGATGACTCGCTGAGCTGCAGTTAAGCACAACGAAAAAACACTTACACATTAGCTTTCGGCCAAAGCCTTCTTTCGAAAATCTCGGACAGGAGCTGCCGGAGATGGCGGTCATGAGTGCGTGAGGTGTGCTTGCTTGTATACATGATTGTGTGCGTGTTTACTTTCCTGAATAAGGCTTTGGACGAAAGCTAATGTGTAAATGTATTTTCCATTGAGCCTGTCTGTAACTCAATGTGTCACCTTTACTGTGAGTAGCAATCTAGTTTTTCCTTATAGGATTGATTTTCCAACCTAGAGTCCTGGAGATTCATTTGTTTGATAACTGAGAACTATTAATCTGCGATTCCGCCGCGCGGTCTTGGGCGTCTTGTCACGGTCCACGCGGCTCCCCCGTCAGAGGTTCGAATCTTCCCTCGGGCATGGGTGTGTATGTTGTCCTTAGCGTAGGTTAGCTTAAGTTAGATTAAGTAGTGTGTAAACTTAGGGACCGATTACCTAAGCAGTTTGGTCCCATTAGATCTTACCACAAATTTACGATTTACAATTCTGCGATCTCTTTGCCAGATACTGAGCGAATTGGGCAGTGGTTAGCAGAATAAACACGCACTCGGAGGGACGACGGTTCAAATCTCCCGGCGGCCATCCTGATTTAGGTTTTCCGTAATTTTCCTACATCGCCTTAGGCAAATACTGGGATGATTTTCTTTGAAAAAGGCACGGCCGGTTTCGTTCCCTGTCCTTCCCTAATCCGAGCTTGTGTTCCGTCTCTAATGACCTCGTTATCGGCGGGACTTTAATCTGTAATCTATTTACCTCATATCTTGCCAAATGCGTATTGCAGTGCAAAACGGAAGGCTTTCTGTTGGTCGGTCGGGAGAACGCGTAGCACCTGCCTCTTATCTGACATTAGGTGATGCAACCCTTTAAACTGATGGCGGCTGAAAAGCCCGGCCACTATGTTAGTATATTACATGGTATTTAGTTTATACGACCATATCTTATACGTACTCGAATGTCATTATTTCTCCTAATGCTTTACGGCGGGCATATTACTGTCGCTTTCTGTCACTGGACGTATCGCATTCTTGCTACAAAAGTAACACATCGCAAAATATCAGATTTTCCATAAGTCACGACAAACGTTTTTGGCATTAATGAAACATTATATAAACAAACAAATTTATGTGCACTAACAAGAATGGATACAACACCAGGATCATGTGGCGTTTCAGTCATTTCTAACATTAACCTCAAATATCTGCCCTTTGTTTTAGTTACGTCACTTTTTAGGTCTTGAAGATAGATATAGCTGTTGATTGTTTCCAGTTTTCATACTTTTATAGAATGAAACATATACATATGTCACCTTTAATTTTCTGTTTATACTTATTAATAATGTTTTATTTCTAATTAAGTCGTCCATTGCGAAGGATAGATTTTGACTAATAAGTTTTTGGTGTCCATTGCTGCAAACACATTACGTTTCTGGAGATTAGATATACTTAACAAAATCTTTCACAAATTCAGATGTATAAGTCAAATAATAGTATCTTTTACCAATACAAAAGTCTAACAGCTATTACACACTAAAGTGACTGAGTCTTAATGAACAGTTCAAATATTCAACGAATACTTAGAACGTCTCAATAATACGAACTGTTTTCAGGCAGAAAATGTCACTTCTGTCTCCTTCAGAACAGCTAGTAGTAACAATTGATGCTATTTCACTAAATGATTTCATTATGGATGATGCATTCCTATGCGAATGTAGCTCATGAAGTATTTTATTATGTTCTCCCTTTGGTGCCTCATCACTTGGATTTGTTACATGGGCTTCTTTTCCATGAATACATTCCAGATTAGCAAGATGTCCGACCTCAGTATTAACGTGCAATATGACAGGCAGACACTGATGACATCATGCTTCCACATGAAAAAGAACAGAAAAGGAAATGTATGAGTATATTCTTAAGAATTGATAAAACCCAAAACATCGTAATCTACTTCTTGAAAACTGACACAATTGAGAACGTTAGAAAATAATTCTTCTAAAGTGAAGCAACTCAAAATATCAACAATACATCATCGCAAATAATACAATTGGTGCTATAGTCAAAAGTATCGTGTTTACTTGAAGAGCTAACAATTGTTACATTAGAAAATTAGGAATTTTTTACGGCCAAAGCACAGAAATTGGACTCTTCAGTTTATTCGTTAAAACTGACGTAACTCGAAATACCCTGAAATGATTCTTCAAAATGAGCGCACTCTATATTATTTAACCGTTCTACGCTTACCATGATCGACTAAAGAGACAAATAGAAGTATCACGCTGCTTTTTATGTGACTCCAGTCGGAAGGAACGACACAATTCAAAATAACACTGTTTTGAACTTCTTAACTACGATAAGTTCGCTGTGGAATTCACTACTCAACTAACAATGGAACGCTCTTTCTGTTATGGGTATTTTCCATATCAAAAAATAAAACTGTCCTCTAACGATCAAATTATGAAGTTACAGTAATGCACTTTTGATGAGTAGTCAGAAATCGTTTCTTCAACTCTGTCACATTACAGTCTCAGAAACGAACATTTTTGAGTTGGGTAACTTTTGTAGCAAGGGTGCGATATGATGGTGTGACTAGTCGACACTGGACAAACTTCCTTGTCTGTCGCCGTTACCGTTGTTATGTGGGCCAACAGGGAAAGCAAATAGAGTACAGCTACGGCACCGCGTACCGGCGTGGCCGTACCGTAAACTACTGTAGCGCTGCACGACCTGACGGATATGGAGCTCTACTGGACAACGGATGCCGGAAACATAGCGTCCGATTTTCGCTGTGATATTTGAAGGTTATGGAACACACGGGTAGCGATGTGTCTTTGAGACAGTCGGCAACTTTTCGCTTCCGCGGCTGTAGAAATCACCTGCCTTTCGAGACTAACAACTAAAGTCGAGCCATATTCCATCCGTAAACGAAGTTCCTTGAAGGTAGTTCGGTAGAGAGCGGAAAAAGGTGAACATCTGAGGGCGCAAGATCAGCTGAACAAGATGGGTGCGGAATGACTTCTCAACTCAACTCCTGCATAGAGTTTTTTCTTACAAGGGAACCTCCCCATCGCACGCCCCTCAGATTTAGTTATAAGTTGGCACAGTGGATAGGCCTTGAAAAACTGAACACAAATCAATCGAGAAAACAGGAAGAAGTTGTGTGGAACTATGAAAAAAATAAGTAAACTATACAAACTGAGTAGTCCATACGGAAAATAGCCAACATCTAGGAGAATGTAAGCTCAGGAGCGCCGTGGTCTCGTGGTTAGCTTGAGTAGCTACGGAGCGAAAGGTCCTTGGTTCGGTGGACTCCCCCCTGTGCCTCAAGTGCAATGTCGAAGATACAGATTTACATCGTTTTGAGTGTGGGCCAGCAGCAGCTGTCTGGACCCTCGTACAGAAGATTGTGGCTTTCTACCTCCGAGTACCACCACATCACGTTTCTCCCACAATGATGATATATCCCGACACGGCCTACTTTCCATCGGCTAAGTGGCACGCCATCACCTGGATCAGTGGCATGGCTGTCAACTACCTCTTCCGGGACGACATCGTCGATCCGGCGGACTTTTGGACACGCCTCCAAGTACATCACCACACCCTTCGCCGGAATCGACACTATCGGGCCACTTTCGCGAACTATTTACAGAGCATTTTCACCAACCCGCTGGAATCTCAACGAACCGTGCCAGCCAAGACTGGACGATCCCACGTTCCCCTTCAATGATCAATGATAGAATGCATTTTGTTCTGCTGGCGCGCCAAAGTGGAGCATGGCGTGGAAAGTATTCCTATTTTATGTCATTTCTCTTTTCTCCTCCTCTTCTAAATTTGTTTTTCTCCTTACACATGTTTATCCATTTCACACATAGCTCTCTATCTGCAGCCTATTTGTTTTCTTTCTCTTGTGCTCCCAAAAAAAAAAAAAATGCTGCTGATGGTGAGACTGTATACTCATTTATGTTTAAAAAACATAAAAATACACAAGAAGGCCGTTGCGGAAATATAGCTACCTTTTATGTTTTACGTTTTCAAAGGATATTGTGTTATTTTATGAAGAACGTCGTCTTTTATTTTCATACCCAAGAGGTCTTTGTTTTCTTAAAAAAAATAAAAAAAAGGCTTGCCTCAACTGAAAATTTTGCTTCCTTTATTTTCGCAAAGTTATGATCTGTCCGTTCGTTCATTGATGTCTCTGTTCACTGTAATAAGTTTAGTGTCTGTGTTTTGCGACCGCACCGCAAAACCGTGCGATTAGTAGACGAAAGGACGTGCCTCTCCAATGGGAACCGAAAACATTTGATCGCAAGGTCATAGGTCAACCGATTCCTCCACAGGAAAACGCGTCTGATATATTCTATACGACACTGGTGACGGCAAGTGCGTCACATGACAGGAATATGTTGTCGACCCACCTAACTTGTACACTTAGCGAATGAGTAAAAAGATTCTTCTACCTTGCCCGATTTAGGTTTTCTTGTGGATGTGATAATCACTCCCAAAAAAGTGATGAAAACATAAGAGTTTGTCACATGAACTGAAAATAAAAAATTAAACTTTTCACTCGAGGGAAGACTTGAACCTAGGACCTCTCGTTGCGTAGCTGCTCTCGCTAACCACGGGACCACTGCGCTCCTTGCGTCTCAACCTCCTTGATGTTGCTTATCTTTGCATGGACTACTCAGTTTGTATATTTTGCTTATTTTTTTCATAGTTCCACACAACTTCTTCCTGTTTTCTCGATTGATCTGTGTTCAGTTTTTAAGGCCTATCCACTGTGCCTACTTATAACTAAATCTGAGGGGGGTGCGATGGGGAGGTTTCCTTGTTAGTGTAGTAGAATGCGGGCGGCCGTTATCGTGCGGTAGCATCACCGCACACAGTCTTCCTGGTCGTTGTTCTTGGATTGCATCTACAAGACGACTCAGTTGTTGACAGTAAATGTCAGCAATGATGGTTACACATGGAGGAAGCAATTCATAGTACGCCACACCGTCGGTAACCCATCAGCTGCATAACATCATCTTTTGTGGAAGCACGCAGGTGTTTCTGCTGGGAGTTGCTACTTTTTCTGGGCTCAACCTTTCTTTTGTTTTCCTTATATTAGTATAATAACATTTCTCGTCACCATTAACGATAAAGGGTAGGAATGGTCGGCGTTTTCCACGAGTCAACTGATGACGACCAAGCACAGATGCACGTATGCCTGATTTTTGCCTTAGAGCGTACACCCGATTTTTTAACCTTTCCCATTGCATGAAAATGTCGCACGATGGTCGAATGATCACAGTTCATCACGTTTGCCAGTTTACAAGTACACTGACGTGGATCATTGTGGATTAATGCGTTTAAACGATCTTCATCAAATCCCGAAGGTCTTCCTGAACGTGGAGAGTCACTAATGTCAAAACGATCTTCCTTAAAACGAGAAAACCATTTTTTTCCGTGCTCTGTCCAATGGTATTATCCCCATATACGGCGCAAATGTTTCTAGCTTCCTCCTCTGCTGTCTCCCCTCTACTGCACTCAAACAGAAGAACAGGTAGGAAATGTTCCGATTTCTCCACCTGGTACTCCATTTTCTAACGTCCAGAGCTCCATTCATTATAGCAAAATGGAAACCCAAATAGTAAAAGTTAACAAGTAAAAACTGACAGCCGGCCGCGGTGGCCGTGCGGTTCTAGCGCTGCAGTCCGGAACCGTGGGGCTGCTACGGTCGCAGGTCCGAATCCTGCCTCGGGCATGGATGTGTGTGGTGTCCTTAGGTTAGTTAGGTTTAAGTAGTTCTAAGTTCTAGGGGACTGATGACCTAAGATGTTAAGTCCCATAGTGCTCAGAGCCATTTGAACCAACCAGAAACTGACAATTGATGAATAAATCCTTACCAATCGAGATACCACCATGGAAAACAAAAACGCTACTATATCGTTCACACGAATCTGTCACAACAATCTGAAGATATCAAGCGTTGCGATGGCTATAATGTGCATCCTCCCTGCACTTTTAGGTCGCTATGACATGAGGGACACTAGTGGCGCCACTAGTTACATCGCTAGCTGCCAGAGGTTTTACGAACCAGGCAGCTTGCAGAGCTAGGCTCACTTCTTTTCGGGAAATAGTCAGGTGAGAGAGTGACATGAAAATTACTTCTTCTCACTCCCAAAAGGTTAGGAAAATGAGAAAATATGTAATGTAACGATCTTTTCACACACAGTTTCTCCTCGAATTATAGAATGAGCTTCTCTACAATATTGTGCCAAGAACTTCATTCCTCTGTTTTGTCCGAGTATACCTGTGTTAGGCATCCCAGACTGCAGGTTTCTTTTTAATCTCAAAATTATGTTTCCTGTATTTCTTCGACTTTCTAACAGTTTATTTATTTCCCTCGCTTTTCGGTCTACATTATTTGGTGCTTCCGTATTTACTTACTTATTAAAAAATAACAACGTGGGAACGCACCGCACCAAACATCATATTTACTACATTGTAGCAACAGCTTATTGAATGACTGTGAGGCTGAGAGCACTTACTCGAGTGACGTATCGTATGCGGGGAGGGGGGGAGGAGGGGGGAGGGAATGTCGGGGGAATGTGGCGCCACTAACCCACAATGGCTAATGGGAACCACATACCGCAGTGTTCCATGCGGACCTCGGGAACTTTCAAATGGACAGAGCTGTTGACGGGCCACTCAGATAGTACACTGAGGTGACAAAAGTCATGGGATGCCTCCCAATACCGTGTCGGATCTCCTTTTGCCCGGCTTAGTACAGCGATTCGACGTGGCATGGATTTAACAAGTCGTTGGAAGTCCCCTGTAGAAATACTGAGCCATTCTGTACATAACTGCGAAAGCGTTGCCGGTGCAGGATTTTGTGCACGGACTGACCTCTCGATTACGTCCCATAGTGTTTGATGGGATTCATGTCGGGAGATCTGGGTGGCCAAATCATTTGCTCGAACTGTCCAGAATGCTCTTCAAATCATTTACCAACAATTGTTCAAAAATGGCTCTGAGCACTATGGGACTCAACATCTTAGGTCATAAGTCCCCTAGAACTTAGAACTACTTAAACCTAACTAACCTAAGGACATCACACACACCCATGCCCGAGGCAGGATTCGAACCTGCGACCGTAGCAGTCCCGCGGTTCCGGACTGCAGCGCCAGAACCGCTAGACCACCGCGGCCGGCACCAACAATTGTAACCCGTTGATATGGCTAACTGTCATCCATAAAAATTTCATCATTGCTTGGAAACCGGAAATCCATGAACGGGTGCAGATAGCCGAACGTGACCATTTCCAGTCAATGATCGGTTCATTTGGACCAGAGGATCCAGTATATTCCATGTAAACAGAGCCCAAACTATAATGGGGCCACCACCAGCTTGCACAGTGCCTTGTTGACAACTTGGCTCGATGGCTTCGTGGGTTCTGCGCCACACTATAACCCTACCATCAGCTCTTGTTAACTGAAATCTGGACTCATTTGACCAGACCACGGTTTTCCAGTCGTCTAGAGTCAAACCGATATGGTCACGAGCCCAGGACAGGCGCTGTGGGCGACATCGTGCTGTTAGCAAAGACACTCGCGACAGTCGACTGCTGCCATAGCCCACTAACCCCAAATTTCATCGCACTGCCCTGACGGATACTTTCGTCCTACGCCCAAAATTGATTCCTGCGGTTATTTCAAGCAATGCTGCTTGTCTGTTAGCACTGACAGCTCTACGGAAACGCCACTGCTCTCGATCGTTAAGTGAAGGCCGTCGGCTACAGCAGTGACCTTTGTGAGAGGTAATGCCTAGAATTAGGTATTCTCCACACAATCTTGAAACGGAAGATCTCCGAACATTGAATTCCCTAACGCTTTCCAAAATGAAATATCCCATGTGTCTAGCTGTAGCTACTACTCCGCGTTCAAAGTCTGTTGATTGCTGTCGTGCGGCCATAATGACGTCGGAAACTTTTTCACGTGGATCGTCTGAGTACAAGTGACAGCTCCGCCAATGCACTGCCCTTTCATACCTAGTGTACGCGATACTGTATATGTGCATATCGGTATCCCACGAATTTTGTCACCTCAATGTGTATCAATGGCGCCGTCGCTGCCCGTAACACACAATGCATCGAACCCTGTGGCATTTAACGGCTGCACCTGAACCCAGCGGTCTCAAAGATGTATGCTACTTTTTGAAACTCTAGTTGGTCTTCATACGTGATGTTTTGGAATTTTTGTCGTCTACTTTCAAGTTACGACACTTCCTTGTTAATGTTGGTGGTAGAGAGAATACCTAATCCAGTCATATTCCCATACCCTGTCTTAAAGGTAGGCTCTAATCTGTCACATTTACGCAGACCTGCTCTAATTTTAAATGAAACAAAAGGTCGTAGATAGCTGTGGTAAGAAAACACCGTTGCCCTATTTATCATGGTGGCAAATGTTCCACAAATAGCAGGGACAGTGCAGGTGGTGCCGCTCAAAGTGAGCGACGTCTGTGGAGGTGGCGCATAGAATTCATCATAATCACCATTCATGTACATTGACGGGAAAAAGCATCGAAAAACGAAGAGGGAGTTGTGCAATAAAGTTGGTAGGCGTGTTTCTACATCTGAAAGATGATGCCTATTCAACTTTCGCGCCAGTCTCATAACAGTGGTGCTACTAGTGCCACTATGAGGACGCAACTCAGGTTTACTTTAAATACGCGCTGTAACGGTCGTGAGGGTTGTTACCTTTGGGATTGGACGTTGTGAGTTGATGTTAATAAAGAATTCTTTAAGGCGACAAAGGCGCCATTATCGACACGTCTCTGAGTTTGAATGAGATCTTGTATTAGGGCTACGAGGAGCTGGATGTTCCTTCTGCGATACTCCAGAAAGACTTGCCAGGAGTGTAAACTGTACATGCCTGCTGGCAGCATTTATTACATGAATGTATGGTTGCAAGAAGACTGGGCTCTGGACGGCAACATGGCACCACCGGGAGGAGAGACCATCGTGATCAGCGCATGGCTCTGGCAAATCGTACTGCATTTGTAGCAGCAATTTGAGCAGCAGTTGGCACTACAGTGACACAGCAAACCGTTGTAAATCGGTTACTTCAAGGACAACTCAGAGCCAGACGCCTTGTAGCATGCGTTCCACTGATCCCAAACCACGGCGATTTCCGCATTTGGTGGTGTCAAGCGAGAGCTCATTGGAGGGCAGGGTGGTGGTTCGTAGCGTTTTGCTGATGAAATCTGGTTCTTTCTTGGTGCCAGTGATTGCTATGTGATAGTTAGGAGGTCATATGAGGACCTGCAACCAACCTCTTAGTGTGGCCGCCCGAGGTGACCGAGCGGTTCTAGGCGCTACAGTCTGGAACCGCGCGACCGCTACGGTCGCAGGTTCAAATCCTGCCTCGGGCATGGAAATGTGTGGTGTCCTTAGGTTAGTTAGGTTTAAGTAGTTCGAAGTTCTAGGTGACTGATGAAGTTAAGTCCCATAGTGCTCAGAGCCATTTGAACCATTTGAGCCAACCTCTTAGTGTGCTAGACACACTGAACCTAAACCTGAAGTTATGGTCTGGTGTACTTAGCCCAAGCACCCTGGCTGGAAATTTGTACGTCAGTCTGGTGACTCGACATGTTGTGCTGCCATTCATGAACAACATTCCAGGGAGTGTTTTGCAAGAGGATAGCACTCGCCTACATACCGCTGTTGTAACCCAACGTGCTCTATAGAGTGTCGACATAATCCCTTGGCCTGCTCGATCACCGGATTTATCTCCAATCAAGCACATATGGGACATCATCGAACGATTACTTCATCCAGAAACAGCTTAAACCGTCTGTGTATTGACCGACTAAGTGCAACGGGCGTGGAACTCCATCCCACAAACTGATATCTGGCATCTATACAACACAATACATGCACGTTTGCATGCTTGCACTCAACATTCTGGAGGCTACACAGGTTATTAGTGTACCAGCATTTCACATTTGCAATGGCTTATCTCGAGAGTACATTAACCTGTGATCTTGCAATATTCATCACTTAAATATCTTACCTAGAAAAACGTATTCCACAAACTGCATTACTCTACAAAAATTACTTTTTGATGTTGCAATTTTTTTTTCATCAGTCTAGTTGCCGTTGGACATGGCGGCGGTTGCGAGTAAACATGTATCCTCATTCCCAATACTGGAATTGTCGGTAATCGTCATATTTGATACTGTATGCGCATGACCGAATAACGTCGATCTCTCTACACGAAAATCTGCCTTCAGCAGGCCCGTGGATTTCCTTTCCTCTCAACGAATTTGAAGATCTATTTCAGTAGTATACTCGTTGCTCGGCAACAGTAGCGGCTGTTAGCTGTGGTGATGACGATGTGTAGTGTGGATATAATTCTTGCAGTATCTTCTTCAGTGTGTATTGATGTACGTTGTGATGATGCTGTTTATGTTTCAGCATTGGTACTGCTAGCGAAGGCAATGAAAAAGAAATGCCGATTAGCTATTGTCACACATACAAAGCTGCTTAACTGTGATAGGACTCAAAAAATTGTTCAAATGGTTCTGAGCACTATGGGACTTAACATCTGAGGTCATCAGTCCCCTAGACCTTAGAACTACTTAAACCTAACTAACCTAAGGACATCACACACATCCATGCCCGAGGCAGGATTCGAACCTGCGACCGTAGCGGTCGCGCGGTTCCAGACTGAAGCGCCTAGAACCGCTTGGCCACATCGGCCGGCCGATAGGACTCAGCGGACGAGCATGTATGTGGAAAAAAGGGTAGGTTCATAAGGAATCAGCCGTCGGCTTTGACCACTAAAGTAGTAATAGATGCTGCGACGTCACTTCTTAGCGCGCATTTTCGCCCAGTCAACGAAGATCGCAAACGTTCGAATAGGGTAAAGAATTCGCGTAGTCGCAAATCTTTGTGCAGTGGTAGGGGGAGGGCCATGAACAACATATTAAAACTTCCCGCCAGTGGGATGTGAGCGTGGGATGGGGATGCATTTAAAGGTAGTTTTACCGCGGGTTAAAGCGAAAATGTTTCCCAGTGCAAAATTAAACTACATCAAATTTCCTTCGCGAAAGTTCACTAGGACTAATATTTTTCTCATTGCAGGAGATGAAGTAATAACAGATTATGTACAATAGCTTCTTAATGATGTAAAATAAATGTTTATTGTTAAATGAAGTGAATTAAGAGCAAATATTAAATATATGTAGCACGCCTAAGTGCAGGAGACTCATAATAAGAAATAAATTATGTTCTGGTGTCGTAGGATGGTGGGGTGGGGAACGACTGATAGAAGCGTGAGGGAAGACGTCTCTGGACTGTTGCCATGCAATTCCCTCCTTCACAGGTCTGCAAACTGGAGAGCGATCAGCTTATTCCCCAGTCTATCTATCCCACTACAGCTCTGTTTGTAAGCACGCACGTCAAGATGTGGCGACGTACTCCGACTTGCCTCACCACCCTACTAGTGACACCCTTCACCCTTACTCCGAGCTCTCTCGTTGCCCCACTGCCGCTCACAGACGTCCCAGCGCCCTTTTTCTATTGATGCTATTTCTTCCTCGAGTACGAGTACAGTTACATTCGGACCGCACTTCTCCTTCCATGTCTACCGAAGGCCAATATAGTGTATTCTTCGCTGCATCCACGACTTCCACCGAATGTGATTGGGAAAAAAAAAAAAAAAAAAAGAAAAAGAAAATCCTCATCCGGTGGAGTGCCGTGTAGAGGGCAGTGCACGCCCCTTCTCTTGGGTTAGATGTACAATCCACCTGGTATGTGACAATTAATGGGAAGCAGGTATGCCAGTCGCGTCTTCACCGCATACATCTGACGGCATCACCATTATGTACCACGCCTGGCGTGTAAGTCCACGATGGCCATTACTTGTCTACGACGAGGCGAGCGATGTTTGTCTTTTAGTCTACCAGATGTCGGCATTCATCACACGCACGACTCCTAACAGCATCACCGGACAAACGTTACTCTCCCCGGACATGAACTATTTTTCCGCGGACGAAGACCACTCAGCCACTTGGATTAGCGGAGAGCTGTCCGTTACCTGTTTAGTGGCGGTGAAAAATCAGCCCCCGATTTCTGGCAATACCTTAACGACCAACATTGTGTAGTTGTTAAGAACCGTAAGACCAACAATATTTCTCGAACTTTCTCCGGAGTGCTTCCCGCAACCTCCCTTGCAGCTGGATCATCCATACTAGGAACAGCTGACATACGTTCCTTCTTCCTTTTTTACTGATTCGATCCCCTCAACGGTTATTCATACACACTTGCATTAAGACTTGCACCAATGATCAACTGATGGATCGCCAGTCTTTGCGAGGACGTGCTGGTGCGACCAAGATGGATGTTTTTCTAAAAAAGGTTCCTTCCTTGTATCCTTCTTTCCTGTTTTTGGTAGCTGTTACTGGTGTCTTTACTGACAGAGGCCAATGCCTAAAGTGGTGGAGCTGTTTTGGGGCTTCTTCTTAAGTTTAGGGTAAAAACTGCGCGATAGCATTGGCTTTTTTCATTTTTTTTGTAGGTTTCAGTAGCTCAGTAATATGAGAACAAAGTAAAAAAAAGAAGAAAATACAACGTACCATCAAGCAATTACATCAATATCTACATAGATACTCCGCAAGACATCGTACGGCGCGTGGCGGAGGATACCTAGTTCACTAGGACTAATTCATTTCCCTTCCTGTTCCGAAAGCAAATAGAGCGAGGGAAAAACGACTGTCTACATGCCTTCGTATGAGCCGTTAATTCTTGTATCCTATCTTTATGGTCCTTACGCGGAATGTACATTATGTGATCAAAAGTATCCGGACATCTGGCTGAAAATGGCTTACAAGTTCGTGGCACCCTCCATCGGTAATGCTGGAATTCAATATGGTGTTGGCCCACCCTTAGCCATGATGAAAGCTTCCACTCTCGCAGGCATACATCCAATCAGGTGCTGGAAGGTTTCTTGGGGAATGGCAGCCCATTCTTCACGGAGTGCTGCACGGAGGAGAGGTATCGATGTCGGTCGGTGAGGCCTGGCACGAAGTCGGCGTTCCAAAACATCCCAAAGGTGTTCTATGGGATTCAGGTCTGGACTCTGTGCAGGCCAGTCCATTACAGGGATGTTATTGTCTTGTAACGACTCCGCCACAGGCCGGGCATTATGAACAGGTGCTCGATCGTGTTGAAAGATGCAATCGCCATCCTCGAATTGCTCTTCCAAAGTGGGAAGCAAGAAGGTGCTTAAAACATCAATGTAGGCATGTGCTGTGATAGTGCCACGCAAAACAACAAGGGGGCAAGCCCCCTCCATGAAAAACAAGACAACACCATAACACCACCGCCTCCGAATTTTACCTTTGGCACTACACATGTTGGCAGATGACGTTCACCAGGCATTCGCCATACCCACACCCTGCCATCGGATTGTCACATTGTGTACCGTGATTCGTCACTCCACACAACGTTTTTCCTTTGTTCAATCGTCCCAATGTTTACGCTCCTTACACAAAACGATGCGTCGTCTGGTATTTATCGGCGTGATGTGTGGCTTATGAGCAGCCGCTCGACCATGAAATCCAAGTTTTCTCACCTCCCGCCTAACTTTCATATTTCTTCTAGTGGATCCTAATGCAGTTTGGAATTGCTGTGTGATGGTCTTGATAGATGCCGGCCTATTACACATTACGACCATCTTCAGTTGGCGGCGGTTTCTGTCAGTTAACAGACGAGGTCGGGGTGTACGCTTTTGTGCTGCACGTGTTCCTTCACGATTCCACTTCACTACCACATCGGAAACAGCGGACCTAGGGATGTTTAGTAGAGTGGAAATCTAGCATACAGACGTATGACACAAGTGACACCCAATCACCTGACCAAGTTCGACGTCCGTGAGTTCCACGGAGCGCCCCATTCTGCCTATGTCTAATGACTACCGAGATCGATGATATGGAGTACCTGGCAATGGGTGGCAACAATGCACCTAATATGAGAAACTTACGTTTCTGGGGGTGTCCGGATACTTTTGATCACTTAGTGTATGTTGGTGGCAGTAGAATCGTTCGGCAGTCAGTTTCAAATGCCGGTTCTCTAAATTTTCTCAACGGTGTTTCTCGAAAAGAACACCGCCTTCCCATTTGAGTTCCCGAAACATCTCCGTAACACTTACGTGTCGTTCGAACCTACCGGTAACAAATGCGGCAACCCCCTCTGAATTGCTTCGGTATTTTCCCTCAATACCACCTGGTACGAATCCCAAACATTCAAGCAGTACTCAAGATAGGTCGCACGAACGTTTTATGTGAGGTCTCCTTTACAGGTGAACCACTCTTTCCTAAAATTCTCGCAATAAACCGAAGTCGACCATTCGCCTTCCCTACCACAGTTTACAGATGCTCGGTCCACTTCATACCGCTTCGTAACGTTACGCCCACATATTCAAACGACTTAACTGTGTCAAGACGTTCACTGCTAATACTGTATCCGAGCCTTACAAGTTTGATCTTACACTCATCCTCATTAACTTACAGTCTTAAACATTTAGGGGTAGCTGTTATTCATCACACCAACTAGAAATTTTGTTTAAGTCTTCTTGTATCTTCCTGCAGTCACTCAACTTCGACACGATACCGTACACCGTGGCATCATGAGCAAACAACCGCAGATTGCTGCCCACCCTGTCCGCCAAATTATTTATGTATATGGAAAACAAAAGAGGTCCTATCACACTTCCCCGGGGCACCCCTGATGATACCCTTGTCTCTGATGGACAATCGTCGTAGAGGACAGCATACTAGGTTCTATTATTTAAAAATGTCTTCGGGCCACTCACATATCTGTGAACTTATTCCATATGCTCGTACCTTTGTAAACAGCCTGCAATGGGGCACCGTGTCAAATGCTTTCCTGAAATCTAGACATAGGGAATCTGCCTGTTGCCCTTCATCCATTATTCGCAGCATATCTTGTGAGAGAAAGGGTAAGCTGAGTTTTACATGAGTGATGCTTTCTGAAACCACGCTGATTCGTAGACATAAGCTTCTAAGTCTCAAGAAAGTTTATTATATTCGAATGAGAATATGTTCAAGGGTTCTTCAGCAGACAGAATTTAGCGATACTGGTCTGTAATTCTAGGGTCCGTTCTTTTACCCTTCTTGTATACTGGAATCACCTGCGCTTTTTTTCAGTCGCTTAGGACTTTGTGATGGGCGAGGAATTCACGATCAGTGCAATCTAGGTAAGGGGCCAATGCCCTAGAGATACTCTTTGTAAAATCCAACTGGGATGCCATCCGGACCTGGTGATTTATTTGCCTTCAAATCTTTCAGTTATTTCTCTATGCCAGGTATGGTTATTGTAAGGGTCATTCAAGTGAAACCCGGTCACTAGTGTAAAGTAACGGTAACGATATCATTAACTCAAAAATTTTTGCGAATCGATTTCCGCGAGTAGCTTATTTTAGAGGTATAAACACATGAAAGTCACACGGAGAAAGGTGGGGAGCGTACGGTGGATGTTCCAGTGTTTCCCACTAAACTGCTGCAATGTCGTCTTCATCGCATTGGCCGTCTGTGGGTGGGAATTATCATGCAGTAGGATAACGCCATTGGACAACATGCCTCGGCGTTTCGACTTGATAGCTCGTCTAAAGTTCTGAAAAGTGGCTTGATAACGCTGGGCATTGATGGTGGTTACCCGTTCCAGGAACTCGACAAGCAGGATGTGCATGTCTTCCAATGTGCATGTCTTCCAATGTGCATGTCTTCCAGTGACTCGCGCCCTTCAAGGAATCGTTTGCGCCATTCCACAACACTTGAACGACTCAGACTGTACTCACCGTACACAGCCTTCATCGGTCAATACATTTCACGGTCTCCAACTCCCTCCGCTGCCAAAAATCCTCGTTGTTCCTGCTTCCTCGCCTGTATGTTCGGTAGTGGACGATACTTCTTGTGGCCACCTTCTCTTCGGCGTGAAACCACACTGGCGCTTTGCGATATCAAACGGTGCGCACGCGTCAGTCTCTCTACCACTAGATGGCGCTTCCATAACCGCAGTGGTGCCACCTTACGTGTAAGGCAAAGGTAGACGCACTGACCACGTTTATTTGAATGAACCTCATACTACGTCGTCCATACGGGAGTCTGTCCGATAGTCAAATGACGGTATGTTTGTACGACTCTCCAATGTGAACGCTTTCTTGAAAGTGAAATTTAAAACCTCGGCTTTCGTTTTGCTATCTTCAACTGCCAAACTAGGCTGTTCAACAAGGGACTAAGTGGAAGCCTTAGACCCGCTTAGCGATTTTACATATGTTCAGAATTTTCTCGGGTTCTCTGGCAGATCTTTTACTTAGGTGTGACGGTGGTAACTGTAGTATGTTTCGCGCATAGTTCTTTTCACAGACGAACGAATTTCTGCTGATCTTCACTTGTCATTTGTGCGTTCTCTTTTGAACCGAGAGTGCAACAGCCTCTGTTTTCTCAGCGTCCGCCGAATTTCGTTATTATACCATGGCGTGTATTTTCCATCCTTTATCCACTTACTAGGCACATAACTCGCCAGACTACAATTTACAAGCTGCTTAAACTTCGCCCATCATTCCTCTACATCCATCTCATTGGAACTAAGTGGTGCCAATTCACTGTCTAAGTGAGATGTTAATAACACGTTATCTGCCCTGTCTAGCAGTAACTAGAGTGTGTTTCACAATATTACACCAATCCACCACAGCGCAGCTTATGAATCGCTGGCGACACAGTTGCAAACATGTCCAGGACTGTTTATTTTCCACAAAGTCATTTAACAGTACATGGAACAGTTACTGATAATATTAACGTAAAAAATACAAATGGACATACTCTGTGTAACATTCTGCTCACTGTTCTACACTGCAATAGTGTAAATTGATTCTCTGTCACCCTATACGACAGCTGCAGCATTCTTCCGGGAAAGGCAACTTCCTCCTACAACAGAGATGTACAGAGTTAGTTTACAGACAAACTGTACCTTCCCAGCATTTTCTGCCCAGTTTCTTATGTGAGTAGAGAAAATAACGTGACTTAGTTCCTGTTTATGTAGGGGAGTAATTGTCAGTTTATTAACCCAGTACTTATTAACAGTTGTCAAGCAAGCTGTTATGTAAAAAAGCTCAACAGCTGGACCTCTCAAATGGCTACCACGCTGAAGAGCCTGTCCCAAGTGTAACGTACTGTCAATATGTATTCCACAACGTCGATTTCATTGTCTCCACTACCAATGTCTGGAATACTTTTTATAGCATGAGGGGTATCAAATGAGTCACCTCAGTTTCAGCTTCCAACATCTGAGGAGTTCCACAGCGTTAAACTGTCTCCCTCTGCAACGCGAGTAGTTCACCTAGGTGTTACGGAACATCAGATACTTCAGCGCAAGTCAAGCAAGACATTACAGCAGATCACTGTTCTACACTCGAACATTCCAACAGACATACTCACGCCACCTTGTAAGATATACAGTGGATATGTGGTAAGTGCCTCAACACAGTGCATCCCACTCTAAAAGTGCCAGCAATTCCTGAGTAGATGAGATTTATGCAGGCTACCAATAACACAACTAATGGTGAAAGAAGTGCAGTAACTTCCTACTCATTCATCAATTCACCAGCAAGTGTACAAAACAATCACACAGCTTTACAATATGCTGTCAGCGACAGCCAGCAGCAAGGTGAAACATTTAACTCTCCTATCTCTTTCACACCATCACTACGCACATCACTGACAACGTCACATTTACAGGTTAAACACTTGTCTGCCACTGTGTATAGGAAACTAATTTACATGAAAGCTCGCTTAGCTGCTGCAAATAGGTACTCTATTGAAAATAACTCTATTGCATAAACATGAGGTCTGTCAGGAGCAGTAGATAGGAATTGCTGGGGAGGTATAGTATGCCTGTAAACCAAAACCTGATCAGCGCTGGTGGTGCAGGAAGTTACTTTTCCCAGAAGAACGCTATAGCTGCCGTACAGGATGTCTAAGACTCATTTCCCCCAGTGTAGTACAGCGTGCACGGTTTCACATAGGGTCTATCCATACGGATTTCTTGCTTTGGTGTTATTAGTGACTGACATGGTCGTAACTGTATTTTGTGTAGTGTTAACAGACTCTGAGGGAAAGAAACACCCCCGAGCAAGTGTGAGCACTGCGTCGCAGAGTGTTGGTATAACTATGTGAAATACCCCGTAGTTGCTCCGTGTCACGT
Source organism: Schistocerca nitens (assembly GCF_023898315.1). Taxonomy (NCBI): domain Eukaryota; kingdom Metazoa; phylum Arthropoda; class Insecta; order Orthoptera; family Acrididae; genus Schistocerca; species Schistocerca nitens. The sequence goes on along the minus strand of NC_064614.1, from coordinate 570,886,576 downwards.
TGTGGGGTAGACAGAGTGGGAAATCAGCTGCTCGCTCTTCAGTTTCCAGACCTATGAAGGGCCGGCCGAAGTGGCCGTGCGGTTAAAGGCGCTGCAGTCTGGAACCGCGCTGCCGCTACGGTCGCAGGTTCGAATCCTGCCTCGGGTATGGATGTTTGTGATGTCCTTAGGTTAGTTAGGTTTAACTAGTTCTAAGTTCTAGGGGACTAATGACCTCAGCAGTTGAGTCCCATAGTGCTCAGAGCCATTTGAACCATTTGAACCTATGAAGGGGGGAAATACCTGACAACAATCTGGCAACCTACCATCCCTAACACTGCTCTCCCCCCCCCCCCCCCCCGCCCCCTGTTACACACCCAAAACATAATTTTTCCGCCGGCCGCTGGTGGCCGAGCGGTTCTGGCGCTACAGTCTGGAACCGCGCGACCGCTACGGTCGCAGGTTCGAATCCTGCCTCGGGCATGGATGTGTGTGTTGTCCTTAGGTTAGTTAGGTTTAAGTAGTTCTAAGTTCTAGGGGACTTATGACCTCAGCAGTTGAGTCCCATAGTGCTCAGAGCCATTTGAACCATTTTTTGAACCATAATTTTTCCCTTAATATGGCTTTGCTGCTCTTAGACGTACTACATGTATTTAAATTTGTCCGTAATCCATTTCATTTAACTGTAAACAGTAATTTTATACCATCAAAACACTCTTTTAAAAATAATCTGCAATTCTTCCATCCACTGCAATACAGAAACTATTAGTCCTGGAGAAACAGTTAATACAACATTTGCTACAGGAAATTTCATGCACTTTAATTTTGTACTGGGATACATTTTTCGCTAGAATCCGCAGCGAGTTATTAGAAAAAACTAAAAAAAGTGACCTTGAAGTGTACCCCACCCTCATGCTCAGACCCCACTCGGGAACATTTTTAGTACGTTGTTCCTGGCCATCTCCCAACCACTGTACAAAAATTTTGCGACTACACGAATTTTATCCCCCAATTTTCTTTCGATGACTGGACTTGTTACATTTCCGATTTTATTCTGATGTCACCTCCACACCTCCTGCAGACTTTTTTGGGATGGATATTGGGCTAGGAGTCGTGATTTATTGAGGAAATGGATATTCTAGAAGTGGAAGGAAGCAGGGGTATGCTGATACATCAGCATTATCCTTGGTTCCCCGAGAAAGAATTGCATGGTATGATGACTTGTGTCTAGCTAACAAAAAGTGAGGAATTTACAGACATCTTTAGGGTTAGGACGAAGACCATCTCATTAACTGGTGTCGGATGCTTGTTGCAGTAGTGATGCAGAAGGTGAAACGGTAGATATGGCACCAGACAACGAATTGCCGACTTCAGCACGTCTGTAGGCTTCCTTTTCTCTCAATGAAATTGAAGATTGGCTTTAATAGTATAGCAGTTGCTTTTGTGTATCAGAGAACAGAAGTAATACAAAACGTTAGTCAGATGATAATTTAGAGTGCTGCAGTCGTTCACCCTGGTTTGTTAACTGCACCCGTTTTAAGAAATGCTTTTATAGCATTTTAGAGGCATTCGCTACGACAGTAATCTCTTACAATAGTGGCTAACTGTTCTGCCGGTCTGGGTTACGTCTGTGTCCGGAGCAGTTGATCGTTTTCTGTGACTCTCTTCAGCCTCCAGTCAGAAGAAGCCGAATTAGAATCTGGGCGAAACGCTAATAACATCAGGTGAGACGCTTAATATATATTTTTACTTTACAGTGTGAATGAAATTTCTGTCGATGAGCGTTTTCCAGACATTGCTTTTAGAAGGGGAGGATATTTATTTCTGCCTGTTAGAAGAATAAATTAATTAAGGTTCCAAAAAAATACAATGAACAGGAAGATGAACAGGTTGGATCTCTTTGTTGGGCATATTTCACAGTAAATATTTCTCTCTCACTCATGAGGTTGATATTGCTCAACTTAAAAAAATAATACGAATGATACTCTCCACACAAGGTTAAGAGCTGGTGTTGAGAAGCTGAAGCTGAAAATTTGCCGTCGTGTTGGTAGTGAAAACTGCATTTAGGGTGAGGAGCGAGATCAATGACGTTACTTACTCTCTGTAATTAATTTAAAAATATTTTATTTGACAGTTCCGCTACCAGCAACACTTTTGTTACATAAAATGTTTCTTTTTCATCGGGTATTTTTAATAAAGATTCTGGCGTATTAACCACCTTAACTTTCAAAGAACTATGAGAGTAACTAATCTAGCTACCACACTATTATATTACAGCACCAAACGCTGTAATAGGAAACTCCCAGTATTTCCTATGAGGCAGAACTCTCTTTCATATATAGTACAAGTAAAACAAGAGTGCGCCTACTGATTGGCTTTCGCCATATACACACATCGCTCTGTGCCAGTGATCTGCTAAGTGGTCGCAAATTCGCACCGAAGTGTTTTGCATCTGATGTGGGCTAATGACTCTTGCACGACACCGAGCAGATACCTTGTTTGGCAAGATCACTACGGCAATTTCGAAGTTGTGCACGAGTTGATCTACAAGATGCCCCTGATTTTGTTTATCAGTGTGTCCGGAAAACTACCACGAGTTCCACGACGCAGCAGAGTAGCAGGTATTTTCCTGATACATGCCATGGTTAAATCGCAGTCTCCACGAACACTGCAAAAAGCACTCTACCAATGAGTCAGCTGTCTCAACATCAAAATTATATCTAGTGTTACCATTGCGAAATACGTTTTTACTTGGCACCGTAGCGAAAGGATTTTATCCTGCTGGTGGTTTTCAGTTGGAAGGACAGGCACTCCGTTCATAAGGCAGCACTTAAATGTTCTTGCAGCTGTCATTCAGAATTGGCAGTATATGACTCCGCCGAGCTTGTGTACACCACCTGACAAAAAAACTGAAGCACCATCAAGACATGATCGGATGTCATTCTAACGTACGGGAAGAGCACGACAAGTGCCATAACCCGGTTTTCCAGAAACTTCCCTCAGTGAAAGAGGTGTCAAAATAAGCGAACACATGTCTGGTTTTATTTGTAGGTACTCGCCAGCTTTTGACAAAACGAGGGTCGAAGTTTTTGACGTAACTTACACTCCTTTTAGGGGAAGATGATCTGTCTGGAAATACTGACGCAGTGGCTAGCGTCGCAGCGTATCATTACTGTGTATCATGTTCAAAACCCGACTATTGTTTTTATTTATTTTGTTTTTATTTTAATTTCATTTATCTACCCATTTCCGTAGAAGGTTACCAAAAGAATGTTTCTCATAAAATTGGAGGATACAAGGGTGTTTTATTAATTGTAAAATTACAAATGGGTTTCACAAAAAGTGTCACAAGTTTAATGTATAATATACGTGTGTATCAACATCTTAAACATGAGTGCGAATCAGCAGCTGTGTAAATCTGAAGAGGTTAAAAAAATCAGCCAGCCAGTTACAAAACAAAGGTTTATTAGCCCTTGACCGAGGTTTCGATGATTCTAAAAACATCTTCTTAAGAAAATATTGAAAGTGTTGTTAATAAAAACTTCTCTATTTAAACTAGACTGAACTGCATGTAACTGCTTTAGTCTTTAATAAAACTTGCATCTGGCTGCGTATTTAACTGAACTGAACTTTATCTGACTGCATGAAAATATTGTTGGAAAATTAATACTCAAAATACACATCTGACTGCATGAAAGTTTAGTGGTAAAAATAAATGAAAGTCACCAACCTGCATTTGACTGCGTCTGTGGACTTAGCTCGTGCACTCCTTCCCGTTTAGCCGATAATAAAACATATATTCAACTCAGCCGTAGTGCAATGGCATAAAATTGTCATTCTAGATAACTTTACTCATTTTGGCCCTGTTTGTTACTTAATAAAAATTCTGTCCTGATCTGAATAATTTGCCAACTGTGCAATGGCATATAGATTATTTTACTCTGATAAATGAAATTATTAGCTTTACTCATGGGAACTTTACTTTAATGTACCTTTCGGTTCAATGCAAGCACAGGATGCGGAGAACGACATAAGGTGTGAGATGAAACTAATTTTATCTAAAAAATATTTATTGTTCAAACTTTTAAGGCACATGTGAAAAACTAAAAAAAACTTCTATAGCATGGATTTACGAGAAAGTTTCAGAAGATGCTTATTGCATCAACAATGGGATTTCTATCTAGCTTTTAGACATTATTTAACCAAAGAAAACCTATTTTATTAATTATTCTTTCTAGTTTCCCCGGGTATGTGCCGAGTTTCGCTTAATATATAGCTTATTATGTGCGTAGCGCCAATTCTTACTTTGAACAGGAAAGGGAAGGGCAAATTGGCTGGGGTAATAGCAGGAAATTTAAGGGGGGGAGGTACTGCCATGAATGGTAAAATACCAGTGGTTACAGGTGTTGGAGCAGCACCTTTTTTAGAATAGGTAAGACAGAAAGATGTGAAGTTCTACGAGAGGTCACAATTGAAACAAATCTTCAGTTTAGGAAAGAAATTAAACAGCACAATTATATCACATTGGATCACCATTCACAGCTGTCAATTATAAATTTTCACCAATCACCAGAAATTTTATCTCCACCAAGTTGTATCTCAGTCCTAGGTAATTGCTTTGATGAATTAAAGTCACCCAACCCAGTTGACATAATCTGCCTCTCTGAACGCCATGTTACCACTGGTATAGGAACTAGGCCTAAGCACAATGAGAACCTCAGACAGGAGAGTACTGCAAATGTTAGAATAAGGAAAGGTTCTCATAAAAGTATAATTAAAAATAATGTAAGTATATTTCATCAAAATATTGGGAGTTTAAAGAATAAAATAGATGAGCTTCTGCCTTGTTTAGAAGATTTAGAAGCTGAGGATGAAATAGATATACTATGCCTGTTGTCTGAGCATCACATTGTTACTGATATGGATAAGGTAAATGTAAGTGGATATAAGCTCTCTGTACATGTAATTAGAGAAAATATGGAGAAAGGAGGAGTTGCCATATTTGTCAAACGTTATCATTGTGCAAAAAGTATAGAAACAAAAAAGTTTTGTGTAGAGAAATAGAAGCATGTGCATGTGAACTTAAATTAAATAAAGGCACATTTATAATTGTAACTGTATATAGGTCCCCATCGGGAAATTTTCATCTATTTCTGAAAACTTTGGACTCCTTGTTGTGCTATCTGTCAGACAGGGGGAAGCAAATTATTATTTGTGGGGACTTCAATGTAGATTCTCTGAAAGAGGGTAATAGGAAAAATGACCTTGAAGTATTACTCGGTTCTTTCAATTTGACACCCGTTACTGATTTTCCTACTTGGGTGGTAAAGGATAGCAGCTCACTGATAGATAACTTCTTTGTAGACCGAGATAAGTTTAACCAGATAAATGCTCAGCCTGCTGAGAATGGTCTTTCTGATCATGGTGCACAGCTAGTTACAATATATGACATAGCTCCATTCAGCAATACTGAACAGTCCTCCAAAGTAGTACGTTCAGTCAACGATTTAACAATTGCAAATTTCAGGGAAAGCCTACAGCAGTTAGACTGGGATGAGGTGTACCGTGAACCTGATGCCAATTTAAAATATAATTTATTTCATGACATTTTTGTAAATGCATTTGAAAACTGCTTCCCCAAGAAAATAGTTAAATTTACTCGTAAGAAACCTTGTAACAAACCATGGCTTACTAAAGGTATAAAAATATCTTGTAACCGGAAAAGGGAAATGTATCTGACAGCAAGAAGGAGTAGTGACCCTGAAACTATCAAACATTATAAAAACTACTGTGCTATATTAAGAAAAGTTATTAAAAAATCCAGAAGTATGTGTATCATGTCTGAAATCAGCAACTCTGATAATAAAATTAAAACAATTTGGAATATTATTAAAAGAGAAACAGGTCAACCAAGAGCACAGGAAGACAGTATTACCATCAAATTGAATGTAAACTTTACGAACAAAAAGTCAGATGTTGAAAATATTTTTAATAATCATTTTCTAAATGTTGTGGATATAGTAGGATCCAGGTGTTCATTAGAAGATGCTAGGCTGTTAATGGAAGAGGCCATACCTATGCAATTTGATATAATTGATATCTTACCCACTTCTCCCTCTGAAATTAGGAAAATAATAAACTTGCTTAAAAGCAAAAACTCACATGGAATTGATGGCATTTCCAGCAAAATACTAAAAGCTTGTTCTCAACAGGTAAGTAAGATTCTCAGCCACCTGTGTAATAGCTCTCTGGAACAGGGCATTTTCCCTGATAGACTGAAATATGCTGTTGTTATACCTTTGCATGAAAAAGGGGATAGATCGGATGTCAACAATTACCGTCCAATCTCCCTTCTAACAGTTTTATCCAAAATTTTTGAGAAAGTAATGTATTCAAGAGTAGCTTCACATATCTGTAAAAATGAAGTACTAACAAAATGTCAGTTTGGTTTCCAGAAAGGTTTTTCAACAGAAAATGCCATATTTGCTTTCACCAATCAAATTTTGAATGATCTGAATAACCGAACACCACCCATTGGGATTTTTTGTGATCTCTCAAAGGATTTTGATTGTGTAAATCATGAAATTCTGCTAGACAAGCTCAAGTGTTGTGGCATGAGTGGGACAGTGCACAAATGGTTTAATTCATACCTAACTGGAAGAGTACAGAAAGTTGAAATAAGCAGTTCTCATAATATGCAAAGATCAGCACATTCCTCAAAATGGGGAACTATCAAGAATGGGGTTCCATAAGGGTCGGTCTTGGGGCCTTTGTTGTTCTTAATATATATCAATGACTTGCCATTCTATATTCATGAAGAGGCAAAGTTAGTTCTCTTTGCTGATGATACAAGTATAGTAATTACACCTGACAAACAAGAATTAACTGATGAAATTGTCAATAACATCTTTCAGAAAATTAATAAGTGGTTCCTTGTAAATGGACTCCCACTGAATTTTGATAAGACACAGTACATACAGTTCCGTACAGTAAATGGTATGACGCCATTAATAAATATAGACCTTAATCAGAAGAATGTAGCTAAGGCAGAATATTCAAAATTTTTAGGTGTGTCCATTGATGAGAGATTAAATTGGAAGAACACATTGATGATCTGCTGAAACATTTGAGTTCAGCTACTTATGCAATAAGGGTCATTGCAAATTTTGATGCTAAACATCTTAGTAAATTGGCTTACTATGCCTATTTTCACTCACTGGTTGCATATGGCATCATATTTTGGGGTAATTCATCACTGAGGAATAAAGTATTTATTGCACAAAAGTGTGTGATCAGAATAATAGCTGGAGTCCACCCAAGATCATCCTGCAGACATTTATTTGAGGATCTAGGGATATTCACAGTAGCTTCTCAGTATATAAACTCTCTTATGAAATTTGTTATTAACAACCAAACCCAATTCAAAAGTAATAGCAGTGTGCATAACTACAATACTAGGAGAAAGGATGATCTTCACTATTCAAGATTAAATCTAACTTTGGCACAGAAAGGGGTGAATTATACTGGCACTAAAGTCTTTGGTCACTTACCAAATAGTATCAAAAGTCTGACAGATAACCAACAAGTATTTAAGAAGAAATTAAAAGAATTCCTGAATGACAACTCCTTCTACTTCATAGAGGAATTTTTAGATATAAATTAAGAAAAAAATAAAAAAAAAACAAACAAAAAAATTATAAAAAAATAAAAAAACCAAAAAATAAAAAGTTGTTATATTAACTTAATTATGTTGTTAAATTAACTTAATTATGTCATGTATTGGAAAATTTGACTTGTTCCACATCATTACGAAATATCGTATTCATGATCCATGGAACTAGTATTAATCTAATCTAATCTGATGCTGTCACAACCCAGCTGCCTCCTGCAGGCATCTAGCTCCGACTCGAAACACGTCTGCTGTCTCTGCGCATCTCCTCACCACTACTCAAACTTTTACCGCGTGCACCTAGCTCTGTTACCTGTCAAAGACTTACTACTCGAAGATGTACTACTCGTCCAACCTTGCGGTTGGGAACTATCGACATTTTTCACTGGCTGTATCCTGATCGATTCTCAGCACATACCTTTCAATATTTTCAATTCTCGTATTCTTATATTTCATTCTTATACCAAATCTTATATTAATTCATATATTTTATTCTTATGTTTAATTTTCAGGAAGATTTGGTGCATTCCCCGTGTATCGTAAAAATATTCGAAATATAGAAATTCTGAACGCCACCAGCGTCATGCGAAGTTAGGTTTGCCACAACGACATTTCTTCGGATGAATCTTATTCAGGAAAAAAACGTCGTTAACATTGCTGGAGACCTCATGTGTTGGCAATAATTTCACGACAGACTACATATAACGGATTACCTTACTGTAAATTGGCACTTGCAATTAACTATGAATCAAGATACACTACAGGAATTTCACCGAAATCCATTTCAAATAATTTCCTCATTCATTTATTGTTCTTTTTTAAGTCATTCACCAAACATATAATTAGTAAACGAATAAGGACAAAGTTATTTCAATATACACTGGGAAAGCAGCCGGCCGGAGTGGTCGTGCGGTTCTAGGCGCTACAGTCTGGAACCGCGTGACCGCTACGGTCGCAGGTTCGAATCCTGCCTCGGGCATGGATGTGTGTGATGTCCTTAGGTTAATTAGGTTTAAGTAGTTCTAAGTTCTAGGGGACTGATGACCACAGCAGTTAAGTCCCATAGTGCTCAGAGCCATTTGAAACATACACTGGAAAACATTCATACAGTGATCTTCTGCGGACATGGTAGATAAATTAAGAACAAAAATAAAAATAATAATCGGGTATTGGACACAGGGCGCAAAAAAAAGAGTGCGACGCCGCGGCGCTGGCCACTCTGCCTCTGCTCCCGTTGGAACTTTTTACTCCACAAAAGCCACGTAAAGTACCTCGAAAATTCCGATGATGCTTGTTTTTCTCAGAAACTGTCGAGTTTCTACGGGTAGCCCTCTCCCACTCTGCACAGTTTCTGGGAAATGGCAACTGCCGTGTTCCCCTCCTTTTTTTTAATTTTAGTTCCCCCCTACACAAAGACTCATTCTCTCCCTCTCACTCTTTTTTTGCTAAGAAGTAAGGTAGTTTTTTTATTTATACTGCTGTTTTTAATACAACGAGAAGGAAAGACAAGTAATAATTGTCGTCGCGGACAAGAATCAAAAGAAAACAATCCTCTGCATCACATTCCCAGCAGCACGCTGTGATGCATCATTAAATCTCGTATCCAGCTGGGTAAACTTAATTATCTCCGCCAATGGGACGGCACCCCTGTTTTGGGGTTGACCATGTATCGGAACGTTATGTGTGTCGTTTTAACCGTGTACCATTGTTCGTAGGATTCGCAAACATTATCCAATCACATATGGCACCAACAGCAGAGTCTTCTCAGTGTACAGTATGTCAACATGCATTAACCGTGTAGATTATCGTCTTTAAATGTTCGTTCGGTCTCACGAATCGACTGGGACACCCCAACTGTCGGGTGGGTTGTGAAATACGCTTCCTAGATGTCAAAAAATTTCTGTATTTCTTTGACAACGTATTAGCTCATGTTGTTCTAGTAGGTATAGGTTATCCAATAATCCATGACAGACAATACATCTCGCGAAAACATGCATTGCATCGCATGTCCACCTATCCAGTTCACCTATGCGTCTTATGTTTGGGAAAGAACGCCGTGTCCGGTAAAAAAAGTGCATCTGGCGTGATTTCTGTGTCGGTGGTGCGCCGAACGAAGACCAGTGTACGACGCGTCAGCATCCAAACGCCCCTCCCCGCGCCGCACACTGAACCATGTTCTTCCATGTCCAACAAACAAGAGGTTAAGCAGAGGGGAGAATCAAGCTTATGAATGGTGCACAACCGGTTCTGTGTTTACAGTTGATGAGGATATACCAAGTAGATCGCGCTTCCGTTGACAGCATTGGTGTAAGCAATGTGCGCCAGATATGCTGCCAATCTCTAGTTGGATGTTTCATTTCCATGACGTTGCGGCCGTGGTGATTTATCAGATAGCGGTAGATCTGAGCCATAGGTGTTCTCGTAGTAGATGCCTCTGGGTGAACATAATCCATAATCTGGGTGAACATAATCCTGACTATAATCCACAAAAAATGAGGCTAGGTGTGCAAGTGAAGGTGAGATGTCACCAACCGCTATCGGAGATTCGAACAATGGCGGAAGAAGTTCGTCTATCAGAGCTGATGTAATGATGTGTTTCCGCTGTTGTCAATTTCGAACCGTTGCTCGCAGATAAAGGGACAAGGGTTTGGTGCGCACGTTCGTAAATTTGAGGCCACCGTTCCGAAATGGTAGGGTTAACATGTCATATCTTAAATAATATTCCATTGCTGACATAGCACCCAAAGGCAGCCACGAGGCGGTCGGCGATACCCTTCGGTATTGGTAGGATCTGCCCTAAATGTGGCAGTCATGACGCAAGATGAACGTTTGTGTACGCTACACGCTGGACCATATTGAGGGCTGGCGTAGTGGTTCGACACTGGACTCGCATTCGCGAGGACGAAGGTTCAATCCCGCGTCCGGCCATCCTGATTTAGGTTTTCCGTGATTTCCCTAAATCGCTCCAGGCAAATTCCGGGATGGTTCCTTTGAAAGGGCACGGCCGAATTCCTTCCCTAATCCGATGAGACCGATGACCTCGCTGTCTGGTCTGCTCCCCCCTAACAACCCCCCCCCCCCAACCCCCCCCCCCCTAACCCCTCCCCCCCAATCCCATGTTGAGGGCTCTCAGAGAAATGTTACGCGAAGATAACTGAACATTTTGAAGCAGCCGCCGATAACTGGCCGCCTCTGGCCGCCGCAAAGAACGAGTAAATGTGATCCCTAGGCACCGCCGAGTTTCTACCGTCTGGAGCGGTCTCGGCACGTCTTCCAGACCTCGTCCGAAGGGTAGTACTCCGGACTTTGTCACGTTAACGACGCTAGCTCCCGACATCCCGTAAGTGTTGAGATGCTCAACAGCCCGATGCTCTTCATGTTCGGAGCGGACTAGAAGTATCAGGTCGTCCGCATAAGCACGACAGATGAATGAGGTCTCATATGGTATTATTAGAGCGAGGGAAAGTCGCAAACATGCATCAGCGGCTCGAGTGCTATCGCAAAAAGTACCATTGACGGCGGGCAACCTTTTGGAACGATTTGCTAATGTGAATTGAGCCCGCTTCTCGTTCATTTACCGTCAGCTTTGATGTTGTTCCTCGGATCAGTCTCGTAACTATGGAGATGAAGGCTGCTGGAACCGCCATGCTGCTCATAACTGACGATAAAACATCTTGGTTACCTTGTCGAATGCATGTTCGAAATCCAATGATATTCTCGGTAATAGACGTACGTACCATCGGCCGGCATATAAATGATTAAGGCTACAGTTCTCTGTGACAGGTAGAACGGTCACCAGAGTGCATTAGTGTTGTTAGTGTTTTGTGTTGTTATCTGGCCTGGTGTGGCTATAAGTGGCTTGAAGAGCGTGACCGGAATCTGACGAAGAGCGGGAATGACTCAAGGAACCCACAGCAGCTGGTCGATCGGCCTAAAGTTGTCACCGGTGGATTGCCGAGAGCGGACAGAACACAAGAAAGAAAGAAAGAAGAACGGAAAAGTGGAGATTGCACGAGAAACGAGCAAGTCCAGCTTGTAATTCAAACACATTAACCAAGACATAGCGAAGCGGAAAAACAAGAACAACGACGTATGACGGCTAGCGTTGTGAGTGCGAGGTGAATACACCACTGAAGGTTGTGCCACTACTTGGCGGAACTTATGGTATACAGCGGATAGGCAAAATAATGTGAACACATGTATTTACTTGGGAATTGTTCATTAATAAGAGGTTGGATCCACATTTGCCCGTAATACAGCTGCGATTTTTTTTGGAATACTCTCATATAATGATCGTATAGTCTCCAGTGGAAAGTTATGCCACTCTTCGATGACAACCTGTTATGACTCATGTAGTGACGAGGGAGGCGGAAATCTGTTCCAAAGTCTGCGCTCCAATACCGCCTACAAGGGTTCGCTAATGTTCCATTCCGGGGACTGTGCTGGTCAGCGAAGACGGTGCAGTTGAGGTACATGCTCCTAATACCACGATTTTACAGTCCTGGCTGTGTGAGTGGGTGCATTATCTTCCTGAAATGTGGAATTGTTGTTGGGAATAAGATTTGAATCATGAGGTGCACCTGATCACAAAAATGCTCACATAATCTTTGGCTGTAACACGGTTTTTGAGAGTAATGATGGGACCAGCAGAATACCATGATATGGCTGCCCACACCATCACACTTCCACCTTCATGCTTAACCGTTTGAATCAAGCAATGAGGATTGTAGGCTTCTTTTGGCGTTTTCTAGACATAAACCGGCACGATGTTGGAAATAACAAAAACGTTGACTCCTCGGATCATATGACGTGTTTCCACTGATCAGCCGCCCAGGATTTATGCCCCTGACACCATTTTTTGCGATTCTTTGCGTTGGTTGTCGTCATTAATGATTTCGGTGTAGCAGTTCGTCCATGAATATTCGCTTTATGGAGATCTCAGCGGACATTGTCGGTAGATACGGGGTCTCGAAGATGTCGGTTGAGTTCTGCTGTCACTTTAGCCGCAATAGTTTTGTGATCTTTTGATACAATTCATGTTAGCGTAGGACTATCTCTGTCATTTAGTTTTGATTTGCACTTACTGTTACGCCTACGCGATATCTTTCCATGTTTTGTGTAGGTTGTCATGACTGTTGAAACATTTGCTCTTGAAACATTCAATAAGTTGTCTGTCTTGATCACTGATGCTCCAGGTAATCGGGCCCCCACAATCTGCCCTCTTTGGATCTCTGTTAGGTCTTTCATTGCACGTCAGCCTCGGTCTATGACTGCAAATACGAAGTTTGAACTACTCCTAAACAACCTGTATTGTGCCTAGTCCGTACTGAACACGCACAGTCCAGCGTGACACGTGCCTTACCTGCGTTGTTGACCATCAAACACAGCAATTCCGTTACTACCACTGTTGACATTAGTTTGCCTATCTCCTGTATATGTGGCGTTTGTTCTTTCGGTCATGTCCAAAAGAACAAACACCATTTGCACATAAGCAGGACGAGACAGCCAATGATACTTTCAGTGCAGATGAATAAACAAGCCCGAATTCCTACGGGAATTAGCGATCGCTGCGAGTAGGAAAGGTAATAGACAGGGGCACTACATCAGTAGTGTGTGGGAATTTGGCTCAACAAAGACTGTGTTCGGATGTGACAGTTTGCGAGAGTCGGAAAAATCTTGGTTCGAGTTCCGTCCGGTAAAAATTTTCAGCTTTCCCCATTGATTTAATTCATTGCTCACTAGCAGCTAATGTCATGATTTCTTTGATTAATTGGAACTTACAGTACTGCCGCGAACACTCATTGGCCAGCGAGAGACGTGTGGTGTTGCTGCAACACAATTTTTTACCCTTCCCAAATTCTCCTCCATTACGAAGTAGAGGATTTCTTTATGCTGCAGGATGTGTCGTATTCTCCGAGCATTTCTTTTTGTCGAGTTGTGCCATAAAAGTCATTTTTCCCCAGTTCTGTTTCTCATGCCACCTATCCATCTAATCTTTATCATTCTTCTGTAGCATCAAATTTCAAATCCTGTTTTGTTCTTTCTGAAACGTTCACCGTTCGCGTTTAACTTTCCTATCACGCTACACACTACACGAATATTTTTAGAAAATAATCGTAACTCTGAAATTTGTATTCAGTATTAACATATTTCCACTGTCAGTTTCAAATTAAACTTTTCTCAGCTATCTCAAATTTATAATGAGACTATCTGCGTCAAACTGAAGCACCCCACCATCCGGACGTGTCGGTTCCGTGAGATAACGCAACTTCCGCGTAAGTGCGATGATGTTTAGAAGCAAATCTTTAACATATTGCAGCGTGTCAGCAACTGTGAAATGTACAGCAAATAAACAATTTTTTTCAGCCTTCAGTTGCAAGGTAATTTTACTCGTTTACCTAGGTTTCGATTCCAGTAATGGAATCTTCTTCAGAACAAAAAATTAAATTATTTAGTGAGCCAAACACTGGCCATGTCACGCCTAGTTTTCGAGCCGCTTTCGTGTGGTCCTGATTTCTGGCCGGCGTAGCTCCGTCTACGTTCGCCTTAATGGTTTTAATTTTGACTGACATAATCTTATGATTATGCATCTTTATTGTTTTAATTTTTAATCTGTGACATGGCCAGTGTTTGGCTCACTAAATAATTTAATTTTTTGTTCTGAAGAAGATTCCATTACTGGAATCGAAACCTAGGTAAACGAGTAAAATTACCTTGCAACTGAAGGCTGAAAAAAATTGTTTATTTGATGTTTAGAAGAGTCCAATCCTAAGTTCCAAGTGTTGTAATTTCTTTGAAATTTCGTGTCGGATTTCGAAAAAGGAGACGAGGTACAGAACGTCTCTTTCAGATCTACGATACTACCAATAAAAATTACTCCAGTTCCATTTCTAAATGCTAAGCTCATGCCAGTATCTCTTAATTAATATAGCTTTGACAAGATATTACACGTCGTTTACTGAGGACTTTCTTACAATTCATCTGGGTGAAAATTTAATCTTAAATAGTTCCAGAATATCTGAGATGAACTGCATAAACGAATCAGCCAGTATAATTTCTATTCTAAGGGGCCAGCAGCGCGATATATGTGTTACAGAGACTGTAAAATCAGAGAAACTCAAATCGCTGCTATATTTAATGCATTTGGTGCTTTATTGTTTGGTATGCGATATCCATATTTCGGCTACAGTGCCATTTTCTAGCTGCCTGCGAATAACACATGAGTTCATTGAACTTTGTTTCTATTCTTACGTATAAGTACTGATAATGTTAGGTGATCATACAATATTACTTGCCACTTGCTGTTTTTGACGTCCATAAAACATCAGTTGGTGCTGTCACTGTCTAAAGGTTCGATTGTTATGGCTTACAGGTGACGTGAGAATTTGATTATGGCAGCTAAACTGCCATATCTCGATCGTTAATGTTGTCGTAGGCTATATTTTCTTGTTGTCTATGCGCTTTTTGATCTGTTTACTCGTTTTTGGACTTTTGACAGGTGTATTTAACAGGACAACAACCATGTTTTATGCTTACAATTTCGTTTTAATTTATTAGTCTATGAGTTCCTATGTGTTAGTGTTTTGGTCTTTACTGTGAATTTTATCTTTACTTGTAAAATGTTTTGGCTGTGTATGTTTACGCGTTGCCTATATTTAGGATGTCAATCAAATTGTCAATATAGTGTTTGGGTTTAAGATCAATTTGTTCTTTTAATATGCTGTGTGGGTAGTTTAATGCGCGCATTTAAATTTCTATTTCTTTAAAGATATTCATGTTTAGTCCCTTCGGTATTAAGAGTAATATTTTATAGTGACAGTGTACGTAGTGAAAAATTATCGTGACGCAAAGAGAGATGATGTAATGCACGTTATTCGGTGTTGGCGTGACCGCTAATGTTATTTATTCTTTGGTATTCCTTGGTTGATATGTTGTATCCAGAGATATCGCTTACCCACGTTTGTGTATACCTTGCTTGTTAAATGTTGGAAATAAATATCTTGTTATAAGAATCATCACTTATTGGTGATCCCGGCGTGATCGTAAGATTATCGCGCCGGAGAGAACGTGAATAGTAAGAAACAACCGTGCCGCGCGATGCGATCAAGACTCTCTCGCGCTGTCTGACGAGTTTAAGCAATCGCGTCCGCTACGCGTGTGTATAAACACATCACGCCGCGACGTGAACGTGTACCAACCGCGCCAGCCTCGACGCATATTTCCTACGTGATTTGCGTAGAATACCAGACTTTACCATTGGCAGCACCCACAGCTGCAGATGAGGAGCCAGCGACACTGTAATCAGCCGGACTGTACTGAAGTCACCTACATTCTGGTAACAAAATCTGGTACTTTGTTTGGAGCAGCTGGAGAGCCAGTTTATGCTGGCACGTGTTATTGCTGATGACACCAAATAAAGTTACGTCATCGCAGCACTTAACAAAGAGATGGCCACCGAAGTACAGAACATCCTAGCAGCGTCACCAACTACAGAGTGGTATACATCGCTTAAAAACGCTCCGATCGAGTGCATACCGCAGACTGAAACTATGATTTTAGAGAAGTTGCTGTGGACGGAAGAAGTGCGCGATCGCACCCCGTCGCAGCTGTTACGTCGTCTGCGGACATTGGCGAACAGCATCGGAGTCAGTCATGACATTCTGAGAGAGTTGTGTGCGCGGATGTTGGATGCGCTTGCACCGGCGGCTGACCGCGTTGTTGAAATGTATCGATTTGCGAGCGTGGCGACTGTCGGCCACACCGTGGGCATCGCTTCAAGCACAGCTGGCGGACCTTGCTACTCAAGTCGCAGCCCTGCAGGCGAGTACCATCCACAACGACGCTGTCGTTAAAAAAGGAGACGTAGTCGCTCGCCATCAGCTACAAAATTTTCTGGTACCATGTACTGTTCAGTACAGAGGCAAGAAAGTGCAACCACTGTGCGAAATAGGAAACGCGACGGAGAGTCAGTAATAGCGGCGGAGACGTTCTGGTTCAAATGGTTCAAATGGCTCTAAGCGCTATGGGACTTAACATCTGAGGTCATCAGTCCCCTATACTTACAACTACTTAAACCTAACTAAACTAAGTACATCACACACAGCCATGCCCGAGGCAGGATTCGAACCTGCGACCGTAGCAGCAGCACGGTTCCGGACTGAAGCGCCTAGAACCGCTCGGCCAGGAGACTTTCTGTATAACAGGCATTGCTCGTTCTATCTGGTCTACTTTGCGATTTTCTATTTTCATGTGTATCGCGTAATTTTGTAGAAATACGCTCGTTTATATAATTTAGGGTTTCATGTCACCCTAAGCCACATAAATACGAATTTTTACGTACAATGATGAACGGACTAACCAATCTACCATTACAACAAGCTGCGATAGCAAAGGAAATAGCAATCCTACAATATAAATCACTACATAATGACTCTAACCCAAATATAATCGCTCAACTCTATAAAAAACACCAAACCAGCACAGGGTGACAGCAATAAAGACATAAAACTACTAAAAGGACACCAGTAAAACAGAAAATCTTACACATATCTACAGATTATGTAGGAAATATATCCAACAGATTAGATTCATCATTGAAAAATACAGGAGTAAGATCAACCTACTGAACCATACATAATCAAGAAACACAAATTCTCTCAGACAAAAAAACCTTACCAGTTCACAAAAAACAGGCTTATACAAAATCAAATGTCAGGAATGCGATAAATTTTATATAGGACACACAGGAAGAAATTTCGAAGTTACATATCGAGAATAAACCAGAAATAGCGATGCAAATCCACCCACTTAAGTCATGAAAGAGAAGAACGAAAACCATGAAGTACACCAGATAGAAAGAGAAATGCAAATATTACACATAATACCGAAGGAACTAACCACGAGAATGTTGGAAGAAATAGAAATTTATATGCAGGTATAAGAATAGAAACGTAGGTTAACGATACCGTGTACTGTTCGAAGGCAGCTAGAAAATGACACTGTAATCGAAATAGGTCTGCCGCAAACCAAACAATTAAGCGCCAAATACTTTAAAAATAGCAGCGATTTGGATTTCTCTCTACTTATAACACCTTGTATAAATATAAAATGGACAAGTTGACCTTAAGCACAAACACTACGTTAAAACATGTACTGACATCCTCAATATAAATAACGGATAAGCATAAACAGCCAAAATATTTTACAGGCAAAGATAAAATTAACAGCACTGATAAAATCACTAGTACGAATACACATAAACTCATAGATTAATAAATTAAAACAAAATTGTGACCATAAAACAGCGCTGATGTCCTATCAAATAAAGCTGTCCAAAGTAAACAAAAAAAAAAACGAGTAAACTGATCAAAAAACCCATAGCCAACAAAAAAATCTAGCCTACAACAACATTAACGATCGAGATGTGGCAGTATAGCTGTCATAATCAAATTTTCACGCCACATATTAAACATAACAATCAAATTATTAGACGGTGACACCACCTATCGATATTTTATGGGCGTCAAAAACAGCCAGAAGAAAATACTGTTGTAGAATCACCCAGTATTGTAAATAGTTATACATAAGAATAGAAACAAAGGTTAACGAATTCGTGTTCTATTTGAAGGCAGCTAGAAAATGGGACTGTAGCCGAAATAAGCCTGCCGCAAACCAAACAACAAAGCGCTAAATACTTTAAAAATAGCAGCGATCTGGATTTCTCTCTACTTTTAACACCCTGTATAAATAATAAAAAAACACACTTGACATGCGATGTTCTTTCTTCTGACTTGCCTTCTATCTTAATTAGTCATGTATGATAAGAATAAATTTGACACAAATAACGGGTTGATTATTATTTACGGAAGGGTCATGGACCGTGGAGACAGGTTACCTAGCCACATTACAACTTCTCCTTCTGAAGTACGAAAAGCCATTTTAAATGTTTCCAGGGCCGAACACTGTTACATGTAAGAGGAAACTGACAGTCCTCTACGAACAACAGTCAACAGTAGTGATGAAGCTGATTTAATTTATGTCTACAAATATCGTCTGTCTTGATATTTATGTGAGCGGGTTATTATACTGCAGCATCGCTTGTTGTATCAGTGACCTCCACGTGAGCTATACTGACACCTGCCTAAGAAGACAGACAGAAAGTCAATGGAAAGTGGAAGAGGCCACTGATTTTCCCCCTAATAGGAACATTATTATTATTATTATTAATTTTTCTTATCATTGATATTTTCTCCCTAATATGAATATTATTACAATTATTATTATTATTATTCCTTCTTATCATCGAATATAAACTTAATTTGATGGATATCCACGTAGTAAAGTGAGTTGAACGAGGATGAACATGGACGCACGTGCAGTCAGCGTGCAGTCAGTTGAATTACAGTTACTGCGAAAGAAAGATGTATTGAAAGGCAGCCACAGAAAGTTGCACTGTGTCTCAAGATTGTAGATGAGTATGCTAATCTTAAGTAAATTGCAATATTGTCGTCTGAAACTAATTTTGAAGATGATTCCATGATTCGACTATCGCAAACAACAGGCTTCTTCATATAGGGTTCTCTGATCTGGCACTGGACCACGCTTCGTAAATCCCACTATTTCTTCGGGGCAATTGCTCGATATCGTCAAGTGGTGCTCCCGGTTATTACTGGCAGGTATAACTGTCGGTGTCAACACCGCCGCAGTGATCAGAAGGGGAAGCATGATGCGCAGCACTGTTCCTTCATAGCAGAGGATAGTGACAAAGCAGATGATGTTTTTTCCCTCTATTTTCGCTGAGTTTGACACTGTGCTAGCTCAATACCTTATAGGAAGGACTTTCCTGCTGGTCTACCATAGGTCTACGTCTACCGTACTCGTCATAACTTATTATTGACCTTTCCGAACATTAAAAGTTCCTCAATGGTCGTCTTCACGTAACACGATATGGTCGAAAAGCTGTAGTATTCCTTTTTCCAGTTGAGTGAAAGCATCATCTTGACTTTCAGCTCCTCTACGATCGAATCATTAGTGCGGAAGACTGCTGCAGGATTGTGAAGAACTCTACCGCAGCACCATAAGTGCCAATAGTATTCACTTTCGCGATGTACGGAGTACAAATCTCAGAGCGAATATGGAAGGTAGGAAAAACCATATTTTCGAAAATAAGTGTCCTTGGACGATTTGCATCAGTTTAATCGAAAATGAGCGATTATCCCCAGCGTTACATAATTGCGAGATGTTCTTTGTCATTTTACTTTATTCCAGTCTTTGATCACAATGTAAATTCCTTTGATGATGACCGGTTTCAGTCAGTAATGACCATCTTCAGATCTGTTCTACACCATGTCCTAATGTGATAAAGCCGTAACGGCATCGTCAAAACATATTTTTGTCTTTGAAATCCTCTTCTTCATTCCATACCGCATATGTCTCAGGTATTTACAACTGAACATTCTCCCAGACTACTTGTACTTGGCTGATGGCGTCTGTACCTCAAACTAGATATCTTGTTTTTCCACCTAGAAAAATCTTGTCCCATACTACAAATCCAATGAATTTTTAATATGCAGTATGAAAATAGACAGTTTACTGGCAGTAGAACTTGTCATGTGCCGTGCGGAACCTATCGCAAATAACCACAAGAGATTGGTACGTTTATAGTTCTGGAGGGTACATAACCAAGGCATGAATTAATGATATATATCTGAACGAAAAGGAGAAATTAACTGCACTGTTTTCGCAGGCTGCCTACGAGACAGGTATCTTCCCATGTAAATTACAACTTATATCCAACGAAACTGACACGCTCTTTTCATTGCAGGTACACCAGCACTCAGCTCTAGGCCTCACTGTAACGAAACACCCGAACGTCGAGGTCTTAGCACTTGCGGAGGACTTTTTTATAATTGACGTCAGGGCACCTGCAGAAAACTAATATTTACGTAGTTCCTCTGCTTGTATAACGAAGAACGCCTGATGCCCGTCAAGCGTACCTTCACATACCCATTCAGAAGCTACTGTTCGTGATATTACGCAAATGCGGAGGAATACACGGCTTCATCGATTGTATTCTCCAACGTAACAGCGGACAAATCCTTTACTCGTAGCTGCGGAAATTGAGAACTGAATCTTTTGTCTATATTCTCTGTTGAAATGATAAAATAGTTCATTATTTCGAGACAATCTGTAACATGGTTTACGATGTTTTTAGGGTGACATAACTAATTATTGTTCTGTAGAAATGGATGGTGAGAAAGATTGTCAACTAACCATGCTTTACAGCAAGGATTAAAGATGTAGCCCAAAAAAACGTATATGTGGCAGTCTCAGGTCAGCACCCTAGACTGAAAAAAAAATGGTTCAAATGGCTCTGAGCACTATGGGACTCAACTGCTGAGGTCATTAGTCCCCTAGAACTTAGAACTAGTTAAACCTAACTAACCTAAGGACATCACAAACATCCATGCCTGGGGCAGGATTCGAACCTGCGACCGTAGCGGTCTTGCGGTTCCAGTCTGCAGCGCCTTTAACCGCACGGCCACTTCGGCCGGCCTAGACTGAAAAGAGATGTAATAAGTACTGGCAAAATTTTTTCAAACGTACCTGCAAACCTAAACATATCAGAAGCGAGAAACAGCACTGAAGCCAATTTTTCGCAACGGGATAGAGACTATGAGGCGGAGTTAGAAAAATGTTTGCGTGTTGCCCTGTGGTTATCATTACGACCTACCCCAAGAAGTTGAGTCGTCAACCACTGCTATCTCGCGATTCTTACAATAGCGAGTGACGGAAACAAGCCATAGCGGCCAAGGTAAGGAAAGAACTAAGCACGAGAGCAACCTGGCGATTATTCGGAAGGAAACGAAGTGCCCGTTAGGAATCATGGAATCTGGCTGTAAAGATTTTCCAGAGTACTTGTGCTAAGACCTTAGCGAAATAGGTAGTGTTCGTGATGTCGTTCAATGGCCCACAGAAAGCTGGAAATATCTGGATTGGTCACACGAATTAGGGTAGTGCTCGTATGAAAATGATAGTAGTGGGTGTGGCGTAAACGACGGGAGGCCACAAATCCTGTTTAGACATAGTGTTGCTTGCAGGGTAGTGACGGTTCACTGTGTATGCGAAACATTCCATACTGGTACACACTGAATTCACTGAAATTCCTTCACAGCTCATTTCGTAATGACCGCTACGAAGTTCGGCTTCGACATCATTTCCATCCTCACTTCTCCTCCCTCCTATAGCTAATGCACCTATAAAGAATAGAGGAAGCAAAGACAATCTTGTTCTGGAGAACAAAGAGTAACGGCCTAGCCAATACGAACTTGTAAAACCTATGTGGGACGCAGTAGAGACTTATTATCGTGTCCATGACCACGAAGATACAACTGCACTGTGTCATCGTGACTCACTATCCCTAGATGATTCTTCTGTTCACTTTTAACGGTTGCCTGTCTCTATTTTATGGCTATTACAGAACATAACAGAAAGTTGTCCTGCATCATTCGATATATACTTGACAACTTAGTGCCGGCCGAAGTGGCCGTGCGGTTAAAGGCGCTGCAGTCTGGAACCGCAAGACCGCTACGGTCGCAGGTTCGAATCCTGCCTCGGGCATGGATGTTTGTGATGTCCTTAGGTTAGTTAGGTTTAACTAGTTCTAAGTTCTAGGGGACTAATGACCCCAGCAGTTGAGTCCCATAGTGCTCAGAGCCATTTTTTGATAACTTAGTAATTTTTGTTGTTTCACTATCGTTCATAGCATATTTCTTAGCATTGTTCACAAATTTTCTGTGTGCTTAAAATCGTCCCGATGCTGCCATTTAACATCACTATAAGAGAGCATCGAGTGGGGAAGAAACTATTAGCACCTTTTTTTTCCTTGCCCAACACATGGAGCATGTCGATTCAGGTTCCACAACGTTAGGGTTAAACACACTGCGAGGCGAGTTGGTGCTCCAGCAGTAGCCTGTGACCTTGCAGAGGGCGCCACGGCGTGGCCTTCGTTGTGAGCTTTCACCTGCTCCAGCTTTTTTCGGCTTCTTTTTCCTTGGCTCGTTAGTGATGAATAAACAATAGGAGCGCAGAAAACTGCGCGTCCGCGCCTCTTGTCTTAATACAAAATAAAATATAGGGGCAGCAGTCACAGGATCGGTTTGTAGCTGTTCCCTCAAATGTAAATCGTTCTGCAATAGTAAGCCTATGTGAGAGACAGCCTTGCCGAACCAATGGCTGACTAATCAAGCTTTTTTGCAACATATGCTTCCGTTTTCATTTCGAAATCAAATAACCTAGTCATTATGTGACTTTTTTTTACACAGAATACGTACTCGTGTTATACTTTACGTCTAAGTATCGCCAAGCTCTTTTTTTTTTTGGGGGGGGGGGATTTCGTACCTTCTTTTATTTCAGCAATTACGAGTGTCAGCATTATTTGATAGAAGCTGGAGACATTCGTCACTAAGGACTGGTCCGCCATCCTGTTTTCTAGAGGGCTTGCAATTATTGCAAGATCCGATTCCAGATATTATCGCCCGACTTCAGATCCGTTGAGAAATACAGAAGCAATTGAGAACTCGGACCCTCGTCCTCAATTTTCAATATTACAAAGCAAAAAAATTGTTTTCGTTAATAGATGCTTTCTTTTACTTTTGTAATACTTAAGACGAGTATTCGGTTTTACATTTTTCAAGAATTCTGAAACTGGGCTATAAAGTGTGAAATAATAAAAAACTATCGGAAGACAAAAACTGCCTTTTTAAGATTATTTGAGTTACGGTAAGGCAAACAGTTACAATAAAGCTACTAAATTGTCGTATGACATTTCCAGAATGAACATTCTACACTGCAGTGGACTGTACACTGACGTATTAAGGTTTCTGGCCATAGCAGTTCATTGCTCTCGTTCCTCAGTTTTTTTTCTTTTTCAATAATTTCCTTTGTTATTTTATGATGAGTAGCTATTACAGTATAGCGTAATTACAGTCAGACAACTTTATAGATGGCTCAAAAATGGTTCAAATGGCTCTGAGCACTATGAGACTTAAGATCTGAGGTCATCAGTTCCCTAGAACTTAGAACTACTTAAACCTAACTAACCTAAGGACTTCACACACATCCATGCCCGAGGCAGGATTCGAACCTGCGAGCGTAGCTGTTCTAAACGGTAAGACCTTTCAAAACACCAGTGCACACTTCATTTCATGTTCCACTAGCGACTAATACGCCATCAGCACGAGACTGGCAAAAGTGCGAAGGGGCGTCAGCTTACATGGAGAGAGAGGGCACGATGTGATTGTGGCGATCGAACGGTTACATGCCCGCACAGTGTTACACCCTGTCACTCTCTTTCGTTCCATAGTCATACGTAACAGCTCAAAAGTAAACAAAACTCTACGCTGCACAAGTACAAAATGTGTGTGAATTCCTAAGGAACCAAACTACTGAGGTCATCGGTCCCCAGACTTACACACTACTTAAACTAACTTATGCTTAGGACAATACACACACCCATGCCCGAGGGAGGACTCGAACCTCCGCCGGGAGAGGCCGCGCAATCCGAACAAGACGCCTCTAACCGCGCGGCCTCACCGCGCGGCTCTGCAGTAGGACACATTACAATTATTCACACGACAGAAATACACAAGTGCCTCACCTCGTAGGTGAAAGAAATGAAATTTGAGCCCAGTATTTTAATACACTATCTGATCAAAAGTATTCGGACACTGCTATGCCACGTAAAATTGGCTGCTAGATGTTACAGTATAAAAGGGATCGGGGAGTACTGTGTTGTCAGCAGAGATGCAGTGACAGAAGAATGGGTCGCTCATGCCGTGGACTAGCCATTGGATGTCACCTGACCAACAAATCCATCAGGAACATTTCAGCCCATCCACAGCTGTCTAAGTCGACTGTTGGTGATGTGGTTGTGAAGTGTAAACGCGAAGAAAGTTCCACAGCTAAACCAAGACAAGATGGACCTCACGTACTGATGGACAAGGCGCGTGGAGGCTTGTGGAGAGTGATTGTAAAAAATTGCGTTGAAATTAGCGGGAGGAATCACTTTTGAGCTCGAAAGTGCTGTCAGAAGTCCAACTGGAACAATAACTGAGAGTAGGCAATTACAAAGAATGGGGTACAATAGTCGAGAAGTTCCTCATAAGCCACAGATTTCTGTAGTCGGTGGTAACTGACGTTTCGGGTGGCGTAAAGAGCGACGCCTCTGGACAATGGACGACCAGGAACGAATCATTTCGACTGATGAATGACAGTAGAGGAACAGTTCGGGGACGATGACTCATCGTACCTCGTTTGGCACTTTTTTTAAAAATCTCCTTTATTCTTTCATCAATATCGATAAATAACAGTCAGCAACCTTTCGAGATGGCAGTAAGATCTTTCGAATCACCAGTGCACACTTCATTTCGTGTTCCACCAGCGCCTAATGTGTCATCAGCACGAGACTGGAAAGACAGTGAACGATGTGTCAGCTTACATGGAGACAGGGACGAAGATACACACCTACTTCACCTCATAGGTGAGGAAGAGTGGGTTGCTGCTCCTCCGCAGAAACTCAGACATCTCTCTGAAAGGGTTCTGCTTGATTTCAGGCGGTCATAAGGGTGAAGGCTGGACGTACCCCATATTAATATCCGCTAATAGGTATCCAGATACTTTTGATGTGATAGTGTATGTTCAACAATCACCAATGAATAGGTGTCAAAACTTTTAGCTTCTAACTATTAACTAGGCACACACTTTACAGTATCCGCTAAGGAATGGTGAGATAAATTCAACAGCTTAATTTTTGCAAAGTTATGAGAGATGTCTTGAGAGATCCTTCGATGTTGATCACACCTGAGTTTCAGTACCTGTAGAGGAAGCCAGCACCCACTGAGGAGATTGCAAATACGTAAACTAAGGCAGCCTGACTGTTGTTCTCAATCGCTGAACAAATGAACAGAAAATGAAGGGAAGAAAAAGCCAAGCGCGTAGTGGAAACTCCTAGTGGAACTAAAAAGTTAGACTTTAATAACGAACGACACACAAAAACGACGGCGTCGAAGAAGTTATGCGCTAATTGGAAACAATGAGTCCCTGCAGCTTTGACTCCCTCTTATTGTTGAAGATTGTTATATAAGACTCATACAGCGTGTAAGAAAATTACGTATAAAAATTTTGGAGTATTTAAAGGAGATAAAAAGGAACATGTTTTTGTGATAAAAAATGGCGTTGATGCAGCGTTTCCCCACCTAGGATTTCATGAAGGTATTGTCACTAGTGATGTTCAGAGATGGTGTTCAAACTGCCGCGTGATGAATATGGTTTTAAGGACATTGATCACCTCCTAGGAATTTTTTTACTATGTGTGGGGAGGGGGTGGGGGAATAGGGGAGGAGAGGGAGATGAAGAGTTCGGTGTACGATACACCGACGGTCAGGATAGAATAGCTGGTTGTCCGTTTGCCTGAAGCTGCAGCCGTTGTTCGTGACACACCTGCTTGTTTTGAGCGCGTTAGGCGATCATTTGAACGCAGATGCCAATTGTGTATTAATGTAAAAGGACGGCATTTTCAGAAACATCTGTAAAACAGTTTTCAACGCGTGGCAATTTGATCGCCATCTCTGAACATTACTAGCGCCAGAACCTTTATGCCCCCCCCCCCCCCCAGCGGGAAAAAGCACCTGTGACATTTTTGTAACATAAAAAAATATTTCTTTACATCGCCTCTAACTACTCTAAAATTTTGTATGAGTAGATTTCTTACATCATGTAGTTTGCCATTTGCTGCGGAATACAAAATGAGGAAAAGTAAGATACATAGAAGGGTGAATAAATAAATGGTATTATTCACCAGTGCCTTTCCGTTGCTTCTCACAATGGCCTTGATCAGCTTGAGTTTTCGGCTTGTAATAAATCTGTAATCTATTTGGTGCTATCGTCCCTGTGGTAAGACTACATTTCTAGACTTTGGAATGTTATCTACCTCGCCGGCCGGAGTGGCCGAGCGCTTCTAGGCGCTACAGTCTTGAACCGCGCGACCGCTACGGTCGCAGGTTCGAATCCTGCCTCGGGCATGGATGTGTGTGATGTCCTTAGATTAGTTAGGTTTAAGTAGTTCTGAGTCTATGGGACTGATGACCTCAGATGTTAAGTCCCATAGTGCTTAGAGCCATTTGAACCATTTTGTTATCTACCCCGTTTCGCACTCATAGAATTCTGAACGGAAAATGTCGTCCAAATTCTCGTCCCGCCATCTGGGTTTTAGCTTCGGTGCTTTCCTAAACTATTTCGGGGGATGTCCGAAAGGTACTTCCAGCTTTACTGCGCTCGATTCCCCTCCGAAGCTTCGCCATTCCGGACAAGAGCGCTGACGCTTAAGGCGGCAAATTCGGCTGGCCTTATAGTCTATTGTTCATCGTTACTTAGTGCGGCTGCAAATGCAGGTTCCTCTTACTGGAATCGGCCCTACATTCAGCTGCGCGGTCCCGCACTGACCTTCGTGCCATGTGCGACTGCACTAAGGCTTTCACTGCTTTAAACTCTTCAGAGACGTGTGGCTGAGCGGGTCTCCCTGAAAGGGCAGGAAACGAATCTCAACTAGACGAAATGTCCACTCAGTATTCTCTCTAAGCTTCCCACGCGCTCCACACTGTCATGATGTGTCCCTGTAATATCCTCACCTGGACCTATCTTCCACAGACCCATCTGCAGTACATATTCTGCATTGGTAAATTATTTCTAATACCTTAACCGCGAACAGTCTGCTCTCAGCGAAAGTCCTTCAGAAGGTTTTCAGAGTCCATGTTTTAGAACAACTGTCGTCATAATGCAGGGAACCATCGAGAAAAAAGCAATCAATGACACACTCCTAAGTAGATAAGTAGATGACCTGTTTCTCTAAGTTCAAATTTTTATAACTGCCCTTTTATTTTCGCAACTGATTAAGCCTGAAGAGCAAATTGTTGTACCATCGTCAGATCACCATCGTCACCGAAATGTGTGCATATGGTACAGAGACAGAGAAAAGAAAAAGAATCCAACGGTACCTATTTATATACTACTTCTGCCCATATCATCCTGACAAAGTTATGATTGTGCCTACTCATCACCTGATGACACACAGTTCCCCTTGTCTTGTCTGTCCTACTCTTCCTTCGAAGAAATGCAACACATGGCACAGAGTTTCGAAATTTTTGCACTTACTGAACCCCAAAGTTGTAAGCGTTGTTTAACACCTTTGTTGTTCCTGTTCTCGATTTCTTTCATACTTTTTCAGTGATAAGCATTTGTACAACTGTCTGTTCGTATCTCAAATGTGTCCAATACTAAATGGCCAAATCATCTGTGAGCTAACGTTGTCTCAAAGGAAAATTTAAATCTGCATCCGAGTGTACGCTGCAAAGAAATTCCTCGTTGGCTTAAACTTGTGTACTGGATGGTAGCACTTGGGAAATTATTGAAGACCATAATCGAATGGCCAAACCGAGATCCTTTTCAAGTGTATTAACAGCTACGCTACCTCACAAAATACCAGGAACAGAGTAACGTTGGAATGACGCGCAAGGAAATATGCCGTTGATAAATGACAGAGGACATCCGTCTTGGAGAGCAGCTGACCTACTGATAAGCTGCAGGTTTTCAATGGACAGTAGCTGAAGAGTCGTGATTTTATCTCTTTTTTTCAAATGATTCAAGACGTCGAGTGCATCGACAGCTCAATGAGGCGTTCAACCCATCATGTAAGTAGTGTGTAGTTCAGACCACAGGTGGTTGTTTTAGTGGTGTTTCTCGTACCACGACTGGGCCGCACTCATTCAAGTTACCGTGACCATGAACCAGAATGTGTAGTTCAACGTCCTTGGTGAGCAAGCGACTGCCTTTCTTCTACATCTTCATAACGCGTATGCTTCGGATACTACTGTCTTCCAGTTGCTCGCGTTCACAGGGCTCCACGCATAAGTTCCAAGTTTGCCACAAACTCTGGCATCCTTACGCACCTAGACAGGTCCGCTAAATCAGCAGATCGTAATGCCATAGAAAATGTCGGGAAATTTTTGAAACAGTGGTTGTAATGTAGCACTCAACATCCTCGCTATTTGGTATCTCTGCGGGATCCAGCCGGCAGTGAGTGGCTTCATCTGGATATGGCGTACCTGGAGAAACTGTGGACTCTTCCTCGCCCAGCTGTGTCCATTATCAGCACTAGAGGCTATGTTGGACGGTAATAGCGAGACGACTCTTGGAGGTGGCTGTTTTTTTGTCCGCTATGTTTGGACGACTCATACTCGTCATGTGGCTAAAACGTTTCCTATAAAGATTTACTCGCATAAGTTTCAGTCATTCCCGCTGTATGTTACACTTTGCGAAAAAATAGTCACTGAATACGTACACAAGTATTCAGTGCCAAGCACAAGTTGTCACAAAAAAATTGGCTATTGGGAGATTGCCCTACTGCCAATCGAAAGTTAATTCCGTTACGTCTCTATCTATGAGTCTTAATGGCAGTGATATGTATTCAAACAAGAAACGATCGATATAAGAGCATAAACTCTGCTAATTACCAGTAAAAGCTTTGGTCTTTCATACATAGAATCATACGAAAAAAGAAGCTGTAGCGCTCAGTTGCCAAATTGGTATCGCAAGCATGCCTGCACGAATTGTATAACGATGAAATAATGACTCGTCGTAAATTAGAGATATTCCCACAAGTGCACTAAAGAGAGAATGAAGACGAGAATTAATGTACGAGCTCTAGTCTACACGCAGAAATCCCCGTAACACGCCACGACCTCACTTGAGCGTGTATTTCCCACGCGTGTTTCAGACTGGCGGTAATTTTCTCCGCTTTTTTTAAAACAAAGAACACAGGACGTGACGTGCTCAGGTCGACTCTCAGTGAAAACTCTGTACTAATAAGGAGTTCCATTCTGATACTACTTTTCAACCAGTATTCTAAATCTCAACAAGAAACTGAATTCTGTGCCGATGGACTAAGTAGTGGTAGGCTCAGCGGTCAACGGTACTGTATTCGTACATTAGGTTATTGCAACCGGAGCAGAATTTCGGTTAGGACAAACATGAGGAAGGTTATCTAAACAATCAAGCCAGCCAAGCTTTGAACTTGAACGAGTTATTAAAACAACGGGAGACCTAACTTAGAGCTTCAGGACGAGAATTTGAGTCCCACTTGCTCCGAACGCAAGTCATGCCTTAGCACTGCACCACCTCACTCTGTTGGATTACTGTTCGACATTTACCATAAGATGCACATCCCTATCTTTTTAATCAAAGATTGCAGTTTTAAAACTTCCTGCAACTGGATCATCTTCAAGAGAAAGGAAGGAATATTAGAGTTTAGCGTTCCGCCAATGGCGAGGTCATCAGAGATGCTGCACCAGTCGAACTGGAGAAGGATAGGGAAAGAAATCGGACAGCCCGTTCCAAAGGAACCACCTCAGCGTTTGAATTAAGCGGCTTATAGAATTTAAATCCTCATCCTCGCGAATAAGAGTCCAGAGTCATCCCACCACACCACCTCGCTCTTTCTCTTCCAGGAGAGTACGGCTTAATCTCAATTTAGCCTTTCCATTCTGTAATTTTATGTTATTTGGACAAATGATAAGTCTTTGAGTGTTCATTATTTCAGAATTGCCTCAACATCACGTGAGTTTACTGAATAATACTTCGTATCACCATTAATGCCAACACAAGTTTGTGAATGATGCTTTACCTCAGAACGAAATCTTCCATATAAACGTTTAATGTCTTAAGTGGTGGGCGTTTTTTTAAGCACTGTTTTCCGAAACGTAGAATTTGAACTTGACTGCACCATGCCGCGTCTACTTTCAACGAGATTATCGATATAGTTTGTAATACGTACTTTGCTGTTTCTGTTACACACTCAAAAATATTCTTTTGCTACTGGATTCTACCGTTCCATAAGTTAGAGCTGTTGAAACGAAAAAAAAAAACTGTTAAAAATTGTCAGCTGCTATAGGAATATACTCCAATGCTTGTGAATTATTAGACTGCTGATCTGCATTTTCACCAATTTAAAATACAGAAAAAGTGTAGAGAACACCTCTTCCGCCAAAAAACGAATTAAACAATATGTGCATTGTCGCCCGTGGTTTTGTTTGCCCTGCATCTGTGGTGCTTGTATATATAGCTCCGTAGATGCTCTACAGTAGGCCACTGCCGGTGGTTTTTCATCACTCTAAATGGGCTTCAAAGCATGCTGCGCACGTCGTCAGGCCTATCGTCTTTGTCAGCTTGTTACTCTCGACCGGACGCAATTACGAAGCACGTAAGTCACTTTGCTGAGATATCGCTTTTTTAAGAGAGGACTGACGATTCGACGAACGGTATAGGCCTGCAACACTAAGTCTTTCAAAGCTCACATTCTTACACCAACATATACGCTTGATTTTTTTTCCGCTCTGATAAAAATAAAGTTGGCCTTAGATACTGTTTTGTTCCTTCAAAGTAGTAGATTCGGAACTAGCGGGATCCTGATTCAGTTTTTGGGATATCCTTCATATTCTGTAAGTGCACTGTCTCAGGGTCGACGAAATACTACTAAGAAATCTAGAAATCTCTTTTAAACCAGTAACAGTGCCTGGGAAAGAACGTACACTTCTCTCATATAAAACATTTTCTTTGTTTTCTTCTAAATAAATATGGAAAACAGCAGTAAAAAAAACACATCCGCAAACCCACTACAAATTTCAATGACATGGTAGTATTTAGTGACTACAAAGCATATTTAGATTACTATCAACATCAGTTTTTGCCTAAGAAACACGCGGAGGTACTGAACAGAACTGCGGACAAAAGAAATTTGTTGCTCAGCTTGAGTAAAAGAAGGCGTCGATTATAGAGGGAGGCCAAGAGATGAATGTAGTAAGTAGGTTCAAAAGGACGTAGGTTACAGTAGTTAAATTCAGAGACGAAGAGGCTTGCGCGGGATAGAGTCGCATGGAGCGAGCGCTGCTTAAAACCAGTCTTAGGCTGAGGACCACAACAACAATAAGCACACACGATCAATTAAGCATCTTAAAAAACAAAATGCTGTCAGCTTGCACCGGGTAAGGCGCCGGTGAGATTTATGGTACCGTCACGGAGGACTTTTTCGTGACAAGGCTAGAATGGTATCCTCCAACCCTAGGGAATACAAATAACTTGCATAATGGAAAAAAAGTGGCTCCGGTTTGGAAAGCCGATGTCAACCACCGGGAGGGTGCTGTACTGACGAAATGCTCCTCCAACACTGCTGTTCCATGAGGCTTTAGCAACAAGCTGATAGCCAAGATCCTGTGAGACGATACTACCATGGAAATTAGTTTTGATCGCTAAGAAGCTACACCATGTTCAAAAGATAAGCACGATGAAGTAATGAAGGCATACATCCTGAACAGGAGATTATAGCATAACATCATTTGCGTAAACAGTGAAGACGACGTTCAATTACAAAAGCTCTGAAACAGTAAATGAGTATTAAAGGAAGTTACAAAGCCAGAAATTCTCTTCCCAAGAAAGAAAACAGTTAATGGCTACCACACATTCTCTACCATTTGATTCAAGAGCTCTCGTTCCTCAGAAAAAGCAGATTCGGTGATTAAGAGAGCATTTCGTTGTAGCCCCAAACGTCCAAAGCGTACATTCCAGAAACCCTTACTGACCAGTGCCCCTAACGGAAGGACTTTGTCCATCAGAGCTCCTCTTAGAACAATGGTAATGTAGTCAGTGAAGAGGAAGTCTGAAGAAACTCGACCTCTGCAAAGTCACACATGTGAATGCAGCACCTCATATCTCTACCAATGGGCGATAAAAATACTGTTACGATCACTAACGAACGTGTGAAGCTCCGTACGTTCGCCCATCGTCTCCGTAAACCAGGATATCAACGTCGCACAACTAGTAGTCTCTTTTCACCATGTTTCTGTGATTGCTTTTTCTTTAAAACAACTTTTCTACACCTTCGCTATGCTGCTTTTAAGGAAACTAAAGCTCCTGGAGCAGCTGCAAACGTTTTCGAACTTCACTGACTTTTGTATGCAATTAAGGCCAGGTGTCGAGACGGATGTAGACTGACTACCCTTTATTGACGTTATACTGGTATATGATGAACATCTTTGTGTCCCTAAATAAGATTTCAAAAAGAACGTAATAACTGCAGCTCCAAAGGACGCAGGTGCTGACAGTTGTGAGTACTAAATCAGACTTCAGGAACAACGTAACAATCCCAATTCCAAAGAAAATAGGTGCTGGCAGATGTGAACAGTATCGAACCATCTGTTTAATATGTCATGAGTGCAAAATACTGACACGAATTATTTCCAGAAGAATGGGAAACCTTGTAGAAGCCGACCTTGAGAAAGATCAGTTTCTTTTCCAGAGAAATGTTGAAACACTTGACGCGATATTACCCCTCCGTCTTAAAACATAGAGTGATGAAATACAAGCGTACATTTGTAGGCTTACATGCAGCTTTTGACAATGTTGATTGAACTACACTTTCAAGTAATTTTAAGGAAACAGAGATAAGATACAGACAGCGAACGGCTATTTACAACTCATATAGAAACCAAACCGCAGTTATGAGAGTCAAAAGATGTGAAGAAGATGTCACAGTTGAGGAAGGGGTGATAGGGTTGCAGCCTGTTCCCGATGTCATTCAATCCACACATTGAGCAAGCAGTAAAGAAAATCAATAATAAACGGATTTGAAGTTCAGGGAGAAGAAATAAAAATTCCAAGATTTGCCAGTGGCACTGTAATTCTGTCAGACACAACAAAGAACTTACAAGAGTAGGTGAACGGAATGGACAGTGTCTCGAAAAGAGGTTATAAGATGAACATCAACAAAATTCAAATAAGGGCAATGGAATATAGAAGAATTAAATCAAACGATGCTGAGGGCATTAGATTGGGAAAAAGGACATGAAAGTAGTAGATGAGTTTGGGCAGCAAAACAACTGATGATGGCTGGAGTAGAGAGCATATGGAATGTAGACTGGGAATAGCAAAAAAAGCATTTCTGGGAA
Source organism: Schistocerca nitens (assembly GCF_023898315.1). Classification (NCBI taxonomy): domain Eukaryota; kingdom Metazoa; phylum Arthropoda; class Insecta; order Orthoptera; family Acrididae; genus Schistocerca; species Schistocerca nitens. Next base: position 570,852,877 of record NC_064614.1, on the reverse strand, counting down.
AGAAGAATCTGATTTACATCGAATACAAATTTAAGCGTTAAAAAGTCTTTTATGAAGATGAAGTTTCACATCAGCGCACACTCCGCTGCAGAGTGAAAATCTCATTCTCTTTTATGAAGGTGTTTATCTTGGGCGTAGCTTCATACGAAAATGAGCTGTGGGCGATAAACAGAACAAGAAGGAAACAGAAGCTTCTTCAGTGTGATACTACAGAAGAATGCTGAAGATAGATAAATAGATCGAATAACTTATGAGGAGATACTTAACCAAATTGAGAATAAAAGAAATTTAAGGCACAATTTGAGTAAAAGAAGGGACCAGTTGATAAGATGAAGGAATAGTTATTTCGTTAATGGAGGGAAATGTGGGAAGAAGGGGTGGGAAGGAAATTGTAGAGGGAGACATGGGAGTGAACACAGTGAGCAGTGTCAAATGGATGTAGACTGCAGTAGTTATTCAGAGATAAAGAGGCTCACACAGGATAGACTAGCGTGGAGAGCCACATAAAACCAGTCTTCGGGCTCAAGACCTCAACAACAACAAATCATCGCTTAAACCCTGAAGTGACACGTTGTGGGTCTCTCAAGGTTGCTGCGGCAGCGGTGTGTCTCTGAGCCGCTTCTGGGCGTTCTTAGGTTTATACCAATAGAACGAAACTCACATTACATCTTTGTGCCAGTATGTTGCAGAGAGTCAAATCTCAGAGAAAGTTAAAATAACACTGAGATATTATGTATCTAAAGCCCTACTTTTTGTTATCTTGAAATCACATCCTTATTCTAAAAAAGGGTATTATTTTTCTCTGTGGATTGCACAATTTTGATTTGTGAGGACATATTGACAGTCATTTCATCAAATGATTGCCTTTTTATTTCTGGTTTCCTTTTTCTCCAATTATGTTTGAAATCAGTAGACGTTTCCCATTACAACTAAAAGAACAAATAACAACATGTCGAAGTTACAAACATACGAGCTTCAATTGCGAACAAGAGTAAAAGTGAAGTGTTAGCACTATTTTCATAAAACATTAATCCGTAAAAAATCAGTTGTTATTCATTACTTGCACGAATAATATAGAAACAATAATAATAGCACTTGTAAATTGTAAACTGAAATTTGTTTTACAATACCGGATATTAAAATAGCTTTCACTATTAAATATGGTGAGGTACAAACGAATCGTTGGTTAACAAGAAACTGATGACGTTAGTCGCTACGAGGAAGATTAGTTCTGAAGATGGGCTACGGCGAGTTTGAGGAAAGCGACTTGGTATTCATCTGAAATGTTTTATGGTAACGGCGAAAACCTAAATCACGGTGTTTGAGCACTGGTTGTAAACCGTATTTATTTCGTGTATAAGTCCAACGTTTTAATCACAGTTGGGGAAGACACCACTAGATATCTTAGGCAGCTTAGGTAATGATTTCTGTATCTTCTATGTTCCGCATGTGTGAAATCGTTTATCTATGCTTGCTACAGATCAATAAGTGCAGTCATATATTTGTAAGTTAACTGCAGCTCGAAGGTTGAAGTTGAGGTAGAAGACATCAGTGTGTGAAACTCATTCGTATGATCCCCTTCCTTACGACTCTTGATTAGCAAAGAACCATTTCTTTCGCTGGAACAAAGTACCCGCTTGCGAGAAGGGAAGAAGTTTGGGTGCATTGTGAAATACAACATTAAATATAATATCGTCTCCACATGTGGACTTTCATGTACATGGGACCTGACACTTTGTAGGATAAATGCCGGTTGACATACGTTATAGACACGTGGACGTCACTTGAAAATGATATACATCAGCAACTGGCTAATCGAAATGAAATAACAGCAGGTTCTGATTATAGCATTTGTACACAATTTAACTTTAATTGATGAAGCCTGTTACAGATGCTTGCTGTGGAGCTTAAAGTTTAAAACCTAAGATTCTAACATAATTATTCGTGGCGAGTTAAACTATCTGCCATATCGACATTCCCCGCAAATCACTGACTTTCACAGGCAGTGCACTGCCAATTTCATTATCCGAACATGCTTGACGGAAGGACTAAAAGGTTCGAGTTGTCTCAAGCACCTCTCCATATCTTCCAAAGCCTGCTGAGGCTCTTCAGCAGTACTTTAGGGGGTTTTCAACTTTTTGTTTCAAATTGTAATACCCTTATAACCATTACGAGTGTTATTGCAGTGACTATTATATCATTGTCAGTTTGATTTCTTTCTAATAGTTGCCTTCATAATCCATATCACTGCGCTGTGCTATAATAACAACAGTGGGTGTCTGTAATATCAGTGCCCAATTTGAAGTGTTATCGTACGATACGTGGCACATGGCCGGTTGAAATGTAGCTTCTCTTCTGTCTGTTACATGCATCTTTGTTAATAATATACCACAGACACCGGTTACAAGAGGTTTACGACACTCATGACGCTTAATTCGGCAAACCTCAATCCAGCAAGGACGACAATGAGTTTCACAGTCACCAGAAAACACAGCTGAGAGAAGACAACTCTTTAAATAGAGATGACACAGCTCACAGTCGGTATTGGCTCTCGCACCTTTCTTCATAGATGTCTGACGTTCGTTATTTGCGAACGCTTTCCTCAGGTATAGCATCTGGAACTCCTTACTTGCTATTGTCGATTCTCTAAGAACGTCTTACAACCGCTGGTTATATTATCGTGGAATCTATGGTTGTTTTCTTTACTAAATAGTATGTTGTTTCTTTTATTACACCGAATAGCGAAACTGTCATATTCAGAGTCATTACAATGTTAGCTACTCTGCGGTGGCTTAGATAACAATTTCCATCCGCACAGACCGCGTGCGACGGTCTCGCACTTGTCATATATTCCTCGTATACATTATGTGCAACTGACGACTCAAATACATCTAAACCGAAAGAAAGCAACGGTTATCAGGGTTGTCTTCTCGAACATAACTAAAGGAGTGTGCGATCGAATATCCATTATCATATGTACCAAGAAATTTCATGAAATTAAAACATTTAATGACAATTAATTATCAGTTATTTTTGGCACTGTTCTGTCGTAAAATGGTGTAAGAAGATAAATACTGCGTGGGTGGTTACTGGAAAGGGGGGGGGGAGATAAGGTCATCGCTTTACCGGAAACAAATTCACAACGGTCGAACCACTTTCTATACTAAAGGACTGATGCGTCCCATGATCCCTAGATCACTGAATTTTCCTGATCATTTGTGAAAATCACAGGGAAGGTGGAACACGAAAATTGCTATTGCGAGACGGACTCTGCGTGAGCACGCCAGTCATTCGTTTTGCTACGTGTGTCATACAACTACACCAGTGACCCGTTTTCCTATGCATAATCCACACATTGAACAAAAAATGAGATGCAAAAACATTAACTTCGGGTGGTCCGCTGATGTCTTACGAATAGCTCTTATGATGCATTATTCAACGCTCAGGCAGTGATTTTCCACATTACCAGGGCTATAGAGACGAGGACATATTCCTAGATGTAGTCGACTCATAAATAACAACCATCAAGAGGTATATATTCCCTGATATCCAACATAGTGTAAATTCTTCAAAGACAGTAAAACAACCTTGAGAGTCTACATCTACTAATGCGTGACACTGTTACTACTTAGTTTGAAAACTTTAATTACTGCCTGGCTAATCGTTATTCTTTAAATACACATCAAGAAGTTTTGCATCACCTCAGTTCCAAGATTCCGGTACCTGTACAGAAAATTGGGATAGAGAGCAACATAAACATCATTTCCGCCCTTTTTATTGCTCATGAAAACCACACATTGCATATTATAAAACCATGCAGCGAGACCTTCATAGGTGGTGGTCCAGACTGCTGTACGCACAGGTACCTCTAATACTCAGTAGCACGTCCTCTTGCATTGATGCATGCCTGTATTCGTCGTGGCATACTATCCACAAGTTCATCAAGGCACTGTTGGTCCAGATTGTCCCACTCCTCAACGGCGATTCGGCGTAGATCCCTCAGAGTGGCTGGTGGGTCACGCCGTGCATAAACAGCCCTTTTCAATCTATCCCAGGCTCGTTCGATAGGGTTCATGTCTGGAGAACATGCTGGCCACTCTAGTCGAGAGATATCGTTATCCTGAAGGAAGTCATTCATAAGATGTGAACGATGGGGGCGCGAATTGTCGTCCATGAAGACGAATGCCTCGCCACTACGCTGCCGATGTGGTTGCACTGTCGTTCGGAGGACGGCATTCACGTGTCGTACAGCCGTTACGGCGCCTTCCATGACTACCAGCGCCGTACGTCGGCCCCACATAATGCCACCCCAAAACAGAAAGGTACCTCCACCTTGCTGCACTAGCTGGACAGTGTGTCTAAGGCGTTCAGCCTGACCAGGTTGCCTCCTGACACGTCTCCGACGATTGTCTGATTGAAGGCATATGCGACAATCATCGGTGAAGAGAACGTGATGCCAATCCTGAGCGGTCCATTCGGCACGTTGTCGGGTCCATCTGTACCGTGGTTGCAAAGATGGACCTCGCCATGGACGTCGGGAGTGAAGTTGCCTACTGTGCACAGTTTCAGCCGTAACACGACGCCCTGTGGCTGCACGAAAAGCATTATTCAACATGGTGGCGTTGCTGTCAGGTTTCCTCCGAGCCATAATCCGTAGGTAGCGGTCATCCACGGCAGTAGTAGCCCTAGGGGGGCCTGAGCGAAGCTTGTCATCCACAGTTCCTGTCTCTCTGTATCTCCTCCATGTCCGTACAACATCGCTTTGGTTCACTCCGAGACGCCTGGACACTTCCCTTGTTGAGAGCCCTTCTTGGGACAAAGTAACAATGCGGACGTGATCGAACCGCGGTTTTGACCGTCTATTCATGGTTGAATTACAGACAACACGAGTCGTGTACCTCCTTCTGGTGGAATGACATCTACGTCTACATGTATACTCTGCAAATCACATGTAAGTGCCTGGCAGAGGGTTCATCGAACCACCTTCACAATGCTCTAATATTCCAATGTCGTATAGCGCGCGGAAAGTACGAACACTTTTATCTTTCGGTACGAGCTGTAATTTCCCTTATTTTATCGTCGTGATCGTTTCTCCCTATGCAGGTCGGTGTCAACAAAATATTTTCGTGTTCGGAAGAGAAAGTTCGTGATTGGAATTTCGTGAGAAGATCCCGTCGCAACGAAAAACGCCTTTCTTTTAATGATGTCTAGCCCGAATCATTTCAGTGACACTCTCTCCCATATTCCGCGATAATACAAAACGCTCTGCCTTCCTTTGAACTTTTTCGATGTACTCCGTCAGTCCCTTCTGGTAAGGATCCCACACTGCGCAGCAGTATTCTAAAAGAGGACGGACAAGCGTAGTGTAGACAGTCTCCCTACTAGAACTGTTACATTTTCTAAGTGTCCTGCCAATAAAACGCAGTATTTGGTTAGTCTTCCCCACAACATTTTCTATGCGTTCCTTCCAATTTAAGTTGTTAGTAATTGTAATACCTAGGTACTTAGTTGAATTTATGGCCTTTATATTTGACTGATTTATCTTATAGCCGAAGTTTAACAGATTCTTCTTAGCAATAATATGGATGACCTTACACTTTTCGCTATTTAGGGTCAACTGCCAATTTTCGCACCTTTCAGATATCTTTTCTAAATCGTTTTTTGTTTGTTTTGATCTTATGATGACTTTATTAGTCGATAAACGACAGCGTCATCTGCAAACAACCTAAGACGGCTGTTCAGATTGTCTCCCTAATCGTTCAAATAGAAAAGGAACATCGAAGGGCCTCTAACACTACCTTGGGGAACGCCAGAAATCATTTCTGTTTTACTCGATGACTTTCCGTCAATTACTACGAACTGTGACCTCTCAGACAGGAAGTCACAAATCCAGTCACATAACTAAGACGATGTTCCATAAGCACGCAATTTCGCTATAAGACGCTTGTGTGGTACAGTGTCAAAAGCCTTCTGGAAATTCATAAATACGGAATCTATCTGAAATGACTTGTCAATAGCACTCAACACTTCATTCGAATAAAGAGCTAGTTGTGTTTCACAAGAACGATGTTTTCTAAACCCACTGGAACTGATCGGCTGTCGGACCCCATCCGTCTCGCAGGCGCTGCTCATGCATGGTTGTTTACGTCGTTGGGCGGGTTTAGTGACGTCTCTGAACAAAGGGAATGTGTCTGTGATAAAATATCCAAGTCAACGTCTGTCTTCAGGAGTTCAGGGAACCGGGGTGATGCAAAACTTTTTTTGTTGTGTGTAGTATCTATAATCCTGCAGGCTAAAACAGAGAAAAGGCCAAAACATACTTTAAAGACAGCAAGGACGTTAAAGCTTAGAGGCACATGGGGAACTGGTACATACAGTAGAATCAGTTCTATGTCAGAGGAGGGCATACAGGGAGGTACAAAGAAAATTAAAAACGAGAGAGGGAGAAAGAATTGATCCGTATAGATCTACTGGTTATCAATCCGATTTAAATTTTAAGTTGCCGGATTGGAGAACGAAGTGCCACGGAAGTTGCTACAAATATTAGGTATTTTGAAGATACTGAATCAAAATTTGTTATTGGATTTTCCAAACTGTCTCGATTTTTTTAAGATACACGGTGTTTACAAATAAACCTTCTAGTCTGACTTGTCTCCGCTTACTTTTGTAATGGAATCTTTCATTATTTAAAATTTATGTTGAACTGTTTATTGTCATGTAACATTGTATTGTGTCAAATTAAATATTAAGATCACATTTTCTAAGTTTTGTTGCAGTTAAATATGAAATTTCAGTTCTTTGGGACGTGTTGGAGCGGGTATCAAGTGCCCACTTACAGTCCCCACAGAATATAAAAACCGTGTTACTTATTGTTAAATGAGCTATGTTCCCCTTCCTTCTTTCCCCGAAGACAACGACACCCTCCCCCCCCCCCCTACACACACACACACACACACACACAACCTATACGCACAACAAACGTATACTCGTGCGCGAGCATGAAGGCGAATAAAAAGTGGTTAAGAGAATACCTCTAATTGTATATATGTCAGAGAAGAATTAATGTTGTCCCAAAAATCTAAAAGTGTCGTACTTCTTGATGTTCCGGTCCAACACTTTTACAACTACAGGAAGTTAGTTATAGATTTACTTACCATCAATCTACACTCATAATTCGTAACATGTACTGTGCTTCATGTAAAAAAGTGGACGAAGCATTTGACGGGTAACAGGCGTGCTCTCACCAATGTTTTCGCATCTCTGATTACTTTCTTATTGGTATGTCACTATTTTCTCTGTTATCTCCCTCCTTTAAACTTCGCCTTTACATCTCTCTTCTACAAGCCGTTTAGATTTGTTGTCGGATGCTTTTTGCCAGCGTTGTAGCTTTTCTTAGCATTTCATCGATTCTGTTTCTGTGTCTCTGTCTTTCTCTTCCTTCATGACGAAACCATTTGCACTCCAGAATCCCCGTCAGAGTGCGTACTTCCATTTGCTCGCTTTTGACTTCTTTGTTGGTGATACATATCATCCGACTCCTATATAAAAAAAATTATGTGTTCGTAATTGACGGCATGACATGGACACATTGCGGAGTGGCGAAAACAACCAAGTGACGTAATATTTCTCATAGACATATGTACTGCAAGAAAGACAGTTCAGGGACGCCAGCACAAAAGCAGAACACTAGAGACGGAACCGCAGGTTGGATTCAATAAGTATCAGCCTCTCTTAAAGAATCATTCCAAAATTCGCTACACTGTGTATGTCCTATCCAATTTGATGGGATGAAGCAGACAATACTTTGTGAATAAAGCAGTTTTTACTCATAGTTTCAGTGTTTTCACAGATTACAGTAGTAAGAAGCGCAGGTAATTAACGTATTTGTGAAAATGTAAACTAATGGAGATATTAATGTAAAATAACGAATGCTTTGAAAACTGCGGTGATATATTTCTACCAAAGGAATGGAATTATTAGCAAAGTACTAAGCATTTGGTGGAAGTCGCTAGTTTACAGCTCTTTCAGTCGATCACTGAATATTCCAACCGCTTACATGAATGCTACGGTAGGTACTAAGGGCAGTCTGAAAAGAATCTCTGCGGATAAGAATCAAACTGCCTCATTACCTCTATAGGGTTGTTCAGACTCGTTTTACAGTTCGGAAATATCAGAACTCCAGTGCAGCCTTTTTAGTTATTTTGCACTAACTACACCTGAACCAATGTTCGTAAAACATTACGGTTTTTGAGAGATATAGAGTCACTCTTTCTCCATATAAAACGGACAAATGAAGCTGGGATAGTAATAAGAGCAACAGGAATCTGCAGGCGAAAGTTTTGAGTGAAAAGTAGCAGAGGAAATAGTGACTTAGTAATAAGAGTGTAACTGCACAGTATTTTTCTGAGAGGAAAATTAATTTGAAATTTACCTTATTTTATTCTCTATGAGTCCCTTTACAGACAGATAAGGGACGAAAGGATCGACAATCAACAAGAAATGCTTTGTCTACTGTTTTGCTGACTGAGACGGATTGACGAGTCTTTATAGTCTTCATTCCGCATCTACTGAAACAAAAATATGCGTCTCGAGCAAGAACTGGTCGAGTAGTAAAGTATTCAATTAAATCACGTCTTGCAGCAAATGCAAGTGATTTCAGAGATGAGCGCAGTCGAGTTACAGACTTCCCGGCCAAACACAAGGGCGACTCGTAGGCGTGTGTTACGTGTAGCTGGAAGCCAGCAAGCACTCTCCTAACGGGGAACTATCTTTGTTCCGAGATTTCCGACCGTCATTTATGAAAGTAGGACACAGCTGCAGGCGGATGCTTGCTCCACTGCCAAATTTCGCAACAGCGGAGCTCCACGCTGGAAATACATGTTAATGGATGCAATTCGTTCTCCCTCAGTAGGCGTTTATCCTCTTGACGTTACATTTTGTGAGGACTCTTCACTTTTCAGGTCAGCCCTCGCAACTGCAGATCGTTGCCCTACGTCTGCGACAGTACAGCGGTAAACAAGCGCCTCACTTAATGAGAGTTTCGATATTAGCATGTATATTTCAAGTGGGTCGCGTTTAATATACATTTAACTTCATCAACAACACAGCGTCAAATCACTCATTTGGTGGCGTTTGCTTAAAAGCAATTACATGTATATCTGGCCCGTGCTTCATACAACGATTCGGTCACTTCGCTTCTTAAAACTTAAATATCAGATGACCACAAATTCCTAAACAAAACACGAGGATTGAAAAATGTGACGTAAGAAAAAGTACGAATAATAGAAAGAAATTCAAAGTTTATCGGTCGCAAGTTATGACTAGCCTTATTTGCTAACTTCTACGACTTTTAAAATATCTGATGGCAGCAAGCGAGAGAAACAAGGTATCCCGCGTTTTAAGAAAAACTCATAACTTAAAATACGAAAATCATGAAAAGACGAAAAGTGCTGTTCTATTTATTTTGACTCTTATCGTACCGAGTATGTAAAATGTATCTAAGGAAACACACTGTTAAGAGACATGGTTCCTCAAACCGCACGGCTACTCCGCGCGGCGGAACGATTCGAGTCCCTGCAAATGAAGTCACTATTCATATTTAGTTAAGCATGGGTATTTCTTTTCTTGCCTGGTTCTTCTCTTCTAACATACACTGAAGAGCCAAAGAAACTGGTATACCTGCGTAATGTCGTGTAGGGCCCCGGCGAGCACGCAGGAGTAACGCAACACGACGTGCATGGACCTGACTAATGTCTGAAGTAGTGCTGGAGGGAACTGACATCATGAATACTGCAGGGCTGTCCATAAATCCGTAAGAGTACGAGGCGTCGAGATCTTTTCTGAACAGCACGTTGCAAGGCATCCCAGATATGCTTAATACGAGTAATATTCATGTCAGGGGAGTTTGGTGGCTAGCGGTTATGTTTAAATTCAGAAGAGCGTTTCTGGAGCCACTCTGAAGCTATTAAGGGCGTGTGGGGTGTCGCATTGTCCTGCTGAAATTGCCCAAGTCCGTCGGAATGCACAATGAACATGAAAGGATGCAGGTCACCTGTCAGAACGTATCTAGATGTATCAGGGGTCACAATCACTCCAACTGCTCACGCCCCACACCATTACAGAGCCTCCATCAGCTTGAACAGTCCCCTGCTGACATCAAGGTCAATGGATTCATGAGGTTTTGTCTCCATACCAGTACACGTCCATCTGATCGATATAATTTGGAAAGAGACTCGTCCGATCAGGCAACATGTTTCCATTCGTCAACAGTCCAATGTCGGTGTTGACCGGCACAAGCGAGGCGTAAAGCTTTGTGTCGTGCACTTATCAAGGGTTTACGAGTGGCCCTTCGGCTCCGAAGACCAAAATCGATGATGTTTCGTTGAATGGTTCGCACGCTGACACTTGTTGATCACTCAGCATTGAAAGCTTCCGAAATTTGCGGAAGGGTTGCACTTCTATCACGCTGAAGAATTCTCTTCAGTCGTCGTTGGTCCCGTTCTTGCAGGATCTTTTTCCGGCCCGAGCGATGTCGGAGATTTGATGTTTTACCGAATTTCTGATACTCAGGGTCCACTCGTGAAATGGTCGTACGGGAAAATCCCCACTTCATCGCTACCTCAGAGATGCTGTGCCCCATTGCTCGTGCGCCGACTAAAACACCACGTTCAAACTCACTTAAATCTTGATAACCTGCCATTGTAGCAGCAGTAACCGATCTAACAACTGCGCCAGACACTTTTCTTATTTACGCGTTGTCGACCGCAGCGCCGTACATATCTCTGTATTTGAATACGAATGCCTATACCAGTTTCTTTTGCGCTTCATTGTAGATGCTAGGTCGGAATACCACAGTCTTACGCTGAGAAGCCAGGTCCGTATAAGTGTGTCTCGCACTCCCTGTCGTCATGTAGCTTACAACTTTTTCATAATCGTACTGTGTCATCTCCAGAGCTCGGACACCGGTACCGGTCTTTCTCTCGCAAGTGTTTTGTTCTTGTGTTAAGGAATAGTGGAACGTAAAAGGCTTCTGTAACGGCGCTAGAATGTTAGGAACACTTAATTAATCGGTCGCATTATTGTTGTTGTTGTTGTTGTTGTATCAGCATCAGCTTACTCTGAAAGGAACCTGACTGGTATGGATCCATATTTAGCAATTGTATACGACCGCTCGCTCACAGTAAGATCCGTACCAAAAGACTGGAAAATTGCTCAAGTCACACCAATACTCAAAAAGGGAAGTAGGAGTAATCCGCTGAATTACAGGCCCATATCACTAAAGTCGATTTGCAATAGGTTTTTGGAACATATAGTGTATTCGAAGATTATCAATTGCCTCGAAGAAAATGATTTATTGACACATAGTCAGCACGGATTCAGAAAACGTCGTTCTTGTGAATCACAGCTAGCCCTTTATACTCATGAAATAACGAGTGTTATCGACAGGGGATGTCAAATTGGTTACATATCTTTAGATTTTCAGAAGGCTTTCGACACTGTTCGTCACAAGCATCTTCTAACCAAACTGCGTGCCTACGGAATAGCGCCTCAGTTGTGGGACTGGATTCGTGATTTCCTGTCAGTAAGGTCACAGTTCGTAGTAATAGAAGGAAAGTCATCGAGTAAAACATAAGCAATATCCGGCGTTCTCCAAGGAAGTTTTACAGGCCCTCTATTGTTCCTGATCTACATTAACGACATAAGAGTCAATCTGTGTAGCCCTCTTAGAATGTTTGCAGATGATGCTGTCATTTACCGTGTTGTAAAGTCATCAGATAACCGAAACGAATTACAAAACTATTTAGATAAGATATATGTATGGTGCGAAAAGTGGCAGTTGATACTGAATAAGGAAAAGTGTGAAGTCATTGATTTGAGTACTAAAAGAAATCCACTAAATTCCGATTACGCGATAAGTCACACAAATCTGAATGCTGTAAATTCAACTAAATACTTAGGGGGTTACAATTACAGATAACCTAAATTGGAACGATCACATAGATAACGTTGTGGATAGAGCAAACCAAAGACTGCGATTGATTGGCAGAACACTGGGACAGGTAGATTAGAGATTAGATTAGATTAGATTAATACTAGTTCCATGGATCATGAATACGATATTTCGTAATGATGTGGAACGAGTCGAATTTTCCAATACATGACATAATTAGGTTAATTTAACAACATACTTAAGTTAATATAACAACTATTTTATTGTGTTTTTTTGTTTTTCTTTACTTTTTATTTTTATTTTTTTAATCTTTTTTAATATTTTTTTATTTATATCTAAAAATTCCTCTATGGAGTAGAAGGAGTTGTCATTCAGAAATTCTTTTAATTTCTTCTTAAATACTTGTTGGTTATCTGTCAGACTTTTGATACTATTTGGTAAGTGACCAAAGACTTTAGTGCCAGTATAATTCACCCCTTTCTGTGCCAAAGTTAGATTTAATCTTGAATAGTGAAGATCATCCTTTCTCCTAGTATTGTAGTTATGCACACTGCTATTACTTTTGAATTGGGTTTGGTTGTTAATAACAAATTTCATAAGAGAGTATATATACTGAGAAGGTACTGTGAATATCCCTAGATCCTTAAATAAATGTCTGCAGGATGATCTTGGGTGGACTCCAGCTATTATTCTGATTACACGCTTTTGTGCAATAAATACTTTATTCCTCAGTGATGAATTACCCCAAAATATGATGCCATATGAAAGCAATGAGTGAAAATAGGCGTAGTAAGCTAATTTACTAAGATGTTTATCACCAAAATTTGCAATGACCCTTATTGCATAAGTAGCTGAACTCAAACGTTTCAGCAGATCATCAATGTGTTTCTTCCAATTTAATCTCTCATCAATGGACACACCTAAAAATTTGCAATATTCTACCTTAGCTATATGCTTCTGATTAAGGTCTATATTTATTAATGGCGTCATACCATTCACTGTACGGAACTGTATGTACTGTGTCTTATCAAAATTCAGTGAGAGTCCGTTTACAAGGAACCACTTATTAATTTTCTGAAAGACTGTATTGACAATTTCATCAGTTAATTCTTGTTTGTCAGGTGTGATTACTATACTTGTATCATCAGCAAAGAGAACTAACTTTGCCTCTTCATGAATATAGAATGGCAAGTCATTAATATATAATAAGAACAACAAAGGACCCAAGACTGACCCTTGTGGAACCCCATTCTTGATAGTTCCCCAGTTTGAGGAATGTGCTGATCTTTGCATGTTACGAGAACTACTTAAGAGACTTTACACCACGCTTGTCCGCCCTATTCTGGTGTATTGCTGTGCTATATGTGAGATCCGCATCAGGTGGGACTGATGGACGACATCGAAAGATCAAAGAAGGGCAGCTCGTTGTGTGTTTTCGCGAAATAGAGGAGATAGTGCCACAGACATGATACGTGAGTTGGAGGGGCCATCATTAAAACAAAGGCGTTTTTCGTTGCGACGGGATCTTCTCATGAAATTTCAATCACCAGTTTTCTCCTTCGATTGTGAAAACATTATGTTGGCACCCACCTACTTAGGGAGAAATGATCATCATGAGAAATCAGGGCTCGCACAGAGAAATTTAAGTGTTCGTTTTTCCCGCTCGCCGTTCGAGAGTGGAACGGTAGAGAGACAGTTTGAAGGTGGTTCATTGAACCCTCTGCCAGATGCCTTATTGTGAATAGGAGAGTAATCACGTAGATTTAGATGTTGTTGTGTTTCGTGGTCTTCAGTCCGAAACCAGGTTTGTTACAACTCTCCACGCTAGTTTATCCTGTGCAAATCTGTTCATCATTGGGTAATTGCTGGAGCCTACATCCACCTGAACCTGCTACACACACACACACACACACACACACACACACACACACACACACACTTCTCCCCATTATCTAACTGGCGATTCGTTGATCCTTGTCAATAGCAGCCTTCTTTTAGCCAAGTTGTGCTGTAAATTTCTTTTGTCTTTTCTCATTTGGTTAAGTAACTCTTCAATAGCTATCTGATGTTACCATCAAATCTTCGACATTCTCCTTCAAAAGTACACTTTAAAAGTTTCTGTTATCTTCTTGTCTAAAGTCTTTAACGTCCACGTTTCACTTCCGTATAACGCAACACTCCAGACCAAAATCTTCTTAAATTTATAGTCGATATTAGCAAATTTGTTTTTCAGAAACGCTTATCGTGCTATTTAGTCCGCCTCCGTAGCTCAATCGTCAGCGTAGATGGCTGCCATGCGAAGGACCCGAATTTGATTCCCTTTACTGCCAAGATTTTTCCTTGGTGGGCGGATTGATATGGGATGTATGCAGCTTCGTGGTGCCAACTGAAAAGTTGCTTGATCGAGTAGTAGCGGCTCTATGGTCTGTAAAGTCTGCAAAACGGCCGGGAGAGCGGCGTGCTGACTGCGTGCCCCTCCATATCACATCCGCATGACGTCGAAAGGCAAAGGACGACATGGCGGACTTACGCATCCTTTGGACCACCGCGGCCTGGACGAAAAGCTCCTTTTTATCGTGCTATTGCTGGTCCGCATTTTATATACTTCTTACTTCCGACATCCTCTGTAATTTTGTTGCACAAATAACAAGACTCGTCCGCTACTTTTAGTGTCTCATTTTCTAATCTAATTCCCTCAGTAATCGCCTCATTAAGTTCTGTTACACTTGTTTTACTTCGAGTGCTATCTTACCATCTGTCTTCAAGACAATGTCCATTCCGTTCAACTAAGCTTCTGAATACTTTACAGTCTCTGACAGAATTACAGTGTCATCGGCAAACCTCAAATTTTTTACTTCTTCTTCCTGAACTTCAACTGCCTTTGTAGTTTTCTCCACGGTTTCTTCACTGTTGGCTCATTATGTAGATGCATTATTGTTCTGAGAATGTTTCGTATCAAAATTTCTGGGCGGTCCCTTTTGAAAACTTACTACCAATTAGTTCCTTTATTCCGCCCCGACAGCTGATTGGTCAGCGCGGCGGTCTGTCACGCCAAGGGGCCCGAGTTCGATTCCCGGCTCGGTCGGAGATTTTCTCCGCTTAGGGACAGGGTGTTGTGTTGTCCCCATTATCATTTCATCACCATCAGTGGAAGGCATCAATGGAATCACTTCCCTAGGCGCTCATGCGGTGGACCTCTCTGACGCGGCTTCCCCCATGACAAGACCTGCCATAAGGCAGAACACAAAGTAGTAGTAAGTTCCTTTATCCATACGAGAAACTATTTCGTCCGAAATGACCTGATTGTCGTCTTATGAATGGAATGTCCGATACGGAGACATACCATAACGTGGGACGGACCATCGATAAAGGTGCCTCGACACTTGACTGCTTACGAGCATCGCGGACCTGAGACGGCCTACACAGTGAAGCTCGGGGTCTTCCTGACAGAGAAAGCCACAGCTGCAACCGCATACAGGCAGAGCGGCGCCGACCGCTTCCTTCCTGCTCCCGCAGGTTACGGACGCGGTATAACCGCGCCTTCCCACCGACTGCCTACTCTCAAGGACGGTCGCGACTCCTGTCCCCGAGTGCATCGTTCCGCAGTCTGCCACACACACCGCCATTGACGGGCACTATTATTCTCCTGCATTACGATTCACTTCAGACATCCCCCAGAGGGTTAACAATCTTTTACAGATCAAGTATCTGAACGTCCGCTACCACTCTGAGGAAACAAACAGGCTTCCCCCAGGCGATAATCCATTTCCTCTAGAGATGTCTTCATTTCACTTAACGACAATTCGTTTTCTTAGTTTTCTATGATACAACGCCTGATCAACAGGATCAACGAGTAATAGCCTTTTCTGGCAATGAATTACGTTTCTCTCCTCTTGGAAGACTGTTCAAGCAATACTACAAACCATCTGCACGGAGAGAAATTACAGTGAGAGTCCTACTTAGTCCGATCACTGGCCAGCTTATTTCAGTCTGTAGTCAGAATTAGTCCCGTTTGCAGATGATACAAGTATAGCTGTGAAGTCGACAAGCATAGTTGTGTAGTCGATTAGAAAAGTATTAACAGAGAAAATAGGAAATGACGTTTTTGTGAAACTTACTGGCTGATTTTGCAGAAGTGAGTAAACTTTGAAAATACACAGCAAATCCAGTTTTGTTCTGTGAAAAGTATTTCACCTTTTATTGACCTAGTATACAAACAAGAAATAACAAACAGTTTAGGAAGTTCTAAGTTATTTGGTGTGCAAGTTGATCAGAACTTAAATGGAAAACCACATAGTACACCTGTTGCAACGTTTAAGTGCTGATACTTTTTCCATAAGAGCAATTGCCCCCATGACTCGTGGACCTTGGCGTCGGTGGGGTGCCTCAGCGATACAGATAGCCGTACTGTATGTGCAACCACAGCGGAGTGGTATCTGTTGAGACGCCAGTGGCGGTTCTTGAAGGGGGGCAGCAGCCTTTTCAGTAGTTGCAGGGCCAACGGTCTGAATGGTTTGCTCATCTGACCTTATACTCGTATTAACCAAAACGGCCTTTATGTGCTAGTACGGCGAACGGCTGAAAGCAAGGGAAAGCTACAGCCGTAATTCTGTCCCGAGGGCATGCAGCTCCACTGCACGGTTAAATGATGATGGCATTCTCTTAGATAAAATATCCCGGCGGTGAAATAATTCCTCCCCCCCCCCCCCCCCCCCCCAATTCGGATCTCTAGGCGGGGACTATTCAGGTGGATGTCGTCATCAGGAGAGACAAAACTGCCGTTATACGGATCGGAGCGTGGAGTGTTAGATCCGTTAATCGGCCAGGTAGGTTAGAAAATTTAAAAAGGGAACTGGATAGGTTAAATTTATAGTGATAATTAGTGAAGTTCGGTGGCAGGAGGAATAGTGCTTCTGGTCAGATGGATACAGGATTATAAATACAAAATCGACTAGGGCTAATGCAGGAGTGGGTAACAAAAAAAAAAAAAAAAAAAATGGGAATGCGTATAAGCTACTATAAAAAACATAGGGAACGCATTATCGTGGCCAAGATAGAAACGAAGCCCACACCCACGACAGTAGTACAAGTTTATATGCCAACTACCTCTGCAAATGATCAAGAGATTAAAGAAATGTGTGATGAGGTAAAATAAATTGTTCAGACAGTTAAAGGAAACGAAAATTTAATAGTGACAGGCGCCTAGAATTCGATAGTAGGAAAAAGAAGAGAAGGAAAAATAGTTCGTGAATATGGACTCGGTGAAAGGAATGATAGAGGAAACCGCCTGGTAGAATTTTGGCATACTATAGTGTAACCATTGCTGACACTTGGTTTATGAATCATAAAAGAAGGTTGTACACTATGTGATCAAAAGTATCAAAACACCTGGCTGAAAACGAGTTACAAGTTCGTGGCGCCCTCCATTGGCAATGCCGGAATTCAGTATGGGGGTGCTCCACCCTTGCCCTTCATGACAGCTTCCACTTTCGCAGGCATACATCCAATCAGGTGCTGGAAGGTTTCTTTCGGAATTGCAGCCTATTCTTCAAGGGGTGCTGCACTGAGGAGACGTATCGATATCGGTCGATGAGGCCTGGCACGAAGTCGGCGTTCCAAAACATCCCAAAGGTGTTCTGTAGGATTCAGGTCAGAACTCTGCAGGCCAGTCCATTACAGGGATGTTATTGCCGTGTAAACATTCAGCCACAGGCCGTGCATTATGAACAGATGCTCGATCGTGTTGAAAGATACAATCGTCATCCCTGAATTGCTCTTCAACAGTGAAAAGCAAGAAGGTGCTTAAAACATCAATGTAGGCCTGTGCTATGATAGTGCCACACAAAACAATAAGGGATGCAAGCCCCCGCCATGAAAAACACGACCATACGTTAACACCGGCGCCTCTGAATTTTACTGTTGGCACTACACACGCTGGCAGATGACGTTCACCAGGCATTCGCCATACCCACACACTGCCATCGGATCGCCATATTGTGTATCATGATTCGTCACTCCACGCAACGTTTTCTCACTGTTCAATTGTCCAGTGTTTACGCTTCTTACACCAAAAGAGGCGTAGTTTGGCATTTACCTGCGTGATGTGTGGCTTATGAGCTGCCGTTCGACCGTGAAATCCAAGTTTTCTTACCTCCTGCCTAACTGTCATAGTACTTGTAGTGGATCCTGATGCAGATTGGAATTCCTGTGTGATGGTCTGGATAGATGTCTGGCTATTAAACGTTACGAGCCTCTTCAACTGCCGGCGGCCTCTGTCAGTCAACAGACTAGATCAGCCTGTACGCTTTTGTGCTGTACATATTCTTTCACGTTTCCAGTTCACTATCGCATCGGAAACAATGGACCTAGGGATGTTTATGAGCGTGGAAATCTCGCGTACAGACGTATGACACAAGCGACACCCAATCACCTGACCACGTTCGAAGTCCGTGAGTTCCACGGAGCTCCGCAGTCTGCTCTTTCACGATGTCTAATGACTACCGGGGTCGCTGATTAGATCGGATTAGATTAGATTAATTATTCATTCCATGGACGCATAAAAGAGGGAATCCTCCTGGGTGTGGAACATATCAGATAAACACATTACAAAAATGTAATGAGAAAAACTTGAGTTTCATTAATTTTAATGATCCTCAGTCAATAAACAGTAAAATTATGTACATGAATTAAATTTAAACTTCTAATATTTACAGGTTTAATACTTACATCTGCTTTCATTAAATCCATCATTCAGACATTTGCTAGTTTCTTGGCTATTACAAACAAGTATTGTCAAAAATGAAAGTAAATTATTCATTTCAGTGATCCTCAGTTAAGAACAGTCAGATTATGTACAAGATTTAAAATTAAACTTCCGCTATTTACAGACTTAAGACTTACATCTGCTTTCCATACATCCATCATTCACACAGTAGGTAGTTACTTGGCTGTTACAACCAAGTATTGTCAAAAATTAAAGTATAACAAATTTTGATTAAAATGGTCTCCTGCACTTGTTGAGAAACTCATGGATAGAATAGATGGAGTTGGCCACCAAAAATTCTTTTAAATTATGTTTAAATTGTGCCTTGTCTGAAACTAAACTGTTAATGGTTACTGGTAACTTATTGAAAATATGCGTTGCTGAATACTGGGCTCCTTTCTGGGCAAGAGCAGGTGATTTTAAATCTTTATGTATATTGTTCTTATTCCTAGTATTGATACAGTGTACTAAGCAGTTAGTTGGAAAAAGAGACGTATTATTTACAACAAACTTCATTTAGGAATAAATATACTGAGAAGCTGTGGTTAATATGCCCAATTCTTTGAATAGGTTTCGACATGATGTTCTTGGATTTACACTAATCATTACTCTTATTATACGCCTCTGTACTCTAAAAAGTTTTTCGCTGTTTGTGGAGTTACTCCAAAATATGATACCATATGACATACTGGAGTGAAAATAAGCAAAATATGTCAGTTTTTTTATATATTTATATCTCCTATGTCTGACATCATTCGCATTGCAAACAGACTCGTTTAGGCGCTTTCGCAGTTCGTTAGTGATATGGAGTACGTGGCAGTAGGTGGCAGAACAATGCACCAAATATGAAAAACGTATGTTTTTAGTGGTGTCCGGATACTTTTGATCACATAGTGTATACGTGGAAGACACCTGGAGACACCGAAAGGTTTCAGATTAGTTATATAATGGTAAGACAGAGATTTCGGAGACAGTTCTTAAACTGTAAAACATTTCCAGGGGCAGATGTGGACTCTGATCACAATGTCTGGATTTGAACTGTAGATTAAAACTGAAGAAATTGCGAAAATATAGTAAATTAAGGAGATGGGATGTGGATAAACTGAAAGAACCACATGTTGTTGAGAGCTTCAGAGGGAGCATTAGGCAACGATGAGAAGATCAGGGGAAAGGAATACAGTACTACATGAATGGGTAGTTTTAAGGTATGAAACAGTGAAAGTAGCAGCGCCTCATACAGGGCAAAAAACAAGGCCTAGTAGAAATCCTTGGATAATACAGGATATACTGAATTTAACTGATGAAAGGAGAAAATACAAAAATGCAGTAAATGAAGCAGGCGAAGGGGAATAGAAAGGTCTATAAAACGAGACTGACAGGAAGCGCTAAATGGTTAAGCAGGAATGGGTTAGATAACAAATGTGAGGTTTAGAAGCATATTTCACCAGGGGAAAGACAGATACCGCCTACAGAATAATTAGAGAGACCTTTCGAGGAAAGAGAAGCAGCTGTATGAATAACAAGAGCTCAGATGGAAAACCAGATCTAAGCAAAGAAGAGAAAGCTTAAGCAAGGAAGGGAGGGTTGATGAAAGATGAAAGGAAGATGTCCAAAGAGATGTACTTCAAGGCTCTATTATATAAATGGAAAAAGACGTAGATGAATATGAGACTGCAGATATACTGCGAAAAGAATTTGACAGAGCACTGAAAGATCCAAGTCGAAACAAGACCCCGGAGTAGGTGACATTTCGCACAAATACTAACAAAGAGCCTTGGGAGAGCCAGCCATGACAAAACTCTTCCATATGGTAAGCAAGATGTGTAAGACAGACGAAATGCCCTCAGACCTCAAGAAGAATGTGATAATTCCAATTTCAAAGTAAGCAGGTGCTGACAGGTGTGAATATTACCTAACTACCAGTTTAATAAGTCATGGTTGCAATATAATAACACGAGTTCTTTACAAAAGAATGGAAAAACTGGTAGAGACTCACATCTTTTTGATAAGATCAGTTTGTATTCCAGAGAAATGTAGGAACACGCGAGGCAAACTGACCCTGCGACTTACTTCAGAATACAGGTTAGCGAAAGGTAAAGTTACGTTTACAGCATTTGTGAACTAAGAGAAAGCTTTTGACAATGTTGACCTGAATATTCTCTTCGAAATTTTGAAGGTGGTAGGGGTAAAATACAGGAAGCGAAAGACTATTTACAGCTTGTATAGGAACTAGATGTCAGTTATAAGAGTCGATGGGCATGGAAGAGAAGCAGTGATTGAGAAGGCAGTAAGGCAGTGTTGTAGCCTATCCCCGATGTTATCCTCGATCTACTTTAAGGCAATATTATAAAATATATGTACATTGAGCAATCAGTAAAGGAATACTCACTCATTCACAATCCGTTCGCTTCCTTGGAATGTGACGACCCGTGCCACTCTCACTATCTGCCTCCAGTTCTTCCCGTCTTGTGCCGCTTCCTGCCATTCAGTAATAACCAGCGCTCTGCAGTCTGAGGTCACCTCGTCTTGCCATCTGCTTCTTGGTCTTCCAAGGAATCTTCAGCCCTCCTTTCCGTATATCTGACGGACTATTCTGCCATGGTCCATTGTGTACACTTTGTTTTCGAAGATTGATAGTTGGTGCTATTCTTTTTTGTCCTGCTCCGTGCTTCGGCCCCGTATAGCGGTACTGACCTGATGATCGTGTTGTAGAGTTTCAGCTTGGTTTTTCTGTCGAGAGTCTGGATGACAGAAGTTTTTGGAGGGAAAAGTAAACTTTATTTGCATTCCGTAGTCTATTTTGGTATTCGACTTGACTTCTATTGCAGTCATTTATGTTTACAACCATATATTTGAAATTGGGAGCGTTCTTGAAATAGCAGATTTCTGTGTGAAGGTTGTCACGTTGTCATATAGTCATATTTTCCCTTCGTATGATCATATGTTCTGTTTTTTTTTCATTAATTTTCAAACCTATTTTCATGCCAGTTTCATTTAGCTCCTCGAACAGCGTTTCAGTTTCACCACCGTTATTTCCTATTAAATCTATGTTATATGTATAGGCCAGTATATTTGATTGTTCATCTGTGCTATTTCCATTTGTTGCTCGTTTGGTTTTTCTTACCACGTTTTCCATGACAAGGTTATAGATAACTGAGGATATAGCATCACCTTCCTTCAGTCCAATTTTGTTCTCAAAACAGTCCAATACCGATCCACAGTATGTGCCTTCTCCATATATATTTTGACCAAGCTGATGAGTTTCTTGGGGATTCCGTACTCTGCTATAATTTCCCATACCATTCCTGTGTGTAGCGAACCGTAGGCGTCCTGGAAGTCTATGAACAAGTAACTGATGCTCTTGTATTTCCATATATTTTCATTGATGGTCTAGATCCAGAATATACTGTCTGTTGTTGATCTATTTTTCCAAAAACCATTTTGGTAGTCTCCTATTATGTCCGCGGTATAGAGGGCGAGGCTTTGCAATATTAAATGTGACTATATGCTGTGACTAGTAGGGATATTCCTCTATTAGTCTTGCAGTTTCGTTTAGCTCCTTTCTTGCGATTAGGCACATTGATTAATTCCCTCCATTCACCTTGCCAAATTTTAAGATGAAGCAATTTCTAATGAAACTGATGACCATCATATTTCCGAAATTCCCCTGGTATTTCATCAGTTCCCACCGCTTTGTGGTTTTTCGGTTTTTTCAAACTGTTGATTACCTCTTCGTATGTTGGGTCGTTTGTAAGAGGTTCATCTGATGGAGAGCAAGTTTTCTCCAGGTTGTTGTCTGGTTCTGGGCTGTTGAATAAGTCGTAAAAATATTCTTTACATGGCTTTAATGTATCGTCTGGCCCAGCAATAACGTTTCCTTGCCATATATTTTACGAATGTCGTTTTCTTTCTGGTCGTTCTCAAGACTCTCTGTGTTCCTCAGATAAACAGTTTTTTTCTCTCTTCGTGGGGTCTTGCTTGTTTCCTTCTGAGTCTCCCTGCAGCCCTTTTCTAATTCTTCGTTTTTTCTGTCATGTAACCATGCCTTCCCAGCTGTGGTGCTAGCTTCTACCGCTGTTTTGCATGTAACGTTGAACCACTTCTTCTTCTTTTGTTCTACTTTTGGTAACATGGTTTCGGCTGAAGCCTGAATCACTTTCTTGTGGTCCGTCCATTGTAAATTTATGCCTTTAGTTTCGCTTTCATTCATCTCCTCTGTTGTTCCGTCAAATATTTCAAATCTGTTGCTCACTTCCACTTGATACCGACAGGCTTGAAGATTGTCCCTCAATGATTGGACATCGTACTGCACTATGCATCCTTTGTGCTTCCTGTGATTTGTTTTCAGTTTGACTTCCATAGATACAACCACCAAGTTACGGTCAGAGGCGGAGTTGGCACCACGCTACGTACGAGTATCGTTGATGGCACTACTTTTTCTGACTGATATTAATATATAGCCAATCTGGTTTGCTGTCTTTTAATCTGCCGAATACCATGTGTCTTTGTGTATGTCTTTGCGTGGAAATGTTATACTTCTAACATTCACGTTTTCTGATTCAATGAATGAGAATTCTCACTCCATTTTCATTGGCTTAGTCATGGAGGGTTTCATTGCCCATCTTCGGTTGCAAATGTCTCTTTTCCTATCTTGGCATTAAAGTTTCCCAGTACGATTTTGATGTCGTGTGCGGTAGGTAGTCATACACATTCTCCAAGTGTTCATAGAAACTATCTTTTACACAATTTTCTTTGTAGTGTGTAGATGCACTGAACCATCTACCTCTCACCCATATGTAACATATTATTTCATTAATTGTATCAAAACTGGTGACTGTTTCAACACCCTTCTTCGAAATAAAATATTCTGTTCCAAATTCACGCTTTTCAGTTTATACACTGCTGCTAAACGTAGTGTACTGCCCAAGGTCTGTATTTATTCTACAGGAGATATTGTTGCTTGTAATGCAGGAATTTTTGCATTGCATTTCTGTTATTCGTCTTGCAATCTTTGCATATGGCCAGGTTTCACAGACTCCTAGCTATCCATGCATCGATTCGTAAGTCCAATTTTCGTTTGCCATGTTGCTGTGGAGCATTGTTTCTTAAACCATTCCGAGGCCTAAGTGAGAGATCCCTAACAATTTGTTTTTGCGTGAGAGGGTTGTTAACTGTAGGAACAGCCCCTAACCTGTGGGACCAGGGACTCTTCTGTCAGCGTTACCATACCTTAGTCAGGAAAAGTTAGGGAAGGTAACTAAGGACGGCAGGAGACCAGGAGATACTTTGTTCACCCATTGGCTGTTGCGGATTAGGATGAGGACAGAGAACGATGCGTCGTTACAGGACATTCTTCGTCTGGCCCCTCAGCCAGGGCCTGTTCGGCAACCGTGACGCTACCAGTAGCTATGCTACAGCCTATGTAACCACCAGCCTCACCGGAGCACGCCTGCACGGACAGCGCTTCGTTAAGACTGTACCCATTGGAGAGGAGAGTAGGAAATGAAGCCTATGGAGAAAAATGAAAACTTCGAAATTCGCCGAGACAGAGGCAGAGACAGCAAAAGACTTGGAAGAGCCGTTGAACGGAATGTATAGTGTTTTGAAAGGAGGATTATAATATGAACACCAACAAAAGCAAAACAAGGATAATGGAATGTAGTCGAATTACATGAGGAATGCTGAGGGAATTAGATTAGGAAACGAGACACTAAAAGTAGTAGATGAATTTTGCTATCTGGGTAGAAAAATAGCTAATGATGGCCGAAGTAGAGAGAATATAAAGTGTAGACCGGCAATGGCAAGAAAAGCGTTTCTGAAGAAAAGAAATGTATTAATATCGAATATAGATTTAAGTATTTAGAGGTTTGTTCTGAAAGTATTTGTATGTTGTGAGGACACGTATGAAAGTGAAACTCAGACGATGAACAGTTTAGATAAGAAGAAAATAAAGACTTTTGAAATGCGGTGCGGCAGAATAATGCTGAAAGTTAGATGGGTAGATCGTGAAATAATGAGAAGGTACTGAATAGAACTGAGAAGAAAAGAAATTTGTGGCCGACCTGACTAGATAGGAGTCTTTGTGAGACATTGAGGGATCATCAGTTTAGTATTGGAGGGAAGTGTGGTGGGTAGATATCGTAGTAGCAGACCAAGGGATCAGAAGGGTTTAGGTTTCAGTAGTTATTCAGAGATTAAGAGGCCTGCACAAGATAGAGTAGCATGGAGAGCTGCGTGGTCGCCACCCTGACATAACCCACCCATCGGGGAGGTCAAGGTTAACCACCTACGGATCATTGAGTCAGGGATCGGGCCAGTAAATTGAACTTCACTTGTGTCATCATCTATTGAAGAGCTCCTTCATTTACTAATCAGCTCCGTCGTAAATGTAAAGTAATAGAATGGTTGTAAGTAGTATAATGGGGCCCCATTTTTGTCAGTTGGTGTTGACTCCGCTTTTAGCTCCAACCCAACGTGAGGCACGTTCAACCGGAAAATTACCACTGCAGAGGTCCGTTAAACCAGGGACGGAAGTAGGTGGACTGTGGAACACGGACAACATCAATTTCCCTGTGTAGAAGATAATCTTTCCATCAGATACGGCGCAGCTTCCGATGACTTGGGCAACGCCGGTACGTCATTACACAGCACAACAACATCGTCTTCTGTTAATTGCTAATTAGGATACGGGACGCAGGTGAATTCTCCAAGTCTTGCTTAGCAACTTCCGCTACGGCAGCGAACACGCTTGTTATCGCAAGGACAACGCATTTGCGTGAAAAGAAGTACGGCTTTGAAGACAGTTGCTTGTCGCACTGTTAAAATATTGCGAGTGCAAAGGAAAGAAGTGAAAACCATTAGCAGTAATTAAGACCTTTTTTCGTTCCTGTCCTGGTTTTTTGACGACATAAATGATACTTGCGAATACGGAATCAAGCATGAAACCAAGCACATTTGTAAGCGAAGTACTTACAGGTTAAGAAATGTCCAGGTTATTCCTATTTCATACATACGCATCCTTTTGCTCAATGGTAATTTTTTTTTCAACAGCCTGTTTGTTTGAACAGGTTATGAATAGAAAGTTCGATGTCGCTCCTCAACGGTATCGCTACATCGTTTGACTTTCACCGCTAGCAAGTATCACATTTTTCGTGTATATTTGAACAGCAACAAATACACTGCGCAACACAAGTGATGGTACAAAAGTGTGGCGCCCTGCAACCTCACCCTCGCGCTCGGCGACGTTTCAAACAGCAAGGTAGCGACACATGCGAAAAAGGATCAGAGTTGAGAAGTTAATGTGAGGTGCAATGTCGGTTAACGATCTCACATTGTCACAAAATTTTCCCACAGTTATGCACAATACTACCGAGGAAGAAACACACGACAACAATGTCTTATCCACATTTCATCCCTTCTTTTGACACCTCTGCGATGGAGGTCAGAACAGCGACGCCCAGCATTGAATCATGCTGTTTTTGTATGGGTGGCCGAGGAGAACATTTCACACAGGCACGACACACAGAATCGACACGAGAAGGCCTTGGCGGTGGTTAAGTGGCGTCAGTAAAACCACCTCTTTTCTTGGGGCGTTGATTGCCACGCATTTCGTGGTCGAGAACGACAGTTCGCAGCGTGATGAGCAACAGGATGACGTTCTTGAGAACCTTTAAGACTGATGACATCCCCCGGACGATTCAACCATCCTCTAAGGACATTGTGGGCCAGAAATTCCACTGAACATGATCACTCCCCTTTGAAGTGTAGTGCGACCGTAATTTTTGCTTTAGTGAAGGGGGTGGAACCACTAGGAACCGTCTAAAACTATTCGACGAAATTTGAACGTATCCCAAAGCAGCAAATGGAGTTCGTGCTTTTCAGCCCTCGCGTTTCGCGCCCTCCTGTGGCGCGATCACAGAGGTGTGCGACATCGACACATGCGTGGATAAAACGACAAAGGGTCCCTCCAAGACCCCCCCTCCCCCCAGTTCGGCAGTAGGCTCATGCCAGTCGCCCACCTCTGCGAACACTTTGAAAATGTACCCGTACACAGAAAATCAGTGTCGGACTCTTAGGCGCCTGCAGGCAGGTTACGTTGCTTCTGTAGCGCCTGTCAGTAGGCATGCCATATCGGAGGGGTGTCAAGGGGTTGCCTGTCTGCAAGCGCCTAAGACTCCATTACAGGTTGTACATTTTTAAAGCACTCAACAAAGGCACACAGTCTACTGCAATACACATCGCTAGAGAAATGATTTTTCTAAGCATGTACTGTAAACATTACGTGAGGACGGTTCAGTATGTGATTATTTTGTTTTATTCAAAAGCTATTACAATCCCTTATTGTCTTGGCGACTATTCGTCTGAATAACCGGTTGTTGAATGTAAGTGTATTTCATCAAGTGGCTCATATAACTGATGTACAACGTTATGTACTCTATTTTATACTTAAGCATGACCCACTAACGGCGGAATTTTTTATGTAAACACGTTAAGTCTGTAACTAGCCTAAATGCGTGAGACGGTAAGGACTCCTATGACAGGACATCTCTGTGCATGAATTGCGTTTCGTTAAGATTCTGCACTAACTATAACAGGTGATGACAAAAATGTGGCTTTGCGAATGTGTGCTGGCTTCTGTAATCTTGTTTCAATTCGACATACACACATTTTTAAAATTAACCTTTTCCTTGCGTGTAAGTCGTATCTGTATGACAGCAGGAATTTAATTTAAATGAAGTCAAGAAAAAGAACCGCAATTTTTCACCGTTCTAAACAATTTATATTTATCACAAAGCGTTTATTGTTGTACAGTCACACATTAGGCGAGTTATAAGTAATAGAAATTCTTCTTAGAAGTTCTCTACTTCAGTTTCCATAACTGTAATATTTCTGCCACCTGAAATAAATATTTTGTTGTGCTTAACGTCACTGTGGATTTTCCAAAGTAAAAAAGTTCCTTCAGCTATAACAGCGTCTATTATATGTTAGTGAATTGAAAACTTCACTCATTGATGTGGCTAGACTCAGCTACAAAACCGCTTGACAATTTAGCACAATTATCAACTACTTTATGATTGGTGTAATTAATTATTCTGTGTGAAGTTTACCTCTTTGATTATGAAGCTTGATATTCGTGCTTTATATAGAAAGCCCTGTGAAACGTCGTGATTATTACTCCGCGAATCCCAGTGATACATCACAGACATGTGTCTAAGTATATTTCTCTATAATTTTTCAAGACTTCATATTTGCAGGTTTGTAGCATTCGATGTGAAGAGTGCATTGAGGTCGGTATGAAAATGCGAAACGTTTATCACGCTCCGTGACCTCGAAATTTGACGTCATAAACGCCACTCATGAACATGGTATTGTGTTGACGTCACTCCTGTAATACAAAATTGATAGACGTTAAGGTAATGTCAGCAGTACTCAAGCAAGTGTGATGGAGCCGTCACTGTTTACAGTTCATAAATAAATGATCTAGTAGAAAACATTGGAAACACCAAGTGTGTACTCCCAGGTGGTGAGGTTATCTATAAGAAATTAGTAACTCTAGAGGACTATAACCATTTGCATGGGGACCTACAGAGGGCTCATGTATGGTGCACCCTGAATCCCAATAAATGTAACACACTGCGGATGCATAGGAGAAGAAATCCACTACCGTACAACTACACTATGAACGATAAATTGCTGGAAACAGTATCTACCGCAAACTATATAGGAGTAAGTACCCAGAACGACCTTAAGTGGAATGAACACACAAAACAAGTAGTAGGAAAAGTAGATGTCACACTGAGATTCATAGAAAGAATCTTGCGGAAACGTAATTCAGCCACGAAAAAAGTGGCTTGCAAAACACTTGGTTGGTTGGTTGCTTGGGGAAGGAGACCAGACAGCGTGGTCATCGGTCTCATCGGATTACGGAAGGATGGGGAAGGAAGTCGGCCGCGCCCTTTTAGAGGAACCATCCCGGCATTTGCCTGGAGTGATTTAGGGAAATCACGGAAAACCTAAATCAGGATGGTCGGACGCGGGATTGAACCGTCGTCCTCCCGAATGCGAGTCCAGTGTCTAACCACTGCGCCACCTCGCTCGGTGCAAAACACTTGTTCAACAATTCTTGAGTATTGCTCGTCACTCTGGGACCCTCATCAGATAGAATTAATAGAAGAGATAGACAAGATCCAATGAAAAGCGGCGCATTTCGTCGCGGGATCGTTCAGTCGGCGCGAAAGCGTTACGTAGACGTTCAACAAACTCCAGTGACAGTCGCAACAAAAGAGGCGTTGTGGGTCACGGAGAGATTTCGAGAGAGAATATCATCCGGGAAGAGTCGGACAATACATTATTTTCTCCCACATACGTCTCTTGAAATGACCACAATGAGAAAATTCGAGAAATTAATGTTAATACGGAGGTTTACAGACATTCTTCCCACGCTCCATTCGCGAATAGGACAGGGAAGAGGGAATCATTTAGTGGTACCAGAAGTACCCTCCGCCACACATCGTCAGTTGGCTTCCGGATAACTGATGTACGTTCGTTCTGGGTGTAACAAATACACAAAGGCGATCCAAAGCCGTCTGACTGGAAAGGATGAATGTGGTTGCGAGGTACTGCACGAACACACGTTAAGAAGTAACAGTATCGGCCAGAAAGTAATAGTTGGCTTATCAGCTGTACAAGCGCTGCCTAGCTGCCTACATTAGCGAGTAAGTGCCACCGCCACGAGCTAATTGCGTGGGTAGGTCGCGTGCTCACCAGCCGTGACAAAGGACGCCTGCCAAGGCTGCCCTAGCGGGTTGTCCGCTTGCGCATGGCTTCGCATCGCGTCACTCCTTACGACAAAGCACTCTCATTGTGACTTAATTCGTACGTTTCGCCCATAATGTGTTCATTTTATAACATGAATAAATTCCAGAAAATGGAGGTACAATTGCAATCATCCCACGAGAAGCTACTTCTTAAGGTTATTCGGAGACCAGTCAGTTATTCAGACACTCTCTGTAATTATTTACTGTAATACCCTACAAAAGCGACATTTATGGTGTTGTAACTTTGTTCTTTCGGGGTACTGAAAATATAGCTCGACGAATCCCGTATTTGTAGCAGAAGTCCATCTTACTGTAAGTGAAGGTACGCTAGTTCTGCAACTTCATCAACAAACTGCTTTCGAGCACAGTGAATAAGGGTCGCATTTGTTCGAGACTGTCATATCCCATTCGAGGGAGGACCCAAAAGTAACCGGAATCGTAATGCTGCACATCATGTACTTGTAGTAGCAGGTTGCGCCGCCAGATGGTTGTAGTAGGAGCTCTGCTGAGTCATTCTGCCACACGGCGTCACCCAACAGTGAGAAGTGTGGTTTCCTTGGCAGTTCTTTGAGTGTGCGTACAGTGCAGACGTGACACGAGGAAATGGCTAGTTCTTACGTACAACGTGCGGCAGTGGACTTTTGTTTCTTGCTCGGCAAGAACGCAGCAGAAACTGTTGCGATGATTCAGACAGCCTACAAAGACCATGCTCTTAGTAAAACGCAAGTGTACGAATGGTTTTCTCGGTTTAAAAATGGAGAAATGGTGGCTGACGATCAGTCCCATTCCGGTCGACCTTCAACTGCTCGAAGAGAAGACAACATCGACAAAATCCGTGATCTCATCAGTGAAGATCGACACAGGACAATCGGCCAACTCGCGAACTTGTCCGGGTTGTCCTGGAGCTCAATTCAGCGCATCTTGACCATCGATTTGGGGATGCGAAGAGTGGCAGCAAAATTCGGTCCAAAGCTTCTTACTGGAGATCAAAGGGATCGTCGTGTTCAAGCCTGTCTCGAAATGAAGGACGTGTTCAAAGAATCATTACAGGTGATGAGTCATGGTACTATGGGTACGATCTAGAAAGTAAACAACAGTCATCACAATGGAAGTCACCTGGCTCACCTCGACCAAAAAAAGGTCGACAAGTGAAACCGAATGTGAAAATGATGTTCTGTTTTTTTGTCATCAAAGGGATCGTAAACTCTGAATTTGTCCCTGAAAAGCAGACAGTAAACCAACAATTCTATTTGGAGGTTATGAAATGGCTTCACAGAAGTTTGTCGCGAAAACGTCCGGCTTTGTGGGATTCTGGCATGTGGTTCCTTCATCACGACAACGCTCCTGCGCACACGGCTCTCATCGTTCGCCAGTTTTTGGCCTCAACGAAGACGACAACCTTGACCCACGCACCCTATTCGCCGGATTTAGCACCCTAGGACTTCTTCCTATTCCTGAGGATGAAAAGAGACTTGAGAGGGAAGCGTTTGCGGATGTGGAAGATGTAAAACGCAATATCATGAAAGTGCTAGCAGGTATCAAAGAGGACGAAATTTAAAGGTGCTTCGAACACTGGAATGAACGTTTGTACAAGTGTATTAATGCTAATGGAGAGTACTTCGAAGGAGATTAAGGTTGTATTTGAAAACAATAAAGTATGTGCTTTTTAGAAATAAATTTTGGGTCCTCCCCCCCTCGTATATGGACATTAACACTAGAGGAATAAGGACAGAGTTACAGTGTGTTAAAAAATATTTCATATTTTGAGAGGAAAAAAGTCCAGTGGGAATGGGCTCTAAAACGCATACCTTAACCTATGAGCACTTGCTCATCCTCACTACTGTAAAACTTCAACTGCAAACTCTTTGATTTCCAAATTCTGAGAGGTGGTAGTATGGACCAAAACAAGAAAAAGACATCCCCCTAAATTGGCTCCTAAAATGCATCAATTATACGAACACTTATTCATCCGAAAATATGTGTTTCACCATAACAAAGAAGAATAAGTGCTATAGCTCTTAAGGTAAGCATTTCAGCCTCCATTTTCACTGGACATTTTTGTCTTAATTTGGTCCATGCTAACCTCTCAAAATATGAAATTATTTTTTAATTCACTGTTTCTCCCAAAATGGTACACATAACCATGAAGATATGAGTCCACTTGCAATGAAAACTAATAAGGAAAATCTTGAATGGCACATTTGGGAAGAAGTCTACAATAAAAACAACTAGGACGATAAGCGTAATATGTATCTACAAATCTTCATCACTTTCTTTGAAAGACTGTAATGTCATAAATTAATAATAAGAGAAAAGAAGCAACATAGAGGGTAAAAGCAAGCATAACGAAAATACTTTGTACCTAGATATATTAACCAACCATCTGTTGATTGCTCTAATGTCTCGTGTCGCATTGAGTGTCAGTCATTTCTGCTATCTTCTGTCATTGTAGTTAAGACTTACATTTCGCGCTTGCTGACAATATTGCAAAACGGATGTTCGTTTTTATAAAAAGAAGTGCAATTCTTCTGTGTTACTGACTTGAGTTTGTGACTGAAGAGCCGTTTCAACAGCTGTGAGCAGGTTACCGATCGCATATTCAGTTACGAGACCGAGGTCGTTTCAGTCATCACATTATGTGCTATGTAGAACAAATTACGAAAACAATTGTCTTGTCCAAGACAAAGAGGTTACAAGGACATTCGCCACTTATAAAACGGTCTGTGGGGCTTTTCCGTGACTGATGTGACCTGCTTTTCAACTGCCGTATAGATCTCGTACGTCATTCTATCACTACATCAAATTAAGAGCTTAGTGGGTCTCAGCCTCCATCTCCACAGCTGACTTACACCAGAGCACTGACGCTCGCTCCTGAGATAAGATGTTAACCCCAATAGCGGAAGAATTTCACTACCACTATTTGGTCGGCAGGGAAAGGATAAGTGGCAAAAACAAGCATGCTGGAATAATACGTAAGCAGTTTGGCTAGGTGGAGATACGGTAATGTCATATCCCTACGAATTTGTGTCTGGATGGTAAATGATGAAAGAGATATAGGAATGGCAAAGTGATGGTCGTCATACAACGAAGAGGAAATATGGATAATAATTAGATTACTGAAGAGTGGATAGTCGCAAGGGTATCATGAAATATCAGATATCTTATGTAGGTCAACGCTGCATATACCAGAGCTGCACTTATTCACCTGTACAACGTCTCTTTCGGGTGCGATCTCTTCCCCATATTAAAATACTCGTCACTGAAACAGATTCATGATAAGGAGAGAGAGAATGTAGACAGTTATAAATCAGTTTTGTTCCTACAACAGTTTTCAGCAGTTTTTGATAACCTGTTGTACAAATTATTAATGGCATACCTTGGTAATTTATCTCCTAAATTGCAAATTGGCTTCAGGAAAGAATTACAAAAATTGCAATTTATTCCTTTGCTTGCGAAACTCTTGTAGGGCTAATAACTTGAGGACAGTACACGAGAATTTCTTTCATGTAATAGAAGTATTTGATGCTGTGAACCATGCTATGCTTTTGCATAATTTAATGAAATAAGGAAAGATCACCAACTGATGCGTTAGAGCTGCGTCGCCTTTCTTGCTAATATTTCCTTTAAAGTTCTTAGTTAAATGTCAATATGGCCTGTACTGACGTGTTACAATCCTATCGGCTCGTCGTTACTATCGTTCAATGTCTGCTGTCATACCTCCTTGATAAGGGTTCCGAACACGTGATCAGTAGTCTAGAACTGATTGCACTGGGTCTTGTTTGCTGATCCCCTTGCAGACGCGCCGCACTTTCCTGAAACCTTACCAACAAATCCAAATTAATCCGGTGGCAGAGTTAAAAAATTGTTCATGACGACGAAATGGCTTATACCCAAAGAGTTGTAGTGGTATCTTGGTGAAACATGTGTGTAAAAACGATATTAGACGGGTGATTCTAGCTCTGCAGGGCTTATTCAATAGTCCTAAAATGCCAAAAACAGAAATAAAACAAGAAATACTCTGATGGAAGGCCAAGGCAGTATGTCGACACTCTACAGGGTACGCTGGATTACAATAGCGGTATGCGGACGAACTTTATCATATTGGAAATGCTGTTTATGAATGGCACCACAACAGGTCGAGTTACCAGATTTACGTACATTTTGCAGTCAGGGTGGGTGAGATAACCACGAGAGTGCTCCTGCCGTAACAGAAATCACAGCCCAGGCCATAACTCCAGGTGTAGATTCAGTGTGTCTAGGAAGCGGACAGGATGGGGACAGGTCCTCATCTCGCCTCGTCCTAACCAAAACACGGCCATCCCTGGCACCGAAGCTGGACAACGTTTCGTCAAAAAACACAACTGACCTCCACCCTGACGACCAATGAAGTCGCAAATGGCAGTGGTTAGGTGTCAGTGGAATACTGATTACAGGGCGAAGTCCGCGAAGTAACCGATTTGCAACTGTTCTTTGTGTCCCTGTGGTGACAACTGCGGCTCAAATTGCTGCTACAGATGCTATGCGATACGATGCGCCAGAGCCATACGCCGAACACGATGGTCTTCCCTCTCGGTGGCCGTCCCTGTCTACTTGCGACCGTACATTCTCGTGACCACAGCTGCCGTCAATCATGTACAATGTGCTACATATCCGCCAAGACTTTCTGCAGCATCGCAGAAGGAACAACCAGCTTCTCATAGCCCTATTACACGACACCATTCAAACTCAGTGACGTGGTGATGATCGCGTCTTTGTCGCCTTAAAGGCATTCTTGACTAACATCACTCACGAAATTCAATCTCAGAGGTAACTGATGATCACAACCCTTCCAACGTGTATTTAAAGCAAAACTGATAGGCATCTTCATAGTGGCACTCCTAACGCCAGTTTTATGCGACTGATGAGAAATCTGAATAGCCATCACCTTCCAGATGTAGAAACACACCTACCAACTTTCTTCTGTGTCGTACAACTCCTTCTTGGTGTTGCGATTTTTTCCGTCAGCATATAATGGAATTAAGCGTAAAATCAGAAATCTGATCATAAGATATTTATTTCTAAGTTTGTTACTCATAACATATTTCAATAACATATTTTGACATATTTTTGGTTGGTGAACGCTTTCAGGGTGGTTTGGTGAATGTTAATGTATCGAGCGAGTTTTTGAACATATGTACACTGTTGCTGTCACCAACACAACCACAAAACATTACGTAGTTACGCTTTTCTGCAGCCCAACTGCATGGCAGCGTTGGGCATAGAGGTTCGTGAGAGCATCTGCATGGACTCATGAGAAGATTCTCTGCCGGTGGAGGTGGAAGACTGAGGTTCACTTAATTCGACACAGAAGCAAAATCGCATACGATACGGCAATTAAAAAGTAAACCACGTCGATCAACCATGGGAAAGTCCTTTATGTCAATGGCGAATATCCTTATAAGCTTCTTTGTCGTCGACGAGGCAATTGTTTATGTAATTTGTTCAATGTAGCGCCTAATGAGATGGTTCTGAAGCCCCCTTGGTCTGGAAACAGTATGTAATTGGTAACCTGTTCTCAGTTACTGCAACAACTCACCTATCACAAACTCGAGCCGGTAACACAGCAGAAATGCATTTCTTTTTATAAAAACCTACTTTCCGTTTGAAAAGTGTTTTGTAACTGCAAAGTGCAAGACAGCAGGTAACAGAAATAAGCGAAGTTCAGTATGGAGCTATAAGGCCGTTCCCAGATTCACGAGATAATATTACAAAGCGATCGCCTAATATGTCTGGGTATACAGCATTTCCGTTGTCCTCCTTGAGAGGTACTGGCATGCACCAACGTCGGTTTTATCCTCTCCTTTCCTTCTCTTATCTTCTACTAACACTATAAACTGAACGTTACACTGCGCAATCACTCGTCACCGGTATCCTGGCGATAGGATCACGTATCTGTGACATGAACCGAAACTCGCAGGAAGGCAGTGGGGAACAAATTCACTGAGACGTTACCAGGTATGCAAATGATTGTTACCAACACACTTTGGATATCAGTAGTTTCATTAAACGCCACCACGACGTCATCTTGGAGCCATGGAGACAGCCAGTTCACAATGACCCAGTAATGGATGTCCTGCAGGATGGAATTCCGTTCGACTGTCTTTGGGGACTATGTCAGCTGTTTCGTCTTTCATTTTTGAGCTACGGCTCCTAACTTCATAAGAACGCTACATATTTGCCGTAAATATTTCTTAATGATAAACAGAGGTTTCTATATTGTGTTAGCAATACGCAGTTGACACTGAGAGGTAAACTGTTCATAGAAACATCGCGAATAAACGACAGGAAGATCCGGTATTTGCCCGAGAAAATCGGTGACACGGTTCTTGTGTTCTTTTGGTAGGATGTGAGTATTTCCGGCTTCCTTTTGTGCTTTGTCAGAATAAAAGGAGTTTAAACAGGACAAAATGTTTGTGTATCGCTCTTTCAAATGCAGCAGCACTGTGAGAGATGACAAGAAGCTGCTATTGAAACTGTTTACAGAAACACATCGGACAAAGTTTTATTCTGACAGACATCAAGTAACAGCGCGTTCATAGTGATCTAGAGTCGTGAAATAATTCTTAGAAGAAGCTATAAATTACACGTGACCAATGAAGCCAAAAAGCTTTTACATAGATGTTACTATTCTGTGGGTGTTCTGCATCTGCCATCATTTCATATGTTTAATGAGTAGAAGAATATGAATTCAGCAGTAACTGTGTGTTCCAAAAATAATGTAAATATTTCAAAACGGCGTCGAATGACGTCTTCATTAGTATTTGTACCGCTAACTCTACGCACGAAAATCGTTATGGCATGATAACAAATTAGAAAGTGTTAATTTCATCATTTTGGGACACTCCTTTTGAAGCATTTATACGAGCTTTTTACTGTTGGAAGCATTCAAAGTGTTTGCATTTACTAATTAGTAATTGTACTACGTGTGGGAAGCAGCATAACAAGCACTTTTCAGGCAAATGCATTAACAGAATTCATGCCTTGCTCAAATTTCATCACGAGAAGGGTTTCCGTTGAGGTGCCTTACGTATAAAGGTTGTAAGCTGCAAAGTACAAATAAAAGTATTTTTCCTTCTGTAATCCACCTTCTGAAAACGATCTCGCCAAACAACATAATGTTCGTCTGTATAATATGCTCACGTTTAGGACTTCTAGTATCGAACAGAAATGCTCATATCCCAAACTAACTAACGAAGCACAGGTTACCGCGAAGTCAGCTAATGTAGAAATATAACGTATGTATCTGTTTTGCTATTTTTCGTTTTCTCGAAATTTGACGAATGATCATCAGTAGGGTATAGCTTGTAGTTGCTGAAATCATGGAAGGAAATAGATCACAATTCTGTCCTCTACTATGATACCTTCAGGCCCGCCCAGTTGGCCGTGCGGTCTTACGCACGGCTTTCCGGGCGGGAAGGAGCGCCTGGTCCCCGGCGGACTTGTGTCGAGGTCCGGTGAGCCGGCCAGTCTGTGGATGGTTTTTAGGCGGTTTTCCATCTGCCACGGCGAATGCGGACTGGTTCCCCTTATTCCGCCTCAGCTACACTGTGTCGGCGATTGCTGTGCAAACAAGTTCTTCATGTAGGCTTACACCACCATTCTCTACCACGCAGACATAGGGGTTACACTCGCCTAGTGTGAGACGTTCCGTGGGGGGGGGGGGGGGGGTCCACCGGGGGCCGAATCGCACAATAATCCTCGGTTCGGTGTTGGGTGGCGGAGGGGTGAAGTGGACTGCGGTAGTCATCGTGGGGTTGTGGACCACTGCGGCTGCGGCGGGGACGGAGCCACTCCGTCGTCGTTTCTAGGGCCCCGGTTAACATATAATTCAATACAATGATACCTTCAATCAAGAGATGGTACTCTGTGCAATCGACAAGAATGGTTAGTATCTAACAGGCACTACCAGATGGTATCATATGACTGTATGTAATGTTTAGAATTATGTCCGCTGTTGGTGTTTGATTTGGAAAGAAATGGTCACGATTGACATCTACAACACCACGCGCGCATTGCTATAGACGTGAGAGTCTGGGAAGGTGTCGTATAAATTATCTGATCAAATGTATACGACCCCCCCCCCCCCCCCGCCTATGTAGTGCGGAATTGACTTCATGTCACGAGAGGTGGACCCGCCAGTATAAAAGGAGACGGGGAGTACTGTGCCGCCAGTAGAGAAGCAGTGACAGCAGAAGTGTCCGGTCAGAAGAGCTCACTGACTTCGAACGTCCACTAGTCATTTGATGTCATCTAGTAATAAATCCATCAAGGACATTTCAGCATTTCTAAAGCTGCTCAAGTTGACTGTTGGTGACGTGATTGTGAAGCGGAAACACGAAGGAACAACCACAGCTAAATGAAGATCGGGGAGATCTTATGCACTGAGGGCGGTGACCGTCGAGCATTGCGGAGGATTGTCGTAAACGATGGCTTGAAATCTGCGAAAGGAATCACTCGTGAGTTCCAAAGTGCAGCGACCAACCCTCCCTAGCACACTGACAGTGTGTAGGGAGTTAAAAGGACGGGTCACAGTGGTCGAGTAGCCCTTCTTAAGCCGAACATTTGTCCAGTCAGGGCTAATCGATGCTTGAGGTGGTGTAAGCAGCGACGTCACTGGACAGTGGATGACTGGAAACGAGGGGTTTGAGTATCACGATGTGCTCTGTGATAATCCAATGGAAGGGTTTAGGTTTGGCGAATGTCCAGAGATCCTCATCTGACATCATGTGTATCGCCAAGAGTGAAGTACGGGGTATGTGATGCTACGGTATGAGGACGTTTCTAGTGGTCAGGGTGGGGTCCGTTATTGCGGTTAAGAAAATGCTAAATTCGGAAGTATGTGAACGCATTTTACGGCACTGTGTACTACGTACAGAAGAGGAAAATTCAGAGCCAGTGACTGATAGTATCAAAATGGCATTGTACCCTGTCACAAAGCAGCGTTCTGAGGCAAAGGTCTGGGACAATAACATTCCTGGAATGAACTGGCCTGCCCAGGGTCGCGGCTTGAACGCAGTGGACCACCTTTGAGATGAGTGAGGACGTTGTCTTCACTCCAGACTTCAGCTTCCAATACTACTGCTTTCTTTGGTTGCGGCTCTTCATTATGAATGGGGTGCCATTGCTCCTCAGATATTCAGACAGCTGATTGAAAGTGTGCCTAGTAGAGTTCAAGTGCTCATAAAGACGCAGGGTGGACTCCCCTCATATTAATGTCCACTCCCAGGTGTCCGGATACATTTGATCAGATAGTGTATGGTGTACCTCCACACTAGTCAGTCAGCAACTGAAGACTGATAATGCTCTAAAGACACTTTTCTTGCTTGTGCCAAAATCAAGTCAACGGTAATGTGCCGGGGTGAACTTGAACTCTACAGACAAATTTTCGGATGTTGTTCAGAGATAATTTCTGAGCATATTTTTATAAGGGACCCTTGTCCTCCGGTGGCTTCTTACAGAGTAAGTGTGTAATTATGGTTTATTCTGTTTATTAACCTAATGACCTTCGTTTCTGAGAAAATACTTGTACATCGGCGAGAAAGCGAGTAATATGTGACACGGTAAAGTACAATATAAACCACATAGTTTAGTATCCGGCAGTGATTCGGATTCCACTGCCACGCTGAGTACAGATAAGGTGAAAGCGTCAGCGATACACATGCTGCATTCTCCGGTCGTAGCCTGCTCACTTGCGAAGTGGTGCCGCAGCCGCAAGCTCGTGGAGCCAGCTGCTGATGCGAGTGTGCCGGTAAATACCTCGTCCGGCTCTTGCTACCAAGTCTCACGCTATTCTTTGAAGCCTTCAGTTAGACGCCATTGAACAGTAGAGTATTGACCTTCCCTATACTACGCTTTTGATTCGGATTGCTCCCTGGACTGCCAGTATACGCTGAAGGCGGCCTTGCAATGCTCTGGACTTGTTTTTGGTAGCCCGTTCTCTTCGTAAACTCCACTGTCATCAATCTCCTGAACGGTCTGTTCGTTCCACCGGCCTGTGCGTTACCACCAGTGTGACTGATCATAAACTGTGTTCCATCCACGCAGAATAGGGTAGAAAACAGAGAAACACAAAACTCGTCAGACTATTGTAAACGCTGTAATGTGGCGGCCATCGGTGCGGGAACAGTTCAAAATAAGGTCGTCGTACCGCTCTTCCATTCC
Source organism: Schistocerca nitens (assembly GCF_023898315.1). Classification (NCBI taxonomy): domain Eukaryota; kingdom Metazoa; phylum Arthropoda; class Insecta; order Orthoptera; family Acrididae; genus Schistocerca; species Schistocerca nitens. The sequence continues at coordinate 570,813,147 of NC_064614.1, read as the reverse complement.
ATTCTCTGAACCGAACACACGAGGTGCATATCTGCCAAGTCTTCATCAGTAAACCTATATACAGTGAGGCGTCAAAAGTCCTGCAATACCTCCCAGTGTTGTGTCGGACCTCCTTTCACCCGGCATAGTGCAGCAGCACGACATGGCATGGCCTCAACAAGTAATTGTTAGTCCCTTGCAGAAATGTGCAGCCATGCTGCCTCTATAGCCGTCCATAATTGCGAAAGTGTTGCCGGTACAAGGATTTTGAGCACGAACTGACCCAAGTGACCAAATCATTCTCTCGAATTCTCCAAAACATTCTTCAAACCAATCGCGAACAATTGTGGCCCGGTGACGTGGCGCATCATCATCCATAAAATTCCATTGTTTTTGGAACATGAAGTCGATGACTGACTGCAAATGGTTTCCAAGTAGTCTAAACTGATCATTTTCAGTCTACTACGCGTTCGGTTCCATGTAAACATAGCCCACACCATTATGGAGCCTTCACAAGCTTTCACAGTGCCTTGTACAGAACATGGGTCCATTGCTTCGAGGGATTTGCTCCACACTCGAACCCTGCCATCAGCTCTTACCAACTGAAATCGGGACTCATCTGACCAGGCCACAGTTTTCCAGTCGTCCACGGTGCAACCGATATGGTCACGAACCCAGGAGAGACGCTTCAGGCGATGTCGTGCTGTTAGCAAAGGCACTGGCGTCAGTCGTCCGCGTCCATTAACACCAAACTTCGTCGCGCTGTCTTAACGTATACGTTCGTCGTGCGTCCGACATTAATTTCTGCGGCTATTTCACGCAGTGATGCACGTCTGTTAGCACTGATAACTGCTCTCGGTCGTTAGGTGAAGGCCGTCGATCATTGTGTTGGCCGTGGTGAGAGGTAGTGCTCGAAATTTGGTATTCTCGGCATGCTCTTGACTCTGAGGACATCGGAATATTGAATTCCCTAACGATTTCCGAGATGGAATGTCCTAAGCGTCCAGCTCCAACTACCAATCCGCGTTCAAAGTCTTAATTCCACTCGTGCGGCCATAATCACGTCGGAAATCTTTTCACGAGAATCACCTGAGTACAAATGACAGCTCCGTCAATGCACTGACTTTTTATACATTGTGGCCGCGATACCACCGCCATCTGTATAAATGCATTATATGCATATCACTATCCCATGACTTTTGTTTCCTCAGTGTATACTGTTGTGTATCACTGTTAACGTACAAATAACATTGCTGGAAAGACAAATTCCAGACTGAACTGGGCTGTACTGAATACAAGCTTGAGCGCGAAGAGGTAAGTGGACGTTACTGTCGTGAACAGCAAGGAGCGTGAGTGAATGGAACAAGGTTTGTTTCCAAACAAGACACACTGGACTTGCCTTCGACTTTTGCACTGTTGTGCAAAAAATTTTAGTGGAATACCTGTACAAAAACAAACAGGGGTAAGAAATCAATCAAACTGCCATTTCTCTGTGATGAGCCAATAGAGACCTCGACCCAGTACTCAGAAAATATCCCTGGACAATCTCCGACATTTTGTTGGAGTTTTGGTTCGCCCTACAGAAATACAGAACACCGGTTCCCACATTTACAGGGTGTTTCAAAAATGACCGGTATATTTGAAACGGCAATAAAAACTAAACGAGCAGCGATACAAATACACCGTTTGTTGCAATATGCTTGGGACAACAGTACATTTTCAGGCAGACAAACTTTCGAAATTACAGTAGTTACAATTTTCAACAACAGATGGCGCTGCGGTCTGGGAAACTCTATAGTACGATATTTTCCACATATCCACCATGCGTAGCAATAATATGGCGTAGTCTCTGAATGAAATTACCCGAAACCTTTGACAACGTGTCTGGCGGAATGGCTTCACATGCAGACGAGATGTACTGCTTCAGCTGTTCAATTGTTTCTGGATTCTGGCGGTACACCTGGTCTTTCAAGTGTCCCCACAGAACGAAGTCACAGGGGTTCATGTCTGGCGAATAGGGAGGCCAATCCACGCCGCCTCCTGTATGTTTCGGATAGCCCAAAGCAATCACACGATCATCGAAATATTCATTCAGGAAATTAAAGACGTCGGCCGTGCGATGTGGCCGGGCACCATCTTGCATAAACCACGAGGTGTTCGCAGTGTCGTCTAAGGCAATTTGTACCGCCACAAATTCACGAAGAATGTCCAGATAGCGTGATGCAGTAATCGTTTCGGATCTGAAAAATGGGCCAATGATTCCTTTGGAAGAAATGGCGGCCCAGACCAGTACTTTTTGAGGATGCAGGGACGATGGGACTGCAACATGGGGCTTTTCGGTTCCCCATATGCGCCAGTTCTGTTTATTGACGAAGCCGTCCAGGTAAAAATAAGCTTCGTCAGTAAACCAAATGCTGCCCACATGCATATCGCCGTCATCAATCCTGTGCACTATATCGTTAGCGAATGTCTCTCGTGCAGCAATGGTAGCGGCGCTGAGGGGTTGCCGCGTTTGAATTTTGTATGGATAGAGGTGTAAACTCTGGCGCATGAGACGATACGTGGACGTTGGCGTCATTTGGACCGCAGCTGCAACACGGCGAACGGAAACCCGAGGCCGCTGTTGGATCACCTGCTGCACTAGCTGCGCGTTGCCCTCTGTGGTTGCCGTACGCGGTCGCCCTACATTTCCAGCACGTTCATCCGTCACGTTCCCAGTCCGTTGAAATTTTTCAAACAGATCCTTTATTGTATCGCTTTTCGGTCCTTTGGTTACATTAAACCTCCGTTGAAAACTTCGTCTTGTTGCAACAACACTGTGTTCTAGGCGGTGGAATTCCAACACCAGAAAAATCCTCTGTTCTAAGGAATAAACCATGTTGTCTACAGCACACTTGCACGTTGTGAACAGCACACGCTTACAGCAGAAAGACGACGTACAGAATGGCGCACCCACAGACTGCGTTGTCGTCTATATTTTTCACATCACTTGCAGCGCCATCTGTTGTTGAAAATTGTAACTACTGTAATTTCGAAAGTTTGTCCGCCTGAAAATGTACTGTTGTCCCAAGCATATTGCAACAAACGGTGTATTTCTATCGCTGCTCGTTTAGTTTTTATTGCCGTTTCAAATATACCGGTCATTTTTGAAACACCCTGTATTAACATTTCCTTTCAAAGGTACTGTTCCATCACCTCATTTCCTCCAATTTAACTATGAGACACTCTCACATGGAAACCAAACACTCGCCACAATGGGCCCATGGAATGGTTCCACTCAGAATTAAGCACCACGTACGTTAAGGCGAGATGGTCACTTCCTGTTTTGTAAAACGCGGACGGCCGCTGAATAATCAAGAACTGAACATACTCTTGCGCTTCCTCGTCCGACTGAAACCGATATTCACGCATGTCTTCCTTCAGGACGGCAAGATATGAAAATCACATACCGGAAGATCCGAGCCGTACGGACTATGTTTCCCAACCAGATATCTGAAGCGTAGCCTTCGTCCGGTTGGCTGTGTGCGGCCGGGCGTTATCGTGCAATGGGATGATTCCGTCCGATAGCATTCCTGGGTGTTTTGACTTTATGACGCGTCGCAGTTTCTGCAAAGTGTATTCATAGCTCTTAGCGTTGATTGTGATTCCACGATGAGCAGACGAAGCGTCGTGGTGCTATATGACCCGGCCACTACACTGCCAATCGGAAGAAGGTTACGCTTTAGGGATTCGGTTGGGAAGCAATGCAACATCGCTTGTACAGACCGGATCTTCCACTGTGTGATTTTCACATCTTTGGCGACGTGAAGAAAGACATGCGTGGATGTCGGTTTCAGTAGGACGAGTAAATCAGGATTTAACACCCTACCGACAACGAGAACATTAGTGAACGAGGACAATCTCAGGATGAGAGGAAATGCGGATGGAAATCGGTTTTGTCCTGGCGTTCGCCTTTATTCTACATTAGAATGGTCTATCATGAATCGTTAATTCCGGTCGTTCCAAATGCCATGCCAGTGTCTCGGTCGCCGAGCCATCTCGCTCGGTGAGGCTGCACAAAAGTGGATCTGTCAGATGTTGAAAATGAGTGTAGACGTAACCATCGCCACCCGACACGGCGGTGCTGAAATCACTTCTCTCTCTTGTATGAGGCAGTAACTTAAGAGTATTTGGCTCCCACTCAATGATATCTCACTAACGTAATTTTTAATGAACGTCGTTTCTGTAATAATAATGGGTACTATATAGGTATGCTTAATTTATGCCTCGTTAGAAATATGAAACTAAAGTCCGTTCTTAGCAGTTGAAATACAACCTTTTCTGCGTTTCTGACATGACATACAACTTTATGTAAATCGCAGTAAAGGAGATGGGACCAGTAACAGTTCGACGAACACTTTCGAAGTCTCTCTTAGTTACCATATAGGATTAAAAAGTAAACTCCTTTTCTCCATCAACCGAAGAAGGTGATCCATGGGAAGACAGTGGAATAGTGTTCCCGAGGGCGTCCATTCAAGTCTCTGTCCGTTCATCCAGATTTACGTTCTGTGGTTTTTCTAAATTCCTTAAGACGAAGTTGGATTGGCTCATTTCAAAAGCACATCTCTACATTCCCTACCCACCCACGATGCCGTCCTGAAAAGTAAAGCCTCTGAGTTTTGCATGCGAAAATTCTTAAAGCGTTGTAAATCAAACAGACTTTATCAACATTCCGCGTCTTTATTCTTCATATCTACGTATTCATTTGTCAACATAGCAACCTTAGCGTCAAAAACTTTTCACGAAACGAGAGACCTGTTTGTTGATACCGTCATTGTAGAATGTTTGACGTTTTTTGCGGAGCAACAACCTCACCTTTGCTTGCACCGCTTCATCTCTGTCAAAGTGAAGTCCTCGAAGGTGTTCTTTAAGTTCTGGAATCAGATGAAAGTCGGATGAGGCCAAGTCGGGACTGTATGGAGGACAGTGAACCCGAGGCGTCGGATTGTTGCAGATGTCGCTGTACTCGTGTGTGGTCTGGCGTTGTCGTACTGAAGGAGACAGTGTTGCACATAGAAAGAGCTCTTCGAATTCTAAACTCGATTACAGCATGCTGTTTCTCACACACTGACATACTTACATGGCACACCGCCATGTTACGCGCTATAATTCGGAGCCTTCTAGCGGTAGATGGCTGCAAATATGTAGACATGAGGAATAAACAGGTAGACTGTTGATAACGTCTGTTCCATTTAAAATGACTTTAAAAGTTTTCACATAAAAATTCGGAGCCATTACTTTTCAGCACGCACTCGTACAGTCCGAGCTTGTGCTCCGCGCCTTGTGATGTCACCTCCCATCCTTCCTTCACTGATACCTGTTCAACATTATATTTCGACAGAAATTTCAGTGGGTTCGCGTTGTAATGCACTAATAAAGCAGGGACTGCTATGCACCAAAGAAGAGACTGACAGGTCATTTAATTACGTCTATGACTCCAAAAAATAAATGTTAGAGTTTAACATGCAGAATACATTGGGATTATTAAAGAGTAGATGTTCAACTGGACCAGGATTTGCTAGAACATTTGCTGCTTGAAACAATTAGTCAGCTGTTTGCTTGAAATGAGTGAAGGAGCCACAGAAACCTCAAATGGTAATGGTGAAATGAGGATATGAGGCACTGCACTATTTCGCTGGATACTTCATTCTAAAGTTCCAGTAGGATCATTGCACGTTATTTTTTAGCTGAGTATTGTAATCAGTTAACAGGAAAAAGGAGGAAATGTACCACTGAATTGTAATCTTAATCATGTTACCAGCAGGACAATTTATTGTTAGTCTGAGAGTCCTTTGTTTGCGGCGGCATTTGTTACTGACCGCATATACTAGAGCAATTGTCTGTTTGAGATTCAGTGATCTGAAATCAAACTTCAAGTGCCCGACGGATTGATAAATTCGTTAGCGATTTCCTAGTCAAGATAGTTTTATCTTCTATGAAGTATACTCAGGGCATGGTAGCATATTAAACTGGAACAGCGATAATTAGAAATCCTTTGAATGCCCACAGCTCAGTTGTCCCTATACGTGGGATGGACCACAGGAAGGCATAAGAGCAAAATGTATTTTAAACTTTCGGCCACAGAAAAAGTGGACCCTGAATGCGATAGAGCTAATAACGTCTCAAGCGACTGATGCAGAAGTGTCACCATGCTGAGTCAATCACACTACTAGCTCCCCTGCAACCATATGGGCAGTCACGGCTATAATTAAAATACCTGGCATTTTTAGCTCAGTATAATTAAATAGTGACCTCCCTGTTTAGTTGCTAAAATTTGACCTGGTCACAGTTATATAAGGAAGCCAGAAAGAGAAATAAATTTGACTGTAGTGGAGTAACCAGAGCTGAGACACCATTGAAATCCACGGTCGCAACCTTGACTCTGCGTGTTGTAGGATTGGGAAAGTAAGGTCACGGGCAGCGGGTTTTGGAGTCGTCGGAAGTAGAAAACCACGACACCTGCAGGCCTTGAGGGTTAGCTGTACACGGCCACGAACACAACAGAGTGCGCACCTCAGGAACTTGCAGAAGACCGAGCAACCACACGTAATACCGGGTCGTCATAACTAAAGTACAGCTACTCAAGGAGGTCCAGTGCGGGCAGTAATTATCGTACGGCAGCGAAACCTGGTAGATATGCTAACGCGTTAATACGGAACCGATAGTTACAATTTTGGCCATCAGGTGCAAATCTGGCACTATTCAGCATCACGTTGACGTCTCCGGTGCTCATATTGAACAAATTGTGTTAGCGGAGGTTAATAATAAAATCATCATTATGCCTTTCTCACATATTTGAAATTTTCTGCCGTTCATAGTCCATTACATATGGAAACATTTCTGATCGTCTTTCTTGCATTCACTGTGCCATATTTGCACCTTGTGGCCAAAATTGAAACAATTTTTTTTAGAGCGTAAATCAGTTCCACTAACGCATTAGACTATTTACCAAGTTTCGCTATGGTACGATTATTGCAGCCCACGCTGGATCTCTGTGAGTAGTTGCACTAATTATAAATACCCGTTAGTACCAGAAATGAATGGAAGTGATACTACAATTCGAGATGCACTTCTGGACATCACAATTGTCTGATTCGGAGTGCCAGAGATATGTCTTTGCCTGCTAATAGATTCTTTTTCATAATACGATATTTTCAGCAAAAGTATCGATAGACATTCATCTTTTGACGCTTCCTTATTTTTATTCAGGCTTTTATTTGTACCTTTCAAATAAAACAGTAGAAACGGCCATCCTCAATGAAAAGAATGTAGAAATAAATAGATATCACAAACTAACAGTCGTAAAATAGCTGTAAGATCCTGAGCAATTTACAGCACAGTAAATGTAAACGTCTATCTCATTCGCACGTGTCGACACTGCTCCTATGCGAACTATGGATGTCGTGTCATCACTTTAGCTTCTTAAGTGCGTGTAGTGTGTCACGAATTTAAATGAAATACTTCAGTTAGTGCTATATTATGCGGAAATGTCAAAATAATCTTCAGCTACTTAATGTCGTGTCCCATACACCACATTTAAGATAGGTATTGTGATGAAGAACATCTATTTTAAGAAGAATTAGAAATACGTGATTAAATTTATATAAAACTATGTACTGGGGATTTACAAGAATGTCACTGAAAAATAACAAACCTTAACAAACGATATGAATGCATTTGAGCTCATTGTGTGTGTGTGTGTGTGTGTGTGTGTGTGTGTGTGTGTCCTATGAGGTGACGTTTAATTTAGGCACTGGATCGGATTAGGGGATCAGCAGGATTAAGGAATTAAATATCAGTCCAGCCATATATTTGAGTTTTTATTGGTTTTCGTCAATTTCTAAAGGATCTGGGATCGCTCTTTCCAAAAGGGCACGATATAAGTCCTGTCCCTTTATTGCATAAATAACTGCGTGCTCGACTCTAATGATCTCGACGTTTACGGCATGTTCCACCAGTTACGACGACGCATATATAGTTTCACCATCCTTTGAGTAATCTATGACATAAAATAGAACTGTCCAGGGATAAAAATAACCTTTGATCTGGTATTATACACATTTCTTCTGTCTGACAGGTATATTTTACAAACATGTAAACTATCACTGTTCAGGAGACTTGTACTGTTCATTTCTGAGCTGTAGTTAGTTTCTGTAGAGAACGTAAAGGGAGATTTTGTTTCTATAGTGTTCAAACAGAAGACTGTTTTTGATGAAAAATGCAGTTTTTACTTACTCCAAAGCTTTATTGATGAAACATGTTATTGTAAATAAACTTCGGACGTGTTACAAGCAGCTTAAGACCGAAAAATAGGATATCATGTATTTTACGCTAAGTTCAGATGTGAAAGTTGGAAAGGTTTCGTACACTGTAATAACAGATATATTCTAATTACAGTAGTCGAAGTTAACTAAAATACCATAGATACCTTAAACAATACTTACGGCTAGGATACCCACATTCGCACTAAACTCAAGTTCAGTGTAAGGTACCTCAGCAAACTGGCTCTTGGAAGCTTCGTTAGAGGGTCTGAAGGTTTGACTTAAGAGGTCAATTGAGTTCCTGAAAAACCATCTGCTTATTGGTCCTGATTGCTGACGCAAGACCTGAAGATGACGTAGGAACACTCAATTCTCGGATCTAATTAATGGGCAGGGAATCACTACTGCATACGTCATCCAGGCTAATCATTCAGAACTCTTGTATTTCTGCTACATCTGGCAGGCAACAAGCTGAACAAGCTACAATACCAGAATTAAGATGAGCAGATGTAATATATTACTTACTGTTGCAAGCATATTTATCGGAACAGCAGGAAAGTTTTGACAAATCGTGCAGCAACCAATACCAACACCGATGGAAATGGAATAGCAGTGCGGCGCATATACAGTGGAGTCAGCCCTGAGTTTCCATACCTTTCTCTCTCTCTCTCTCTCTCTCTCTCTCTCCTTCTTGAACTATTCCCTTCCCCAAAACTAAATGAATGATTGCAGGTGACGCAGTTGAGCTCCAGGGGCATGGATGGCAAATTTATCAATAGAGCATACACCTACAATTGCAAATGAATAAAACTAGGCAGGACACTATTTCTGCAACCTTACGGTATCTCCGAAAGACACTGTTCTACAATTATAAAAATTTAATAGCATTAGTCAGTAAATCGAGAAGGGCTGTTCAGAAATTAATTTAAGATTCATTAGCATACAGGCGCTTAATGGAGGAGGGGAACGAAGAGATTGGTGTTTAACGTCGCATCGACAACGAACTCATCAGAATGGAGAACAAGCTCGGATTAAGGAAGGATGGAAAAGGAAAGCGGCCGTGTGCTTTCGAAGGAATCACCCTAGCATTCTTCAGAAGCGGTTTAAGGAATTTAAAGAAAACCTAAGTCAGGATGGCCGGACGATGGTTTGAACCGTCGTCCTACCGAATGCGAGTCCAGTCTACTAACCACGACGCTCAGCGCACCGTCTGAATAGCCACTGAATATTTTTTCTTACGCAGTTGCACTTACATACCCACTCAAGAGATTTTCTAAATTCTGTTTAAATATGCATTCTTGAAAGGTTCTTTCTGCTTGCCAAATAGTTTATCGCCTCAAATCATTTCAAATGACCTATGACTGAAATAACCACTTGCAACTAGGTTGTCGAGATTTGCTGCTTAAGTATCCTTTCTAATTAGAAGTAAACAGCCTGAGCGTATCAGATCCCCAAACCTCGTGTTACAACGAAAATTTTACAAGTACACATAGTAGGAATACTTTACCTTCGTGTGCATAATTCTGAAATGAAATTAGAGGAAAAAGTTATTTTGTTCGTATGATAACTGGAAGGGTGACACAGGTATGGTCTGTGATTTAGTATCCTACAGCACTGCATTTACGTAATAAGATATTACGTATCAGTAGAAAAGCATTCATACAGAAATTCGTACGAACTGTACCATTAATCACGCACAAAAGAAGACTGATAGCAATATTAAAATATAATGTGCAGCTAATAAGATTTTGTGACATGACTGTAATGGATTTTGAATATTAAGTATTGTCAGGAGGCACTCGAGAAGCGAAATAAAATAAACCATAGTGCCAAAGAACATTACTGGAGCATTTTTCTTTCTGTTTCAATGGAATAACTAATATTGTTTCTTTGTGATTGCTTTAATAATGATTAAGAAAGAAAGCTTTGCTGATATCACTTTTAATGATCACACTTTAAAAAGATGAAGGAAAATCATTGGGATTTCCAATTTACAAAGTTTATTGGTCGATTTGCCAGACGATTGTTGAAGTGTGTGTCATCACTTTAGTGGCAGCCTGGTCTCTCTCTCTCTCTCTCTCTCTTTGTGTGTGTGTGTGTGTGTGTGTGTGAGAGAGAGAGAGAGAGAGAGAGAGAGAGAGAGAGAGAGAGAGAGACGGAGACGATTCTACGGTTAGTAATACATGGCAACAAATATCTTTCTATCTTTCTCCGTCACCTCAGTCACGTGTTTTCCTCTGGACACAACAAAACAAACAGCCAACTTAAAGAAAAACATACTAATTCACTGTCAGCATTAGATTGCAACTGTTCGACTCTTACAATAACAAAATTTATAATGTCTTTGGGTCTGTCCAGAGCAGTTTCTTTCAAACGTTAAGGGAAGTGTTTAAATAAGTATTTTATTTCACACTGCACATTCTACTGACTCATATTACTTAGACCATTACGAAAGTATATCATAAAAATAGTAAAAACAAAATAAAGGCATTTATACAAACAGTTCTCCATGCCATCAGATACTTCAAAATGAATTATTTAAGAAACTGACAAACAAATGAAAGACAATTATTTTGTACAATTGCCTCCAATTTTATGTGCCGTCACACACTTACAGTATTGAAAAGCAATTGCAATTATTCGGAGTAATTTTCAGTGAAAAAACACTCAAAGCGAACAAGGCGCCAAACCCACAATAATTACTACTGCATTTTACATTGACTACACTGCGACAATAGCTTCATTCCAAACTAATATCACGAAAGCAACGAACTGTCTCCCGCGAGTAGTAGCGATTGGAAGACAGTCCATTATACATAAAAAGTAAAATAACCAGTGTGCGGAATTAAAGAGCTATACGGAACCGCTTCGGCGTTATATTGAACAATATACATCGTTACGCGTCTGTATCTTTGATTACAGTCCATCACAAGGCGAAGAGGACCAGCATTTGCCTAAGAATGCCTTCCATTGGACACTTGAAGCAACGAGAAAGATCGCAGCGACTGACGAACAGCCCATACACACTAGTAGATGACGCTGGCAGGGTACGTCAACGTCAGAAACCGGCTAAGTAGAGTCATTACTCTTGCTAACGGATTGCCACTCATGATGGGGTACTTTCGTGTAAGGGATGTTTAAATGGTATGAAATGAGGCTTCTGATACGTCTTCCATCGTCTCCCTCCGCCAAATGCTACAGGAAACTGTTTTTCGGTAACGTGTACCCGTTTCATTGCTGACAGTACTCTACAGCGACACGTATTCTCAGCAAGGTAATGAACGGAGTTATAGCTCTCGAATTGTGTCGGAAAGGCGTGAGAAACACAAGAGGGTGTTTGTATTCATCTCAAGGTGGCCTTACTGCCTTCTTATTGAGCAAATATGGAACGCCACCTTTGATCCAGCTCGAGCCAGTCATCGTGAGCTGTTTGCAGCGGTTGAGAAGTCATGGATCAGGATAATATCCATGCAGCGGTTGAGCAGTCATGGATCAAGATGATATCCAACGCTTTCGTAGCCCCATCGACGCATCGCTGCCGTCATCAGGGCTAAAAGGGAGTGTCACTTGCTTCTAGGTTAGCGTCTTAGAAGCAGTTGATACCGAAAATATACTGAGAACAGACAGTGAAAGTACGTTGAGAATATTAGCAATCGTATTATTTCACCTTTGGGCACGGTCAATATTAAATCAGTTTGTTGGACATTCGCCAAACAGTACAGCCAACAGGATTCTACAGTAAATATTCGTCCAGCTAACAACGTGGGTGGGATGAATTTCCGAATGATGGAATCTTGATTTTCAGCCAACAGTGTGGTGTGCGTCGAAAGCATTTTAGAAACCTAGGAAGACGAAATCTGTCAACCTGTGTTTACCGTTTGTAAGTAATCATGTGGTAATAAAGCGAACCCTGCTTCACAGGAGCGGTTTTTCCTGCAAACATGCCACTATTTTGACGATATTTCATTGCCTCTAGAAATTTCATAATGCTCAAGTTTCGTATATGCTTTAATTACTCAAACAAAGGAAGTTATGAGATTGTTGTCCGGCACTGAACTGACGCGTTACTTGCTGCCGGGAACCGTCTGTCTGCTGTTACAATCTCCGACATACGGTGGTGACTACTAGCAGTAATATGGAATTGCTCACGATTTGAAAGCAGCGTGCATAAATGTCATGGCGAAGTCAAAGAGTCAAGCGTGAAATTTGAAAAGTTGTTGTTATTCAAATGTCCGTATTTTTGGGCCCCAAAAGCCACGCGTGAGAACTAGTAATATCTCTGACACGCTACACACTGAGCAGATCATCACACATGGGCAGAAACAGATACCAGTGATTTTTATTAAGAACGATAGCGTCTCAGCTGCGAGAGTTGAACAGAATTCCAGTGAACGAACGACTCCTGTTCAAATTTCTCAGAAAAGATGAATGACCAGCAGCTATTTCCGATTTTTCACTACGATTCTGTTCCATATCTCTGGATAACTGCAAGAATATGGAAAACGACTTTGACAGTTTTTCCATTTGGCTTCGTCATGGCAGCTATCCCTGTTTGTACGCATAAATGCAAGATAAGATTTAAAACTGAAAGAAAGAAGCTGACACTATCCGATTCCAAAATCACTGGTAGAATTCTGAAGGCTTTTACATCAGACTAATACTTCAAGAGTAATACTTCAAAGTGAATGAACTCGTGAAATTAGTATTAGGAAATGAAAATAAAAGCATCAGGTTTGCTTGGAGAACTAGAGATTTATAGTCCGTGTCAAGCAGGAAGCGATAGGGAAGCGTGGAGCGGATGAGCTTTACTTAAGCGTTAAATGTAGAGAGAACAGTCAATGTCCGCGTTTCCACAGCGTGTTGCTGCGGACAACAATCAGCTTCATTTGCTTGCGGTACATCGTATTATACCTTCAAATCTACGAGGAGAATAATAAATTTTAAAATCGATTGTTCAATCGTCTCCATGAGAGACGTACTAAAAACGTTGCATCCGCTGCTCCACAGCTTCTACGACAGATCGGAAGGCGAGAACAGCTGACGAAGCTTTATAAAGATGTCGAGTACAATTTTTCTCAAAAATCTTTTCTTGTCTAACGACAGAGTCACTGAAACTGCATACAATATTCGTCATTTTAGTGCGATTTGGACTGTACTGTAAGCAAAAATATAATAAAAAAAGAATTTGAGACATAAACTGGAATCATTTTATTTTATTGAAAACTCCATCTGGACCACAGATTTAAAAAATTGTAATTTTGTAGGATGTATGTGTGTGTTTGTGTTTAGATGTAAATCACTACATATAAATTACTGGTAGCAGAGACTAGGGCAAAAGACTATTATGTAAATGGTCAGTATGTTATCATATTTTTCGCTATCGAAGAGCATTAGGAGTACAAACTAACTCGGTCGACATTACAGTGAGAGACCACATATATGATCCATGGAACACGCAAATAAAAAACCATTTTCGAATAACACTAGGGAATGCTGCCCTATAACATTGAAAACCACCGACATCGAGACAGTTAAACCTCCCTGTCATTTTAAGACATTTTCCAGTTCGCCCCTTGAAAATGACTGGGTTTACATATCGAAATATCGGAGTTTTTAATAAATTTATCCGGCGGCATTCTCGCGCGTTATTAGAACTTAGTACTCCCTGGGAAAGATTATATGTCATAGCTACCTAGCTACCTCTCATAACAAATGAATGCCTGCGTATTTCTTAGAGTACAAATTCCCAGTCAATAATAGATAGGAAGTTCCCATATACTATTATACTATTTATACAACTGATATGTTGACAAACAAAAACATGTTTTTAAACCAGGAGTCCTTAAAACCAAGAACTATTATTATCTTACGTTGTCCCAAAGCTTACATCGTAGTTCCATCGTCACTGCTACCTATGTCTGTCCCCGAGCCATCTCAGTGTACATTTACTATGATAGATTCAAGGCTTGTATCCATCTTCACCTCCCTACCAAAGTCTTCTTACTATAACTTTTCCACATGCCCCACACTGTCTGCCCACACTCAAGGGAATTGCCTCTATTCCTTCATGCGCAACAGATTCAGTGTCTTTTGTCATTAATGTTTTGTTCTTTTCTGCCATATAGCCTTCAACCTGTGCCCAGATTAATTCAATCTAATTATACTGACAGTGGTAAGTGGAAAAACGCAAAACTCTGTTACCACATTCACGTGTAAGTACGTCAAGTTCGTACGTCTTGTTGCATGACTTGTATAAATTAACGAGCGGAGCGGGTCTGGTTTACACTGTGCGGAATTCAGAGCACATTATCCACTGTCCTGGTGTCTGGACTTGATTTCTCCTGTAACAGCTGAATGCTTACCGGCATTGTCCATTACAATGACGGACTTTGGAACAAAGTGAACTACCTGTTGAACGTCTCCGGTAATCCATCAAGGAATGTGGGACTGCAGCCGGACTCGAAGTACTTGAACAATGATAACAAAACCAGCGGCTTTATTTCAATCCACATATTTTATTCTTTTTAACGCACATGCTACCAGTTTCGACACCAAATGGGTCAGTTTCAGGCCCCAAGCGTAGCCTACCATCCACAACAGTTTTCATGTGCAGTCAACAGAATCGTATGCAGTGAGCCAAAATTAACTGGATTCCATACCTTCTGTGGTAATAACAAGGCCAGTGTACGATTCTGTTCATTGCACATGAAAATTGTTGTGGATGGCAGGTTTTGCTTGGGGTCTGAAACTGACACCATTTGGTGTCGATTGTGTTAAATGTGTGAATGTGTCAAATATGTTAAAAAGAATAAACGACGTGGATTCAAACATAGCCGCTAGTTTTGTTATCATTATTAAGTACTTCTTGAAAGATACAGCGATCATTTCCGAATGGTAGCCACTGCTGTTTCTCTTACAAGTAAAATGCAAATTTTCTCTCAGAAATAAAACGAGAAGAGCCAGCATGCAGGACAATTATCCGATAACCTTTCCCTATGGTAACTTTAAACCCGCCAATACCATCACTGATTTTTCAGCGGTTTTTCCTGGAAAGATTCTCATTTACACAAGTTTGATAAAGATAATACACTGTTGAACTACCTTCTCTTATTTCGTGCATCTTTCTCAAGAACGCGGCTCGTGTTGCAGTTATGTAACGTCTTTCCATTAAAAACTTTCTTTCATCGTTACTTTTAATCTGTTTGAAGCCAAAGTCTTTCAAAATTATTTACGTTGACGAAGTGCTACCTTTGAAGTCAATATTCTCATGCATAATTATAACAGGTTTTCGTGACGTCGGATAGTCACCATTTATGCACATTTCAAACACGGAGTGCCTTAAAACATCCTTGTCAAAAATATCGACTTGTGTTACACGTTCTTACGACACGAAATCAACCTTCCCTGACGTTTCTATAGCTATGACACTTAAGTTTACAATTCGCTGTACAGTTCCTTTGCCGACTCAGTCCGTTCTTGTGTCTTCAAAATGTCAGCAATAGGAGGCCTTGCTTTCACATTAACATTTGAAGAATTTATAAAGGCGTTAAATAATCCTCCTCGTCTGCCTGTGAAGCGCTTCACGTTTATTGGCTTCGCCTGACGTATATATTTGGAATATATTTGGAAATCACACTAACACATTTGTAGATACAACACTGCTACAAGAAAATAACATTGACATTTGAATGATTAATTCGGTCGCTCTGTGAATTAAATTGCGTTGTTGCGAAGTGCAGCAACAGTGCAGCCTGCAGGAGAGAGATTATCATAGTGTAGCAGTAATTCGCTGCTAGCCGCTCGGAGAGAGAATGAATGCTATTGCCTGCCAGTGATTAACGGAGAGGAATGCGCAGAACGACTGAAAACTGGGTCGCCCTCCTATGTGATGCTATAGTATGTACTGTGGATTATCTGACTAATATCCCTTAAATGAGGAAACGTCAAAAAGTAATAGACATATTATTATGACAGACCAAGTAACTTTTATTGAATGCTGCACTACACTTCTAAGTGGCACAGACACATAACACTGTTTCACAACACAGTCACCAAGTCTTCGTAAACAACGGTCGGAACCCTCTACCAATCTTTCAGTTCCTCGACAATAGAAATCTTCTCTTTGGTCACGGAGCCGTTGGAGAACCGCTGTCCTCATAGTTGAAAACTCTCGCCTTAGATGTTCTTTCAGATTGCCGAAACGCTGGAAATCGCATGCAGGGTGATCTGGACTGTATGGTGGATTAGCGGCGCCCACATCTGTGCGGCCTCGTTCAAATTGTTGGTACGATTTCACTACGATTGGACGAGGCACTGCATTTGGTCCATATACTGCCGGTGTTTCATAGTGAATCTGTGTGAAATTTAGACATTTTGCCCACAAGAACCGTAGTGTCTCGCGTACCTCAATTTTATATTTCGTTTCCAGTAGCCGCGTCATTTCACTGCCACACTGTGATGCACCTGTTATCCGTACCGCAGCAGAACTTTGCCTGCGGGAAACACAGAGCATGTACTCTCTTGTGACAATGCGCCACTCTTATTTCGCAGTGATCTTTGCGTGGGAGGACATGCGTTACTTATTTTCTCAACTCCCTTCGCAAAAAGATCATCCTTTCAAAAAGAACTGTGACTTATAGATGAAAAAACAAGTAATGCTATATGCCTGCAATGGACATGCTGCATCTACATATTTATGAACAAAATAAGACACTGCAAAAAATACTAAAACAAGTATTAAAAAATCAGCAAACCATAACGACCTAATAACTAAGAATGTTTCAGAAAAGATTATCCAGATATCTGCGAGCTGTACACCAGACTACTTTACTCGAACAACATACGTAGAAATTCCTCTGCTATTGATGTAGGTCTATAACATCCATGACCGACACAACTATTAATGTCGAAAGTTGGTAATGTAACAACGTCACTGTTCTAGGAAAAGATGACGACAGGCCTTAAAGTAAGTTATATACTCATGTCCGTAGACAAGTCACAGAACGTTGGAAATGACACGGTTAAAAAATTAAGCATTTTGTCTAAAAACTAAGTATAAGAAACGTTGTAAAATGTTGTAAAAAAGAATCTCGCGTAACTCATAAAATCATACATCTTAAAATAGGGACGTCTTGACAATCAATGATCATGTGTGGTAGACGTAACGCTTCACTGAGTTCAGCTCAGAAGTGCTCGCTCTCAAAGTTACCGGAAAAAGATTGATTTGATTTCTGTCGAGACGGGATGCAGGATCTACGCCAACTCAAGTCTCTGGCATTCCTAGAAACATCTTTTATTTTAAATTACATATCGGATACTACAATATGCTGAGAACCTTCAGTATCGATTTTCCTTATTGTTCCTTTTTTCTACGGCACGAAAGAATTTAGTCAAGTTAACTTGTGAACTAATATTCATTTTATGTTCGTTTACTGCCAATGAAACAAAAATTGCAGTCGTTAAATATCTCAAACGCTACTTCGTAGTTACATTTATCTGAGTTTATGTTACTCCCTATGGAGTTTTGTGTGAAGACTTATGTTTCCGTACAAAGTAGCTGAAGAGGCATGTGTAAATTTTCGTATTGTAACGAGTCTACAATGGCATCTGCATGTCCTGTCATCACAGCCGTCGCTGGATTCTCCGTGACTCATTGGCGGCGCCAGTGAATGCTGAATCACAAATGACAGCCAAACGTTCGACTAGGAAGCGCTATCCTGTGCACTTACTGTACACCCGTACGTAGGATGCTGAGCAAGGGAGAGTGAACTCAGAACGTAGGCACCTTATTACGCTTTTACTCCACAGTATAATTACGTCCTTTCCAATCATCGACGACAACACTGCGACTACCTTCATGTTGCCGTCATGATGACGTAAGGCCCTGTGTTGATCTGGGTTCAGCCACCACCACCTTGGTTTAGCTGACGCCTGCACGTCATGCCTGCCAGGGCGAACTGGCTGAATAATACTACTTAACATCTCGCTAGCGTATGTCATCTAATGTATCAGAATGAGGTCCAAAGGGAGGCAAACAGAACATCGTACATTAATTTTTCCATGTGTTTACCGATGAGAACCCATCGACGCCGCATATTTCAACGATGACAGCACATAACGAAGTGGTTAAGCAACGAAATAATTCAAAAACTGAGTCTTCAGTGATCGATTAATATAGCCTCATGGTACCGAAATATAGTTGGCCCACGTTCCTCTCTTGCTTGGAAGTATAAGTATATGTTCTTTATTGGATGAAACTGCGGAGAACTATAAAACACATATGAAACTTCCTGGAAGATTAAAACTGTATGCCGGATCGAGATTCGAACGTGGGACCTTCGCCTTACGCGGACAAGTGCTCAACCGACTGAGCTACCCAAGCTCGACTCAGGACCTCTCCCCGCAGCTCTAATTCCGCCAGTACCTCGTCTCCTACCTTCCAAACGAGGCAAAGGTCCCGAGTTCGAGTCTCGGTCTCACACACAGTTTTAATCTGCCAGGAAGTTTCATATCAGTGCACACTCTGCTGCAGAGTGAAATTTCATTCTATAAAACAGGTGTTTACGAGAGTAAATTTCCCTTTGTCCAATGTAGACTACAATTATGCAACGAGAACTACAAAGATACGTACAAATTTTCCCTTAATTTTCACGTGCATTTTTAATAATGATTAAAAATTCAACCTTTCTTAGATTATACAGTTTTATGTTAGTTTCTACTGAAACGTGCTTCACTGCAATTGTGGCACAGTTAATATCTGCTTATTCCTTCTGAAAAAATAGGTGCGTCAAATTTGTGAATGTGCTATGACGATCGCCTTTTAAGTCCAATGGCAGTGATGAGATGTTGCATTACTAATGTTTTAAAATTTGTTAGTGCTGAAACAATGTAATTTCCGAAATTGGCCGAGTAGTTTGTTTACAGAAAGAAACAGTGTTGTGAAACAATGAAAATTTTCATTTTAATGTTTTCGTTGGACGATTTTTAAGATTTTGGTAAAGGTCTAACTCAGTTAAGCTGCTTCGACGCTGTAATCAGTTTCCTTAAGAAAAGATTGGTTGCAATTGCTTTGTAGAATCTCGTCGTGGTCGGCTTCGGTCAGCAATGAATTTCGCTAAGGTCGACCAAACTTTATTGTTGTCCCAACAAACATTGACACTGCGAGCATGAGAATTGCCGGTAAGTAGAATCACCTACAAGTATGAGAAAGATCTATTCAAGATGGACTCCGCACAGCCATCCCGGGTGTTTTCTGTAACGAACATGGTAACTGGAGACGGATCTTGGATATATCCGTACGACCCTGAAACTAAGCAGCAGTTCAGGTGTGCCAAGATGAATCAAAACTAACAAAAGTGAACAGTTCGTGGAGTACTTCCACGGAAATCATTACTTTTCCTCCCCATTACCCTGGATATGTCTCGATCATTATTTTAAATTATTGATGCCCAGATGATGCTGGATGGTATACAGCAATTTGTTTGCTTCAAGTCATAGATGAAAACAGGAAAAACAGCTAAAAACATGGCAGTATTCTTGATCATGACGACAAAAAATGGCTCTGAGCACTATGGGACTTAACTTCTGAGTTCATCAGTCCCCTAGAGCTTAGAACTACTTAAACCTAACTAACCTAAGGACATCACACACATCCATGCTCGAGGCAGGATTCGATCCTGCGACCGTAGCGGTCACGCGGTTCCAGACTGTAACGCCTAGAACTGCTCGGCCACCCCGGCCGGCAATCATGACGACACCCGATATTGCACAAAATATTAAACTACTGATTATGTGAAGGAGACAGCATCGAATAAATGTCAGATGGACAATATTCATTGATTTATCGCCTATTGACTTCTTTTTTTCCGTAAGTCAAGCAAAAAATGTGCGAATTGCAATTGTCATCACATGAAAGATATTACTGAACCTTACCAAACCCATTTTTTTTTATGTACCCACATGAGAGTGGGAAAGAAATGTTTCCGTAATTGCTTCGAACGCATATAAAAGTGTGAACGTTTCGATGGCAGATATTTTGTGGGACAATGAAATGATTTACTCCAAAATTGCGTAATCCTTTAACAGTATTTGTAAAACCGTACCAGCTTTCCGTCAATCTGTGGGCATTAAACTTGTCGCTGCTATTTACGTTATACTTCTGTCCACTATACTTAATCTTAGATAACATTTTTTGTTGTTGTTGTTTCTTGTTATTGCGTGACTTTTTCATCCACAGACATGTATTATTTTCAGTGTACCATCTGCACTACAGAAATTGGGACACAAACGTAGCACGAAAAATCTAAAGTACTATACTCGTTACCACTGTGATTTACCTATTCTGAGTCGCGATACATGGAATGTTAGTTGGACAGGCAGTTAAACGAAACAAATTATGTGATCTAGGATAACGGAGATTTGACGGAAATATAGTAGCTATAAAAGTAGTGACTATGCATGTGGGCATTTAGGGTTGGCGACTCGGTATAGCTGAATAATCGGCATACGTTGAAGCAACTAATAGCAGACTATAAAGTTGTGAAATGTAGAAGTGTTTTGCCAATTACTATGAAGCACCAGATGTCAGACATAACCGTATCAGACACATCTGTACTAATGTCCGTGAACGCTTCAGACTTCATATTAATATACAGAAACATTGTGACTCTTGTGTGTAATAGGATGCCATTTACTTCCAGTCATATAGCAAGGGTTTGTGCAATCCGTATTATATCACTTCTGCTTCTGGTGCAAAAGGCGTAGTAGTTTGCTGTTGAAAGAATAGTCATCACGTTCAGGCTGCGCGGTGTGGGTTTACATGGTAGCTACCATTGGCACTGCAAGGTAGGCAACACTTCACGCTGCTCGACGTTCCGGTTGCAGCGTGACAGGCGTATGTCGCACGGCAATAGCGCGTTTCCCTTCAAGACGAATCAATACACAATTTTGCATCAAACTCGTGCGAATCGTTCTGCATAGTTTGCATTTTCTTGTAATGTAATTTACGAGAGGACTCTAAGGAATTCGATGGATGTATTTCAAATGCAAATGCTGGTGATTTAGTAAGGGCTATTATGTCGTGTATTCGATCCGTCTGCGGATGAATTTAGAAACGCATTTATAATGAATTACATGTTTCGTGAATTTTATTAAATGTTCTGTATTACACATGCCAGTATGGTGAACACAATATTCAACAAATGACAAGGATAAAAAATACTATTCAAATAGTAGCTTCAATAAAACTAGGCAGTGAGTAAGGATTAATCTTGAAGTGATTGTTAATACATAGTTTTGGATTCTCAGAAGCTCAGGTCTCTGCTGACTCACTTATGCATAAATGCGTAAGTGGTTCTGTGAAACCATTATACTTTATTGAGATGCAGATCGACTGGTTTCCTCTCAAAAAATTGTTATAGATAGTAAGCGTAACAACTTGCACCAAAGTAAGACTATAATTAAATCAAAATGTTAAACTGAAAAACTATCCGAGTATCATACAAGCGTCCAAAACTTATGGAAAAGTTATGAACAAGTAATTTTTCATAAAAGCTTCCAGTTTGAATTTTAAAGCTTTTATGTTCAAAATAGGCAGTAGAAAGAGCTCACTTAACGAAATGATCAATGTAAAGTTCTCAGCATTGGTTTTCTGTAGGAAATTTAAGAACAGACTGTCTAATCACGATATATGCAGTATCATAAATAGTTAAAAACCGAAAGTGGGAAACAGAGTATTTTAGGTGAATGTAGATTGACAGTCTACTATCACGTCTATAGCACCATACTTTAAATTATACGGGGGCTATTCATCAGCTATATCGAGAATTATTCTTACTTCAGTCAAAACAGATTCATTTTAGTACTGATAATTAACCACAAAACAAGTCTCCATGAAAAGAACAGAAGCTGCATTAGAAAATGAAGAACAAATAAAATCAACGTCAAAAGTCTTGATACGCCTAGTAACGTGACATTCAGAACAATTAGAATGGCTGAATCTTAGGTAATGTTAAAATATTTGATGCTTTTTAGATGAAATCCAAAAGAATTCAACTGAAATAATACGTGCTCTGTCGGGAAGGAAAGATCAGAGCTGTGAGAGATGTCTACATTGAATAGTGTAAAGATAGAACTGTTGGTGATGTATCACACACCTCGAATGTTTAATGACCACTACCCATCTGTAATGGAAAAGTTAAATGGCGGTCTCGTTCAAGCATGCAAGAACACTAACTCTTATAAGACTACATCCGAAGACAATTATTCAAGGTATAATAGCAGAAAATAAGAGACAAAAAAACTATATTTTTTACTACTAACGAGTGAGGACTCGTCTGAACACTGGAAAATTTATTTCATATTATAAAGCTCAACGTACTACTTATTATCACTGTGATGAATTGTGAAAGGCCTATAACCAGACTATAGGTATGATTGACAGTCTTCGAATAGGTTATGTAGAAAAGAATATGTTGCCCATTTAAGAAGACTCCGTTTGCTATTAGGATCGCAGTTCGTTTTAGTGAATTAGACATATCTCTTATGGATTCTATTTTTTATGTGAATATCTTTTGTCTATGTGATGTCTTCTGTATGACGTTGACTGGGTTTTACACGCAATGCAGACGCCATTGCAACTGAGGTTCGTCGCTACGTCAGAGTCATTTATGGTCTACAGAAATGAGTAGAAAGAACTGACGAGAAGAATGACAGATATTGCTTACATATTTTGTCCTGTAGTGTGCTAATATCTCCGCCGTCACGTGCTTTACGCTAAACAATAACCTGTCTTACATTACCAGATTCGCTTTATTAATTGTAGTATAAAGTTATTTTTGAACCGTTCATGGCTTGAGAATGTTGATTCCGTCAGAATGAGATTCTTACAGATATTAAGTTATTATTTACGGTACATCGATTTATTAAGATCTGAAAGACAACTGTTCCCTCATTGCTACTCCTCTTTTTAGATATTACAGCTTGTTTACATTCCTTTAATCGATGTCTTCTATCCCTTACACTGAAAAATGTTCTAATAGTGCCCCACATGAAAGAAAGGTTATTTTAGCTTGCATAAAAGAATTCACGTAGTCGATCATCAATTCATTCAAATGTTTAAGCCGTCAACATCACTGGGTGTACGGCGCTATCATACAATCGTTCTTGCCACCTTATCGTAAGTGTGATATTAAGTGTAAAATTAGATTCGTGGAATGACATGGATCTCCACGGATATAACGTTCTTTCTTCAGAACATACTCATGGTAAAGTCAGAGTTTTGTGATTTTCCGCAGTCTTTCAAGTTGTATATCTCAGTGCATCCAGGCTAAAACTGATTCACAGTTTTCATATGTGTGTCTGAGCGCACTTGTGTGACTGAGGCTTTAGGACACTGAACAGCGATGTTATCAGCACCCTATCTGCTTTTTCTGTTCTCCATTCAGTAGAGATAGCCTACCACGTTACGTATCTGTTGAATCACAGCAAACATGTCAGGCCAGTATTCATTGTGAGCAGGAACTGCTTATCTTGTGTCTGCGTTTCCCGTATCGCTTGACGTGACAGCCAGTATTCGCAGTCCGTTGATGACAAATTCTGGTTTGGCACAGTGATAACCCTGTTTGGAAGATTTATCCAAATAACAGGTTCAGAGTGATTAAGCTTCACAGATTACTCTGTTAATCCTAAATTCTGGGAATGGCTACCCGAGCTCGATACAAAAAACTCACTGTTGTCAATGTTTTGTTATCGTAACAATGCATGGCAAAACAAACGCAACTTTAGAATATCGTCTACAGAGAAGACCACTCAGCGTGAAATACAGTCGAATTCGACATTTTTGTAGATAATATGTAACTGACCTGTAGTATAAAACATATTGGTTTTATGTTCAATAAGCATGTATGGTGATAAATATCTAATTTTGTATGTTTTCTTGGGAACAAAAATTATTTTAGTCTCACTGTGTTACAGTGTTAAAATTTCTTACAAATCAATGAAAACTGGTAATTAAATGTGTGATACTTAAATCATTGGTAAATTATGTGCTCTGGCACATATAATCAAAATTAAGTCATAAATGGAGTTAAAAATTTCTTAGAAATCAATGAAAATTGGTAATTAAATGTGTGATTGGTAAATTATGTGCTCTGGCACATATAATCAAAATTAAGTCATGAATGGTATTGATAAAACAGTACATCTACATCTACATCTACATGACTACTCTGCAATTCACATTTAAGTGCTTGGCAGAGGGTTCATCGAACCACAATCACACTATCTCTCTACCATTCCACTCCCGAACAGCGCGCGGGAAAAACGAACACCTAAACCTTTCTGTTCGAGCTCTGATTTCTCTTATTTTATTTTGATGATCATTCCTACCTATGTAGGTTGGGCTCAACAAAATATTTTCGCATTCGGAAGAGAAAGTTGGTGACTGAAATTTCGTAAATAGATCTCGCCGCGACGAAAAACGTCTTTGCTTTAATGACTTCCATCCCAACTCGCGTATCATATCTGCCACACTCTCTCCCCTATTACGTGATAATACAAAACGAACTGCCCTTTTTTGCACCCTTTCGATGTCCTCCGTCAATCCCACCTGGTAAGGATCCCACACCGCGCACCAATATTCTAACAGAGGACGAACGAGTGTAGTGTAAGCTGTCTCTTTAGTGGACTTGTTGCATCTTCTAAGTGTCCTGCCAATGAAACGCAACCTTTGACTCGCCTTCCCCACAATATTATCTATGTGGTCTTTCCAACTGAAGTTGTTCGTGATTTGAACACCCAGGTACTTAGTTGAATTGACAGCCTTGAGAATTGTACTATTTATCGAGTAACCGAATTCCAACGGATTTCTTTTGGAACTCATGTGGATCACCTCACACTTTTCGTTATTTAGCGTCAACTGCCACCTGCCACACCATATAGCAATCTTTTCTAAATCGCTTTGAAACTGATACTGGTCTTCGGATGACCTTACTAGACGGTAAATTACAGCATCATCTGCGAACAACCTAAGAGAACTGCTCAGATTGTCACCAAGGTCATTTATATAGATCAGGAACAGCAGAGGTCCCAGGACGCTTCCCTGGGGAACACCTGATATCACTTCAGTTTTACTCGATGATTTGCCGTCTATTACTACGAACTGCGACCTTCCTGACAGGAAATCACGAATCCAGTCGCACAACTGAGACGATACCCCATAGGCCCGCAGCTTGATTAGAAGTCGCTTGTGAGGAACGGTGTCAAAAGCTTTCCGGAAATCCAGAAATACGGAATCAACCTGAGATCCCCTGTCGATAGCGGCCATTACTTCGTGCGAAAAAAGAGCTAGCTGCGTTGCACAAGAACGATGTTTTCTGAAACCATGCTGATTACGTATCAATAGATCGTTCCCTTCGAGGTGATTCATAATGTTTGAATACAGTATATGCTCCAAAACCCTACTGCAAACCGACGTCAATGATATAGGTCTGTAGTTCGATGGATTACTCCTACTATCCTTCTTAAACACTGGTGCGACCTGCGCAATTTTCCAATCTGTAGGTACAGATCTATCGGTGAGCGAGCGGTCTTATATGGTTGCTAAGTAAGGAGCTATTGTATCAGCATAATCTGAAAGGTACATTGAAGTTGCTCTGCAGTTTCGCTCGCAAAGTATTTTTTGTGAAGTGCGACACACTAGCTATTCAAGGAAGGAGACTGACTTTTCCTGGTATTTGACAGTTCACGTTTGTCTCTCGCATAACTGAAAAGAGTAGACTTTTAGGTGAGATATTCTATCGCATTTATCGATCTCTACTTACTGCATTTCACATACTACCAAGGGGAATTAACGTGAGAGGAGTTCTATGGAAAACTATGTTCGTTTACAATACGATGCACCAGAAAC
Source organism: Schistocerca nitens (assembly GCF_023898315.1). NCBI lineage: Eukaryota > Metazoa > Arthropoda > Insecta > Orthoptera > Acrididae > Schistocerca > Schistocerca nitens. The sequence goes on along the minus strand of NC_064614.1, from coordinate 570,786,963 downwards.
AGAAAAAGCGCACCAGACTGATACGTTAAGATACACTATATCATACCAAAATATTTAGAGAGTAAAGGATTTTAAATAATGAGGAGTTGCCTTAGAGTTACTAACGCTGCCCGCTGGCAACATTATTGCTGCTGTTGTGATTGCCCATAAAGTCCGGGGCTATCTTTCTACAACCTTAATAAAGTGGGCTCATTGTGAGACAGGTCTGACAACTTTTGTACGAAAAGATGTTCTACGAGTCTCTTTGAGGGAATGCATTTTGAGAATCAGTTATCGCCGCTGGCGGATCATGGATGCTACATCATCATGCTCCGAAAAGTATGTGAGCAAACACAATATTTGAAATCTCCTAGTTCCTCACCACCAAAAGGCTGAAAGTTTTTCAGTTTGCAGAGAAGTTAATAACGGTGATAAACAAGGCGGCACCAAAAAGTAGTTCCCTCTCGTACTGTCAATACTTCTAATAACCTCGGAGTTGAAGCATCAAAATCTCCATCTTCTGTAATTACTACTGGTACGGGAGTGCACGTCGGTGACAGTCAAGACACGTGGTGCAAGGAAAGCATTACAATAAATACAAGATAGGTATCCACTACATCCCATCAGTGTACTGTCTCACGCCACGTATGACGACAGGGTATTTTTCAAAATTCAACATAGCATCTGTATCATATTCACCTTGTATAAACGAGGTCTTATTTTCAGCTGCTCCAGTACTGGAGTCAGGGCTCCACGACACATAAATATTGAATCACATTAATGGATATTTTCTAATGAGTTACATGGTTCTACAATTGTTTGAATTTGTAACTTTTAATTGCATTACTTCAGTCACGGCTGTTAGGCAATTTTCAAACGAGTGGCGAAGAGCTGTAGCACATAATCGACCTTCCCCGTACCGCCGTCGGATGTTTTCACCCTGCTGGAGACTTCTCCACTCCCGCGGACTCACATTACGAGCGAAATTCTACGTTCTTACACCTTGCCTTTCATCTGTCAATTATCCAGCTACGCGTACTGTTATTCACAAGTGTTCACTGTATCATTCTGTTTCCTTTCGTCTCAAACACTTCCCAGCAAATGAACGCAACACACATTCAGAACCGTTGTACACAAGGACTGTGACACACTCTGACTCCTGCAAGCACACCAATCGGTTTTATACTTGAATGCCACGTGTATCGCTTGTTTCTAGTACGTGCAGTTTAAACCACGTAGTGTTGTCATCACACAAAACTTTTTTGTGGGTCTTGAAGAACCCTTAACTCATGAGCATCAGTGTATTAACTTATCTTCTACTAATATCTCTGTTAGTCTGGGTACTGCCTAAGTTTATTGATCTTTTGGATAAGATGGCTACTTTTTTCGTTTTGGGAGATTCAATCGTGAGATTCGACCGTTTTCATAGAATATTAGTGACTCCATTCATTGTGTCTATATTAACAAGCGCCACGGTTTTGTTCCGTTTTCATTTATGAGGTACCACAGTGCACCTAACGGGTCGTTTTACATTATAGTACCACATTATTCCATATGCAAAAACTGTCATTTTTTTTTACCCTGTCCCAAATTATAATGGCTTGCACATATTGCGCAAATTCTCCTGCAGCACAGTACAAAAATCTTCTGAGAATTTGTATGTTTGCATGTTACGCTTCTTACTTTGCATCATCGTCAGTCTTCGATCCGGTAACACATATATTCATCTGCTTAAAAATGATGATGGTAAAAATTTGAAGACTTTAGTCTGACGATTGTCTGCACCGTAATAATACTATGAAACACTGCTATCTTATTTCGATAGCTGTACAGGGGGAGGAATAGTGTGTATTCTACTTTCATTCAAGGTCTTTCATTCGAGCGATTTGATACAGTATCAGCCTTTGTTGCTTATAGCTCGTAATGTCAGCAAAATAGTAGATATTACATGAGAAGCAGCAATATGCAGCCCCGAAATTCGTTTAGTAACGTCAGCAACAATTTTCTACATTCCCACAACCTAACCATTTTTTTTTCATGACCCTCTTTCACCGAAAAACAACGGTAAAAACTTTTGTTTACTGAATGGCAATTTTAAAATGGAAAAAAGATCTTTAGCTAAAAGCGAGCATCTCATGGTATTTTACTACATTCACTGATCTACTTTCATTTCACTTAACATATTTCATATAACATATGTAACATGTCATATAACATGTTTATGTATCCATAAATGTTATAAAGAAAAAAATATCTTTGTCTGCAGCAACGGAAATTTCCAAGGTCGCTTTTCGTAATGAGTGTCGGACATTTCCTTAATAAAAAACTCCCATGTACGTTTTTCGGTATAATTACTGAGTTACCTCTACAGAAGACATACAGCTGGCCACTCTTTCCTAAACAAGAATATTTTTGGTTGCGTTATATCACCAAGAAGTCTTTTGCCAGCTGGGTGGCAGAACGCCGTGCATGCGTCTCGAAGGCGAGATGTAGTGATCCGTTTTCTTGCAGGCTTGTGGTAATGGAAACCTGCAGCGTAAAAACGCCGGTGGCATCAATCTAAGGTTTATGTCCACTTCAGCGGCAGACACAAATGGATTCTCGAAAATGGCATCTAAAATTGCTCTATCATCGACGTAGCAGTTGCTTTAGGTCAGCTCTCTTTCTAAGAGCCCGAAGTCATTTATCGTCCTCCTCCTGATAATTTTTTAATTCCTTTTCTTTAAGTTAGCTTGTGCGCTACGAGTCATAGAGCCACTGGAATACCGCATGCCGACAGTGTAGCCCCTTGTTACCTCGAATACATAGCCCGTGGTTGGAAAAGAACACTTTCCCGTTATTCATTTCCTCATCTTTATATGGCTTTCAATACATTTCGCACAAAATACCCGAGTAAATCTGTCGCTGCAACGACTGACGTAGGCGAGCTGAGCTCGCGTTCATTGACACTTCTGAGCAGGGAGAAGAGCTGTCCACAGCTGGGATTCCAGGTAATTGTGGCTGAAAGATGCCTTTGATCGATCACTCTACGGAGATGAATTGTACAATCAGTGCAGTTGTTTATTTTTTACTCTTACTGCAACATACGTAGTAACTTAAATAAAATAGCCCGGCAATTGTCTCATCTACTGTATTCGCTTTAATAGGAAGAGGCAAGATAGTCCTGTAGAGAAAGTATGAATGGCCGAAAGAAAATTACTTCGATGTATTGAGTTAAGACGCAGAATGACCGAAGGATCTGGATTGGAAACCACAGTACTTTACTATTTATGATACACAGTGTCAGCGTGGATTACTTTGCGTCGGGCATGGGTGTGTGTGATGTCCTTAGGTTAGTTAGGTTTAATTAGTTCTAAGTTCTAGGCGACTGATGACCACAGCAGTTAAGTCGCATAGTGCTCAGAGCCATTTGAACCATTTTTACTTTGCGTTACGTTCCCACAAACAATGCTGCCTATTAGAAAATGGCTCTGAGGCAGAGAAAATGCCTGACCCAGCCGGGAATCGAACCCGGGAACGCGGGCGCGCTGCCTATTAGAAACTGTTTGATTTGATGATAAAGAATGAATTTTATTATTCTAATGTCAGCTACGTCGTTTCGTTACAGGGAGTACACTCGTTTGTAAAGCTGAAGACTGTTATGCATGGAAAATACTTAATGGGTTCTTCATGCAACAGATGGCTATGATAATAATGACGACAATGCTGCTGACGATTATGATGATGACGTCCTCGTCATGATCTACTTTACACATACGCTTCAGTTCAGCAGTTGTCGTATCAGCATCTGTTTCTCCTCCGGCTGTCTATCGCGATCTATATCCGCTAGTGCCTTTGGATGCACATCTTCCCCAGCACTACATGCTTTCCTAAAAAATTCAAAGTCTTCGGTGATGTTTGGTCGATAAACTCTAATACATGCTTCGTACTATTTCTGGCTCCATCGGAATTTATATCAAAATGAAATATTCAGAATTTTCATTCAACTTCTCACTTTTAGAATTCCAGTGTAGTACCATTGTGGCGCCTCAGTATGGAATTTATTTTACTAGCGGGTGGTTTGTCATGAGCGGTCAGTGTGCTCCTAAATGTTATGAGTGCTCTAACAGAAGTTGGCGACATTTAGACAGCGTTCTTGGATTTCAAGCCCTCGTGTGACTTTCACCTCATCAGTTCTGTCAGCGTTCATCCTTGTCATTATCAAGTGATGGCTATCTCATCATTACCGTCACCATACGAATATGGAGTCTGGTTATCGATTATTGTTCGTGATGCGGTCCCGTTTATACCTCGTCATAATCGAGTCACATTGATTCCCCAAAAAACTGGCAGTGTGTGTGGATAAAAGTGTTCGCATTTCAGATATTACAAATACTTGACACGGTCGACTGAAGCGCGATCAATAAATTCAGTGTAAAGAAAGTTTCAGATATACTTATATTGTATTGATCGCATATAGGTACACTAGACCGCTAGTTTAGATAGGACTAAGTTTCCATCTCCTGATCTATAGTTTAGAGGTTATTAAATCATATTGTGCGATAAACCGCACCTTTGTTTCCGTAATCACTACTTGTTAAAACTAATACGTAGTCGCTAGTTATACAGTGTACCTACAAGCTATCAAAGTAATAAAAACTTCATATCTAAACTTTTCTTCACATTTAATTCAGTCATCACTCTCCAGTTGATGATGTCAGGTATTTATAATATTTTGTCCAGCCAAGTGATTGGAGAATATAATTTGTTGCTTAAACTACAAAAGAAGATTGCCAACAAGCGGCTACATGTCTGAGGCTTTCTTTACATCGTTCGCATTTCGATAATGAGTTTTACATTGACGAGCGAAAGAAACTGGTACAATTGCCTAATATCGTGTAGGGGCCCCGCGAGCGCGCGCAAGTGCAGCAGCACGACCTGGCATGAACTCGACTAACGTCTGAAGTACTGCTGGAGTGAACTGGCACCATGAATTCTGCAGGGCTGTCCATAAATCCGTAAGAGTACGAGGGAGTGGAAATCTCTTCTGAACAGCACGTTGCAAGGCATCCCACATATGCTCAGTAATGTTCACGTCTGGGGAGTCTGGTGACCAGCGGAAGTGTTTAAACTCCTGGAGCCACTGTGTAGCAATTCTGGACGAGTGGTGTGTTGCATTGTTCTACTGGAATTGCCCAAGTCCGTCGGGATGCACAATGAACATGAATGGATGCAGGTGATCATACAGGATGCTTACGTACGTGTCACCTCTCAGAGTCGTATGTAGACGTATAAGGGGTCGCATATCACTCCAACTGCACACGCCCCACACCTTTACAAAGTCTCTGTCAGCTTGAACAGTCCCCTGCTGAAATGCAGGGTTCATGGATTCATGAGGTTATCTCCATAACCGTGCACGTTCATCCGCTCGATACAATCTGAAACAAGACTCGTCCGACCAGGCTACATGTTTCGAGTCATCAACAGCCCAGTGTCGGTGTTGACGGGCCCAGGCGAAGCGTAAAGCTTTGCGTCGTGCAGTCATCAAGGACACACGAGTGGGCCTTCTGCTCCGTAAGCCCATATCGATGATGTTTCGTTGAATGGTGCGAACCACTTGTTGATGGCCCAGCAGTTAAATGTGCAGCAATCTGCGGAAGGGTTGCACTTCTGCCATTTTTCCGATTCTCTTCAGTCCCGTTCTTGCAGAGTCGTTTCCCAGCCGTAGCGATGTCAGAGATTTGATGTTTTACCGGATTCCGGATATTCTCGGTACTCTCGTGGAATTGTCGTACCGGGAAATGCTCACTTCATCGCTACCTCGGAGATGCTGTGTCCCATCGCTCGTGCGCCGACTATAAAACCACGTTCAAACTCACTTAAATCTTGATAACCTGCAAGTGTAGCAGCTGTAACCGATCTAACAACTGCGCCAGACACTTGTTGTCTTTTATAGGCGTCGCCGACCGCAACGCCGTATTCTGCCTGTTTACATATCTCTGTATTTGAATACGCATGCCTATAACAGTTTCTTTGGCGCTTCAGTGCACAGTTTTCTTATCCGAAAGACACAACTGTTCTTATTTTCGTTTAGGTCTGGTGAGATAACTAATAATCGGTACAGCATAACGTAACAGCATTCACGTAATGGTTTCCATTATTTACCTAGACCTGGCTTGGCGTTTCCCAGAGTTCTCCCTACTACATTGCACTGCGTGAGATAGCGCAATGGTTAATAGGCCTGGTCATTGGGGTTCAGTTCGAAGCGTGACTTTTCACTGAGGACAATTGTGCTCCAGTCAATGAGATTCCAAGATGAACGCGTGTCCGGAGACACTCCAGACAGCGGTGGGATACCATTTCGAATGTCGTCCGCCATACGGCCCGACAGCCGGGAGTGATGGTCTGCGATATTCTACGCCCCGTTTTGTTGTTCTTCATGGCAACTATCCTTGGCTTACATTTCAGCAAGGTAATGGACGCCCTCACACGGTGAGAGTTTCTTCGTGATTACCAAACCTTACCTTGGCCAGCAATGTGCCGGATTTCTCCCCAAGTGAGAAAGTTTGGAACACTGCGAGCAGAGCCCTCCAGCCAGCTCGGCATTTGGCGATCTAACACGTCAATTGGACAAAATCTGGCACGATATACCTCAGGAGGACATCCAAAAACACTGCCAATCAATGCAAAGCTAAATAACTGTTTGCGTAAGGGCCAGAAATGGATCAAAGCGTTATTGACTTGCTCAATTTGTGACTCTCTTTCTCGTGAATAAACATGAAATTCTAATCATTTGTTTGTCTGTACACGTGCATCAAGCAATTTCCACCCCATTTGGATAATACCTTGGTGGTGCATCGTATTCTTGTCATAGAGTGTATGTGATGAACTTGAGAAACTGTGGATATTTAAAACAAGTTCACTGCGTGCAATATGACTACGCTGGCAAATCTCCGACGAGCGAGAAGATGAGAGGGGCAACAGTTCACTCACTTGAAGTGACTGAACGCAGCCGAGGGACGCACATGGTAAAATACTCGTAACCGAGACAGTATGGCCTCGTATTCCAAATGGCCGACTGGATTCAGTTTTCCCGTGGCTCGTTTAACTCAATGTTGGTCAATAGCGAAGCAACACTACTAACCAGTACTTGTACTACCGTAGCTTCGATGCATTCACTTTACTTCTGTAATGAGTCGCTGACAGAGGAAGGTAAAAATTAGCATATATTTCTTAATGTGTCCGTAGGAAATTTCTTGACAAAGTGAGACGCTAAGATGAGTGCACAGTGAACTGACAAATTTTCTGAGTTGCCGTAATATAGCGAAATTAGTTGACTGCAGATGAAAATTTCAAAGCACAGCAGTAATCGAACTTCACTTACAGATTATCGAGATTGAAACGCTACTTGTGTTTGGTTAATCAGGTACACTTTAACCTCCGTCAGAGGAGGGACACCGGCGGGCCAAACCGCTCTGAAGATGCCTCAGTAGTAGATTGAAATTCTGGCGATGTGCTGCCCTTCGAGATACACGTTGGCAATAAAATACTTTATTTTAAGATTGTTTGTGGAATATATAGTTCACAATTGCAGAATAAATATTCCGTGGAAGATACGAGATCTTGTAGCCACGACGCAGGCGAGCCATTTAAATGGTGCCACTAGTAAGCACGAACGCACAAAGGACAGGCTGCGTTCCGCTCCCCTTGCTTGACACAGGTGACCGCGGCCAACCGTGACGACTGCCTCCGAGTCAGTGACGTCACACGCCGCGCCGGCCCGGAACTGCGCTGCGTGCGCGTGACCCACGGGACAGCAACCTGCTGCCTGCTGCCTGCCGAGGCTGAGGCTGAGGCGACTCCCTTCTTTACTCCGACTTCCTCCGCCGAGGTCAGAAGCGAGACTGCACACACTAGTCGCTGGGACGCTGCACAGTGCTACCGATTTGAACATCAACTTCTTCGGGTCCAGAACGAATGTTTCACTTTGTAGCAGACCGTACGCTGTTTTGAAATGTTCTGGAAGATAAAATGTCTTGGAAACAAATTACAGCCCCAGTTGAAATTTTATTGTGCAGGACCAGTAACTTGTCAGTTACGACGATACGAACGTAAGGACAACACAACACCCAATCTCCAGGCGGAGAAAATCTCCGACCCACCCGGTAATCGAACCCTGACCCTTCGATTAGCTATCTGCCGCACTTACCCCGCTGTTACCGAGGCCGACGACTGCTGAAGTTTGAGGCCCCTATCAATTCGAACTAACAGATGACATCGCTCGTGTACACAGAAGAATAGCCCTGGGGCGAGAAATTCTGTAAAACTTCATCAAACCGACGGCACCTTAGAAAATTCCAAAAATAGATTTTTAGCGATTAATCTACGGATATTATTCAGTCCCACAGAGACTGGGAAATAAAAGTTAAGCTGATAACAGCACTCACTGACAGATTTAATTAATCACTTTCACCGCTACATCCGCAGATGGAACGAAAAGAAATACAATTGTTACCAGGGCATAAATGTACATCAGGCGTGCTTGACAGTGAGGCAACTTCATTAAAATATACTTATTTATATGGTGGCTGAATGAGAGCCAAATGAGTTCCAAATATGTCTTCCGTTAATATTTTGTCAGACTGGCTACGGGATCAAATTACTGCAAAAATTCATTCTACGAAGTTAATAATCAGTATTTCCTAGACAGTACGTAAATCTGGCTCACTGTGACGCCTTTGAATTAATTTATTAACTAGCGACCCTGGCAATGCTTCGCAATTGCTAAATACGGGTATGTGTAGGAATTGCGTACGAGCTTACATCTAAATTCTTTGCCCCCTCTCTCCGCCCATCTTCTCATCCCACCTCTGTCTCTATACGTCTCCTCCTCTCCTCCATCTCTCTGTGCGTAACCTATCCCCCCCCCCTCTCTCTATCCATCACCTCCTCCCCCTCTCCACGTCCATTTCCATCTGAACGTTCAGTAGGGTATCGTGTAAAAGTTTGAAGTAAATCCGTCAAGGTCTTTTCGAGATTTTTGATAACAACTTTTCCCCTTTATATGTCACATGTATCTTTATATACTAATATATTTAAAAAATATATTAACCTATGTCCGTCCAAAAGTTCATTGAAACATTGGAAGTAAATCGATCAGAAACTTTTCGAGATATGCGGTACCAACGCTTCCCACTTTATATATTACATTTGTATTTATATATTAAATATACTACAAAAATGTGTAGCTTATCTGCATGGTTCCTTCCCAGTGTTAGAGTATAGCGTAAAAATTTTAAGTAAATCGGGCTGAAAATTTTTCAGATCTGTGGTAACTATGCTTTCTCTATTTCAAAAATATACAACCCATGTCCATCCGAACGTTCATTAGAGAGTTGCGTACAAATTTATAGTAAATAGGTCAAGAACTTTTCGAGATTTTCGGCAACAACGTTTCCCTTTTACATATTACATATGAATTCATATATTATAAATACATAACTACTATGAAAACAAGTGACAGCAGAACTGTCAAACTGAACGCAAAAATTTTCTTTTTCATATCAAAAATACCATTACTATCCACAATTACGTACACAACAAAAAAACAATCAAGCCGTCCTCATCTGATGTTCTTCACAATCCATTTTCAATTCCGACTTTTCCATTGGATTTTAAAAATTTATCTTTCACACAAACCTTGTCCTGACAGTAACAAATGCAACAAAAAAATCAACCAAATCGATCAAGCCATTATCAAGTGATGATCTTTCAAATTCATTATAATTTCCGATTTTTCCGTGTGATTTTCCAAAAATTTTCTCTCATACAAACCATGTCCTGACAGTAGCGAACACAACAAAAAAATCAACCTTATCGATCAGGCCGTTCTCAAGTGATAATCTTCACAAGTGATTTTAATTCCAGACTTCTCCGGTGGATTTTTCGAATATTTTCTTTCATACAAACCTTATCATGACATTTACGAACATAATAAAGACAAAAATCAACCAAAACTGTCGAGCCGTACTTAACTGATGATATTTCACACATGCGGCACCTGATGTTAATTTCCGACTTTTCTGTTCGATTTTCCAAAAAAATTGTTTCATACATACCCTGTGCTGATAACAACGAACAAAAAAAACAAACCAAATTGGTCAAGCTGTTTCACATGATGATCTTTCATACATGCGGCAACTGATTTTTATTTGTATAAATTTTCTAAATGTCCCGTGAGGGTATTATCGGCGATATGATTAACAGACTGCCCGTTGTGGGTCGTTAGTGACGGAGTGTACAGCCAACAGCCATCAACAAATGCGGACGGAGAATGACTCAGCGTCAGGGGGCGGGGGGCCGACCACCCCTGCATGCAGGGCGCCACGTGCCGGGGGCGCACTGGGCAGGAACAAACTTCCACGGCCGCAAACATTTGCTGGGTGCACTACGGTCAGCGTCCGGTGTCATTACGAAACAGCACTTACTCAGTTATCGATAAATGAACGGGGAAGTCGCATATTGTTATTCACTGACCTACTTCCCACAGTATGCTATAGTTAGTTACTGTCATGTGGCAAAGATCGTTTTTGAAGTAAAAGCTACTATAAGAGGAAGCAAGGTGTAGCTTATCGTCCATGTTGATTAATCTCAATGTTGGACAAGCTATTGGATTCCTTACCTAAAAAGTATTACCATGGGATCCCAAGTACATCATCGCATTTTTTTCTGTGATATGTCATATTAAGTCCCCGTCAACATCATTTTTTTCATATTTGTTACAATTTACTTTCCAGTTTAAAACTGGCATATGTAAGTCCAAGAGCGGCAGCAGGGTAGCTAGCAACCCATCGTCAACTGCTGAACTTACAATAGTAAATAAATAAATTAGTAAATAAATTACATAAATGAAGTAATGGATGAAGTGAAGTACCATTTCAGAACAGGAATCAAATTTCAATGTGATCAAATGTCAAGGCTGTGTGACCTTTATGTTCGAAAATATGAGGGGCAGCCAATGAATAAGAGACAGAAAAAATAATAAGTGAGTCTGTTTATTATTTCAAAAGTAATAGGGCTCACATGTGCCTAAAGTTGCTTCAAGTGCGCCGCAGAAGTTTTGCTGGAAAGCCCTTATACATCCTCCATAGTGTCCTGGTCCCTCCCCATGCGATTTCGATGTTTTTTGAAGCCTTGTAAAAAGACATTCGTGGTCGTCGATTGGCTTCGGTCGATCTGCTTCGGGCGAAGAAGGGAACGCCTGGGTACAATCATGGTTCCGTAGGCAACTGTAAACATTTTTCCATGAAGGCATTGACCATATTGTCTCACAGTAGTATAGACATACTGTGCTCACAAAAGTCTTGGGTAGCGATATGCACATATACCTATGGCGGTAGTGTCGCACGCAAAAGGTTTAAAAGAGAAATTCATTGGCAGATCTGTCATTTGTATTCATGTGATTCATGTGGAAAGGTTTGTGACGTGATTAAGTTCTAAGTCTGTATTAACACACTTTGAACGCGATATGGTATATGGAGCTAGACGTATGGGATATTCCATTTCGTAAATCGTTAGGGAATTCAGTTTTCCGAGATCCACAGTGTCAAGAGTGTGCATTGAACACCAGATTTCAGACAACGGAGTGGCCGACGGCCTTCATTTAACGACTGAGAGAAGCGATGTTTGCGTAGAGTTGTCAGTGCTAATAGACAAGCAACTCTGCACGAAATAACAGCAGCAATCAATGTGTGACGTACGACGAACGTATACGTTACGACAATGTGGCGAAATTTGTTGTAATGGGCCACGGCTGCAGACGACCGTCTCGAGTGTCTTTTGTAACAGCACGACATCGCCTGCAGCTTCTCCACTGGGCTCGTGACCATATCGGTTGGACCCTAGACGGCTGGCCTGCTCAGATGACTCAAGATTTCACCTGGTAAGAGCTGATAGTATGATTCGAGTATGGTGCGGACCCCAGAAGCCATGCAACCAAGTTCTCGACAAGACACTGCGCAAACTGGTAGTGGCTCCATAGCTGTGTGGGCTGGATTTATACGGAATTGACTGGGTCTTCTGGTCCAACTGCACCGATCACTGACTGTAAATGTTTATATTCGGTTCTTGCAGACCATTTGTAGCCATTCATGCACTTCTTGCTCCCAAACACTGAAGAAAATTTTATGGATGACAATGCGCCATGTCAGCGGGCCACAATTGTTGGCAGTTGTTTTGAAGTACATTGTGCACAGTTCGAGTGAATGATTTGGCTACCCAAATCTCCCGAAATGAATCTCGTTGAACATTTATGGGATATAATCGAGAAGTCAGTTCGTGCACAAAATCCTGCACCGGCAACGCTTTCGCGGTTATGGACGACTATAGAGGCAGTATGGGTCAGTATTTCTGCAGGGGACTTTCAACGACTTGTTGAGTCCATGCCACATCGAGCTGGTGCACTACGCCGGGCAAAAGGAGGTCCGACGCGATGTTAGGAGGCATCCCATCTCAGTGTATATTAGTAGTTGTGACGATTACTTTTGAAATAATAAAAAGTTTACTTACATTTTTCCATATGTTTCGTTTTCATTTGACTGCCTCTTATAATATAGACTTAGAACTATTAAAGGGAACAGTCTTTTAACCACATAATTTAGACTGATAATACACAGAAGAAAGCCGAACACGACGAACAGAACTAGAAATGAAAATAGTGACTTGACAAGATATCAAAACTGGGAAAGTCACAGTAAAATCAAAATAACATAAGGTAGCTCAATAAGGGAAGGTAGCAGAGGCAGGTTGACCCAGGCGTAGACCCTTCCTTTGGAAAAAATAAAATTAAAAAAAATAAAAAGCAAGAATAGACGAGAAGGAAGTCTACGGAATCACAAAAAGAAGAGACAGGTCAGTGAGAAATGTGTTAAGCATTTCCTCTGAAGTTCAGTTAGCACTGGAGGGAACAGTGTAGGTAATATTGTTAGAGTCGCGCCAAGATTAGAATATATAAAACAGATTATTTAGGACTTTTGGGTCAACACAAATTCCGCGTTATTCAGCTCTATTCAGACCTATTCCTGGCAGTTATAGCGTCCGTACGGATTACGGGACTGTTCCAGAGAAACAGTAGATACAGCACATCCAATTATTTAAAATCGAGTAACACGTGTCTCACAAACTAGCGCTGTGACACGAATGTTCAGCGGTATTATGGAGGACGGGTTAGGGTAGCGTAAGTCAGGAAAGAAGTCTTCACTAATTTGAAATTTATTGAGTTATGCAGCATTGTCGAAAGGTAACAAAACGTGACAAGACAAAGCTGACGCAAGTCATCCGAAACAGCCAGTTACGGAAGTGGGAAAATGAAGGAAGGGATTTACGTCCTGTGGACAACGAAATCATCAGAGATTTTGCAGAAACTAGGCTTGGACAAGGATGGCGAAGGTATTCGACCGCGCTCTATACAAAGGCACCACCCTATTAATAGACTTAATCGAGTTAGGAAGGCTACAGAAAACGTAAATCTGCACGGTCGGACGAGAATATGAACTCAGCTTCTCGCGAATTAGAGGTCAGTGTACACGTTTTCGGCACCAGTGTATAAACACTGCTCTGGCTGACTCATTGTGGAGATGTAAACACATAAGACAGCCAACAAACTCTGGCATCTTACAGAGCAGATAGCATGCCAGTAAACATCCGTTATTATTATTGAAAGCAATTTCATCGGCATATCATTTTAATTTGTCGGTAAGTTATTCTCCCTTTTCTAGAACTGCCATTGACTCTTCCTTTTCTATAACTGCCATTGACTCTTAATAACGTTTTTATTCAGAACAGCTGAACTTCATTATCGTACTATCTTGTCCAGATGGACGCGATCTAGAGCAAGCTGGTAGAGACTGCTCTTTTGTTTTGGTATCACCTACTGAACACGTGGCTGACGTGTGTTGAACGTACGGATGGAGCAGCTGGGAAGGGACTGAGTGCTTACATTTAACATCTGGTCCACATTTGTGATGATCGTAATTTATGCAGCATGTCTGTAAACAAACGTTTTTACTAGCCTTGTATCTTTCAATACATGTCCATTTCGATACCGCTACAGATTAAACTTCTCTCAACTCTGTGAGACACATAAAGCTTAACTAAAAATACCCTGTAATGCGAGGCAAAAGTCATGTAATTATGATCAGCTGAGTGTTACAAGAGCCATCACACTGTGTTTACCGTAGAGCCGGCCGAGCGGTTCTAGGCGCTACAATCTGGAACTGCGCGACCGCTACGGTCGCAGGTTCGAATCCTGCCTCTGGCATGGATGTGTGATGTCCTTAGGTTTAAGTAGTTCTAAGTTCTAGGGGACTGATGACCTCAGAAGTTAAGTCCCATAGTGCTCAGAGCCATTTGAACCATTTTTTGTTTGCCGTAAACCAACACAAATTATAAATTTCAAACGTGAATGTACGGCAAGCTAAGCATGAAAACAAGCTTCCAATAACGTACTTACTAACGTAGAAACGTTTACTACGAATAAGCAAACAGCGAACCTATGTCACCGTAAATGCTGTTGCATTATGGACTGAGAAGGAGCCGTTGTAAAGACACTAGGATCATTAGCGTACTAGTGACAATTATCTTCCCATCCGCCCATCAAGATTGAATTCACATGGTTTGCTTAAAATCGAGAATGTTTCCTTCAAAGGGACGCGGCCGAATTCCTTATCTATCATTCTACAATTAAGCTTATGTTGCGTCCCTAATGAGTTCGATTTAAATATAATGTTTGTCACAGTTGAAATCGATTACGTCTTAGATTTTTTTTTCAATATATTTCAGAACTGTCAATTACATATTGAAATTACCTCGGTGATAGACCTAGTAGATAGTGTCGGAAGTTGATCTAGTAGATAGTGTCGGAAGTTCCATGCAGCTTTTCGCGGATGATGCTGTAGTATACAGAGAAATTGCAGCATTAGAAAATTGCAGCGAAATACAGGAAGATCTGCAGCGGATAGGCACTTGGTGTAGGGAGTGGCAACTGACCCTTAACATAGACAAATGTAATGTATTGCGAATACATAGAAAGAAGCATCCTTTATTGTATAATTATGTGATAGCGGAACAAAGACTGGTAGCAGTTACTCCTGTAAAATGTCTGGGAGTATGCGTGCGGAACGATTTGAAGTGGAATGATCATATAAAATTAATTGTTGGTAAGGCTGTTACCAGGTTGAGATTCATTGGGAGAGTCCTTAGAAAATGTAGTCCGTCAACAAGGGAGGTGGCTTACAAAACACTCGTTCGACCTATACTTGAGTATTGCTCATCAGTGTGGGATCCGTACCAGGTCGGGTTGACGGAGGAGATAGAGAAGATCCAAAGAAGAGCGGCGCGTTTCGTCACAGGGTTATTTGGTAAGCGTGATAGCGTTACGGAGATGTTCAGCAAACTCAAGCGGCAGACTCTGCAAGAAAGGCGCTCTGCATCGCGGTGTAGCTTGCTGTCCAGGTTTCGAGAGGGTATCGAATATATTACTCCCCCCTACTTATACCTCCCGAGGAGATCACGAATGTAAAATTAGAGAGATTCGAGCGCTCACGGAGGCTTTCCGGCAGTCGTTCTTCCCGCGAACCATACACGACTGGAACAGGAAACGGAGGTAATGACAGTGGCACGAAAGTGCCCTCCGCCACACACCGTTGGGTGGCTTGCGGAGTAAAAATGTAGATGTAGACGTAGATTCAGTGGACTTTCAATGTTCTGTAAGATATACTGTGTTGAACTTCTAAAAAGCTATACTCGAATAAGCGTAAAAACAGATGGGATTTTGCATTTTAAAAGTGTGTTGTTAAATAACTAAAATCCTTTAGTGAATACTATAAATTTGGCATTCTCCAAAACAGTTACTGGTCCGTTCCTTAATGATGTGTAAATCTCTTCTTCTTAAAAAAAAAATCTCCAACCAAATAATAAAGTTTCTATTTATTTTGTTAATTCAGAAATATGGAAGATAATATATGCATTTTGACAAACTGCGGACAATAAACACTGCATGATTACTTTTATTTGTTAGTAAGAAACAGAACAAGTTTTGGACACAAAGCGCTTTGAGGCACGTGCATTGATCCGACTGCTAGAGCTTCGCACCTCTGATCCAGGCCCTACATGCTCACATAAAAATGTGTGACAATGGCGCCAACGACTGTAACGTTACTGTAGCGGGAAGTCATGTAAACTACGAAACGTGCAGATTTATGCGTTACATACTTCCCACCGTTCGGGAACAAAAGTTCCATGTTCGTCATCGGGTTGCAGCTATGCGTCTGAATGAAGTTACCGGTAGAGGCCCGCACTATGCACGATCTGAGCCCTACACGGAATGCATGGAACATATTGGGACATGTTGAGCAGAGCAAAAGTAAGAACGCAGTACATGACGAGCTACTTGCTTAGAAATTATCAGGTAGTGTAGCAAGACAGTTTCATACTATTAGTGCACGTTTCGTCTGAACAGGGCTTTTACGCACGGGATTCCGCTAACGGCTCGTCGACCTCGAGCTACAGTGACGCGAAGGTCATCCTTGGCGAGCGCTATGACGCGGGCAGCTGTGGCTTTTCCTCAGGGGAGTCACCGCAGCGGTCAACAAGGATGGCTGCTTGGCTCCACTTAGCGTGTGGTCCAGAGAGCTTTCCCGCTGTCCTGCTGCTTGTAGCATTCCGACGCTGTTCCCCATGCCACGAGAATGGGCGTAATGCCACGGCATCGCTATTCCTGGGGCCGCGAGTGCCAGAGAAAAGATGCGGAAGTCGCTGACGGTGCAGAAGCGTCAGCTGAAAGTGCCAACGACTCTGTGGCGTGCAGTCGACGACTTGGCAGTTCAGCGATTTGGCCAACTACAGTACTTGTGGCTAAGTGCTTGAGATCTCAATTGTTAGCAGCACAGTGAGGACACAACCCAAACACGTCAATAACAAAGTAGCGTGATGTGTGCTATCGAAGATTCGAGAAGACAAAAAAAAAGATGTATCTTTGCCATCAGAAATATACCGAAGGCGACTCATCAGGCAGGCTACTGTAAGGTCTTGAAGCCTTTCATTTCCTGTACTTATATTCACGAACAGTTTACAGCATTACTGTAACTTGTAAATGTCCATTTTGTAGAACATGTGTTCGTCTTCTAGCAAAATCCGGTTCAAGGCTGCTACAGTTTACCCGGATGAAGTGTTATAAATACAAAAGCTCTCTCATCCACTACCTTATAACACGAACTTAATACACACAAGACCATTGCCCAAGGCAGAACCTACCCAAAAACAAATTTATTTGTACATGAGTGAGCTTCAACATCAAGAGGATGTTATTTTATCACTCCAGGTTTTATTCTAATCTCAGCTTGACAAAATACTGAAGGAAAGTGAAAATTACATTGTTAAATGCTATCAAAGCTGCTGCTAGTTTTCTCTTCCTTCAGCTTCAACTTTCGACTGCAGTTTACGAATCGGTACGTGAGCAGGGTGAATCTGAAATCCACAGGAAAATGTCAGAGATCCTTGAGGGATGTTTTTTGAGTGTTTTGGGGTACGGGATCCGCGGTCTCCGGTGGCTCGTTACAGAGTGATGTTGCAATTATGATTTGTTCGGTTTGTTACCCCAATTAACTTCGTTTCACTGAAATTCTTTCAGAACAGTGATAATGTTTGCAATATGTTGTTATTACGATATGGAACAATGCAGTTTCTTACAGACACTTATGTGCAGATGCAAATGCACTGGGATGTGTTTCCCATCGCTTTGGGAGCAGCTCCAGAAAAAGGGTCGCTGTGGTGCTTTTCCATTGCATTGGGTTAACCCATACACGACGTGCATATCGGCCAACTCTTTGTTCAGCTAAACCTAACCAAAATGCTGTGGATCACTGTCATCGCATAACTAATACCACCAGAAAAGACAAAAACGATACAAAACCAAGCAATACAATATGCAAGCTGGAGGGCGAAGAATAAAAGTGGGAGTTACTGTTGTCTACAGCAGCTGTCATGTGTGAATGATATGTGTTTTTTCCAACAAGACATAGCGAGAACAGTGACGTAGCGTGGATTTCCGCCACCCGGTACGGGATCTAAATTTGCCGCCCCCCCCCCCCCCCCACTATTTTCGCAACTAAGCAGAAAATAATAGACACCTTTCACAAAGGGTACCAGTATTTGGTTAACGCTTATCAAAAGGAGATAGGGACATAATTTTTTGCGTGTCTTCTACGCTTTCCGTTATTTTGAAAAAGTCGTTTTCAGAGAGTTATTTATATCACATATTTGCGTGATGTGTACGTACAGCTAAGAAAAACGTCATATTTAAGACAGTTTCAACAAATAAAACACATATATTCAATACATTTGAACCTTCGTGTAAAAATAAATTATGCTGTTGTAATTTAAGTTTGGGGAGTACTTTTAGGTATATAAAGTTCATAATAGTCTCTCGTCAATAGGACCTCAGTAGGGACTTCCATGTCCATTAGGTCCAGCTAGTCTGCGTGTGGACAGGCAGGCTCCACTTCGTCGGCTTACCACTATCTAACGGGTTGCAATTAGTTAAACCAAGCTGTCTTAGGTTCTGGAGAATTCTACCACTCACAAGGGCTCACCATAACTTACAAATATATCGTAGCGTTAGGATGAAAGAAATGGTAACGAGCAGTTATGCCAGAAAGCGACACCAAGTAGAAAAGTGCCAGTAGCAAGGAGAAAAGTACTTAAGCACTGCCGACCGCGATAGCCGATCGGTTCTAGACGCTTCAGTCCGAAAACGCGCTGCTGCTACGGTCGCATCTGATGACCTCAGATGTTAAGTCCCATAGTGCTCAGAGCCATTTGAACCATTTTTTTTATTCCTCGATACGGAAAAAGTGTTCGAGAAAGTATAGAGATAGAAACTACTCACAAAACTGAAAGACAACACAGATCTACGGCAGTGCTATATAAAAATCGTAGAAAGCTTTTGACGGAGGGAAGGTTCTATGTACAGATCGATGAACAAGATCGGCTAACAAGACAGAATCCGAAGGTACTTTCGCCCACACTGTTCATCATATATGTGAATGACCTCCAAAAACTACAGAACATTCTCTTAGCGCAGTTTGCAGATGATACAGTGCTCACGTCTAGTAGCAGACAATCTAACACAGCCACAAAAAGACTTCAACATCAATTAAACATTTTTCAACTCTGGGCAGCTGATAAAATGATTAAGATTAACCCCCTGAAAACAAAAGCTGTCCTCCTCACTAATCGACGACCACTACTAGACAGAAAAGTAGTAATCAATGGACAAAATATAGACTAGAGTCAGCAAACGATGTATCTTGGTGACGTACTCGACAAAAGCGCACGTACATGCAGCATATAACAGCAAAACAAGAAAAGCTAATAAAAACAGTTCATGTGTTGAATCCCGTGCTTAGTAGCACTGATACGCTTATCAACGAAAATGCAAGATATATCAAACGACTATTATATTAATGATGTATGGCTGTTCCAATTGGGACACAGCCAGTAGATCCAACTTGCAGAACCTACAACTAACCCACAACAGACGTCTCCGCGCAATACTCAGAGTCCGAAGGTGGACAAAAATATAAATCATGCACAACGAGTAGACCATTCAAAAGACAGACCAAATAATCAGAACGAAGACCCAGAACTTAATAAACAAAATCGACGTACTAGACGATACTAGACAGATCGAAGGCGCCGCCATAATAGAACTACAAACCTGGCGCAAGAGAAAGGTTCCTCGTGAAATAATGGAGGCCTCATATTAAATAAATGGAATTAAGGGCAAATGGACCTGAGACCCCACTGTGCTATCAAAGTTAAGAAATAAAGAGAGACTTTAACCCTTACCATTGCATCCTTCGAAGTATGACGGCCGGAGTGGCCGTACGGTTCTGGGCGCTACAGTCTGGAACCGAGCGACCGCTACGGTCGCAGGTTCGAATCCTGCCTCGGGCATGGATGTGTGTGATGTCCTTAGGATAGTTAGGTTTAATTGGTTCTAAGTTCTAGGCGACTGATGACCTCAGAAGTTAAGTCGCATAGTGCTCAGAGCCATTTGAACCATTTGAACCATCCTTCGAAGTATAGCCGCTAAAAGGTAGTAGCACGCTGACAGCGATACAACACGGTTTTTTTTATATAAATAAATTTGGAATTATAGCCCGACCGCTACCTGCTGCACCCCACTTCTGGGCAGCCCGGTGCCATGCCCCTCCCTCCCCCCTCCCTCCTCCTATTCTATGCCAAAGAGCGAGAACAGTCAATATTTGCACAGTTGCGCAGATATTTTCAGTCCAGTACCGATACTAAGATATGTGGGAGAGATCCAGAATTTTTTTATTTTATGTAGTTATATTTCTATTTACATTAAATGTAATCGCAGCTGCGAATACGGACAACCTTGAGCTGTATAATGGAATGACGGCATTAAAAATTTGCGTCGGACCGGTACTCGAACCCGTATTTCCCGCTTATCGAGAGCGGTTGCCTTAATCACTTCCGTTACCCGAGCACCCCCGCGGGTCCATAGTAAGGTGTAAATCGGCTTAATGGACAATTTATTTCTGCCCTGGAGTGGGGGGGGGGGCGGGGGTGTATAAGTGCACTTACGGCGTATGCGCATTTCGTGTTGTGTTTGCCTGGAAAATGATGGGAAGTGAACACAAAGATGATTAGACAAGATGGCGAATCCAGTAAAAAAATAGCTTTCAATAAACGTCCACCTGATATGGAGTGTATGAAACTACGTGGCGGCGTAATGGAATATATTGTGCAGAATACGGCCATATAAAACAGAATATTCCGGAAAATTTAAACTGTAGTCTTAGGTTCTAGCGTACCAATATCGGCAATTGGGACATTTCGAAACTGCTCGCTTGATTTTATCATATCTGTTGGAACTAAATCATTATTCTCTCTGCAGTCGCTTCGCGATTTACTAGATGAGATTTTCCAAAAAAATATATAGCGACGAACGGACACAGACGTCATTTTTCACTTTGACATTGAAAGAAAATGTATATGGCCACTGACAAGAAAGCGTCTTGCTGTTAAAGAGAAGAATGGGGAAGTCGAGCTGTGTGTAACTGCCTGAAACAACTATAACCTTTTATTCTGAATGTAAATACACTATTTCTCTCACTATTGTCTTCTGCATAGTGTATGAAGTACAGGCATGCAACAGCTACCGTTGTGCAAGTCACACACACACACGCGCGCGCACTACCTATATTTCTCTGGGACAGTATTATTCTAAGAACAAATTGATAGTTGTTGCAACCCCTTGGTTACGATCAAGAACTTAGAAAGGCGACCCTTGTTTATCCAGGGACTGGCGAAATTTGCAATCGCCTTCCAAGCATTTCAGGTTGAAAACCTATTCATCCATCCCGCCTCGCTGGGATTTGGCTGAAAATAAATGAATAAATAAATAAATTCTACAATGGAAAGCTCTACGTACTTGGGCTGCGAATGAAACATAGAAAAGAAGAAACAACACACTTTTCTATCAGACACAACAGGTTGTTGCCACATCGTTCCGCAGTGTGACCTGAAGAGTACCCATTAGATGGTGGGCGGAAGATGGCCGTCTACCCGGGCACACAATTAGCGTCAAGGCAGGTGGCGGTTCGTCGCTCGCACCTCTCCTTTATCTTGAGCGTCGCGGCGCCGCCAACTTCCGAGGCCAGTAGCCGGCCAGAGGTGGGCACAGGGCAGCACGCAAATAGCGAGACGGGCCGCGCCGTGCCACTGGCCTCGCACCTCAACTCACCGTCGACCGCTTCCACCGTAACCGTACGGCCTCTCCTAAGGTCCCCTTCTCGCTGCATCCCAACACTGCTTCCACACCTGCCTCAGTGTCAGTATTTCCATCTACTCATCTACATCCATACTCAGCAAGCCCACCAGACGGTGTGTGGCGGAGGGTACCTTGAGTACCTCTATGGGTTCCACACATTGTCCCTCCAGTATCACCTATTTGCTGCAATTTAAACACTAGTAACGGCTTTGTTCCCACTCCTACCAGCTAATTTTATTAAACTGCCTGTGGTAAACGTAGCCTCCTCTTCATAGCATTCCACCCTTTCCAGCAATACATTTAAGTGCCTGGAGTAGCGTCTTCACGCAAGTCGAAACCGCTGTTACAACCATAAAATGCATCATTTGATAGCTTTGCATTATTTACTGCTGATGGCTGATCTCCAAGTTTTGTTTTCCCTGTTGTTTCTAAAAACAAGGTCACTCTCTTAAGTGTAAGGCAGAATGAGGAATAAGGATTAACGTCCCGTGAACGATTAGGTCATAGCAGACGGAAGAGTAATGGGACTGTATAAAATCGGCGGCCTACATTTCAGACGAACAATCCCGCCCTTTGACTTAAGGTTAAAGCGGTGTGAGGGTGGCAGGTGAACTCTAAACCTGGATGGCCAGATGGGCATTTGCACCAACGGCGGGCCCACACGTTCACGAGGTTGTTTCGACTACGCTGCAGAAGATTAGCTGGGAAATCCTCATGCTTGCTCTACATTATATCGACCCCAATACGTGCGATTTCCATAGTTTTCGAATCCTGAAGGAGGACATTCGTGGCCGTCAATTGGCTTCGGACGAAGAAGTGCACGGCTGGGTACAATCATGGTTCCGTAGGCAACCGCAAACATTTTTCCGTGAAAGCGTCTTCATGGATAAATACATTAACAGACGTGGCCAATACTTTTCCGACAGAACAAACAGTTTACTTACTTTTTTCCGTCCGTCTCGTTTTCACTCGAATACGCATTATGTGTATAGATTAAGCATTTTACGTCCCTGTGATCAGGAGGCCGCGTGTGTATCCAGTCGTTTTACGTCATGTGCATTGCGACAGTAATTGCCAGTAATAAATCTGGAATAACCTCCATAGAGTTTTTCCCTGCAACATCATTTTGACATAAATTCTCCCAAATGGTTTCGTAGTCGTTTTTCCACTCACTCAATAGTGATACACAAAACAGTTACTTCATATTTCACAGATAAATGTGTCGTTACCTTTCAGTTACAAACTTTGGTACGGCCTTCCTCGATATTAAACATGTAAATGAAGCACATAAAAATATTTCGCTCGATTCCAGAAATTACGAAAACACAATTATTAATAACAGGCAACAACACCGGCGCAACATAAGGAGTTTGCACTTTTATAGGTTATGGTAGCAGTAGAGTGTTGGCTGGACTACAGCAGCAGCAGCGATGGTACTCAGGACACGGCACATCTTCGCAGTTGGCCTTCGGTTCACTGATGGACACCGGTAACGCGCAGCAGATGCTGTAAACCGGGCCTCATCATCTCAGCCAGCTGCGGAACACACTTCACGTTGTCCAGTTCGCGAAATGACTATCTTCTTTATACCATGAATCTTTCACTGTGTAGCGGGGTGTGCGCTGTTCTAAAGAACTCTTGAATGAGTGTGGGTAGTTCAGGATTCGATCATGCAACCATGCCTTTCGTGGCGAAATGCTCTACCAACTGCGCTGTCCAAGCGCGATTCACAACCCGTCCTCACAGCTTCTACACTGAACCGCCAAAGAAACTGATACAGGCATGTGTATTCAAATACAGAGATATATAAACAGCAGAATACAGCGCTGTTGTCGGCAATGCCTGTATAAGATAACAAGTATCTGGCGCAGTTGTTAAATCGGTTACTGTTGCTACACTGGTAGGGTGTCAACATTTAAGTGAGTTTGAACGTGGTGTTACAGTCGGCGCAAGAGAGTGGGACATAGCATCTCCGAGGTAGCGATGAAATGGGGATTCTCCCGTACGACCATTTCACGAGTGTCTCGTGAATATCAGGAATCCGGTAAAACATCGAATCTTCGACATCGCTACGGCCGGAAAAAGATCCTACAAGAACGGGACCAACAGCGACCGAAGAGAATCGTTCAAAGTGACAGAATGCAACCCTTACTCAAATTGATGTAGATTTCAGTGCTCAGCCACCAACAAATGTCAGCGTGCGAACCATTCAACGAAACATCATTGATATGGGCTTTCCGAGCTGAAGGACTGTTGACGACTGGAAACATGTTGCCTGGTCAGACGAGTCACGTTTCAAATTGTATCGAACGCATGGACGTGCACGGCTATGAGGACAACCTCATGAACCTATGGACCCTGCATGTCAGCAGGGGACTGTTAAAGTTGGTGGAGGCTCTGTAATAGTGTGGGGTGTATGCAGTGGAAGCGATATGGGACCCCTGATACGTCTAGATACGACTCTGACAGGTTCAAAAATAGCTCTGAGCACTATGGGACTTAACATCTGAGGTCATCAGTCCCCTAGAACTCAGAACTAGTTAAACCTAACTAACCTAAGGACATCACACACATCCATGCCCGAGGCAGGAGTCGAACCTGCGACCGTAGCAGTCGCGCGGTTCCGGACTGCGCGCCTAGAACCGCGAGACCACCGCAGCCGGCGACTCTGACAGGTAACACGTACGTAAGCATCCTGTCTGATCACCTGCATCCATTGATGTCCATTGTGCATCCCGACGGATTGGGCAATTCCAACAGGACAATGCAACACCCCACACGTCCAGAATTGGTACAGAGTGGCTTCAGGAACACTCTCCTGCGTTTAAGCACTTGCGCTGGCCAAGAAACTGATGCCTTGTAAGGCGCTGTTCAGAACAGATCTCCGTCTCCCCGTACTCTTTACGGATGGACAGCCCTGCAGGATTCATGGCGTCAATTCCCTCCAGCACTACTTCAGACATCAGTCGAGTCCATGTCACGTGTGTAGAGGCACTTATGCGTGCTCGCTTGTGCCCTACACGATACTAGGCAGGTGTACCAGTTTCTTTGGCTTTTCAGTGTAATTCGCCAGTATCTTTCTCCTGCTTGGCGGTTTATGCAGGTCACATTAAACAAGTCGCTTTATAATTTTTATACAGTTTATTGTACCATAACTAGTTTTCAAGCCATTACGGACGCATCATCCGATGGAGATCACACAGGAACGTTATTCTCTGGATCGTGTGCAGCCAGACACTGAAAACGCAGTGCTGACGAAAATGACGAATAATGAGGCATAAGTTACCCAAATGCTTATGAAAAGGAAAGATCGTCACGTTTTAAGATATTTACAGTGAACTGCCTCGTGTTATTCATGACAAATTTATTCATTTACAGTTAAATATTTACTATGAAATCAAATATTGAATGAGGTACTAACATATGTGACGGATACTTTTTCGTGGAGCCATGGCAATATAATATAATAAAGAGCAAAATAGCTACAGCGAAACAAAACAGAGTGAAATAGTTGTTCCATGAATAAAACAGTGAAACCAAAGAGGGTTGCAAGGTCCTCCCTGTTTCTGTTTGTTCTACATAGAAGCAATAACAAGACCGTGTGAGTCTATTTATGCTGGACTTTTAATGTCACAGTCTAGTGGATTCGCAGTTGTGAATAATTTTATGTTGTAGTTTACTGTCAGTATGGAAGGATAGTTTTATATTATGTAATCTGAAAAGTTTTCAGGTTTGTATGATACTTTAACGAGGAATGGTACATTGGCAAGTTTTGATATTTCTCCACCTATTTTTTAGCATGCAATGGAAATCGTGGTTGCTTCAGTTTACTTTAGATTTGTTCAACTAGGCTGTTTGTGAGGAAAGTATTGCATCCATTATCTTGAACTGTATATTTAATTATATTCATGTCGTTATATACATTTGCTTCAGTGATGGGGATATAGAACATACTGCTCACAGGTGAGATTAGGAAAGGAATTTTATGTTGGGTCAGATGTTATGAGGTGTCGTTAATGACATCATTGGTAGTGGGTTTTCTATATATTTGGAAGGCATGCTTGTTATTGTGACTGGAAACAGACATGTCTAGGAAATTCGTTCCTTCTATAGTCTGATGTTAAACTGAGAATCTTATCTTTGGGTGCATCTTATTAATTTCATATGCTAGGTTATTAAGTTCTTCTCTTAGGCCATTAGAAAGCAAACAGACAAGTTAATTCATAGTCGCAGTTCCTCGTCCACAATGGGTATAATGAATTTTTCTCGTACACTCCAAAGAATTGGGGAAAAGAGAAATTTGTGTTACAACATGATTAGGAGAAGGGATCGGTTGGTAGGACACATTCTGAGGCATCAAGGAATCACAAATTTAGTACTGGAGGAGACTGTGGGGAAAGTAAAAATCGTAGAGGGAGACCAAGAGATGAATACAGTATGCAGATTCAGAAGGATGTAGGTTACAGTAGTTACTCGGAGATGAAGAGGTTTGCACAGGATAGAGTAGCATGGAGAGCTGCGTTAAACCAGTCTTTTGACTGAAGACCTCAACATCAGCTCGAAAGTCACAGAAACTCTCATAATTACGTTACTGAACGAGCAAAATCGTTGGGAACGAAGGGGAAGGTTTCGAGTACGAGTCCCAGTACCTTGCATAGTCTTAATCCCGGTTACATTTTGCACCACATTGTACCACGTAAGTTACATTCACATTTTAAGCATTAATTATTAAATGTCGGAGCTATTCAAAACTATCTGCGAATACTGAACTAGTCACCGAATACTGAGGGATTTCTACCTCTTTTCATGTTCTGAAATACTCATGGTTTTTTTTTTTTTTTTTTTTTTGAGTTAACAGTGCAAGTGTTCTGTTTTATTGGTTTTCAAATAAGATCTACTCTGATGAAAAGCATGTTGTTTACAGTGGCATTTTGGGAATAGTGTCTTTCGAGCGTTACTGACAGTCAAATGGTTCAAATGGCTCTGAGCACTATGGGACTTAACATCTGAGGTCATCAGTCTCCTAGAACTTAGAACTACTTAAACCTAACTAACCTAAGGACATCACACACATCCATTCCCGAGGCAGGATTCGAACCTGCGACCGTAGCGGTCGCGCGGTTCCGGACTGAAGCGCCTAGAACCGCTCGGCCACATATGGCCGGCCACTGACAGTCCAGAGTGGTAAATATCAACATATTTGACAAGAGTCTCAGAACCTCTACAATTTATTTTTCTCTGTGAGTCTAGCAGGTCTGAACAGAAGAAAGTGTCATACACCCTGTAAATTATCGTCCAAACGTAGCATGGCTATTTCTTCATTGTATAATGTGCTGTTTTTGTAACTTTTTTCTGTAATCAGTAATGGCGACTGGGTGACAATTTTCTTTCGTTTTACTAATCGAGGTGACAGTATCAATATAACTGACCCTTCCAGTTTATCTCAGTGATCTTTTTCACATTATTTATACTGAAATGATGCGAATACAGTCATTACTTTCTGTCGTTTTCCTAGTGTTCATCCCCTCTAGTATAGGGTCCACTTTTTCACGACTTGGCAAATTTTATTTTATGGACTAACTTCTTGGGTGGATGCCCTTCCTAACCTTCCTACCGCCACAGTCTTCAAAATATCCTAAGGGAGGGAGCTCGTGTGCACCATTTGCCAGTTAGTTCTGTAGACTTTGCTCTTTGTGTTGTCATGTTTGAAATCATTGAGTATCCAAATCTCTGAGGCAGTTTGGGGATCGGCCTAGCGTTTTCCTAAACGAGCTTGGGAAACCGCCTAAGAATCACACTCAGACTGGCCGGCATACCAGCCTGCTATGATTATCCGCAGTGCCAATTTGATCCGTGTCTTTGGCTGACTTCCCTTTCTCTTTACGCGTTACACTGTACGAGCTGGTCGGTTATTTACCTAGTTGTTACGTTATTCTTCATTTAAATGTGATGGTACTGTGAAGTATGATTTCAGTTCGTCGTAGCCACTTCTTTAGTCCGTATTACATTCGCCTGCTACAGGAATGCTTCGCCGCGGAAATCGGAAGCTCTAGGCCATGGCAGTGTCACGTGACACCTTAATAAAGGAGTGTGCAAATGAAGGATAAGCAAGAACATATATGCTGGACGTTTAATGGCACAATCCAGTGGATTCAGCACCCACAAGGTCCATGTAATACACCCCTCCACTATTTAAGCACGTGCCGCCAATCTGCACCTATGTACTTTCACGACGCTAAGTTCCATGTAATGCGGAGCCTGGGAAAAAAGAGTGAAGAAGTCAGAAGGGGAGAAGGAAGCGAAATGAAACTTCACGGGTTAAAATGGTATGTAATGTTATTTCAGTGATGGCAAAATCTACTCACATTTGCTAAGAATCTGACAATATGACTCCACTTACCAGTATGACGTTACACTTTCTCTGGCGTGGATGCAGACCCTGATTCGTTTAGGAATGACCTAACCAAGCTGTTGGATAGCTATTTCTGTCAAACCGGCGATGCAGCATTTGATGCCTTATTCTTGTCCATTTCTCTTAGAGACAGGTGTCTCAGATGCTGGCAACAAAAGTCGACGGTGATGGCCACGCTTCTGGGTAGCTGTTCGTAATAGGCAACTGTTTCCTCTGTACCACCAGATGAAAAATGTTGCCTCTAGTTTTCGAACATTACCGTCTGCGTGAGGGTATGTTTTGTATTAGAGCTCACCTAATAATATATTTTTATATAGTTGACATAAAGATACCATATCTCGTCAACAATAACGATACTGCATTGAAATGCTCTTTGAGCGACTTACGACGTTCATGCAAAAAATATACGCATAACTATTCATTCTATTATGTTGCTCTGTATCAGAGCACGTAGTATTCCTAATACAACTTTCGAACCTTCCTCGCTGAATGAAAGCTCCGCACAAAAGTTAAATGGTTGCAGTCGTCACAATTGCCAATTACTGGGCCCACTGACGTGGACCATAGTAGCAACTGTAAGGACGTTCTTCACTAAAGACCGTTGTCTCCGTAAATGTGGAAAATAATTCGTGTCAAAACGGTACTACTTGAAACTGGAAAACCGTTTCCTGAGTTGGACTCGGCCAATATACGGCACAGATGTTCCAAGCTGTCTCCGCTGCCTTCATCCCTCTATTAAATCCAAAGTAAAGCAAATGTTTTTCCATTTGACACTCCGTTTATTGACGCTTAAGCAATACTCATCATAATCTTCAAACATGCCACATTCAGTACATCACGGCAACAATAGTACTAGAATATTGACAAATACACTTACAGCAACGAAACAAAAATGGCATAATCTTACGCACGAAACTATCTTTCAGTTGAATTTTGCCAGGAATGGCAGATTACGTAACAAAAGAATAAACGACGCACCACGAACCAGTTATCCAGATGCTACGGAAATCGATAGATGCGATTTGCGTGTGCTGTCACACAAATGATTAGAATGGTAGAAAGAGCTTCAAAAACTGAGCAAGATAGTAACGTGTTGGTCCACCTCTGCCCCTTGTACAAGCACAGAGTTGTTGCATGTCCACCTGAAGGACATCGTGCCAAACTCTGTCCGACGACAGCACTAGATAGCCAAAATACTGAGTTTGTTAGAGGGCCTGGCCATAATGCTCCGAACGTTCTCGACTGGGGAGAGATCCGGCGACCTTGCTGGCCAAGGTAGGGTTTGCCATTTACGAATACAAGCAGTAAAAACTCCGTGTGCAGGCGGGCATTATCTTAATGAAACGTAAGACCACGATGGCTTGCCACGAAGGGCAACAAAATAGGGCGTAGAATATCGTCGACGTACCGCTTTACTGTAACGCTGTCGTGGATGACAGTTGAACGGGCCCTGTTATGAAAAGAATTGGCACTTCTGGCTGTCAGGCCGTGTGACAGGCATCAGTCAGGTTGGTACTCTACCACTGTTCAAAATGGCTCTGAGCACTATGGGACTTAACATCTGTGGTCATCAGTCCCCTAGAACTTAGAACTACTTAAACCTAACTAACCTAAGGACATCACACACATACATGCCCGAGGCAGGATTCGAACCTGCGACCGTAGTGGTCACGCGGTTCCAGACTGAAGCGCCTAGAACCGCACGGCCACACCGGCCGGCTCTACCGCTGTCTGGATAGTCTCCAGACACGTCTTCGGCGTGGAATCTCATTGACTGGAGTAGAATTGGTGATTCGTTCCGCTCCCAACTGCGCTCCGATGAACAGTGGTGGGATACCAACCCGCCTGTCGCCAGCCATAAGACCTGACAATCAGGAGTTATGGTCTGGTGTGCCACTTGTTTCCGTAGCAGGATTTCACTTTGGTTGTCATCCACAGGAACCCTACAGAATAGCGATACGTTGACGATGTTCTACGCCTCGTTTGTTGCCCTTCATGGCAAGACATCGCGTACTTACATTTCAGCAAGATAAAGCCCGCCCGCCCACAGCGAGAGTTTCTGTTGCGTGTCTTCGTGCTTGTCAGACCCTACCTAGGCAAGTAAAGTCGCCGGATCCCTGCCCACTTGAGAACTTGTGGACCATTATCGCCAAGACCCTCCAACCATCTTCGGATTTTGAAGATCTGGCGCGCCAGTTGGACAGAATTTGGCACGGTATGCCTCAGGAAGACATCTAATAACTCTCTCAATCAGTACCAAGCCGAATAACTTCTTGCATAAGGGCCAGAGGTGGGCCAACGCGATATTGGCTTTCTCAGTTCGTGAAGATCTTTCTCTTGAATAAATCATCCAGTTTTTCTGAAATTGTAATCATTTGTTTGCCCGGAGATGTACGTCACACCTAGCGCTTTATGTCCCATTCGGAACGAATGTTCTCTGCACGAGCAGTGTGTACAATACTGATGTCAGAGCACGTGTTCAAACGATTTATGAGATATTTGCTGCTCAAAGTCAGATAACAGCAGTATATGATTTCACATTCTCCAATGTGAGAACAGAAACGTGCGCTGTAAATAACAGGAGCAAGACGCTGAACGTCACGGTCACCTGGGTGAACGCCGGCAGTCGCTGGGCGGCCAGTGACCGGCGTCTACTGCATCCAGTACTCTCGCATAGAAATTAACCTGATCTGAGCAGGTAACCACTAGCTCTTTCGCAGGAATGTTTTTGGAATTTATGCTCTTGCTTGTGGGTAGTAAAGTGAAGGAATTATCTTTGAGTTTCCATCAGACTGATACTTGCAGCACGCATGCGAATTGCAGTTCAAAAAAGCAAAAGAACGACAGGGCTTCAACTCTCTCCGCTAATTCCTATCCTAGCAGTATAAAATTAAATGTAATACGTTACTTCCACAGGGATCTACATTTATGAGACAAGCCGCTGCAGTGACATTCGATAGCGAAGCTTATAACGATCTAAATGATGCATCTACCATCACTAACCGTTGAACGTGCACTGGAAGTTCCGGAGGCTGTTGGAAAATGGGCTCAGAACTATGTGGGGCGAACGTAAGTGATGACTCATGGCAGTTGGGCAGCACGGTGTTGTGGAGCGCGGGTTCTTCCGTCGGCACCTAGCGGAAAAAGTCGGCGCACTGACGCGTCGCCGGAAGATGTGAACCAGCGTGAAGTGTCTCCACAATAGCAGTCTGTGTCTGCCTCCCGCAGCAGCTTTGGTTTCCGCAACCTGTGCACGATGTCCCCAGCGCCTCTTTGCACTAATTAAATTTCTTGAACTTGTGTCAGCTGCCCTGTTCGCATTCGTCAGTATTTTGCGAGATGAGTTAAGGGAAAAACCTATCAGACTTGTCAAAAGTCAGAAGCTTTGTGGGCAATGTTAGATGAATAACAAAATATCGTCTTTAGGTGAGGTGATGCTCGAGCAACCATTACGTAATTGTTCTGAGCGATTTTGATGTAGGCACATTAATTGACAAAAGTAAATGTTATTGCAACTTACTTGTGCGCATTAGCGTTTAGAGGCAACATCGTATGTTTATGGTTAAATATATGGATTATTATCTAATACGTGAATTATCAATGCGACAGTCTGAGAGACGGCAGCAGGAGTAAAAGTACTCAGTCTTTACTACTTTATATTTTCTGAATTAAATTAAACGTAGTTATAATATTTATCAAGCGATGGGACAGAAAACACGCTCTGCATGCGTACATTTAGCGGATCATAATGTGTCAAGACCGACAGGTATGAAGTTGTTGTTTGATTGTTTCTTCAATTCATCTTCTTTTTCAGAGGATCTTTTTTTCGTCTTGAGCCGTAACTAGAAGTTAAACAACTCGTTGTGGAAAAGATCTCTCATCTGTTGGCTGTCAACTAATCTGACTGCTGTCAATTCCAGGCCAACTATTACTTCCCGCACCACCTCTGAAAGCAGTCCAGCAGACGGATCGGGTTCTCCGAAGAACGCCTCCAACCATCAGTTCGTAGTAGAGTAATTGCGTTGGTGGAACTCCCCGCGCGTTTAATGCGTCTTCAAGTTAACTGTACAAACGGCAGAGGGAAAGGAAAAACATCCGTATTTCATGTTTTAGTGCTACTTGGAGGTTACTTAACTCTTAATGCATCAGTTACGCAAGTAGTGCATTATTTGTAACAATACTGAAGTGTACCTCGTTTTCAGTCTCTCTCTTTCTGTGTTATCAGAATGGGGCTACAGTCTGCGTTTCGGGTAATATATAAAAAGATGAGACCTCTCTGTAGGAGAGAACTCATATAAAGGTAAAGAGACGAATGAAATAAACCGGCCGAGAGCGTATCCAACGGGGAGGGAAAGCAGCTACCCGCCCTCCAGAAAAGAAAAAAAAATCGTCTTTGCAAATAACTCACCTCCTGCCCCGTCACACAGATAGATGCATCATTTCAGTGTCAGTTTGAAAAACGACGGAACAGGTAACGGATGCA
This sequence comes from Schistocerca nitens, assembly GCF_023898315.1. Lineage (NCBI taxonomy): Eukaryota > Metazoa > Arthropoda > Insecta > Orthoptera > Acrididae > Schistocerca > Schistocerca nitens. The sequence goes on along the minus strand of NC_064614.1, from coordinate 570,754,254 downwards.
TACTGGCAAGTAGCAAGAGTGTCCAGAACCATGTACCGTGAAATCTCAAGAATATTTCACCCTTCCACACCTACATCTATGTTCCGCAAGCCACATGATGGTCTATGGTGGAGGGTACTACTGGTACCACTAACTGATCCCACCTTCCCTGCTGCAGTCGCGAATGACGCGTACGCAGAATGGTTTTCGGTGAACCTCTATATTAGCTCCAATTTCTCGTTGCGGTCATTTCTCGAGAAGTATGTGAGAGTATGAAATATCTTGTCCTACGTAATTTTCAGAATGTCATTAGTAAACCGTAATGGATAATGTCTCTCTTGTATCGTCTGCCGTTGGAGTTTGTTGAGCATCTCTGTAACGCTGTCGCTCTAACTAAACGACCCTGTGACGAAATGCGCCGCTCTTCGTTGGATCTTCTGTGTCTCTCCTCTCAGTCCTACCTCGTTGAGTCCCAGACTGATGACCAATACTCAACAATCCGTCGAACAAAGGTTTTTGGATGAATTTCATTTCCTTAAGATTCTTCCCGGAAATCTCAACGTGGCATCATCTTTTCCTACTCTTCGTTTTATGTGGTAATTCCACTTAAGGTCGCTCCGGATTGTTAATCCCAATTATTTTAGGGCGGATACTGTTTTCAGCAGTTTGTCAATAACAGTTCAGTTGGACAGTACCGGATTTCCTCTCCAATGTAAGCGCAGTCTGTTACATTTATTTACGACTCCCAGTCCGTGTACCATTCACCAGTCCTCTGAAATCACTACAGACCTGTGGCGTTGCTACCTTCGTAAAGACAATAGCATCATCAGCTCATACCTTATGCAGCTTGCGACGTTATCTACTAGATTATTGATATGTACTGTAAACATTAACGACCCTATCACACTAAATGGCAGGGCGACGGTGTCAAATGCCGTCATAGAGTCAACGAACATGCATCAACCTGGACCGGTGGTTCTCATGGAGAAATATAGCGAACTGAGTTTCGTAAGAGCTCTGTTTACGGAGTCAATGTGAATGTTGCTTTTTATAGAAGAGATTTTTGTTCTCTGTAAACGTCGTGATACTTGAGCGTAAAGCGTATTCCACAATTTGATAACAGATTGACGTCAGTGATGTAGGCCAATAATTACACTAGTTAATAAATTTAAACCTTTTTTCTGCATCTGGTTTGTGAATGGGTGGATTTACCTAATTTTGGGGTGATAATTCAGGAGAAAGAAAACTGGCATTCTACGGATCGGAGCGTGGAATGTCAGATCCCTTAATCGGGCAGGTAGGTTAGAAAATTTAAAAAGGGAAATGGATAAGTTAAAGTTAGATATAGTGGGAATTAGTGAAGTTCGGTGGCAGGAGGAACAAGACTTCTGGTCAGGTGAATACAAGGTTATAAATACAAAATCAAATAGGGGTAATGCAGGAGTAGGTTTAATAATGAATAGGAAAATAGGAGTGCGGGTAAGCTACTACAAACAGCATAGTGAACGTATTATAATGGCCAAGATAGACACTAATCCCATGCCTACTACAGTAGTACAAGTTTATATGCCAACTAGCTCTGCAGATGACGAAGAAATTGAAGAAACGTATGATGAGATAAAAGAAATTATTCAGGTAGTGAAGGGAGGCGAAAATTTAATAGTCATGGGTGACTGGAATTCGACAGTAGGAAAAGGGAGGGAAGGAAACGTAGTAGGTGAATATGGTTTGGGGCTAAGAAATGAAAGAGGAAGCCGTCTGTTAGAATTTTGCACAGAGCATAACTTAATCATAGCTAACACTTGGTTCAAGAATCATAAAAGAAGGTTGTATACATGGAAGAATCCTGGAGATACTAAAAGGTATCAGATAGATTATATAATGGTAAGACAGAGATTTAGGAACCAGGTCTTAAATTGTAGGACATTTCCAGGGGCAGATGTGGACTCTGACCACAATCTATTGGTTATGAACTGTAGATTAAAACTGAAGAAACTGCAAAAAGGCGGGAATTTAAGGAGATGGGACCTGGATAAACTGAAACAACCAGAGATTGTACAGAGTTTGAGGGAGAGCATAAGGGAACAATTGACCGGAATGGGGGAAATAAATACAGTAGAAGAAGAATGGGTAGCTTTGAGGGATGAAGTGGTGAAGGCAGCAGAGGATCAAGTAGGTAAAAAGGCGAGGGCTAGTAGAAATCCTTGGGTAACAGAAGAAATCTTGAATTTAATTGATGAAAGGTGAATATATAAAAATGCAGTAAATGAAGCAGGCAAAAAGGAATACAAACATCTCAAAAATGAGATCGACAGGAAGTGCAAAATGGCTAAGCAGGGATGGCTAGAGGACAAATGTAAGGATGTAGAGGCTTATCTCACTAGGGGTAAGATAGATACAGCCTACAGGAAAATTAAAGAGACCTTTGGAGAAAAGAGAGCCACTTGTATGAATATCAAGAGCTCAGATGGAAACCCAGTTCTAAGCAAAGAGGGGAAAGCAGAAAGGTGGAAGGAGTATATAGAGGGTCTATACAAGGGCGATGTACTTGAGGACAATATTATGGAAATGGAAGAGGATGAAGATGAAATGGGAGATACGATACTGCGTGAAGAGTTTGACAGAGCACTCAAAAACCTGAGTCGAAACAAGGCCCCGGGAGTAGACAACATTCTATTGGAACTACTGACGGCCTTGGGAGAGCCAGTCCTGACAAAACTCTACCATCTGGTGAGCAAGATGTATGAGACAGGCGAAATACCCTCAGACTTCAAGAAGAATATAATAATTCCAATCCCAAAGAAAGCAGGTGTTGAAAGATGTGAAAATTACCGAACTATCAGTTTAATAAGTCACGGCTGCAAAATACTAACGCGAATTCTTTACAGACAAATGGAAAAACTGGTAGAAGCCGACCTCGAGGAAGATCAGTTTGGATTCCGTACAAATATTGGAACACGTGAGGCAATACTGACCCTACGGCTTATCTTAGACGCTAGATTAAGAAAAGGCAAACCTACATTTCTAGCGATTGTAGACTTAGAGAAAGCTTTTGACAATGTTGACTGGAATTCTCTCTTTCAAATTCTAAAGGTGGCAGGGGTAAAATATAAGGAGCGAAAGGCTATTTACAATTTGTACAGAAACCAGATGGCAGTTATAAGAGTCGAGGGGCATGAAAGGGAAGCAGTGGTTGGGAAGGGAGTGAGACAGGGTTGTAGCCTCTCCCCGATGTTATTCAATCTGTATATTGAGCAAGCAGTAAAGGAAACAAAGAAAAATTTGGAGTAGGTATTAAAATCGATGGAGAAGAAATAAAAACGTTGAGGTTCGCCGATGACATTGTAATTCTGTCAGAGACAGCAAAGGACTTGGAAGAGCAGCTGAACGGAATGGACAGTGTCTTGAAAGGAGGATATAAGGTGAACATCAAGAAAAGGAAAACGAGGATAATGGAATGTAGTCGAATTAAGTCGGTTGATGCTGAGGGAATTAGATTAGGAAATGAGACACTTAAAGTAGTAAAGGAGTTTTGCTATTTGGGGAGCAAAATAACTGATGATGGTCGAAGTAGAGAGGATATAAAATGTAGACTGGCAATGCCAAGGAAAGCGTTTCTGAAGAAGAGAAAATTGTTAACATCGAGTATAGATTTAAGTGTCAGGAAGTCATTTCTGAAAGTATTTGTATGGAGTGTAGCCATGTATGGAAGTGAAACATGGACGATAAATAGTTTAGACAAGAAGAGAATAGAAGCTTTCGAAATATGGTGCTACAGAAGAATGCTGAAAATTAGGTGGGTAGATCACGTAACTAATGAGGAGGTATTGAATAGGATTGGGGAGAAGAGAAGTTTGTGGCACAACTTGATTAGAAGAAGGGATCGGTTGGTAGGACATGTCCTGAGGCATCAAAGGATCACAAATTTAGCATTGGAGAGCAGCGTGGAGGGCAAAATCGTAGAGGGAGACCAAGAGATGAATACACTAAGCAGATTCAGAAGGATGTAGGTTGCAGTAGGTACTGGGAGATGAAGGAGCTTGCACAGGATAGATTAGCATGGAGAGCTGCATCAAACCAGTCTCAGGACTGAAGACCACAACAACAAATACACTGGTAAAATCAGTTTTTCCCTATGACGTTACATTTCCTAGATACACAGCAGAATAAAAAATGGTAATAGCGAAAATTGACATAATTAAGTTAAACAAAAATACACATTCAGAACGTTTGACATCAGTACTACTTTGTATGTATATATTTGCATGAAGCCAATAAAATGTACAAATTAGTTCAGAAGATATTTTCACCTTTAATCGTCTTTGATTTTTGAAAAATGCGACGACGGAGCACTTCTTTTGTTTGCCGTTTCACCACGCTCCGTAACAAGACCGCAACATTAGTCACCCATCATCGAAGCGTTCCAATGGCCTTGGTAACGGTGTTCCATGGTAAGAATGTCTTGGTGAAAGCGTTCAACATGATCATCGCTTACGGCTCCCAAATTTTCCGGGAATAAATCAAGGTGAGAATGTAAAAAATTAATTTTAAGAGACATTCTACACCCCATGTTCTTATAGTTGTCCAAAAGATCATTCACAATGGTAACATAGTTTTTGTCTATTCTGTTACCCTAAAAGCCCTTCACAATTGTTTTAAAAGAAGACCAAGCAGCTAATTGGATATCTGTGAATTTGGTATCAAAGCTTGGATCTTTCAGCAATTTTCTTGCTTGTGGTCCAACAAATATACCCTCTGTCAGCTTTGCTTGACTTAATTTGGGAAATTTTTCTTTTAAGTGATTGAAAGCCTCACCTTCTTTATCCAGAGCTTTTACAAAGTTTTTGATACGGCTCAACTTGATATAAAGGGGAGGCAAAATGATTTTATCGGACTCAACCAATGGGGTATTGTAAACATTTACGTTTCCAGGAACATATGACTTCCTTATAGGCCATTCCTTGACTGTATAGTGGTTCTTTGTGTCACGGCTGTCCCAAAGACACAAAAAGCAGCAGTATTTCGTGAATCAAGCCTGTAAACTTGTAAGGGGTGCAACAACTTTTAAATCACAGCAAAGCTGCCATTCATGATGCTTATATTTGATTGCCTGTAGCAGCAAATCCATAGTTTCAAAAGTTTCTTTCATGCCTACTGCGTAAGCCAAAGGTACCGATGTAAATCCATTGCCATTATGCAGTAGTACTGCTTTCAAGCTGGTTTTACTGGAGTCAACAAATAGTCGCCACTCCTGTGGATTATGTTGTACACCTAGCTGCATCTCTCTACACACACACTGAATTCTGCATATCGAAATATTGAGCAAAGGAAGCACCTCTTGATCTGAAACAGGAAATTTTTGTCCTTGGAGCTAGAAGGTTCCGTTGCTGCAGTCTCGGTCCCAAGAGTTCAGCTTGCTGTTTCGAAAGTTTTAGATCGCGAACCAAATCATTGAGCTCATTTTGTTTAAAGAGCAGAGGCGAAGTGTCATGATATTGGGGGCAGTACTCTTCTATGTGTTCAATACTTTCTGATTCACTTGACATAGTGTCTGGTTCCGTGGCTTTCCAGTTACAGACAGGAACAGGCAAACCCTCATCATGTGGCACAGGCAAATGCACTGAACATACATTTGGATACTTTATTCTATGTCTAGTTTTGCTTGAATGTCCCGAATTATTTGTAAGACAGGAGTAACAGTCTGAATAATGGTCATCAGGCTCACGCCACACCTTCGGAACAGCGAATGGCATGGCTCGGCGTTTTCCTTTCAACCATTCCGTTAAGGTTGTAGTACAGTTTATGCAGGCAATATGAGGTGCAAAGTTTTTATCTTGATCACCAACAGGACAATCAAAATACAATTTATGTGTCTTCTTAACCAAATCAGTGATTGGTTTTCTTTGGGATATTGTAGTGAATTTCCCACACACATAGCAAAAGTTGTTTGGGTAGTTTAGACAGCAATGAGATTTACTAGTTGCCATTTTACTTAGTGTAAGATTTAAACACAAAAAGTTTGCACTGTCTTTCTAGGAAACACTCACTGAGGATCTCTTTCACACCACTGGATTACCACACCAACCATTTACTGACGATATGTAGATCTTCTGGCTCTCTTCCCCAAATCAAAATCAAATAATTAAACATCAAAACTGAAGAACAACAAAAAGGCGAAATACTGAATACGAAAAATAAAAAGCCTTTAAAAACTCAAAAATGGTACGCGCTAGAACAATTTGAAAGGTATATTCGGATTCTACACACCAAAATACATACTAGTTGATGTATCACATCTACAATACAAAATGGCTGTTGAACAGTTTTATGTGCGTCTGTCCTACGTCCCTTCCTGGAAACGGGAATGGTGTGCGCTTTTTCCAGCGGGCTACGATAAATTGCTGTCAAAAATGGTTCAAATGGCTATGAGCACTATGGAACTTAACTTCTGAGGTCATCAGTCCCCTAGAACTTAGAACTACTAAAACCTAACTAAGCTAAGAACATGGAAATTAGTCAAATTAAATCGGGTGATGCTGAGGGGATTAGATTAGGAAATGAGACACTTAAAGTAGTAAAGGAGTTTTGCTATTTAGGGAGTAAAATAACTGATGATGGTCGAAGTAGAGAGGATATAAAATGTAGACTGGCAATGGCAAGGAAATCGTTTCTGAAGAAGAGAAATTTGTTAACATCGAGTATAGATTTAAGTGTCAGGAAGTCATTTCTGAAAGTATTTGTATGGAGTGTAGCCATGTATGGAAGTGAAACATGGACGATAACCAGTTTGGACAAGATGAGAATAGAAGCTTTCGAAATGTGGTGCTACAGAAGAATGCTGAAGATAAGGTGGGTAGATCACGTAACTAATGAGGAAGTATTGAATAGGATTGGGGAGAAGAGATGTTTGTGGCACAACTTGACTAGAAGAAGGGATCGGTTGGTAGGACATGTTTTGAGGCATCAAGGGATCACAAATTTAGCATTGGAGGGCAGCGTGGAGGGTAAAAATCGTAGAGGGAGACCAAGAGATGAATACACTAAGCAGATTCAGAAGGATGTAGGTTGCAGTAGGTACTGGGAGATGAAGAAGCTTGCACAGGATAGAGTAGCATGGAGAGCTGCATCAAACCAGTCTCAGGACTGAAGACAACAACAACAACAACAACCTAAGAACATCACACTCATCAATGCCCGAGGCATGATTCGAACCTGCGACCGTAACGGTTACGCGATTCCAGACTGTAACGTCTAGAACCGCTCGGCCACCCCGGCCGGCAATTGCTGTCAGAAGGGTAGCAAGTTCTTTCGCATAATCTCGTAGAATCTTACAGGTATGTCATATGTTCCTGATACCTTTCCAGTACTATGCGATTCTAGTTGGTTTTCTATTCCACAATCGGTAATCTCAGTATCTGACATTTCGGCGTCTATACGATGGTGAAAGAAGCGACCGCATTACGATCTTTCACGGTCGTACAATTTCTGAAGACTGAGTTCAGTGTTTTGGCCTTCCCTGTCACATTCTGTTTGCATGCCAGTGTGGTCACTGAGTGACTGAATAGATGGAATTTCGAACTGCTTACTGATTTTACGTAAGACCGAAACCTCTGAGGATCAGTTGGCAAAATTTTACTTTCAAAGTCATTGAATGTTTCTCTTATTGGCCTTCTTATCCTCATGTTTACCTCGTTCAGGTTCTGTTTATAAGCAATTCTTTGATTTTCCTTAAATCTGCGATGAAGCTGTCTCTGTCCACGTAGTAGTTTTGTAACACAGCCACTAAGTCACAGCGATAGTTTCCCACCACTTAAGACCTTGCTCGGGACGTAATTGTGCGAAGCATGTTAAACTACTATCGAATTTTACCCGTTTGTGTTCCACATCTTTGTCCTTGATGTTTAAAAGTCACTCAGCAGTTTATATCCTATCACTACTGCTAAGCAAAAATAGCTGCCTAACTTTCTCAACGCTGCTTATAATACGCGTAGTCACTGATCACTGATGCTGTCGCACCCTTACGATCACTGATGCCCTCCTCTACACGAAACTAACTCGAGTTGGCCCGCCCTCTTCCGCCGATCAGATCCTGGATACGGTCAGGCGGCAACGTGCCGAGAGGCCGAGAGGCGGTCGCCTAGCAGAGCGGACGCCGGACAGGAACCTGCTGCCGAGTCGCAGGTATGACGTGACGCGACGCGACGCGACGCAGCGACAGCTCGTGAGGTGCGTGGCGTGGCGCCGTCAGACAATGGCGCCGGCCAGCCACCAGCTGTCCATTGTCGTCGCTGCTCGGCCGGCATCCCGTAGTGGAATAGCGGTTCCGGGACGCGCGGGGATCACTGCCCGCACTTGTAGCTCCCGGTTTCCACAAGCTGGGGGGGGGGGGGGTCATCAGGAGTAGAAAACACTACTCGATACTGCTAAGGCCGTCCTCTCACGGGACGTGAAAACCCACGTGCACGGGGAGCTGCAAACGTCACAGTGTGGAATGCAGCGTTCCACTACACTACAGAGCGCGAAATGAAGAATCTGGCATGTCAGATCTTTGCCTCGTAGAGGGGAACGTGGCGAACGAGATGCGACATCGGTTTTACCTCACAAGCAGAACTGAGGAGCCGCCATACCGAATATACTTACTACACATTTCGTGGATTTTGTTTATCAAGCAGTAAATGGTATGAATATAAGCAGTTTTAAAGCACCAACAAACTGAGGACCTCTCGAAAAGGCGTCATTTTAGCTACGATTTGCTTTAATAAAGTGACATTACTATATACAGGTTGATAGAGGCTTCTTGTACTTGATGTTTACGGTGTTATATCTTGTGTGCTACGGAAGTATACGGTTTCAGTGCTACGGCACAGTGATGACCTATTAAAATTTCATTTTGATGCAATTTGCCATAATTAAATATCAGATAATGCCAATTGTAGATCCGATCTTTACACATATAAGGATACCTCGCTACTGTGTTGCAGCTGTACTTTAGTTGATAGTATCGTGGAGTGTGAAATGGAAGGTACCAAGTTCATGTCCAATTTCTTCCAATTTTTTAATGTTTTGTTTTCTAAAAGATTCTGGGACTTCCTTATTCGTTTAAAGGAAGTATTATCTCAAAAGTCAATATTTTTATCATAAGTAAAGTGCTTGTTGCAATTCTTGTTGCAAAGGTCAACAACTGGAATGTTTCCCCAGTCGCAAGAAATTTTAACATGGCAGCCAGTCCATGTCAGGAAGTAAACACAAGTTACACACACAAAGTTTCCACTATTATGAAACTTTCTGCAATCAGTGTACTATATTATAAAAATAAGTGTACAATGTGTGTGCCGCTAAAACTCAGAAACGCTTCCCGGTACGGTCAAGGCAGTTGTATGGTGTGCTAGCCCTCTATCCGCCATCCATGAAGAAGGTTCCCGTTTTTACCTGAAGCGCGTGCTTTTGAAGATATAAGGGCTGGGAAGTTTCGCCCTCTAGAAATTTCTAGAACGTTCCAGAACATTCGAAACTATTCTAGAACATTCTAGAGTATTAGAAAGCATTTCACAACATTCAAGAATGTTCCGAAATGTTCCTCAATGATCCGGGATATTCTGGAATATTCGGGCATTGTCTGGAACATACGGGAGTATTCCAGAATATTCGGAAACATCTCTGAACTTTCCAGATCATTGTAGAACCTTCCAGAATTCTCTGGATTGTTGTAGAATGTTCTGGAACATTGTGGACCATTCGAAGCCTTTTTGGTATGTTCTGGAATTGGCCACTGGTGGGCTACCCATTGGTAAGGCTATATAAAGCAAGACCCGTCGTGGGTTCGAACGTCATCTTCTTATCAGTGACGAAGGGAGGAACGTAAAAAGTAGTGCAGTGAGTGAATAAAAACAAATAATGAAGTGTGAGTAGTCAAAGCGATACATAAAATGTGAAAAGTGTGCAAAGTGTACTTAGTGTATTTGTTAATAAACTGTCAATTTAATTTATATTTTAGAAAATGGCCAAACGTGAACGAGTAGGAGATCTTTCCATTTCTGAAGCAAAACAGCGAAAACAAAAAGTACAGCGAAAAGAGACATAGACGAAGACCGCGAAGCACCTTTAAGTTCCGAGAAACTGAAGAACAACGAAATGAACAGATTGAAGAGTAAAGAATTACCACGCAATCTTATATTAAAAGACTGCTAATTTAAGACAGCCGTGAAAATATCACCATACGAGAAGCGCAGGCGAGGACAAGCAGACAGTACAACCTAACAAATCAAGCATTGTACCACTAAGCGACGAAAGAATATAATACGTCGTAATCGGAGAAATGGATAACATCTATCAGTTATGCAATGCGTAAAAATTCAGGAGAGAAAGGCTAGGATTCTGTTACATGAGTGGAAAAATTCGATTACCACCATTGTAATCACATCCGCAGAAATTTTTACATTACATGACAGGGGAAACACCAGAATCAAAACACTTTCTTCAAAATAAAAAAAATGTACAACTCCTGCTTCCAAATGACATCTTTCGGTGTCACTTCGATGCACACTAACAGAGATAACAACGATTCTGTTTTTTCCGTCCAAGGACAAACTAGCACAACATGGAATCAAAAATGGTTCAAATGGCTCTGAGCACTATGGGACTTAACATCTGAGGTCATCAGATTCCGCTAGCTACTTTCTGATAGTGCCACTTTGACTCAGTGACGTCAAACAGCATAATTTGAGGGTGTGATTGAGTTCTGACGGCGCAGAAAGAAAACAGACGACACGCAACGAAACGTCGGCTCGTACAATGATTGCTGCAGCTATAGTGAGCTGGCCGGCCGAAGTGGCCGTGCGGTTAAAGGCGCTGCAGTCTGGAACCGCAAGACCGCTACGGTCGCAGGTTCGAATCCTGCCTCGGGCATGGATGTTTGTGATGTCCTTAGGTTAGGTAGGTTTAACTAGTTCTAAGTTCTAGGGGACTAATAACCTCAGCAGTTGAGTCCCATAGTGCTCAGAGCCATTTTTTTTACAGTGAGCTTTTCGTGGAACAAGTGTGTAGAGGAGGGCACGCTCAGTGTCTAGCGGGTACCGAATAAAGCTCTGTCATCACAGCGAACTTCTGTGGGCTACCCAGGTGCCACGTATATTACTGCGACGACTCCCGTTAGTCAGAAACCGCAAACGGCCACGCGAACTACGTCGCTGGTGTGTTGTTGAGTGGCCGGATGTGTTTCCAGACGTCCCACTGCGATCTCGCCGCCTTCGTGACAGTTGCTTCCTGACTGCGATTTGACAGCCACCTTTGCTGAACTGCGCAGTCAGCAGTCACCCATTATGATAATTGAACATAACGTATCTGTAACATAAAGTTCATTTCACACACATGTTTTCTTTTCAGTGTTTCAATTTTCGCCTATGTTAGTGTTTAACCTTGTTTTAATGTATTAATAAACAACATATAAATACTGATGTGAGCCATATAATGACACAGCTGAATCGAAGCAAGTGTGAAACTTAAACAGAGAAACAGTTGTAGACAATTATTATCGTGAAGAGCCACTCAGAGAGTGTAGAAGCTGTATAGGTTGGCAAAATTGCGCAATCTACCCAGTAATGGATGCGGCCGTTAGAGAATGAGTCGATGTCAAATTAATGTCTTGATGTATCAACAATTACTTAGGCTGTTTGTAGCAGTCATCAATCGTAAGACTGATTCTCTACGCTCTCCTACGAGTGCTAGTGATTTTAGAGCTCGGTAAGTACCGCAACCCACAAACTATTACATCTACTTGCTCTACTGAAGCCGTGGTTTCCCTCTACAGTTTCTGCTCTTATTTCTTGAATTCGTTATCGATCTAGCTTTCATCTTTTTACCATAATTCGATGCAATACCTCTTCATTACATACTCTACCCACCCATTCCATCTTCTGCGAATTTTATAGCACAGGATTCAAATCATTCTATTCCATTCTTGTCTGTTTAAAGTTGACGTTTTATTTCTATGTAAGACTACGATCCAAACAAATACTTTCAGAAAATAGTTCCTAACATTTCAATTTTTTATTCGATGCTAAAAAATTTCTCATTTCCAGAGAAACAATTCTTGCAATTGCCAGTCAACATTTCAAATCCTATTTAGTTCTAACGTTGTCAGTTGTGTTGTTGCGCAAATGGGAAAACGTATCTACTTCTTTCAACGTCTCATTTCCTTATCTAATTCCCTCAGCATCACTTGGCTTAATTCAGCTTCACTCCATTACCTACGGTTTTATTTTTATTTCTTCATTCGAATGGGCCAGCTAAGGACCACGATATTCAACTTTTCCGCCTGGAGAGGGACTTGATGTTTGCCCAGTAATCCCACATTCATTGCCTATGTTTCTCCTTTCTTTCCTTTGTTCACAGGGTGCCGGTCTTTTTACGGGGTGATCTGTCCTGAAACCTCTTTTCTTTTAGTATCCTTCTGAGAAGTGCTGGGTTTCTAATGGCACTTTCAGTTACGTTCAGTTCCTCAATGTCTTCCTTGAATTCTATCAGCCATGGTGTCACGGTCTTCCTGCTCTTCCAGTAGCGGAGAAGTCGGTTGGTCAGTCTTGTTTGGTCCATCCTTGTGCTATGTCCGTAGAAAGCGAGACGTCTCTCATTGGCTACATCTGTGATTTACTCGGTATAATTGTATAGCTTCTGGTTTGATTGTCTTCTGTACTCACCATCTGTTTTGACCAGTCCCAGAATTTTTCTCAGGATCTTCCTCTCTTGAATCTCTAGTATATCTGTCAAGCCTTTCCTGTTCACACGCAAGCATTCTGAGGCATATAAGGCTTCAGGGCGCGTAAAAAATGGTTCAAATGGCTCTGAGCACTATGGAACTTAACATCTGTGGTCATCAGTCCCCTAGAACTTAGAACTACTTAAACCTAACTAACCTAAGGACGTCACACACTATCATGCCCGAGGCAGGATTCGAACCTGCGACCGTAGCGGTCGCGCGGTTCCAAACTGTAGCGCTTAGAACCGCTCGGCCACCCCGGCCCAGGGCGGGTAACTGTTTGGCAGTGTTTTAGTTTGTAATTACGAGATAGGCATTTCTTATTATAGATGTTCTTGATTAATCGATATGCTAATTGTAACTTAATAATCCGAGTTGTTAGTGATGTTCCAACCGCGCGACTGCTACGGTCGCAGGTTCGAATCCTGCCTCGGGCATGGATGTGTGTGATGTCCTTAGGTTAGTTAGGTTTAAGTAGTTCTAAGTTCTAGGGGACTGATGACCTCAGATGTTAAGTCCCATAGCACTGAGAGCCATTTGAACCAGTGATGTTCCTTCTGATAGATTTGCTTCCAACCATTCTCCTAGATACTTGAATATGTCAATTTTCTCAGTTTGACTTTTTTCCAATTGTAGTTCACTGGGAGTATCAGTGACGTTCGTGAGGTATTTTGCCTTTTCTAGTGACAATTGAAGTCCTACCTAGGCAGCCTGGAGTTTATTTTCTTTACGTTAATGTTACAGCCTTTTTGCAAGACGGCATCAATTTCGTTCAACTGATCTGCCACGTCGTTCGCCGTTTCTGGCAGAATTACAATCTTATCGAAACCATGTACGATTTTACTTCTTCTCAGTGAAAATTAATTCCTATTCAAAATTTCTCCATAGTTTCCATTACCGTTTGCTCAGTGTACAGGGAATAACAGGGAGGATAGGCTGCAAACCGATTTCCTTCTTTGTCAATGGCTTCCTGTCATGTCCTTCGACTATAAGAATAGTCTGGTTTCTGAACAAGCTATAGACAACCGTAAGCTTCCTGTATTGTATCCTTCATAACTTCAGAATTTAAGAGAGTTATGATAGCTAGCTACTAGTGAGACGTCAATACAGGGAACAATTAACTAGGCATAAGGTCAATAGAATGCCGATGCGGTGGTGGCTAGGGGCGCCCTCTGATTGGGCCACGGGCGTACCAGTGCCCAGCTGCACACGCTGCCCCTCCAGCAGCGGGGACGCCCTGTTTGAGGTCCGCCTCACAACGTCTCCCGCAGCGCCAGCCGCAGAAACCCATCCTCTGGCTGCCGGCACAAAAACGCTCTGGCATAACACACGCCGGGAGGTGTTTTTCTCTACTGCTTTCGTGCTTGCTTACTTCTATCTCTATATCCGACAAGCCCCCTTGAAGCGTACTCCGGGAGCGAATAGTAAGGGAACCACGACTAGCCTTCACACATTGTCAGCACCGGACGAAGCTCTCACTACCATCGTGACTGCTGACACTGGTTGCAATTCGTAGAGGGAGAGACTGTGCGCAAAGCTATTTGTTGTTTACCTTACATACAAATCATACCGATATTTTGTTCGCCGCTTCAAAAGACTTTCCTACTTCATACTGAATACTTACGCGTTTGATACATAGCAGCAGTTTACATGGTCTTTCTTCAATATACTACGACAGCATTCTAAAAATAAAGGTAAAAATTTTGTATGCACGCGCTGCATTTGGAGACCTTAAACTTCAACGCATTGACAACTTAGTGTCCTAAATAATATTTTGTGTGCACGGTATGTGGCAACAAGAATCGGAACGAAGAAGTGTATCTAAGACGCATGAATGAACGATAAAGCTATAGCAACCTGCAAAACACGGCTGAAGTGCGAACAGCTGGGAGATAATGGTTAGCTTGGACACAGAGGTCACAAAGTGGAAAGCAACTGACCTCTTTTCGAAATTTATTTTAACACCAGAGCATAGAGTATATACATCGCTACGTGAGTAATACAGGAAAAGGCACAGTTATATTACTAAAAACATTTATTTCCAATAAAACAAAGCAACAGGATATTTAATTCCAAAAAATAGTACAATTAGTGCTCTTTCTTTAGGAAAAACAGATTCAATTAAATGGCTTGTATTAAGTTTGTTGACTCCAATAAGTTCGAAGCAATCACTCTTCTCAAAGAATTCAAATCCACTAATTCCAAAGACCCGCCTCAGTTCTAACTCCACGTTTATTTACAAATTATTTTCTTAGAATTCTGTATCCCAAAGGGCCATGATTCCTCAGTGAAAGAGTTAATTGAACATTGATTGAAAACACTAACATTAAGTAAGCGGCAGTAACTCTCTAACAATCAGATTAAATATATAAAGCAAATAACACGACCCTAAGCAAGCGGCCATTATTAACTACCAGCTGATACGCAAATATTCGTTAATCAATAGCGGCCGTAACTGACCAGTAAAAGAAACAAATAGATTAAATATTTAAAAGAAAAATAACACAGAATTAAACAAGGCGCTTAAATGTGATTTGCAGAGTATCCAGGTAGATGTAGATGAAGTGACCATTATTACCCAGCAGCTAATTTGTTTACGATACAAGGCGTGATTTTACTGAGAGAACGCCCAAGACAAATTGGCAGTGTGAATTACTGAATAAGCAAATATTTCTTAGCAGCAGATGGTAGCAACTGACCAGTACAAGCAAATCCAATCTTTACAAGACGTATAAGATGGTATTAACCAAGCGGTACTCACATATGGCACACAAAACTTTCAGTCAGGTAACACACAGTGAAAGGCGCCGTTTTACGTCATCTTTTCAAACTGTCAGTGCCTCCCCTCACTGTACGGGGTAATTTCAGGAGTTGGGCAAATCATAGAGAGCACTAAAGCAAACAGGAATATGCATTTAGATTCAGCACGATTTACACTGCTCGTTTGTCACAAAGCCACGTAACGAAAGACACTCTGTACCGAACTGAGTTTAGTATAGAAACTCCGAGTCATATCAATGTCTTTCAAAATTACACTATTTACTTAAGCGTGGGAAAAGAGAGCACACACTCGGCTTCGCGCTTGCCTCCCCGTCACAGCTCAAAATGGATTTAAGACTTAAACACAGAGTACTGTTACGGCACGATGGGCGGAAGCCAAGTACCTCCTTTACAAAGTTCGGGAGTGCTCACCGTAGTGGCGGGGCAAGGCGTACTCCCAGGCCGCATCACAGCCTTATCATAACTCGGCACCAAACCCGGGTCCACAGCCACGAGCACTGCGCCGACAGACTTGCTCCGTCTGCCGCATACGCTTCCATTGAGAGCGGCGAACCGTCTGGCCTCGCCCTCTCCTCCACTAAGGGCGTGTGCACACCACTGATGTCCACAGCTGGCCGTTCGCAGCGTGCCCTCGGTCCATTACAGCCGCGTCTCTCTCTGCGTCCGTCAGGGACTCGCTTCAAACTTTCCACTCGCCGCCGCGGCTGGCGCCCTCTGGGCTGGAGCCACGCGCTGATGTCCTTGCCTGTCTCAATCGACACCGGGTAAGACCGATAGGCACGCATCAAAAATGTTATATGAAATCTACAGTTTTATATATTTAGTCAAGAAGAGTCGAAAATAATCAAACAAAAAATAGTTCATGTATTGCCCTTTCTTTTGAAGTGAGTCACTGGAGCGTGTCCTGCTTATCGTATACTTCTCACTCTCGTCAAAGTGTTTTAAAAGACAACAGCACTAACAAAGAAGTAGCAGAGAAGTGAAAGCTCGTCCTAGCAGTTCACCGCCCGAATCGGAGACAAGAATTTCGTCTCTAGCGATGCGGGAAAAGATTTAACGTAGACCAAGGATACTAATAGTGGACCCACGATATCTACGAACGTGACATAACAGCAAGAAAATAGCTATCAAAAGGTTCTGGTATCGCCCGCTGCAATTTATTGTTGCCTGCATAAGAAGAACAACGCTTATTCGTGCGCAATAGTTTGGAGGTTGCTGTTTGTACGGCCATCGAACTGGTACGAATTAAAATTATAGCTATGTACGCCTGAGGTTCAATTTGTGAATGATATTGATACCAATAAATTTCAGGCAGTCATGGTTAACTACACTTCCAAGCATAAAAATGAAAGCAAGGAATCTGAGAGTTTAATGTTCCGTCGACGAAGAGGGAAAGAGCCATTTTGCAAGACTTCCTGCAAACGTGGCGTCATTTTATCATTTTAAAGTCACGTGCTCTATCGACAGCGGTAGGAACTGCTAACAGCTTTCGTTAGCGTTCGATGCGTCTCTCGCACTGGTAGCAGCTGGCAATACTTCGTGCACACGTGTCGTCATTTTGACGCCGCACGCAGTGTCGAAGATTTACAAAAGCACGTCGCTCTGGTACGATAATTGTTATAATTAAACGTCACGCACTGGGATTATTCTAAGGTACATATAAGAGTGCTCTCTCAGGAGTGAGTTGTCATTATCAATAATTTACAGATTTACCATGAAAGACGCAAATGAAAGTAAATATTCAAAACAAGTTGGTCGTCTGGTAAAACAAACTACCACTCAGAATAAAAAGCATAGAAAACACTGACACATTTGCGAAAGAACTGAAGGGTAAGTCAGTCTCAGCCATCTACAATATAAAGTATAAAACCAAATTTACGAGCTAGTTCTTTTAGGACACTTCCTTCTTAACAAGAATGTCTTCAGTTAAAACATATATTTAACCACCAATATGACTTTTTCGTCATTTTTTACAAGATATTGTTCCAATATCGACACATTTTCGAGAAATGCTCAACGTGCCGGTGTTTTGAAGAAGAATTTATTTACAGAACGTAAGTAAAATCAGCTGCCACTTTAATTCGTCTGCTGGAAGGCTTCCCACCATTCTGATTACAGACCAACTCCTGAAACTAGTTTGCAGAGTTTTTAAAAATAAACTTACGTTGATGCGACACATTAACGAACGATGTGGAATATACTGTATACCGCAAGTTAAATGGTGCAGTACTGACAGCCTTCAGCTTGATTTTTGCTTCAAAATTAGCAACTCGCCTCGCATTGGGGTCTGATGCAGACGTAGTAGGAAAAGAGTTAGTACAACTTTTTCAATAAGTTTCGGAATTAATTACTGCAAGTATTTCAGTCTCTCCCTTACCCGCAGTCCGGTCAATATGAATGCGGAACTTTACACATTTATAAACAACATAACTTCGAGTTTAATGTACCCTGCAGTAAAGACAAAGACAACCTCCAGTTCTCTCTAACCGAGGCGAATGTTATTGTTTTGAACGTCACGTTCGCCTCACTTGTTGTAAACCGTACGATTACGAAAGTCGATAGACAAGACTTTCCGTCTTCGATACATCGTGTGACGTCAAAATGACGTCACGTTCTGAGGGAGTATTGTCAGATGAGTGCTACCCGACGAAGAGGTTCCCCAGAGTACAAGCGGACACAGGAGAAGAATGGAGTAGGAAATCGGCCACGTCCATTTCAACTAACCATCCTAGCATCCGCCTTACGCCATTTAGAGAAAACGCGGGGACAGCTAAATCTGGAATTCCCATAACCAGACGGCGATGTGATCTCCGACCCCTCCGAAAGTGAATCCACTGCCTCAATCACGACGACACTTCGTGCGGTGCTTTAGGTACAGTCATGTCGGCTGTTACTTTGCACAGGAAATTGTTTTTAGCAGTCTGCGAAGTTGAAGACTCCGTGACATAAGAGGTGAGGTACAAGAACTACCGGGGAATTTCTGTTTCAGTAATGCTGACGGAATGACGGCTATCATATAACAATATCGTTTGGTTCATAGTGAGTTCCAATATTGGTGACAATAAAAGTTTGTGCTCGATTGGATACCATCACCTCTCACCGTTTCTCATGTCGCTATTGCCGTCGGAGTACATGTTCTCTGACCATGTCAATTCAATATCATGTGCACCCTCCCATTTACTGCAGAGACAGTCTCTAAACGTCATGGAGTGGAATCAAACATAGTGTGATTATGTTCGGGAAATCTTCATCCATGAAGCTATTGATTATTTTATGAAATTCTCGATACATAACTGTTTAAGTTTCTTTCATTATTATTATTATTATTATTATTAGTTTCGGTTTCAGTCCATCATTACGGCGTAATGTTATTTGCGATTCATATCAATAAGGTAATCCATATAAATACTGCCCTGTCTGATCTTCTGAACAACTAGAGGAATAATAAGAAATCCTTACATAAAAGACAAATCTCTTGTGTAAGGATAGCTGTTTTAGTCTTCATATGTTGAGCAGTCCAGATAGGACAGTATTTGTATGGATTTTCTCACTGATATGATATGCTATGATGTGTATCTTTTATACAGCGATGATGATTTGAAATCAAAACTGGCACAAATAATAAAAGACAGCTGAACAGCTGCGTGTCTTTCATTTCATAAAAAAAAAAAACAAGCATATCTCAGATATAATCAATGGGCGACATGTCTGGTGAAAGTACAAGCCTGAGAAGTAGTGATATTAACGGTTCTCCCAAGAAGCCTCACACATTCCTAGCCATATCTGTCGAGAATTTCTCTGATGAACTGTGGCACCTGGACTTGCCCGAAGGATGGACACTGAAACCATCCAAATGTAACTATTATTATTCTGATTTCTCTCAGTATGTAAGTGTTGAGTCTGCGTGTTGTACTCAACACTCGTACGCTTCAAATCATCACATTTGATCTTTGTCCATTGTGCCTCTCAACAATGCGGACTGCGAAATTGCTGGCGTCTAACAGGTGTGCAGTCATCACTACGTGACGAAGTGTGCTAGGAGTAACGCGAAAACACTACATTTGAACCATTTAGCACGTCAGTCCATATCACTGTGAGACATTTTTGGTCCCTCAACTAGGGAAATTGACAAAGTGGGTTGTGCGCTATCGGTACATCCCTCAGCAAACAAGTTTAACTGTCTACACAAACTGGTCCATACCCACTGCAGCTTGCGGCTTATAGTTAACATGGACAAAACAGTACTGCTCATCACAGTCATGTGGATACGACGACAGTCATCCTTGCAGGAACAAAGCGTCGTCCATTAATCGCCCCATGTTCTCCCTGTCCCGCTTCCTTCCACTGGTTCCTCTCACGCATCAGTCATTTAGCAACTCTCCTTGTATGACGCGATATGTCACGGACTGGAATACCTGATTTCGGAGGACTGATCCAACTGCTCCAGTTGAACTCAACAAGCATGCTCGTATCGTGACCTCTAACGTTGACGGAATATGGTTGGCACTTTATTTCAATGACGCCCGTTTTGCCTCGTCATGTTCCTCGTCAGTTCCTTCTTACACAGTCGGAAGTTTCGACCTTCCGTTGGGATCGTGTTGAAGATTAGCCGAGTGTTCAGCTAATTAGAAACACTAGAAAACCGTGAAGAAGGTCGCAGTGGAAGCTCGAAAACCCGATTGTGTAAGAATAAACTGACGAAGAACATGACGAGACCTAACAGCCAAGATGATTCAAAGCCCATGAGAGTCTACAGACTTACACGTTTCCACGTCATTCGTCAACTTTTCATTCTGACCTTTCCTGTCACACAAGAGAGGGCGTTACTGGTGCAGGTAATCGCTTTACCAATCTCGGATGTTACACAGTATTCATGGAGTTGAATATATGCAACAGAGTAAAAATGGCTCCTGTTCATATGCTTTAGTTCAATCATTTACTGCTGGTACACCGCTGTACACATTCTCCGACTTCGTTTTCTTGGTATTCCAATGTACGGAAACGTCAAAGTAGTTAAGTAAAAAAAGTATAGATTGAAATCAACACGTCGCTTCTCGTAGTTAGATCATTGCTGCACGACAACATTTAGTATTTGAAAATTCTTTGCAGCGACCCGATGAGCGTAACGCAAGAAGATATCACAGACGAAGAAAAAGAAGAAATTGTCCTTCGTGCTATCGTTCCAGCATGTGGTCTATCCCTTTGATAATGACCCTGCTACGCTGCATGCATATGGAAACGTCGTTGCGTAAGGCGTATCTGTAAATGTGCGCAGTACTAACAGCTGGAAGAAACATGTGATAGTTATTGTGTGTCAGACTGGTTACACAAACTTAAAAAAAAATTCCGCGTGACGCAGCGAAATACAGCGGAGAAAATGTTCCAGGAAACGTTTCTCCGAAAATATGGATTGGCTATCATATATTATGCATGACCATATTCTGTCGTTTGGTTCAACGTTTCTGATTACTTGTTTCAAGAACGCAGAATAGAATTTATTTAGGATGGAAAGCACCTTGCTAAATTTTTACGAATCAAATCATTCATATAAATAGATAAACAGTAGTTTTTCCTAACCTGTCGCAAATGTTCAACTCTGCGAACACTAATTTGCACAGTGAAAGATTTCACTCACTCTCTACTGAGACTTTAAGCCATCTACAGATTGCGTCCAGTAACGTGCGATTGAGCTCTGATGAACTTTGACTTGTTTTGGTACGAGCCTAAGTGTCATGGTCATCGGCAAATAAAAGTACTGTGAGAAATTGAAAGCTGAAAGCCTTTGTGGATAGGAGCCTGCAATTTATTACTGCTTCAGACAGGTTGTAGCTCTTCTACGATGAACAGACTAGCTTATTTTAATGCAATACTGTAATGATCGACAGTAGCGGAGCACGATCCTGTTCCTCTAATTTTCTTTTGTTTACCAATTTCTGTATTGACGTCGCTAGGGGCTTAAATTTTATTTATCGTTTCGCCTGGAAGATCAAAGAATACGTTGGTTTCTCGAAGGTTAATCCATTGGCATAAGCTCGTGAGAGCTCGAGCTTCGTATCCAGCGCTATCTGATTTGATCGAAATAATTTATTCAAAAAGAAATATAGACTTTAACACAGAGTTTCTGCAGTTTTTCATGGCTCAAAAATGCCGTGCAGGTGATCCGTTGAAAGTGGACCTAGCTAACGATCCTTTATAAATTCTGTAATTTTCTGGACCATGTTTACTGTTTCTATAGTGGACGTGTTAGAATTTGAATTTCAGGTTCATCTATTACACCTATTATTCATTTTAGTTGAATATTGAGTATTGTTCTCATATTCAAAATTTTAATCAAGCGTTTGCCTTTTCTTCGAAGCGAACAAGGACGTTCCGATTCTCTTGATGTCCTTGGTCCTCAGAACATGATTACAGAGACAGTCATGATTATATACTAGCGCCCCCGATGAAAGTTTAATTTACTGACATTTAGACATTTTCTACATACCAATAAGTTCAAAATAATGGAGAGATTAATCTTAGACACTGTCAGCGTTACATCTAAGATGTTACGCCTTCGAGGTGGCCTAGAGTCTTTGTCTGGCTAATCTTTTACGCCAAACTTTCAACTGTATCCAGGTTTCAGACCAGCCGCAGTAAACTCTGAGCCATTCGATTGTTTAATATATTTACCAATTTTAGTACGTAATAAACGCCAGTAAATAGCGACAAAAGTACTTGAAAATGCGCAGTGACTATGATACTGTTGAAGCTATAAGAAACCGTAATATGAAATTTTATTCCTCTAGCTTCATTACAAGTGTCTGCCTACTGAATTTATTTTTGAAAAATCGTATTGGTGCGAAAGAAACACTTGTAGCAAGAGCTTATAGTGAAAGAATTTTTTTTTTTATTAAACAACATCATCTTCCTCTTGAAGCCTCTTCTTTTCGTCCTTTCTTCTCGGTTTTTCTTCAAGAGACCTCTGGTCTTCCCTGTTGGGCGGACATTGTCGAAAACCAGTGTCGCGTTCATTTACAAAAGACGTTTTACAACACTTCTTTCCGAATAAATGAAGTTACTGGGTACAATTCTTCAAGCTTCATGAGGTAGGACCATCGCCATTGGAGCGGTAATGCCAGCTGGTACTGAGAAAGAGAGAGAGAGAGAGAGAGGAGGTGGGAATATTTAGGAAAATATTATTGTTGTCGCGCCACATAGGTGGCTTCCTGATAGTTCTGTGTATTTCTCGAGCACTGTGGCTGCCTAGCTACTTCTTTGATGGCGGAAAGCCACGAAGCTTGAAGCCTATTTCGATAGCTCCCACTGGACTTAGTTTCGTTCTTGACAGCGCTCGACTGATCCTCAAAATTTCCTTCTCTCTTAAGCTAGCATTCGTACGTTATTAAAATCTGTATTCTAGTCGCAGTCATCCTGGTGTTCAGCTTTAGAAGGGTTTAAATTTCGCGTGATGGATTAGTTAGTCAGATGACATCCAATGACTAGTCGATGTTCGAAGTCACAGTGTTCTCCTGACTTGAGCCGTTCTGCAGTTGCTGCTTCTACACTGACAACAAAGTGCTCCCCGCCTCCTTTTATACTGGCTGGTCTGCCTCTGCGATCGTTGGGGTGTCCGGATGCCTTAAACCAGACACCGTATGCATGTGATAATTTACGTTATTCGTCGACGGACGGGCGGAATCTTTTTGACCCCTGTGTTTTGGGTGCCAAGGATTAGCAGAACTCAGATATTCGTTGATGACTTACTTTCTGACTGCTGTCACAGCTTGGTGCTCTTACTGCATTTCATGGTCTGCTTCAGATTTTGCTGCCTGGGGACGGATACATTCGTGTTGCTCGGCAGTCGACTCTTCTCAGACTGTTGCTAAGCAGAGGCGTGGGTCGCTGCTGGGACCCAAGTATTCTTGAGAACCGCGCCACGTCTCGATGATTTTGTTGTTTACTCTTACAGGAGGTGCCAGAATGAATCATCGCAACATTAAGGAATCTATCCAGCGATAAGAGCAACGGCGAAACTAGGCTGCGATGCCTGAGGACAAGGAGTACAAAAGAAAGAAAGAGCATATCAAAATGGAATTGCAATATGGAAAAAATAGTCACACTGATCAGTCAAGTGTATTCTTTCGCTATTTTAAAATAATGGAAGACGGT
Organism: Schistocerca nitens; assembly: GCF_023898315.1. Classification (NCBI taxonomy): domain Eukaryota; kingdom Metazoa; phylum Arthropoda; class Insecta; order Orthoptera; family Acrididae; genus Schistocerca; species Schistocerca nitens. The sequence continues at coordinate 570,730,592 of NC_064614.1, read as the reverse complement.
TCCGAAAGTACTTCGGAGGTAAAAATATACGAGTCCTACTGGTCAAAAATCATTCTGCCTTAGAACTCGATTGTCAGTCCACTGAATCTATAAAGCACCAAGTCTAGATGTGAGGAAATGTTGCGACAAAGCTATTGGTGGAGCATCCTCCTTGAGTGCTGTATACAGTGGTGTGCAAAAAATAATCAAACCACGCTTTAAATACTGTTATTGAAAACAGTAGAGTCTAATCAAAACACAGCTCTGTATCGCGAAATTGTTAACTTAAAACTTATTCTATGAGTACTTCCAACGTAACACTAAAGACACTAGACACAAACCGTTGGGCTGGTAGAAGGACGCTACCTATGCACGTAAAGAGAGACTTTGAAGTACTTAAGGATCTTTTTCTCTGCCTCGTCATGCTTGAGTGTTGTGTGATGTCCTTAGGTTAGTTAGGTTTAAGTAGTTCTAAGTTCTAGGGGACTGATGACCATAGATGTTAAGTCCCATAGTGCTCAGAGCCATTTGAACCATTTTTGAACTTAAGGATCTTACAAACATAATCCATACGAACAAGAAAACGTAATTGAATCATATAGCGATGTACTAGAAAGGATCAATATAGTAACTTAACCCAGAAATATGGATGTATGGAGGTTGCAACTACATATGACCACTGAGGAACGGTGCTTTCGTAGAGGATCATTTGACAAACCGCTTGACGTAGTTTTCAGCTTCTGAAGGATGACACATCGTGTGCAAGTTCTCTAACAAAAGACGGCAGACGGAGCCCTTAACTTGCCTTAGATTTATATTTTACTAACCCAATTATTGACGTCATTATTTGCAACTTACAAAAGGACCAGAGGTGAACCAATATGCAACTGACTTGTTGAATTTGTGAAGCTATTGTTCTTCAATAATTCATCCACTTTTTCTGAAATTCTTATCATTTGTCTGTACATATACATTACATCAACCGATTTCCGTCCCGTTTGAATAATTCCTTCGTGGTTTGTCTTTTTTTGTTTATTTTTTTCTTAGAGTGTACTTTGTTTCAAGGAACGAAGTATACGGAGAACACGAACTCGCATTCGGGAGGCTGGCGGTTCAAATCCCTGCCCCATCCTGATATAAGTTTTCTGCGATTTCCCTAAATCTCTCTACGTAGATATCGGGATAGTTCCTTTGAAAAGGGCACGGCCGATTTCCTTCCCCATTCTTTCATAATCCGGGCTTGTGTTCCGTCTCTAACGACTTCACTGTAGATGGGATATTAAAGTCTAATCTTGTTTTCTTCTTTCTTTTCATATCTATCACAGTTGATGTAAATCTTAAAAACAAGGCACTTATTTTCTTCAATGATATGTCCTCATGACATTTCCATTCTTTTTCCAGGATAGTTGATGTTAATATGAACTTCACACAAACTGGCTGTTGTACATCGATTTAACCTGACTATGCACAACGGTGTGTCAGCGTTCTTTTTCCTAACTAAAAATTTTAGAAGGTTATCATGCTTTACATTGGGTCAGGAAAGGTTATCTGGTATGGAAAAAAAATGGTTCAAATGGCTCTGAGCACTATGGGACTTAACTTCTGAGGTCAGCAGTCCCCTAGAACTTAGAACTACTTAAACCTAACTAATCTAAGGACATCACACACATCCATGCCCGAGGCAGGATTCGAAACAGCAACCGTAGCGGTCGCGCGATTCCAGACTGTAGCACCTAGAACCGCTCGGCCACTCCGGCCGGCTCTGGTATGGAAAAATCATAGGACAAAAGTGGTACGTATGGTTATATGATTGACTTATTGGCGAGCGAGAGTAACAGAAATGCTCAGAAATGTTAACTGACAGATGCCGCATATCGCACAAATGCCGCATATCTCACAGATACATTCTTGGATAACTCCAAGACCTGTCTTTCACTTCAAAACTATTGCTCAGCCACCTACGCATCCAGTCCATAGCGATGATGCAGAAAAAATCAGCAAATAACACATTCATCCTTACCACGCCCCATCTGTGTGTATAAGAAGAACAGACTTCGGTATATGATTCAACAAAAAGTAGCTTCTTCAATGCAGAGTATACATGAATATGTACATTTATCCATAGAAAGTGAGGGAAAATGAAATATTGATTTTGCTAAAAAAAATAGACGTTATTTCACACAGAAGAACGAGAAAAAATTCATTTTAGTAAGACAAGAATTGAGGCTGATCATGAACTTCACAACACTAACATTTCTTTTATTACCAGTCAAATTATTTGTTCCATCACTAGGAACTGATGATTATGATGACAGAAATCTGCGCGCCAAACGCTGCAGTCTTTAGTGTACACGCTAAAAAAGCAACACGTACACGAGTGTAGTTTTACGTGGGAAAAAGTTACATGTTCCTAAAACACACACACACAAACACACACACACACACACTTTCAAAGGCTTTAGAGTTAATATTGTTTAGACTGTAGAAAATCAGAAACTGAGCCATTTGAAATGAACAACCAATGGTCGAAAGTGGATATTCCAGGGAATCGGTATCCTAGGACGAGCAATGCATGTGAAGCACCTGTTAGCAGACCGCTTATTTTTCTTACAGTTGTCTGCTACATCGACGTTGATAGCGCTACTTTGAGATTGCACAACCGTCTGTGACGTGGTCACGTGTGCAGGCGACTGAGCCAAGTAATTCTGAAACTAGATTTCAATTCTGTCGATGGATTGTCCATCGCATACCGCAGTGCTGAACTTCCAACAGTTTGTAACATTCACAACTGAGGTTTTTTTCAACCGCGCTGGTGCTTCAAAGTACCGCAGTAATTGTGTCTCCATTAGTGGAAATCCGTAGACAAATTCTCTCAAATCACCAGCAGTAGGTGTCTATTAACTATTATACAAGATGAACTAACACAACCACATTTGCTGCCATCGTGTTTGTACGGTGCACGTTACCTGGCCTTCATTGCTGGGCTTAGTGTGCTGCCACAGTTGATGGAGACTGTACCTCTTGTTATCAACGATAGGATATCGGTTTAAGATAGTGCCCATGACCACCTAAGCAGCCGGCCGCGGTGGCCGTGCGGTTCTAGGCTCTCCGGTCCGGAGTCGCGCTGCTGCTACGGTCGCAGGTTCGAATCCTGCCTCGGGCATGGGTGTGTGTGATGTCCTTAGGTTAGTTAGGTTTAAGTAGTTCTAAGTTCTAGGGGACTGATGACCACAGCAGTTGAGTCCCATAGTGCTCAGAGCCATTTTTGAACCACCTAAGCAACAGCTGACTGTATTGCTGTAATGGAGGGGGAAGTCTTGTCCTAAGACCAATACAACTCTCATTCATCTACATCTACATCTACATGGATACTCTGCAAATCACATTTAAATGCCTGGCAGAGGGTTTATCGAACCACCTTCACAATTCTCTATTATTCCAATCACGTATAGCGCGCGGAAAGAATGAACACCTATATCTTTCCGTACGAGCTCTGATTTCCCTTATTTTATCTTGGTGAACGTTCCTCCCTCTGTAGGCTGGCGTCTACAAAATATTTTCGCATTCGGAGGAGAAAGCTGGTGATTGGAATTTCGTGAGAAGATTATGTCGCAACGAAAAACTCCTTTATTTTAATAATGTCCAGCCCAAATCCTGTATCATTTCACTGACACTCTCTCCCATATTTTACGATAATACAAAACGTGCTGCCCTTCCTCGAACTTTTTCGATGTACTCCGTCAGTCCAATCTGGTAAGGATTGCACACCGCGCAGCAGTGTTCTAAAAAAAGGACGGACAAGCGTAGTGTAGGGAGTCTCCTTAGTAGATCTGTAATATTTTCTAAGTGTCCTGCCAATAAAACGCAGTCTTTAGTTAGCCTTCCCCACAACATTTTCTATGTGTTCCTCCCAATTTAAGTTGTTCGTAATTGTAATACCCAGGTATTTAGTCGAATTTACGGCTTTTAGATTAGACTGATTTATCGTGTAACCATTTCTCTCGCTCAGAATTTTTTTCCGTATGAGATTACGTAGATGAAATTCAATCAGAAATTGAAGAGGAGCAGGTTGGAAAGGCCCCAACTGCCTGTCTTACTGTACAATACACAGTTGCGATTACGAAAAAGTAGGACAAAATTTTATGCGCTATTGCACTTTAGAGTCAAACTCGAATGGCGGCTTGACATTTATTCAGAGTGTGTACAATAAGGCCACAAAATTAAATAACATTCATTGTGAAAAAAGAAAAAAAAGGTCTAAGATCAATCAGTGAGCGAAAAGTAAACATTTGCATTAGCTACTTGGGACAGTCTATTTCGAACCATCTCCCAGCACTCTACCGAACATAAGCAACACATAAAGTATTAACATCCAGGAAAATTTTGTTTGTGCAGAGAAGGATTGTAGTTCACTCTTCAGGCAAATGGGGCTCAGTCGTCAAAGAATGTGGGAATTAGAAAAAGAATTGTTTTTTGGTTTGTTTGATTGTTTGTTTTGCCCATAATTAGAACCGCACATCATTCAGTGTTAGTGAGTTGTGTATTTTACATCCTCACGAAACATAAACCGAATTTTTTAAGCTATAAAAATTAGCTGCTCGCGTAACTTCTGCGCTTATATGCAACCAAATGAATTATGGTTCAAATGGCTCTGAGCACTATGGGACTTAACATCTGTGGTCATCAGTCCCCTAGAACTTAGAACTACTTAAACCTAACTAAACTAAGGACATCACACACACACCCATGCCCGAGGCAGGATTCGAACCTGCGACCGTAGCAGTCGCGCGGTTCCGGACTGAGCGCCTAGAACCGCTAGACCACCGCGGCCGGCCCAAATGAATTAGTTCTATGCAAGTACTCTATTATTATTAACAAATGCGTAAGTTGTTTATGAAGAAACATGTTTTATTTAAGTTCGACGAATTGCTGAAACGATGTTTGATATATTTTTGTTTTGTAGTTTCTTTTCATTTTACCTGTTTCTTGAGGAAATTGCGTTTTCTAGCTCTATATGATAAACCTGTATTGTTTTCTTTATTTTCACTACATCACTCTGTTTCGCATCAAATCAACAATTTCTGAATAAAACCTAAATTAAACATCGAAAATTTCAGTTTTGCCTAAAATATGGTTTACTTTTAAGTATCAGACAGGAAGATAACTATGTAGAACAAAAATGTTCTGTTGGTTAACTGGCTCTTTTATATATTCTCACTCAGTGTCTAGACGGTTCACTGCTTCCGATTTTCAGGGGAATCTAGTAAGACGCTGACACGTACTTGAAGAAAGCCATCTTAACGAGGTAATGCACGACAAATATGCAACACATCTAACGTATAGGTAACGCCGATACGACCTAAACTGAGCAAAGCTGCTGGTAAAACTGCAGTAGTGTGCGCTTACTTATAATATTCTGCGGTAGCCTACGGTAGTTTTATAACTCTGCTGCAACAGTAATACTCGTGTGAGATTTTCACCCTGCAGCGGAATGTGCACTGATATGAAACTTCCTGGCAGATTAAAACTGTGTGCCGGACCGAGACTCGAACTCGGGACCTTTGACTTTCGCGGGCCAGTGCTTTACCCACTTTTTTTTTTTTAATCTCATTTTGTTCGCTTTTGTTCGTTGCATCTGCTCGGGGCGGACGTCGTAAGACAGCCGTTTAGGTTCGTTGTTGATCGATTAACTCAGTTTTTTTATTACAGAGGGCTGATAACCCTCTGACCGAACACGCTGAGCTACCGTGCCGGCTCTCACAGCTTTACTTCTGCCAGTACCTCGTCTCCTTCCTTCCAAACTTTACAGAAGCTCTCCTGCGAACCTGCAGAACTAGCACTCCTGAAAGAAAGGATATTGCTGAGACATGGCTTAGCCACAGCCTTGGGGATGTTTCCAGAATGAGATTTTCACTCTGCAGCGGAGTGTGCGCTGTTATGAAACTTCCTGGCAGATTAAAACTGTGTGCCGGACCGAGACTCGAACTCGGGACCTTTGCCTTTGGCGGGCAAGTGCTTTCGCAGGAGAGCTTCTGTAAAGTTTGGAAGGTAGGAGACGAGGTACTGGCAGAAGTAAAGCTGTGAGGACGGGGCGTGAGTCGTGCGTGGGTAGCTCACGCCGGCACGGTAGCTCAGCGTGTTCGGTCAGAGGGTTAGCTCCCTCTGTAATAAAAAAAAACTGAGTTAATCGATCAACAACAAACTTAAACGGATGTCCTACGACGTCCGCCCCGAGCAGATGCAACGAACAAAATCGAACAAAACGAGATTAAAATAAAAAAATTAAAAAAAGGTTGGTAGAGCACTTGCCTGCGAAAGGCAAAGGTCCTCAGTTCGAGTCTCGGTCCGGCACACAGTTTTAATCTGCCAGGAAGTTTCAGTAACACCCGCAATCGATTGCACTCGACAGGGCCTGGTTAACGTTACACAGGAAAGGAACCCAACAACGCGGAAGAATACAGAGGGCAATGTTTAATTCCGTGTGAAATTTACGACGGACAGAGTATGTAGTATTCAAGCGCCAGGCTGTATGAGCACATCACAGGTCCACTGAATAAATAAGTGGAATAATAGTCGATCTCGAGGGGGCGAGAACAAAAGAGAACGCGGAAGCACGGTTGCGGCGACTATCCGTCTGCGGACGCGCGGTCGTCGACTCGCGGAGCTATCTCCGCGCCGCCCCGGGAGGTCAAGTTCGCAGCCGGCGCGCATCAAACGCCGCCGGCAAACTCCGCGCACTGCTTGACCTAATCACGGAGGGCCCAGCGTTTGGCAGCCACAGCCGACTGCTACACGCTCGCCGTGGAGGGAGGGGGCCCTCCGCAGCGACCGCTGCTTCCGCGGCCAATCCGGGAGCGAGTTGCGTACCGCTGCCACTGCTCCCCCCCCCCCCTCCCACCCAACGCGCCGCGTGGGCAATGAACAGGGGTGGCGGCCGGCGTTTACCGTAGCCGCGGCGCCAGCACCGGCACCAGATAACCGTCTGCCGTGGGTACGCGAGCAGCGGCGCACTTGCAGTTCTGTCGGCCACGGCACACACAGGTTTGGCGAACACGAGCTGCCCGGGCCCCACCCAGCGACAGCTCGCTTCCAGCAGTGCCTTGCCGCGCCGGCAAAACCGGCACTCCGCGATGTTCAGTGCACCTGTTGAAGCTAATCGGTGCAGGGGATGTCGATTCTGGTAGAATCCTCGATTCCGTGTCGACTTTGGCAGCGTTCTCCAGTCCTTCCCTGGAGAGTTTACGGAGTGTACCAAGTTCCTACAGTCATCGTTTGATTTAAGTGACAAGTCATTTTAAGAGGTTGTTTATCTACGACGCAAAGACAGTGTGAACCACGAGGACGGACGGAGCAGTGCAAGTGCGCGGGACCTTGATATTCTGTAAAAATACTGCGAGAAACATTATGGAAAACCGACATAACCAAGTCGGTCAGCCTAATATACTTGTTCGATAACTGGTCGACAGGAGATCGCTATTATTCGAATTAATGAAAACAGTTCGTTCTCCTTCTGAACAAAGCCTTTACAATGCAGCTATCGCTGACGATTGTTTGTTCGTTAGCATCGGGCAGCGGACGTCCACTTAAGGAAACACCCGTCTGTGTTCTACATCCACAGCTGTCGGAAGCTCTCGTGCGTGGAAGTAGCGCGCAGTTGTGATGTAAGCGACCGTATTAGGGAAACGGTGGCCTCAACTGTATCTGCAGCTGCCAGACGGAACCCTCCGCGGCGATAAGTGGGGTCTCGGGTATTTTGGTGGACTGTGACCCGGCGGAATTATAACGCGATGAAGCGCGACGGCTCGTGCAGACAGCGCGGCGACGGCGCGATGGGCGTGTGGAGCAGGACGCGGAAGGAGGGCCGGCTGCAGCTGCGCCTGGGCGCGCACCCCGCCATCCGCAAGGTGCTGATGCCGCTGCTGCGCTGGCGCGGCCGCCGCGTCGCGCCCTCCAGGAGGTAAGCCGCCACGGCCCTACCTGCCCGGCACGCGCAAGTCGCCGCACCACTGACTACATGCGGCCACATCAGCGCGTCGCGAATCACTATGCACTGCATCTCAGGCGGTCCTTAATGCACCATGTACAGGACGATCCATATAAACCTGAACTACTTGAACCAATGATGGGATGTGTTGTTGTGGTCTTCAGTCCTGAGACTGGTTTGATGCAGCTCTCCATGCTACTCTACCCTGTGCGAGCTTCTTCATCTCTCAGTACTTACTGCAACCTACATCCTTCCGAATCTGCTTACTGTATTCATCTCTTGGTCTCCCTCTACGATTTTTACCCTCCACGCTGCCCTCCAATGCTAAATTTGTGATCACTTTATGCCTCAGATTATGTCCTACCAACCGGTCCCTTCTTCTTGTCAAGTTGTGCCACAAACTCCTCTTCTCCCCAATTCTATTCAATATCTCATTAGTTATGTGATCTTCCCATCTAACTTTTGATAAATTTGGGAGATGATAACACACATTAGGGAGATTACATTCATACACACAAAGTCCTCGCAGCAAAAGTTGGAAGTGTCCTCCACCAGCATCGACGAGCAACTGTACTAGTTTCACCATATTCCGCGACGTTTTATGAATTCTACCTTCACCAATGGTGTTTATTTCGCGTGCAATGGCCTCATGGAGCGCTGCAGATGTCCGTGGTCTATTTTTATGCACTCAGGTTAAGATTCCTCGAAGAAAACTATCTATTGACACACAATCAACATGGGTTTAGGAAATATCGTTCCTGTGAAACACAACTAGCTCTTTATTCACATGAAGTGTTGAGTGCTATTGATAAGGGGTTTCACATCGATTCCGTATTTCCGGATTTTCGGAAGGCTTTTGACACTGTACCACACAAGCGGCTTGTAGTGAAATTGCGTGCTTATGGAATATCGTCTCAGTTATGTGAATGGATTTGTGATTTCCTGTCAGAGAGGTCACAGTTCGTAGTAACTGACGGAAAGTCATCGAGTAAAACGGAAGTTCAAAAAAATGGCTCTGAGCACTATGGGACTCAACTTCTGAGGTCATTAGTCCCCTAGGACTTAGAACTAGTTAAACCTAACTAACCTAAGGACATCACAAACATCCATGCCCGAGGCAGGATTCGAACCTGCGACCGTAGCGGTCTTGCGGTTCCAGACTGCAGCGCCTTTAACCGCACGGCCACTTCGGCCGGCAAAACGGAAGTGATTTCTGGCGTTCCCCAAGAGTGTTATAGGCCCTTTGCTGTTCCTTATCTATATAAACGATTTGGGAGACAATCTGAACAGCCGTCTTAGATCGTTTGCAGATGACGCTGTCGTTTATCGATTAATAAAGTCATCAGAAGATCAAAACAAATTGCAAAACGATTTAGAAAAGATATCTGAATGGTGCGAAAGTTGGCAGTTGACCCTAAATAACAAAAAGTGTGAGGTCATCCACATGAGTGCTAAAAGAAATTCGTCTAATCTAAAAGCCGTAAATTCAACTAAATACCTAGGTATTACAATTACGAACAACTTAAATTGGAAGGAACGCATAGAAAATGTTGTGGGGAAGGCTAACCAAAGACTGTGTTTTATTGGAAGGACACTTAGAAAATGTAACAGATCTACTATGGAGACTGCCTACACTACGCTTGTCCGTCCTCTTTTGGAATACTGCTGCGCGGTGTGGGATCCTTACCAGATAGGACTGACGGAGTACATCGAAAAAGTTCAAAGAAGGGCCGCACGTTTTGTATTATCGTGAAATATGAGAGAGTGTGTCACAGCAATGTCACAGGATTTGGGTTGGACATCATTAAATGAAAGGCGTTTTTCGTTGCGACGGAATCTTCTCATGAAATTCCAATCACCAACTTTCTCCTCCCAATGCGAAAACATTTTGTTGGCACCCCCTGCATAGGGAGAAACGATCACCACCATAAAATAAGGGAAATAAGAGCTCTTACGGAAAGATAGACTTGTTCGTTCTTTCCGCGCGCTATACGATATTGGAATAATAGAGAATTGTGAAGGTGGTTCGATGAACCCTCTTCCAAGTACGTAAATGTGATTTGCAGAGTATCCATGTAGATGTAGATAACCCTAGAAGAAAAAAATCCGTGAGAGTTAGATCAGGTGATCAGGTGTTGGGGCACAAATGTTTTGAGATTACTCTGTCATCAAAGAAACTGGTCAGAAGTTGCACGGAGGCATTAGATGTTGTTCCATCTTGCTGGAAACAACCTTCTGTAAGTTCGATATCATGCTGCAGCCAGCTCTTCCACGAGTGTGTTGAAGATCCCCGAATAAACAATAGTGTCTACGGTCGTCTCAAAGAAAATGGGGCCAACAACCCTGGAAGCTGACACTGTGCACCAAGCTCCAACCTTTTTATCGTGCAGTTATGTTTCGTGGATGATTTGGGGGTTTACACAAGCCCAGTATTTGCTGTTTTGTGTGTTGATGTAATCTGACAGGTGGAACCATATCTCATCTCTAAACCAAGCTATGGAGAGAATGTCTGGACGTTGAATAAGAAATCCCTGAAATGGAGCCTGCATCTTGTGCACTGTGTATGGTCGCAATGCTGATTTCTTCTCGGCTCTCTGACTTGTACCACATGAAACGCCTGCCTCATGGCTCTATCGACACAACGATTTTCTTGGAGAGCTCTCCAAGCGTCTTTGAACATTATCATTAACCTCTGCGCCGGCCGCGGTGGTCTCGCGGTTCTAGGCGCGCAGTCCGGAACCGTGCGACTGCTACGGTCGCAGGTTCGAATCCTGCCTCGGGCATGGATGTGTGTGATGTCCTTAGGTTAGTTAGGTTTACGTAGTTCTAAGTTCTAGGGGACTTATGACCACAGCAGTTGAGTCCCATAGTGCTCAGAGCCATTAACCTCTGCACTGAATGATCGTCTCTGTTTACCGCCGTCACTATTTAGTACACCAGTTGTCTCCAGCTTCCTTATACTCGTAATCGATAAAATTGTTGCCTTTGTTGGAAAATCGATCACACTGCATTGTCTTCAGAGCGCCTGTTGTGTTGTAACCAATGAGTCTGTCTTCCGATATGTTTTCACAATAAAAACACGAAGTGTAGACAGTATGTACCATAGAAAGACTGCGAACGAATCACTAATTTGCTCATTATTGTCACACGACCGGAACTACACACTCACAGACATCACAAACTGCTACCGCCAGGCCTAGGAAAGAACACGAGCTGAGAAAGCGATGTGTTAGAGCGGACAAAGGACTTCTCGCGCAGTAACATCAACTTGCCAACAACAGGCGGTACTTCTGACTCTCCCGGACCTACTAAGATCATTAAAACCACTTCCCACTTCTACTAGCTTTCGGAGGGAAGTTACGACCCACTGAAGTAGCTCAGGTTTATATGGATCACCTGTGTTAGGGTTTCAGGAACTTCGTGATGACTACAATGTTGACATCGGCTGCAAAAAAGGCTTATTTAAAACTGATTATGATGGACCTGTTGGGCTTCTCGAACTCATTTTTCGCAACACGATAGTTAAAAGCTGTCCTTCAACCCATACAGTGCCTACTAGAACACTTTTGAGCACCACAATCAGTTCGAGTGGTTGGCCAGTGTTTTAATAAATAAAGACAAATGTTATTATATATGTAAATGCAATTGCTTGTAGTCTTCCGTTGCAGACTGTATACCAATTACTTTCTTACAGTCTGCTACTGAAATAGCCCCATATTTAAGAATATACACAACTGGCCACTAGAACTGCTACACCACGAAGATCACGTGCTACAGACGCGAAATTTAACCGACAGGAAGAAGATGCTGTGATATGCAAATGATTAGCTTTTCAGAGCATTCACACAAGGTTCGCGCCGGTGGCGAAATCTACAACGTGCTGACATGAGGAAAGTTTCCAACCGATTTCTCATGCACAAACAGCGGTTGACCGGCGTTGCCTGTTGATACGTTATTGTGATCCATCGTGTAAGGAGGAGAAATGCGCACCATCACGTTTCCGACTTTGATAAAGGTCGGATTGTAGCCTATCGAGATTGCGGCTTATCGTATCGCGACATTGCTGCTCGCGTTGGTCGAGATCCAATGACTGTTAGCAGAATATGGAATCGGTGGGTACAAGAGGGTAATACGGAACGCCGTGCTGGATCCCAACGGCCTCGTATCACTAGCAGTCGAGATGACAGGCATCTTATCCGCATGGCTGTAACGGATCGTGCAGCCACGTCTCGATCCCTGATTCAACAGATGGGGACGTTTGCAAGACAACAACCATCTGCACGGATAGTTCGACGACGTTTGCAGCAGCATGGACTATCAGCTCGGAGACCATGGCTGCGGTTACCCTTGACGCTGCATCACAGACAGGAGCGCGTGCGATGGGGTACTCAACGACGAACCTTGGTGCACGAATGCCAAAACGTCATTTTTTCAGATGAATCCAGGTTCTGTTTACAGCATCATGATGGTCGCATCCGTGTTTGGCAACATCGCGGTGAACGCACATTGGGAGCGTGTATCCGTCATCGCCATACTGGCGTATCACCCGGCGTGATGGTATGGGGTGCCATTGGTTACGCGTCTCGGTCACCTCTTGTTCGCATTGACGGCACTTTGAACAGTGGACGTTACATTTCAGATGTGTTACCCTTCATTCGATCCCTGCGAAACCCTACCTTTCAGCAGGATAATGCACGACCGCATGTTGCAGGTCATGTACGGCCCTTTCTGGATACAGAAAATGTTCGGCTGCTGCCCTGGCCGGCACATTCTCCAGATCTCTCACCAACTGAAAACGTCTGACTCAATGACCAGGCGTATCAAGGCCGTTATTACGGCCAAATGGTTCAAATGGCTCTGAGCAATATGGGACTTAACATCTGAGATCATCAGTCCCCTAGAACTTAGAACTACTTAAACCTAACTAACCTAAGGACATCACACACATCCAACCTGCGTCCGTAGCAGTCGCGCGGTTCCAGACTGAAGCGCATAGATCTGCTCGGCCACTATTACGGCCAGAGGTGGTTGTTCTGGGCACTGATTTCTCAGGATCTATGCACCCAAATTGCGTGAAAATGTAATCACATGTCAGTTCTAGTATAATATATTTGTCCAATGAATACCCGTTTATCATCTGCATTTCTTCTTGGTGTAGCAATTTTAATGGCAAGTAGTGTATATTATACAACCGCTCACTCCACGAAAGATCCGTACGTAAGGACAGGATAGTAGCGCAAGTTAAACCACAACACAAGAAAGCAAATAGAAGTAATCCTCTAAATTATAGCCCCATACCACCGACATCAATTTGCACTCTGATTTCGGAACAAATACAGTGTTCGAACACTATGAAATACCACGAAGAAAATCATTCGTTGACACACAGCCAGCTCGGATTCATAAAATATCGTTTTTGTGAAACTTAACTGGACCTCCGTTCATACACTCCTGGAAATGGAAAAAAGAACACATTGACACCGGTGTGTCAGACCCACCATACTTGCTCCGGACACTGCGAGAGGGCTGTACAAGCAATGATCACACGCACGGCACAGCGGACACATCAGGAACCGCGGTGTTGGCCGTCGAATGGGGCTAGCTGCGCAGCATTTGTGCACCGCCGCCGTCAGTGTCAGCCAGTTTGCCGTGGCATACGGAGCTCCATCGCAGTCTTTAACACTGGTAGCATGCCGCGACAGCGTGGACGTGAACCGTATGTGCAGTTGACGGACTTTGAGCGAGGGCGTATAGTGGGCATGCGGGAGGCCGGGTGGACGTACCGCCGAATTGCTCAACACGTGGGGCGTGAGGTCTCCACAGTACATCGATGTTGTCGCCAGTGGTCGGCGGAAGGTGCACGTGCCCGTCGACCTGGGACCGGACCGCAGCGACGCACGGATGCACGCCAAGACCGTAGGATCCTACGCAGTGCCGTAGGGAACCGCACCGCCACTTCCCAGCAAATTAGGGACACTGTTGCTCCTGGGGTATCGGCGAGGACCATTCGCAACCGTCTCCATGAAGCTGGGCTACGGTCCCGCACACCGTTAGGCCGTCTTCCGCTCACGCCCCAACATCGTGCAGCCCGCCTCCAGTGGTGTCGCGACAGGCGTGAATGGAGGGACGAATGGAGACGTGTCGTCTTCAGCGATGAGAGTCGCTTCTGCCTTGGTGCCAATGATGGTCGTATGCGTGTTTGGCGCCGTGCAGGTGAGCGCCACAATCAGGACTGCATACGACCGAGGCACACAGGGCCAACACCCGGCATCATGGTGTGGGGAGCGATCTCCTACACTAGCCGTACACCACTGGTGATCGTCGAGGGGACACTGAATAGTGCACGGTACATTCAAACCGTCATCGAACCCATCGTTCTACCATTCCTAGACCGGCAAGGGAACTTGCTGTTCCAACAGGACAATGCACGTCCGCATGTATCCCGTGCCACCCAACGTGCTCTAGAAGGTGTAAGTCAACTACCCTGGCCAGCAAGATCTCCGGATCTGTCCCCCATTGAGCATGTTTGGGACTGGATGAAGCGTCGTCTCACGCGGTCTGCACGTCCAGCACGAACGCTGGTCCAACTGAGGCGCCAGGTGGAAATGGCATGGCAAGCCGTTCCACAGGACTACATCCAGCATCTCTACGATCGTCTCCATGGGAGAATAGCAGCCTGCATTGCTGCGAAAGGTGGATATACACTGTACTAGTGCCGACATTGTGCATGCTCTGTTGCCTGTGTCTATGTGCCTGTGGTTCTGTCAGTGTGATCATGTGATGTATCTGACCCCAGGAATGTGTCAATAAAGTTTCACCTTCCTGGGGCAATGAATTCACGGTGTTCTTATTTCAATTTCCAGGAGTGTATATGCTATCGACAGGGGATTCCAGAAGGCTTTTGACACTGTTCTTCACAAGTGCTTCTAATCGAAGTGCTTGCCTTTGGAGTATCGTCTCAGTTGTAGCGCTGGACTCGCGATTTCCTGTCAGAAATATTACTGTTTGTACTAACTGACGGAAAGTCGTCGAGTAAAACATAAGTGATATCCGGCATAGCGCAAGTAAGTGTTACAGGATCTCTGCTGTTGCTAATTTTATAAATGATTTAGGAGGCAATCTGCTCAACCCCATTAGATTGTTTACAGATGATTCTGTCATTTATTGTCTAGTAAAGTCCTTAGAAGATCAAGACCGATTCCAAAATGATTTAGACAAGATATTTATATGGTGGAACAACTGGCAGTTGAGTCTAAATAATGTAAAATGTGAGGTCATCCACCTGAGCACTGAAAGGAGTCCGTTAAATATCGGTTACACAATAAATGACACAAATAAAAATGCTATCAATTCAGTTAACTCATAGGAATTACAAATACGAACAGCTTACATTGGAACCATCACATACAAAATGTTATGAGAAAGGCGAATTACAGCCTACGTTTTATTGGGACGTAGAACAGTTAGAAGACGCATAAATCTACTAAAGAGGCTGTCTACACTATGGTTGTCTGCCGTCTGCTAGAGTACTGCTGCACGCAAGTGAATCCTTAGCAGAAACGACTGACTGTGGACATTGAAAAAGGTCAAAGAAGGGCATCCCGTTTTGTATATCGCGGACACGATACGCAAGCTCGGGCTGCAGTCATTAAAACATAGGCGTTTCTCGTTGCAGCGAGATTTTTCACAAAATTTCAATCACCATTTTTCTCCTCCGATTGCGATAACACTTTGTTGACTCCCAGCTACATATGAAGAAATGACCATTGTAATAAAATAAGAGAATTCAAAGCTCGCACAGAAAAAAATTAGATATTCATTTTTCTCACGTGTTATTCGAGATTGGAACGATGGGGAAATGGTCTAGAAATTATGCTGTGAATCATCTGCCAAGCTCTCAATTGTGAACTGCAGGGTAGTGGTGTAGATTGGATTTACATTTATCATTTACATTCAAGATTGCTAGTATATTGAAACGAGACCTTAAATATGGTATGTTGCTACAAAAATTGTTCCAGTAAGCACTATATATACTAAAACGTAACTATAAACTTTTGAGTCGTTGAACATGAGGGCCGATATACATCATGTATTATAAATTTTAAAGAAACTCTTCCACACAGTCGATAACATCACGTTAGTCAGCTGAAATATAGAGAATGTATCATAATTAACAGCGAAAACTGACACGGGTGAAAGTATACTATAACAGAAGCAAAATCGTTCCAGTAAACAAAGGTCGGCAACCTAGCAGTTTGCGAGACAATTGAGAATGTGTCGTTAGGAGTCACTACTGACTTCAATATGAAATACTGTACTGGTTAATGCTAACGTATTTGTGTGTGTCAGTTCCTAAGGGACCAAACCTTTTAGGTCATCAGTCTCTAGACGTACACACTCATTAAACTAACTTATGCTAAGAACAACACACACACCCATGCCCGAGGGACGACTCGAACGTCCGGCTGGAGGGGCCGCGCAATCCGTGACATGACACCCTAAACCACGCGGTCACTCCGCGCGACTCTAACGTATTTGAAATGTAAACTTTTCGATTAAGAAGAACTCTGGCATCGCTTCAGCACTTTTACATGTTTCAGTTCCTTGCACAGTCGTCCCTGCAAAGGAGATGTTCTACGTGTGTCGTCCTCGCATTTGGATGCAATACTGCGCTCGTTATCAGCAGTGAGTTGCGACTTCTTGCAAACAAATCCCGATCATCTCGTAAAATTTCACAACAGTACAATTCGCTGCTCCGGTTCTTGTGATACACCCTGTTCAAGAGTGTCTTTGTTTTTTACTCACTGAAGAAGCATGGTAAGAATCATTAGATGTCTCTGTGCGTGCTGCTATTAGCCTAAGTTGATTATCTTGCTCTCTGCTTAAGTGATATATAAATTGATAAAACATTTTCGTAGATACCGTCTTGTAAAATGAGTTTTGGACGTTTTTATGTATGTTTCGAGTGCGTGCCCTATGAAGTTTTTCAGTGATCTTTATTTCACACTCTCACGAATAACGCAAGGTTGCCACCATTTGCGCCGTTCCTCTTTACATACGGCCGATGCCTAGTGTCAGTTCGACTTGGTGTGGATTCCACACGTACTGAGGGTTGTACTGTGTAGGCCACATGCGTTTGTTGTAAGCAGTCTCTTTCGAAAACAAACCGCAGTCTCCAGGAGGGAGATACTTGCTCTAGCTACAGCTCACCCTAAGTGATCGTTTCACTTCTTACCAATTAGTGTTACTATCTGTAATTTTACGAAGTGGCTGGTTCCAGTTATGGTTGCTGCATTCAAAGTCTACTTGAATTTAAGTTTTGGGATACGCACAGCTTCATGTTCGACTGTATCGAAATAAAATAGGCAGTCTTTTCACCACGCGAAATAAGCCGGCATTGTGAAATTTCATCAACTCATCCCTCATCATCCTTCTCACTCACTACCCATGTTCTCCTCTTCATAAAAAAATTGAAATATTTCATTAATAATCACAGAAGCGAAGAAGATGAAGGTTTAACGACCCGTCGACGACGACGAGAGGTAGTATAAGTTCGATTTGCAGAAGACTGGGGAAGAAAATCTTCAGTACCCTTTCAAAAGCACCATCACAGTATTTGCGTCAAGCAGTTTTAAATGAAATCACGCTAAACCTAAACCAGAACAGGTGGACCGTGACTGGAATCACTGTCTTCCTGCCACCTCGCTTGGCAATAGTCACGACTTATCAAATCCAAATATCACTCAGAATAATTGGTTGGAAACAAGCTCCAATATGTGTTCAAGAGACTTGTCACTCATTATTTATGGAGATATTACCATGTCTGTTACGTTATTTTACTGTCAAAGAGTAACAAATGTCTAGAAGAAAAATCAATCAGTGTTTTCCTTTTAGTGACAAAATCAAGAACATAACCGCAGTTAACGAAAATACGTATGTTATCGTAGATTTTCTTGAGCTACGGATAGAAACAAAAATTTACCTGCCACAGGACAAACATGACTGAAAGTTCCGAGTTTGCGAAAGTTGAAAGAAACTGCCGCGCTTAGATCAGACGCAGCCACCATTTTCCCTCTTGAGAAAACCGCGACAAATTACAAACCGAGGACAGGCACGTTGCGAGACACATCACGTTCGGCTCGCGGTTACTTTGGAGAAAACGGCTGCAGGAAGGCGGAGGCAAGCCTAAAGGGCATAAGTTGGCACTCCATTCGTTTTGTTGTACGTTCAGTCTTGAACGTTATTATCATTAGTATTAGTAATATTACAAAACTAATAGCAATTATACACCTATATAAAAAATAACCTAAGATCTTTTACATTTTTAAAGCACACACAAGTTCAAAATTAATTTCGAGTATTTGATGTCATGGAAAGACGTCACTCTGGCTGTCTGCACTTGTACTCAATAAGCATTTCATAATGCCCTCTGTATCGGTGTCATTATTCTACCAAGAAATTCCGGCCGTGAACTGCGCTAAGAGGAAACCTTTGCATATAGTCCGCTGTGCGGATCCGGATTTATCTTACTTTAAGACTTCTGCTATTACCTGGTACGTGTGGGGATGATAGTAAGGCAGAAATAATCTTTGTATTTTTTCGACTGCTTATGGATGCTGGACTTTTAAGGCCGGTATTTACATTAGTGAGTTCTGTTTAATGGACTGTAGGCCTTGGTCTGACGCAAGATTCGTTGCTTAACTTTTAGTCACCTAATGCTGCAGACATCCTCAGAGGTAAGTAGATTTTAAAACAAACAACTCCAACATCAGCTTTCTGAGCGTCTTAAAGTCTGAAAATCAACTAACTACTTTTTATAATATAACAGTTATAACAATTGAAGACGTCTCCAGCATTAGTAGACGAAATGTTAAGCAAGGAAACGTGTCTCAGGCCACAGTCTACAGCCCTTAACACAGTAATCATCAAAGATTCTGGTTAATATTTTTCTGTGTTATAAGCCTTTGCTGTAAAGTATGCCAATGCAGTTTGTTGAACGTAATCATAACGTTCTCTCAATGATTAAACAAACCAGTGACCAGTGAAGTAGATCCTCTCTGAACGACCTTTATATGCTCTGCTACTCAAACCTCATCTTTGCTAAACGTCCGAGACAGACGAACTATATTCAAGAATAAGTCAGTCGGGAATTTTATTTGCCACCACGTGGGTATCACCGTTTCCTTTTAAATCTTGACTGACAGTACCATACAATTACTGAATCTCCTTCACTAATCACAACAATGCTTTGCTGTTATCTGGTTAC
Organism: Schistocerca nitens; assembly: GCF_023898315.1. NCBI lineage: Eukaryota > Metazoa > Arthropoda > Insecta > Orthoptera > Acrididae > Schistocerca > Schistocerca nitens. Next base: position 570,711,363 of record NC_064614.1, on the reverse strand, counting down.
AGATCGACATTAAGTACTCTCGTTCTGCGTGCTCACATGTCTGGAAGTGTTTTATTTCTTACTGAGTTCAAGGGAAGCACGTATCATGAGGTCGTCCAATCGAAGGTCAACGTCGTTGGGATAACGACGAAGGCCATGTTTCGAAATCGTTTGCAAACTAAGCCATAAGTTTTTCCTATCACTAGTGCCGCAATACCAATTCACAGCGTGAAGAGATTTCACTCTTCTCGGAAAAATCCAACAGTTAGGCCCTCAATCGCTCACTTGGAGACGTCAGGTAGCAGCTAACTGAAAAGGAAACTTATTTATAAGTTTTCTCTAACAACTGTACAGCAAAAATTATTGTCGCTTGTCGGTGTCAGTTTTACATCATATAATGATGCCATGCAAATTTTGTAGCTTTGTGCTTCGTCGTAGAGTTGATATCTTGTACTCAGTCTGACAATAGTTGGTCACAATTCAGACTATAATTATCAGTGCATTATAAGGAGTATTCAGCCTACACACTTTTACTTCAATTATATCATAAGAGTTTGCTTATCCCATGAGATAAATGCAAGAGTGGCCCAGCACATCGTTTAATTTCACATAAAGAACAGTATTTCAAACACGCACCTAGCACAAATTTATCCTAGCAAACCTTTGGATTTAAATAATGCACTCGCATGAGAGATGTATGAATACTATATGCTATATCTGACGGTATAGCTTCAGATGAATGTAATAACCACAAAAATAGTTTTCTGTGTAATTAGTGTACCATAAAGTTTTATTAATCAGCAATATGAGATTAAACACTAGCGTCAGCGTTGTTGATGCCGGTTTATACCACTGCCCCTCTCGGCGGTTCTACCGTACTCACCATCTCACCGCTTCGTATACAATGCACGATACTGAAATGATGAGACCATTGTTGTTAGGAAAAACAGCTAGTTTCTGTTGCCTTCATTCTAATAAGAAACTCTCTAGCAAGAGTTAGGAACAATTGTGGCTCATGAAAGGAGAATTGTCGAGTAACCATAACTGCTATACGATTTTAGATCTGCAACATATCCGTCAAACGCACGTGCCAGGAAAGAGGTGCAGCATGCTAAATAGCTAAGTACACTGACAAAGATCAGAAGCTTTCTTCTCACGGCTTAACACCGAAACCTCGTTGGCAGGAGAGTATGACGTAGGCCTTTCCTGAGGCGATAAAATGCACAACTCGGGAAAGCGCGGACTGCCCTGCGCCACCATTTCTAACTGTTCTCCAATGGGAGTATCGAAACGTGTGATGGATTATCGCACAAAAGTATCGACATCAAAAGTTATAACCGGGGGCAAGGAGAAAGACAAACGTGAGCTAGGTGGCAACCTTTTGTTTTTCAAAGCAGTTCAAAATCTTACTACACTGTAACGATGAAAGTTGAGAGGTTATTATAGTTTCAGGTATTTTACATCAGTCAGAATTCTTCATTTATTTAGGGTAGTAATTCATTTTGCTGAGAAATATAAACCCGTTCTTTCGTATGCATAAAGTGATGGCGTATTAACAAGCACTTGGCAATTACAATGTACATATAGGCTTAATGTAGATACAACCTGAGGGTATAGCATACAAGCAGAATATCACACAGGAAACTGAATATAAGCTCAAAAGAAAACAAAGATTTGCCGGCCGGGATGGCCGAGTGGTTCTAGGCGCTACAGTCTGGAAACCCGCGACCGCTACGGTCGCAGGTTCGAATCCTGCCTCGGGCGTGGATGTGTGTGATGTCCTTAGGTTAGTTAGGTTTAAGTAGTTCTAAGTTCTAGGGGACTGATGACCGCAGAAGTTAAGTCCCATAGTGCTCAGAGCCATTTGAACCATTTGAAAACAAAGATTTGATGCTTTGATATCTTATTCTTAATGATAATGAAGAATAAACATAAAACGAGCTAGTTATGATCAAAACTATTAATGTAGATTAGTAGCGCTGTATTGTTCTTGAAGGCTCTGAATATGAAGCTAGGTCGCGGTTATCCATGTGCGGATCATCCGGTTTACGGATTATATGTGCCAAGGCCGGTGATTTTTTAAGCCGAAGCCTGAAGATTCTGTTATAACTAGGAAGAATCTTTTCAATAACAATACACTATTATGCATCTGACCCGTCCTTTGCCGCCGAAAGACAGTGCAGGATCCTTAGGTCGTATTTTCAAACTCGTCGTTCCCAGCCAGTGAAACGTAAGTTATAGAGTGGGCTTTCGAGTGTGACATATAGCGTATTTTGTGAACAGCAGTCTTGTGGTAAAAGCAAGTGTTCTGCGGTTACCCGTGTTGTTACAAGTCCGCTTTAACCCGGATAACCGGGAGCCTGCTATACTTGAATGAAACGCTGCCTGTATTTTCCATAAAATACTATTTATTTATTCATGTATTACAATTAACGGATTCCAACGGTATAGTTTTGGTCCCGGAAGAACTTGATACTGTCGCTCCCTGGAGCTAAATACTAATAACGTACTATTGCTTCCTATACTAGAATGAATTTTCACTCTGCAAGGGAGTGTTCTCTGATTTATAACTCACTATCTGATCAAAACTATTTTCCGTCAGGGGCTCGATCTTAGCCGTGGAAGGGTAAGGTTCCAGGTTCGAGTCCCGTTGCAGAGTGAAAGATCACCCTGTAAACAATCCCCCTGCCCCGGGCTTAGCCATGTCTGCGCTGTATACTTTCGTAGAGGAGTTCTAGTCACGCAAAGTACGTAGGAGAACTGTAAAGTCTGGACAGTAGGGGATGAGGTACTGGCAGAAGTCAAGCAGTCAGACCGAGGCGTGGGTTGTGCTTGGATAGCTCAGTCGGTGCACACTTGCCAACAGAAGTCAAAAACTCCAGTTTTGAATCCCAGTACGGCATACAGGTTTAATCTGGGACCCCATGTCTCACAGTCACAGATTAAATTCTGTAGTTTCGGTGTTCGATGTAAGTCCTACGGATACAGAGCATCAAAACTTATCCATGCCACGACTGGGATACATGTGACTCATTTTATTTTCTTATGATGGCGAAAATACACTAATGAGCCAAAACATTATGACCATCTCCTAAATATCGTTTTGACACACTTTAGGAATGCAGTATAGCAGCGATTCTGCGTAGCACGAATTCGTAAAGTCCTTTCTTTGCGGAGGTACGTGTACGTGCCATCAGATGCCTACTCACTGCTCGCACAATTCCCGTAAATTAAGGGCCGATTGTTTGTGAACGCGGAGATAGCGGCTGAGACCGTACCAGATGAGTTCAATGGCGTTCATATCAGGCAAATTTGGTGGCCAAGACATCAAAATGCGTTCAGTATTACGCTTCCCAAACCAATGCCCTTTTGACACGGACAGATATCCTGTTGGAAGGTGCCAACCCTGTCGCGAAGACATCGAGCATGAAAGGATGCAGGAGGTCCACAACAACGTTCACGTAGTCCACAGCTGCTCATAGTGTTTTAGGTTAACTATCACAGGTCCCATGGACGCCGAGATGAATTGCATCCATCTTAGAATACTGCTCCTGCCAGCCTGCGTCCATAGCGCACTGCATGTTACGTGCAGCTGTTCGCCTGGATGCCGGCGTATCCAAACACGACAATCGACCTGGCGTAATTATAAATGTGATTCATCCGACCAGGCAACACGTTCCCATTGCTCTAAGGTCCCCTCTCGATGACCCTGTGCCCACTGCAATCGTAAATTACGACATCGTTGGTTCAACATGGGCACACGTGAGGGGTTGTATGCTGCGGCACCCTATGTTCAGCAATATGGGCCGAACGGTGTGCTCCGAAACACTTTTTCCTGCACCAGCATTGTATTCTGCCGTTAGATCTGCCACAGATCACCACCTTCCCTGCTTTACAGAGCGGGCAAGAGTTTTCAAGCGCAACTTCTATTGCAGTAATTTTAAACAATTACCCTGTGTGGGTGCATGCAAACGTGCGTCTATCATTTATATGGAACGTTGTTCTCGCTGGTATGTGTTATCGCAGCTGCTGCATATTAAAAATTCGAACTCACTTTTGTATGCACTCATACAGAGTTAATTGTGTAAAATTTGGAAATGCATTGCACGAAGATCAGCAAATCGTGTTACATAAATGACAGTGAATATTTAACAGCTAAGGCTGTCGTATCCGGTATGAAAAAACGTACAGGATCGAGTCTGCTTCCCAAACCGTGGCCACATAGCTGGTTATCGAACTAAATTTCTCACTGCAGTAGGTCCTAATTTCCTGCAAAGATGAGTTGTCTCGTACGCGATGTAGTTGACCTGCTACGTTCTTATTTGTTACAACATTTAGGATTTTAACTCATTTTCATTCATAAATGGATGCAAGTCGGGTTGTGATATTGCCTAGCCTTTCCGTGAGATTCCCGTGACATGATAATGCCCACTTCCGCAGTATTAATGCAGTTTTAAGAGCAATAATCTTCCTGAGATCTAAGTCTTTCCTGACGGCACTATTCTATAAAACGTTCTCGGACTTCTTTCGGCGCAAGCTCGAGGTTTTACCCAGAATTGACACCGCAAGAACTTCGAGAATGTGTTATAAAACCATATTCTTCTTACTGCACGTGTACCATTGCTATATGTGTGTGAGAAATCGACACGCTTTCTCGTCCAACCGAGCCCTGGATAGCCCTCATGTGCGAGTCATCCTTCTAGTTATCTTCGTCCACTTTTTGCAGTATGGAGACTAACTGGAAAACCCAAAGTATCTGCAGATCGACCCCTGACGATAGTTCTTGATTGCTTTTGTACTTTTTTTTTTTTTTTTTTTTTTTTTTTTTTTTTTTTTTTTTTTTTTGCCGTCCAATTCAACCTTTCGGCGCCTGTAACTACCAGAAGACACTTAGGTACCCGTATCTCTCTTCACCGCACGCAATCGCTCGCACAATTCTTGCTCTTGGATTTTGCCCAGTGCAGTATTTCGGATACGGGCTATAGTTTCTCCATTACACTATGCTTTTCTTCTCTGTCTCTTTTTTTTTCTCAGTTTTATGATTGCTTTGGCTGCCTTTCAGTATGGTTCAACGTCCGCAATGTACTTAGTGGCAGTGCAGACCAGAAGACACGTATACACGGCCGTATGTGTTTATGTAAGTTGTGATTTATCCGTTTTTTATGTTCGTACACATTGCTCTGAGCACGATTGTCGTTCTATTCTTGTGAAGAGGTCGGTATGTCAGATATACAGTTTACTACTTTTTTACTTTTTTATTTTGTTAAATTTGTGGGACCCCTTGAATGCAGTGAAATGCAAATGTAATACGAATCTGGTCAATGCACTGCATGTTTATCTGTGAGTTTTGTTCTGTTTGGATCATATCTGCCATATCCCTTCACGCAATACACTGTCGTCCACTTCCTACATACGGACACACGAGACGTGCGAACAAATAATTTAACTTAAATATTATTAGTGGAGTATGGTAAGTGTCCAATAAAATATTGAAAGTATTTTGACCAAAGGAGGGAAGGTTTAACACAATGTCGCCGCCCCACGTATTAGAGAGGGGGCATTACTTCCGAGAAGACAAGAATCGTGGAAGTACTCAGTAGTGGCCTCGCTCAAGACATTTTCCTGAACTGATTTCGGGGAATTAAGTCAGGATGACTGGAAAAAGAGTAAAAGCCACTGCTCCCATGTACCGCATTGTGCTGTCCAGGGTCTCATCCAGCTCGATAACGGCATATTTAAGAGGAAGGCTTCATTTATTAGGATCACCATATATGAATCTTAATTCTTACAAGGGAACATCCCCATCGCACCCCCCTCAGATTTAGTTATAAGTTGGCACAGTGGATAGGCCTTGAAAAACTGAACACAGATCAATCGAGAAAACAGGAAGAAGTTGTGTGGAACTATGAAAAAATAAGAAAAATATACAAACTGGGTCGTCCATGCGTAAGTTAGGCAATATCAAGGGCAATCTGAGGCGAGGAGCGCGGTGGTCCCGTGGTTAGCGTGAACAGCTGCGGAACGAGAGATGTTTAGTTCAAATCTGCCCTCGACTGAAAATTTTGCTTTCTTTATTTTCGCAAAATTATGATCTGTCCGTTCGTTCATTGACGTCTCTGTTCACTGTAATAAGTTTAGTGTCTGTGATTTGCGACCGCACCGCAAAACCGTGCGATTAGTTGACGAAAGGACGTGCCTCTCCAATGGGAACCGAAAACATTTGATCGCAAGGTCATAGGTCAACCGATTCCTCCACAGGAAAACACGTCTGATATATTCTATACGACACTGGTGACAGCATGTGCGTCACATGACAGGAATATGTTGTCGACCCACCTAACTAGTACACTTGGCGAATGGGTAAAAAGATTCTTCCACCTTGCCCGATTTAGGTTTTCTTGTGGATGTAATAATCACTCCAAAAACGTGATGAAAACATAAGAGTTTGTCACATAAACTGAAAATAAAAAGTTAAAATTTTCGGTCGAGTGAAGATTTGAACCAAAGACCTCTCGTTCCGCAGCTGTTCACGCTAACCACGGCACCACGGCGCTCCTCATCTCACGCTCCCCTTATTATTGCTTATATTACACATGGACGACCCAGTTTGTGTATTTTGCTTATTTTTTCATAGTTCCACACAACTTCTTCCTGTTTTCTCGATCGATCTGTGTTCAGTTTTTCAAGGCCTATCCACTGTGCCAACTTATAACTAAATCTGAGGGGGTTGCGATGGGGAGGTTCCCTTGTTAGTAAGGCCACTGAGGACGGTTGAGTTAGAACAGGAAGCAGCTCGTAGCGGAAAGAGCTTGTGTGCCGAGCCCCCTAGTTGTTCCCGGAAAGCAGAGCTAAATGACAGCAGACCTGCTTTGTCCGTGTTCTCGGTCCAGCGGCGTCACCGTGGGACTACCCAGAGCGAGCCGACGGTGCGTGAGTTTGTGGATCCGCGGAATGGCTGGGGGGCCCTGGGCGGCTGCGTGGCTCCACGGCTGCACGCCTCCGTCACGGCCGGCACCTCGCAGCCATTGTCTGAGGGGGGTCGGCGAACCCCGCCTATCTGCCGCTGCTGACCCCCTTACCGAACACCTCGACTCCCGCTTCCGGGCGACGCCTGCGTTATCTGCAGTGACCGCTACCTGCTGCCGCGAAAACCGGTGCCTTCCGCTCATTCACACGCCCACCAGTGTACAGCTGTCTGCAAGACACGAGCTTTTCCCGTGCGAGCAAAGCGCATAAGAACTAGCTGTGGACTTTAAGTGTCGTAACGTTCCCTGAAGAAACTATACCCCAGCGTTAGGCTTACCTTTTTTCTTCTTCTCTTGACGTAGATCAGATAACGTTTCTCTGCTGTGACTGCCCAGTTTCTTTACAGAAACTAGTTAGTCGTTCACCTCTCTCATTTCTTATTCCTAATCCAAATTTTTCTACTGCATCTTCATCTCTTCCTTCACCCACCACTGCATTCCAGTCCCCCTTGGATAGAGGGATTTCAGAGGAGCAATTCGGATTTAGAAGAGGAAAAGGAACAAGAGATGCTATTGGCCTGTTAAGAACTATAGGGGAAAGATATATGGAAAAAGGTAGAGAAATCTTTGCTGTTTTTATAGATTTAGAAAAACTTTTGACAGAGTTAAGTGGAACAAGCTGATGGATATTTTGAAGAGAAAAGGAGTAGATTGGAAAGAGAGACACTGATACAGAATCTATATTTACACCAGAAAGTAAGGATAAGGATTGGAAATGAAATGTCAGAAGGAAGCAGCATTGGACGAGGTATTAGACAAGGTTGTTGCCTTTCCCCAATGTTGTTTAATGCATACCTTGAAGAGATTATTGCGAAAGGCTTAGATGGGAAAAGAGGAATATGTATTGGTGGAAAGAGAATAGAATGTATAACATTTGCTGATGACATGGTATTAGTGGCAGAAAGTGAGCGCACAGTGAATAACATGCTGAAAGATCTGAATGAAGCTAGTGTGGAACATGGGGTGCAAATAAACACAACATAAACAAAGAATATGGTCATCAGTACAAGACGCAGACTGTCCAATATTAAAATAGGTCAATCTGCCATTAGCCAAGTAAGTTCATTTAAATATCTTGGAAGCACAATAACTGAAGACTTGAGATGTCACCAGGAGGTGAAAACTCGAATTGCCATAGCGAAGGAGGCATTCAACAGAAAGAAGAGACTCTTATGTGGAAAATTAGGTAAAGATCTAGGGAAAAGTCTTTGAAAATGTTTTGTCTGGAGTGTGGCACTATATGGGGCAGAAACATGGACGCTGAAGCGAGAGGCGAAAAAACGTTAGAAGCATTTGAGATGTGGATGTGGAGGAGAATGGAGAGAATAAGCTGGATGGAAACAGTGCGTAATGAAAGAGTATTGGAAATGGTTGGTGAGAGAAGATGTCTGCTGAAGGTTGTAAGAGAAAGGAAAAAGAACTGGTTGGGACATTCTTTGAGAAGGGAGTGCTTGCTAGCAGATGCTTTTGAAGGGTTGGTTTGTGAGGGTAGACTGAGAGGAAGAAGGAGATACAAGATGATAGACGACATAAAGGGAAGAGGATGGCAGAAGACCGGACAACCTGGAGAACTACCATGTGAAAACCTGCCTGTTGGTAGAACACTGATGATGAGCAGAGAGGTAATTCTGGACGATGGTGCCAGCGGAGTATTATCTTATCTCAAGAATGAACATTATCGTAGACATATTGGCATGTCAAGAAGGAAATCTGGCCACGGTTAGCAAGTATCAGATCTACAAGCGTTAAGACTTAACAGTGTATAGCTCCTCCTGCCATCTTTGAGAGAAGGCAGTTTGGTCCGAAACAAGAAAAATAATTTAGGAAGCATAGGCTCTAAAATGCGTAACTTAAGAGCTATGGACATTTGTTCATCTTCGATACTGTGAGGCACATCTCTTCTGCTGAAAGATCTTTGCTTTCCACATTTTGCGAGGTGCTAGTGTGGTGACGCTACTTTCTCGGCACCATCTATGGATCATTAACGTCTTTGAGACACTCGTGTCCTAGTTGGTTGCTGATTTACACGCAGGCACGAAAGACACACGCACTTCGAGTAATCGGTTTGACCAGAAAGTCTGTCGTGTGATACGGGCTTTGATGTATGCATCTTAGAGCTCATGTATACTGTAGTTTTTTTCTTGTTTTGATCCGTACTGCCAGCTCTGAATGTTTATCGATAGAGTTGTGGTTTACCTTTTAGAATGAAACTACGAGAGTAGTCATACAATCTTAATTATCACCTCCAAAAAATAGAATGGAGTAATTAATTTTTTGTTTGTCTGCAGCTTCACGTCTGCAATTCACATTGAAATCCTCGCACCACACTACCGTGGCATGCCGCTAGGGTGGGCAGGGAAGGTGGAGGGAGGGGGAGAGGGGAGAGGACGAAACAAAAAGGTGCAGCCCATTGATGAAGTGGATTGCGAGCAACGCTGCAACAATCCATGCTAGGTTGGTGGCACTGTGAAGCGACGGAGTACCATGTTCTTTCACAGCGGTTCGGTGGCGCAGACGATTCCAGTGCGACTAAACAATTTTCGTGACGAAGAACGAAGTGACACACTCGGCACTCTCCCTGCGAAGAGTCGGAATTTGCAAGAGCAGGGAGGCCCTGGTGTTCGAAGACTGGCGTATCGAGGAATATTGCAAAAAGTGAAACTTATTGTTGGATCAGCTTTCAACATTTTGCACGATATTGGGAGCATGACAAACGTTACCACCTACTGGGTTTCACAACTGCTCTCACCCATTCAAAAAGTTCGCTTGAACAGAGGTAGCAGCGAAAATGTTGCAGATGACTTCTTTGGCCGCCCAATCATGGTGGACGAGTGCTAGGTTTATCACTATGACCCCGAGACTAAGGAGCAAAATAAGCAGTGGAAACGTATGGATTCACCACCACCGCCAAAGGTGAAGACGCAACAATCACTGAGAAATTTGATGTCGAGTGATTTTTGGGACTGCTGTGGTATGGTACTAACAGGAGCACACACTAAAATCTCCTGCCGAGGTTATGCGGGCCTGTCAAGACAAATTGCCGTACGAAAATGTCCAAGGAGGCCTTTGTTTTTCTCTGTTTCTTCGGATGAAGAAACCATTGAGCGGCAGTTATCTGAGATACAATGTTTCCTGGACTGCAACATTCAGACTTCTACAGTAGGTTCTCCCCCAAATCATCCATCGTTGGAAAAAAAGTCTATTGAAGAGTGAATAACACCAAGCTTCACGGTCGATTCTCTGCCATTCCTAGCCAGAATTATCAGGAAGAGATAGCTAGTGGATTTCTGTCAGAAAGCCGCGCGGGATTAGCCGAGCGGTCTAGGGCGCTGCAGTCATGGACTGTGCGGCTGGTCCCGGCAGAGGTTCGAGTCCTCCCTCAGGCATGGGTGTGTGTGTTTGACGTTAGGATAATTTAGGTTAAGTGGTGTGTAAGCTTAGGGACTGATGACCTTAGCAGCTAAGTCCCATAGGATTTCACACACATTTGAACATTTTTTGTGCCAGAAAATTCTGGGCACTGGCGCTAACGAAAAGTTAGGCTATCTCTATAACGAATAAGGGAGGAAAATAGGTCACAGAAACAAATGGCAGATCAATAGCAGTTAAGTCTTAGCGGTGTAGAACATGAGATGAGACTAAACATCTGTTTGCTGACATAATCCGTCGTGCGTACACACTGAACTGACAAAACTCATGGGATATCCCCTAATATCGTGTCAGACCTCGTTTTTCCCGGTAGACGTGGTCTGGACTCAACAAGTCGTTGGAAATATTGAGCCATGCTACCTCCATAGCCGACCATAGTTGCAAAAGTGTTGCCGTTGCAGGGGTTTCTGCGCGATGTGATCTCTCGATTATTCCCCATAAATTATCGATGAGGTTCATGACGGGCGGTCTGGATGGCCAAATCATTCGCTTGAATTGCCCATATTGTTCTTAAGACCAATCGCGAACAATTGTGGCCCAGTGACGTGGTGCTATATCATCCATAAAAATTCCATCGTTGTTTGGGAACATCAAGTCCGTGAATGGCTGCAAATGGTCTCCAAGTAGCCGAACATAACGATTTATAGTCAATTATCCCTACCCCCATGAAACATGGACCTTGCCGTTGGTGGGGAGGCTTGCGTGCCTCAGCGATACAGATAGCCGTACCGTAGGTGCAACCACAACGGAGGGGTATCTTTTGAGAGGCCAGACAAACGTGTGGTTCCTGAATAGGGGCAGCAATCTTTTCAGTAGTTGCAGGGGCAACAGTCAGGATTATTGACTGATCTGGCCTTGTAATACTAACCAAAACGGCCTTGTTGTGCTGGTACTGTGAACGGCTGAAAACAAGGGGAAACTACGGCCGTAACTTTTCCCGAGGGCATGCAGCTTTACTGTATGGTTAAATGATGATGGCGTCCTCTTGGGTAAAACATTCCGGAGGTAAAATAGTCCCCCATTCAGTTCTCCGGGTGGGGACTACTCGAGAGGATGTCGTTATCAGGAGAAAGAAAACTGGCGTTCTACGGATCGGAGCGTGGAATGTCAGATCCCTTAATCGGGCAGGTAGCTTAGAAAATTTAAAAAGGGAAATGGATAGGTTAAAGTTAGATATAGTGGGAATTAGTGAAGTTCGGTGGCAGGAGGAACAAGACTTCTGGTCAGGTGACTACAGGGCTATAAACACAAAATCAAATAGGGGTAATGCAGGAGTAGGTTTAATAATGAATAGGAAAATAGGAATGCGGGTAAGCTACTACAAACAGCATAGTGAACGCATTATTGTGGCCGAGATAGATACGACGCCCATGCCTACCACAGTAGTACAAGTTTATATGCCAACTAGCACTGCAGATGACGAAGAAATTGATGAAATGTATGATGAAATAAAAGAAATTATTCAGATAGTGAAGGGAGATGAAAATTTAATAGCCGTGAGTGACTGGAATTCGAGTGTGGGAAAAGGGAGAGAAGGAAACGTAGTAGGTGAATATGGATTGGGGGTAAGAAACGTAAGAGGAAGCCGCCTGGTAGAATTTTGCACAGAGCACAACCTAATCATAGCTAACACTTGGTTCAAGAATCATAACAGGAGGTTGTACACATGGAAGAAGCCTGGAGATACTGACAGGTTTCAGATAGATTATATAATGGTAAGACAGAGATTTAGGAACCAGGTTTTAAATTGTAAGACATTTCCAGGGGCAGATGTGGACTCTGACCACAATCTATTGGTTATGAACTGTAGATTAAAACTGAAGAAACTGCTAAAAGGTGGGAATTTAAGGAGATGGGACCTGGATAAACTGACTAAACCAGAGGTTGTACAGAGTTTCAGGGAGAGCATAAGGGAACAATTGACAAGAATGGGGGAAAGAAATACGGTAGAAGAAGAATGGGTAGCTTTGAGGGATGAAGTGGTGAAGTCAGCAGAGGATCAAGTAGGTAAAAAGACGAGGGCTAGTAGGAATCCTTGGGTAACAGAAGAAATATTGAATTTAATTGATGAAAGGAGAAAATATAAAAATGCAGTAAATGAAGCAGGCAAAAAGGAATACAAACGTCTCAAAAATGAGATCGACAGGAAGTGCAAAATGGCTAAGCAGGGATGGCTAGAGGACAAATGTAAGGATGTAGAGGCTTATCTCAGTAGGGTAAGATAGATACTGCCTACAGGAAAATTAAAGAGACCTTTAGAGAAAAGAGAGCCACTTGTATAAATATCAAGAGCTCAGTTGGAATCCCAGTTCTAAGCAAAGAAGGGAAAGCAGAAAGGTGGAAGGAGTATATAGAGGGTCTATATAAGGGCGATGTTCTTGAGGACAATATTATGGAAATGGAAAAGGATGTAGATGAAGATGAAATGGGAGATATTATACTGCGTGAAGAGTTTGACATGGCACTGAAAGACCTGAGTCGAATCAAAGCTCCGGGTTTAGACAACATTCCATTAGAACTACTGACAGCCTTGGGAGAGTCAGTCCTGACAAAATACCATCTGGTGAGCAAGATGTATGAGACAGGCAAAATACCCTCAGATTTCAAGAAGAATATAATAATTCCAATCCCAAAGAAAGCAGGTGTTGACAGATGTGAAAATTACCGAACTATCAGTTTAATAAGTCATGACTGCAAAATACTAACATGAATTCTTTACAGACGAATGGAAAAACTGGTAGAAGCCGACCTCGGGGAAGATCAGTTTGGATTCCGTAGAAACGTTGGGACACGTGAGGCAATATTGACCCTACGACTTATCTTAGAAGCTAGATTAATGAAAGGCAGACCTACGTTCCTAGCATTTGTAGACTTAGAGAAAGCTTTTGACAATTTTGACTGGAATGCTCTCTTTCAAATTCTGAAGGTGGCAGGGGTAAAATACAGGGAGCGAAAAGCTATTTACAATTTGTACAGAAACCAGATGGCAGTTATAAGAGTCGAGGGACACCAAAGGGAAGCAATGGTTGGGAAGGGAGTGAGACAGGGTTGTAGCCTCTCCCCGATGTTGTTCAATCTGTATATTGAGCAAGCAGTAAAGGAAACAAAAGAAAAATTCGGAGTAGGTATTAAAATCCATGGAGAAGAAATAAAAACTTTAAGGTTCGCCGATGACATTGTAATTCTGTCAGAGACAGCAAAGGACTTGGAAGAGCAGTTGAATGGAATGGACAGTGTCTTGAAAGGAGGATATAAGATGAACATCAACAAAAGCAAAACAAGGATAATGGAATGTAGTCGAATTAAGTCGGGTGATGCTGAGGGAATTAGATTACGAAATGAGACACTTAAAGTAGTAAATGAGATCTGCTATTTGGGGAGTAAAATAACTGATGATGGTCGAAGTAGAAAGGATATAAAATGTAGACTGGCAATGGCAGGGAAAGCATTTCTGAAGAAGATAAATTTGTTAACATCGAGCATAGGTTTAAGTGTCAGGAAGTCGTTTCTGAAAGTATTTGTGTGGAGTGTAGCCATGTATGGAAGTGAAACATGGACGATAAATAGTTTGGACAAGAAGAGAATAGAAGCTTTCGAAATGTGGTGCTACAGGAGAATGCTGAAGATTAGATGGGTAGAGCACATAACTAATGAGGAAGTATTGAATAGGACTGGGGAGAAGATAAGTCTGTGGCACAACTTGATTAGAAGAAGGGATCGGTTGGTAGTACATGTTCTGAGGCATCAAGGGATCACCAGTTTAGTATTGAAGGGCAGCGTGGAGGGTAAAAATCGTAGAGGGAGACCAAGAGATGAATACACTAAGCAGATTCAGAGGGATGTAGGTTGCAGTAGGTACTGGGAGATGAAGAAGCTTGCACAGGATAGAGTAGCATGGAGAGCTGCATCAAACCAGTCTCAGGATTGAAGACAACAACAACAACAGTCAATTATCAACTCAGTTGGAACAGAGGACTCAGCCCATTCCATGTAAACACAGCTCACACCGTTAGGGAGCCAGCACCATCTTGTGCAGAGCCTTGTTGACAAATTGGGTCCATGGCTTCAAGGGGTCTGCAGCACACTCGGACCCTGCCACCAGCTGAAACCGGGACTCATCTATCAGACCACGGTTTACCAGTCGTCTACGGTCCAGCCGTCGTCGTGCGAGCGTAATCATGTCGAAAACCTGAGTGCAAATGACAGGTCCGCCTATGCACCGCTCTTTTATACCCTGTATACACGATACTACCGCCATCTGTACATATGCATATCGCTGTCTATGATTTTTTGTCATGTCAGTGTAGTCTTAAACATAACGACAGCTACCTCGAAATACATGTCTGTTCAACGACGCACGACAAGTTGTGAGTCATCCACATTTAAACTATGTGTGAGTCTGTGACTCAGCCTGTACCCCTGTGTCTGTGGATGAGTTTCCAAACGCACTTCCAGAGCCGGTTCGTTCAAAAAAAAAAAAAAAAAAATGTTCAAATGTGTGTGAAATCTTATGGGACTTAACTGCGAAGGTCATCAGTCCCTAAGCTTACACACTACTTAACCTAAATTATCCTAAGGACAAACACACTCACCCATGCCCGAGGGAGGACTCGAACCTCCGCCGGGACCAGCCGCACTGTCCATGACTGCAGCGCCCTAGTCCGCTCGGCTAATCCCGCGCGGCGGGCCGGTTCGTGAATTTGATCTAATACAGCATTTTTTGTGCATTTCTTGAGAAATGTGATTATCCTAGGCGCAGCTCATCTACGGCCAATAACTTGAACTTCTATCAGTTATTCTTCGCAAGGTAGCCTCGAAATAAAAGTACCTCAGCTCATCATCAGTCGTAGTCTTCCTGTTCTCAGCTTGGTCTGGAGACGTCCGCTGCTCTGTCACTGTGACGGTAGTCGGTGGCATCGGGCGTGAGATACGCAAGTGCGGAAAGCGGGAACGCTGGTAAAATCATTGACACTGAGAGCTAAAGCACTGATTACTTGCTTTTTAGTAACCATAGGGTCTACAACTCTGTTGGAATGGAATTAAGAAGAAAATAAGATTAAGGTTTAACGTCCCCTTCGACGATCAGGTCATTAGAGACGAATCACAAGCTCGGCTTGAGGAAGGAAATCAGCCGAGCTCTTTCAAGGAAACTATCTCAACATTGGCTGTGGGAGGTTTTCGGAAACCACAGAAAACGTGCATCTGGATGAAAACGGGGTTTTGAACCACTGTCGTTCCAGTGTCTCGCCACTGCGACATCTCGCTAGCGTCTTCACGTCCATGCATACATATTCTCATGACAGCTCGCTCAAGCTAAAAGGTTAGTACCTTTCTTCCTTTCTCGCGACCCGCTGTCCCATTCCCCTCGCAACGGCTCACCACGAGCCACTTGACTGCTTCACTCACGTCTCATTCAACTAGCAGACTGTCGCTTTTTTTTTATCTTACTAGAAGTACCTCAGAACTCATCTGTGGAGTTCTACGGAACCGCTACCAGGTCGAATGATCCAGGCATAACAGAAAGGTTATGATACAACCTAACCTATCAGTTACTGGTTGCAATTATTTAAACCGCCAAAGAATTCGTTAGACATGGCAGAAAATTTTAGGTGCTCTGTAACTGAGATAACAGACCGTCTCTAATCGTTTCTGCTCTGCTGAGGTTACAAGTGAGGTTACCAACTCCGTTTTGTAGATAAGTTTTTCTAGCCATTTTCAGGGTGCGAGTCCATTTGCCGCGGCGTAGACAATGAAAAGGGCTGTTGTCGTCACTTGAACAGTTCACATTCTTTTGGTAGTCAGTAATCCCACATCCTAATGGCCCTAACAGGCCTTCTGTTCACACAGAGGCGTCACTTAAAGGACAATGCGAGGTTTGTGCCTGTTCTAACGTGATATGTTTTCTAAGAAAGCAGAATTGTTAAGTTGCTTGTACAGTGAACCAGGGTGACACAAAAAATTAGAACAGCAGTCACTGGAGTGACTGATCAATGAAAGGATAATACCAGGTTCGCACTCGCTTATTTCGGGATACTCATCACTCTTGTACGAGGCGTAATACTCGTAATACCTTTGCACGGAAACGGAATACTAGTAAGCGTGGCAGTAGCATGGAAATGCTGTTCCAAAAAATCTAAGAATAATTCTACTTCGGGTTACTACAGCTATTGCAGGTTTCAAAATATTATGTTTGTGGACTTTTCCCCTTAACCCGTAGTCCACTACAGCAGCAATAAATTTTTATGTTACACTTTTGAAGATTTTTGCGAACTGAGGACGTCTTTATTTATTAATGGCAATTGTTTTTAACATTATTGTGTGTCTGCTGCATCTTACTCAACGTGTGGGGAAAAGCTTCAATTCTGATACAAACACATGGGAAAATATAAGGTTTTAGTTTACATAGGGACTAGCATTACACCTTATACTGTATTACTTTGAGGAATAGCTAATCTGAATTTCGAGGAGCAGGGAAAAATTTTGTTTACCGATAACTGTAACTGTTCTTCAAAAACTATTGTACACTTTTGCTTGATCTCTGTTCCTGCTCGATCTGTGCTGCCATCGACTAACAGGAGTCTGTATTCTGCGATGCTAAGCCCTTCCCCGAGAGCAGTGACTCTAGAATTTCTGTCAATGGTTCCGTGTTTTAAGGCGCTTCAAGACATCGAACAAAGGCACTGTAGATTGACGAAAAGAGGAGTCCTCAGATTTTTTTATGTTCACGGATAGAGTACTTCGGTCGCTTGATTTACTGCACATCTAGCCGACTTATTTTCGCGGCACTTTAACTACGCTTCGCTCATACCACACGATATTCAATGGGACGAGAGCTGTGACACAGAGGCTACTCTGGTCAAGGAGAATCCTCGACAGGGAAAGCGGATCTTGCAACGAGGAACCCCTCCCGCCGGAGGTTCGAATCCTCCCTCGGGTATGGGTGTGTGTATGTTGTTCTTAGCATAAGTTAGTTTAAGTAGTGTGTAAGTATAGGGACCGATGACCTCGGCGGTTTGGTCCCTTAGGAATTCACAAACATTTGAACATTTTTGCAACGAGGAACAGACTTACAAAACAGTGTGGCGGCTAAAGAATGGAGGGCATCTCTGTTAAGGCTGCCCAGTACTTCACAGTTTACACTCTCACTCATCCGTAGAGACGCTGCGGCCAGTGGACGTAAGACATTTGACAGTTCAACGGTAACATGTGAGTCACTAGC
The DNA here is from genome assembly GCF_023898315.1 of Schistocerca nitens. Classification (NCBI taxonomy): domain Eukaryota; kingdom Metazoa; phylum Arthropoda; class Insecta; order Orthoptera; family Acrididae; genus Schistocerca; species Schistocerca nitens. The sequence continues at coordinate 570,693,711 of NC_064614.1, read as the reverse complement.
TCGTTTTGCAGCTACTTTTCGTATGTACTCCAGGACGTGATATAATGTAAACTAAAACATTTTAAGTAAAAATGTGTCTAGTTTGCAGCTGATATGGCGTACTAGTGTCTTTCGTATACAGCCGACGCAATCACACCGGCAGCGATGTTATAGTTTGTTGAAGTGTTATCAATAGATATAATATGCAACGGTGTTCTCCCTTTGGAAGGCCGTGTCTAGTATAGAACGTCGGGAACATTTTCCTCTGTTGCAGAAGTCTGTATACATGATCTCTGTTTAATGCTTCGAGGAAATTCGAAGCCCAACTAAATGCCAATTCAGACAACTTATGGAGCTGTATGACGTCTTGGACAACCACCGGGTTTTCGACATGTGAACGCCCCGTCATTCATATAGAAAGAGGTGACGTTGAGTATATATTTTAACGAATTCGTAATGGTGTCACTTGACACACAGAGGCAGTGTAAGAAATATATTTTTTTGATAAAAGTGCGTCAATTGCAAGTCGTTTTCGTACTTTTTTTTATTTTCGATACGTATCTCTGAGCGAAAGCTCCATCATCGGGGTTTCCAATGTTCAGTAATGGGTTTTCATCACGGCCTGGCAAACCATTGACCCCTACATCTTGGAATTATCTGCTTCATTGGTGGCCAACGTGAAGTTTCTCCATGTTTCTACTATCACAAAAGATGGCATCACTGCCATATTGTTTGTGAAAACTGCAAAACAACACAGAGACTGGAGGATAACCGACTGAAGCCGTATCGAGTGGAACAACGAACCACGATTCTGTCATTTTTTTTTTTCAGATGATGTGAGGCGTTAACTATACCAAATGGTTCAAATGGCTCTGAGCACCATGGGACTTAACATCTGCGGTCATCAGCCCCCTAGAACTGAGAACTACTTAAACCTAACTAACCTAAGGACATCACACACATCCACGCCCGAGGCAGGGATCGAACCTGCGACCGTAGCGGATGCACGATTCCAGACTGTAGCGCCTAGAACCGCTCGGCCACCCCGGCCGGCTCAACTATACCGATGACCCGATGAGATGTTTATCCCGCGGTGTGTTGAAGATGTAGTTCAGTCCGGTGATGGATGTATGATGTTTCTGGGATGTCTTTCGTACCATAAATTGGGCCTACTGATTTGGATTACCGTAAACATGAACCAAGATGTTTATTTCAATATTCTGCCTGAGGAGTTACTGTCAAAAAAAAAAAAAAAGTTCAATGGCTCTGAGCACTATGGGACTTAACTGCTGTGGTCATCAGTCCCCTAGAACTCAGAACTACTGAAACCTAACTAACCTAAGGACAACACACACATCCATGCCCCAGACAGGATTCTAACCTGCGACCGTAGCGGTCGCGCGGTTCCAGATTGTAGCGCCTATAACCACTCGGCCACTACGGCCGGCAGTTACTGTCCTTTCTTCTAGATCTTCATGATGAGTATATTATAGACGCTTCCAACTTTCAAGATGACAAAAGCCGTGTTCACTATGCATACGTACCTGGACCTCTCAATTTTAATCCTATAGAAAATGTCTGGGTCTCTCTGGAACAGTGTGTGAAACGTAAATGTGGACATCTTCGCAATGTAATGGCTCTACGGGATGTAATAATCAGTGAGTCGCTTCAACTGCAAATGTCATTGCGTGAAGAAACTTGAGGATTCTGTTCCTCGTCAAATTGAGGCCGTTATCAGGGTGCTCCTATGGATCATTATGTGCTTACATCGTCAGCACATAGAAGTTCGAAAACAGTGAAAATAAGAGTGCTCTGTGACGATAAATATTTGATTATTGGTGGCACGTAGAATGATAAATGTTGAGTCAGTGAACAGGAGCAGATTACGTGTAATGCAAAAAACTGCAACGAAAATATACAGACGGCGTTGTGAGGGCTTCAGGAGGCGGAGCGGGAAGCAGCGGCTCCAGCCGGCTGGCTACAGCTCCCCTCGCAGCGACCGTGATTCCCGCCGGCGCGGCGCGGCGCGGCGCGGCGGAAGCGGCCAGCAGGGGCCTTTGTGCCGTGGGCGCGGCCGCCGCTGCCGCCGCCGCCGCCGCCTAGCGCGCTACTCTGCTCCATCTCCTACTGCTGCTGCTACAACACAACACTACTGCCACCGCCTACCGTCTTCCACCAGAGACACAGAGCTTAACCGAGCGTTCTGAGCTGCTCAGACAATTAAGTCCAGCTTACTTTGCTCTTCCTATATACGCTGCCAGAAAAAAATCGCAACACCAAAAACTAATTAATGAACAATAATGAAATTTCGGGAATACATTTGTCCAGGCAACATATGTAAGGGATAAGCTTTGCAAGATTGCAGGGTAATGTGAGCGCGGGATAAGCCACTGCAAATGTGAAATGCTGGTACATTAATAACCAGTGTAACCGCCAAAATGTTGACTGTAAGCGCGCATATTTGCTTGCAGCGCCTTGTACAGGTACCGGACGTCAGTCTGTGGGATGGAGATCAATGCCTTTGCAGTTTGTCGATCATTACAGATACGGTTACAGGTGTTTCACCGCGCGGAGCGGCCGCGTGGTTTGAGGCGCCATGTCACGGATTGCGCGGTTCCTCCCTCCGGAGATTCGAATCCTCCCTCAGGCATGAGTGTGTCCCAAAGAACAGACACCATATCCATATAAGTACATAGTTCTGGCAACACCGGCTATGACCTCCTTCTTTTGAGCGGATGCACACATATTCCAAAATGGTTCAAATGCCTCTGAGCACTATGGGACTCAACATCTGTGGTCATCAGTCCCCTAGAACCTAGAACTACTTAAACCTAACTAACCTAAGGACATCACACACATCCATTCCCGAGGCAGGATTCGAATCTGCGACCGTAGCAGTGACGTGGTTCCAGATTGACGCGCCTAGAACCGCACGGCCACACCGGCCGGCCCACACATATTCCCCGAAATCTTACGGGACTTGGTAAGAATGTCTTCCACGAGTAATGAGTGTGTTGTGGTGGGACACTACGAATGTAGTGTGTGGACATACAAGGTGAGAATGTGGGTCTCGCGGGAGGCGTGCGCGAGACAGTCCGTGCAGTCGCGCTATCCTCTGTGCCCTCGGTGGCTCAGATGGATAGAGCGTCTTCCATGTAAGCAGGCGACCCCGGGTTCCAGTCCCGGTCGGGGCACACATTTTGCCCTGTCCCCTTTGATATATATCAACGCCCGTTAGCAGCTGAAAGTATAAATACAATTCTAATTTCGTTCTAGACGGCTGCAGGTCATCATGACATGACCGAAAAGAACAGACACCATATCCATATAAGTATAATGTCTGAAGTAGTGCTGGAGGGAATTAACATCATGAATCCTGCAGGGCTGTCCATAAATCCGTCAGACTACGAGGGGGTGGAGATCTCTTCTGAACAGCACGGTGCAAGGCACCCCATATATGCTCAATAATGTTCATGTCTGGGGAGTTTGGTGGCCAACGGAAATGTCTAAACTCAAAAGAATGTTCTTGGAGCCACTCTGTAGCAAATTCTGGACGTGTGAGGCGTGGCACTGTCCTGCTGGAATTGCCCAAGTTCGTCGAAATACAGAATGGACATGAATGGATGCATGTGATCAGACAGGAAGCTTACGTACGTGTCACCTGTCAGAGTCGTATCTAGACGTATCAGGGGTCTCATATCACTCCCAATTGCACACGCCCCACACCATTAAAGAGTCTCCACCAGGTTGAACAGTCTCTTGCTGACATGCAGATTCCATGGATTCCTGACGCTGTCTCCATACCTGTACACTTCCATCTGCTCGATACAATTTGGAACGAGACTCGTCCGACCACACAATATGTTTCCAATCATCAACAGTCCAATGTCGGCGTTGACGGGTCCAGGAGAGGGGTAAAGCTTTGTGTCGTGCAGTCATCAAGGGCTCACGGTGGACCTTCGGCTCCGAAAGCCCAAATCGATGACGTTTCGTTGAATCGTTTGCACGCTGACACTTGTCGATGGCACAGCGTTGAAACCTGCAGCAATTTCAGGAAGGGTTGCACTTCTGTCAATTTGAACGATTCTCTTCAGTCGTCGTTGGTCCCGTTCTTGTAGGATTTTTTTCCGGCCTCAGCGATGTCGGAGATTTGATGTTTTACCGGATTCCTGATGTTCACGGTACACTCGTGAAATGGTCGTAAAGGATAATCTCCACTTCATCGCTACCTTGGAGATGCTGTGTCCCATCGCTTCTGCGCCGACTACAACACCACGTTGAAACTCACTTAAATCTTGATAATCTGCCATTGTAGCAGCAGTAACAGATCTAACAACTGCGCCAGACACTTGTTGTCTTATACAGGCGTTGCCGACCCCAGCGCCGTATTCTGCCTGTTTACATATCTCTGTATTTGAACACGATGCCTATACCAGTTCCTTGGCGCTTCAGTGTATATATCGATAGAACAAATATTGTGCTAGAACAATTCGGGATCGCTCTGTCGAATGACACTTAAAATTCTACTTTAAAAATCATTTTGTAGGTAGTGGGAGACAAACCGACGCTCTCTGTCGACGCTGGGCGTCGTACGAAAGACGTAATGAGCAGGATTTGTTCGGGCTGACACCAGCTGCACTTTGCAAAAGTAAAAATGCAAATATCTGCCGAAACAACAGAGCAAGAGACCCAGTGGAAAGACACCCGGTATACGTGTTACCGAGTAATAGATCTCTAAGGTAAAGATGTAGTTTACAGTTTTATATTTTTAAGCACCCAGGAAGTTTACAAAATTATTATTATATTGGCCGATAGAGCAAACCATTTCCAGTTTGAGATGCGGCATTCTGTAGTGATAAGTCTGTTCAGAATATGAGGTGACATGCTTTTCCACTGACCAGAAAAATCAGGCTACGAAATTCAGAGGTTGGCAACTAATTATGCAATTCCTTTTAATCACGTTCAGGAACTGCAACCCGATAGATGTGTAACCTCCTGTAGATGTGTTACTATAGCGAATACAGAACTGCATTAGAAATCGACAATGCAAACCCATCTAAACAAGCCAATTTCACTACCAAAGATCTAAAAATCTTCGTAATGTCAAAATTATATATTTTATCTGCTGCCGTTTGATTGAAACTGTTCATATTTGCTCTAGATTTAGGTACGAATAAAATTGCCTGAGGTTTTTTGGGCAACTTCATTATTGGGAGTGCTTATTTGTGGAGTCTCCCGCCACGTTTGGCTCTGCGGGGAAGGCGTGTTTCAGCAGAGCCACGCGCCCACTGATGACGGATGTGTGTCCGCCCCTGTCAGGCAGCTGTCAGCACACAGGGCAGCCAAAGCAGCGGAAACACGAGGGCGCTCTCGCAGCCGTCACGAGCCCGGCCCAGTGCCAGCCTGGTCAGTACAGTACGAAGGCCAGCAGAAAATGTCTCGCAGTCGCACTAAATCTGCTTTTAGGTAAAATTCGCATTTATCTCTTCAAGGTAATGAGTGATTCTAGAAGACAATAAATAAACCCAGCTACGATGTCAATAATCTCTTCGCTGGGCTCAAAACGTTTCCCAGCCAGAAACTGCCTTATTTGTAGAAACATGTCGAAATAACAGTGTAACCAGTGTGGAAACTAGGTTAGATGTAAAAATAATCCGTGCTTTAAACCCCTCAGTTTTCTTGTTCTCGAACTTCCAATACCACTATGAAAGATGAATATTTATTTATTTGCAATTTATGTCACTTCTCGCGTATCCTTTCATTAAAATGATCCAAAAAACATGCTTAGTATTTGCTAGCTATTGTTTGTCTTTTCTAATGAAAAGCGAAATGAGTACAGGAAAAACGTGAAGAACTCGAGAAGGAAATAGTCGTATGAGCAGACTGAACATACAGAAAAATCGAAAAAACTTTCGATGAAATTAAAATCAAAGTGTCAACACTACAATGTGAAATCCACCATTAAACGCATAGGAGAGAAAGGATAGGTGGAAAGAATACAGACGAGGCCTCTTCTAGGGAGAGAAACTGTCTGCTGATTTGTAAGGAGAAGAAATGGTTGACGATTTGGCAAAGCTTTATACGATATGCAGTCGAACAAGATAGAAGGTATAGATGACATTTATTCGGAATTTCTAAAATCACTGGGGGGAGGGGGGGGGGAATAACAGCCAAACAATTATCCAAGTTATTGAGTAGTAGCTGTGACAGGGAGGGCATGCCACTGAACTTTCGAAACAACATCATCTACACAACCCCTAAACTACCAAATACAGACAAACGCAAGAACTATCGTAACATCACATTAAGAGATCATGCATCGAATTTGCTGACAAGAATAATATACACATAAATGCAAATGACAACCCTGTTAAACGATGATCAGCTTGTCTTTAGAAAATGGAAAGGAACCAGTGAAGCAGTTTTAATGTTGCGCTTGATTATGGTGGCAAGACGAAAGAAAAATCAAGCCACTTTTCTAGGATGTGCCGACCTAGCAAAAACATGGGATAAGGCAAAAAAGTGCAAAAAGTTTGAAATTATAATAGTAATAGGTATAAGCTATAGGGAAAGAGGGGTGATATACAGCATTTACAAGAACCAAGAGGCGAAATATATGGAAAATAGAGAGGTGACTTGATTAAAAAGGGACGTTAGGCAAGAGCTCAACCTTTCTCCTCCGCAGTTTAACCTGTACATCGAAGAAGCAATCAAGGAAATCAAAGAGAGTTCTATTCATGGAATTAAAATTCATTGCTCAGACTCTAAGATGACAGTTATATCCGCAGTGAAAGTGTGGAAAAACAGCAGAGCCTGTTGAATGGAATGGTCTAATCACAAAACGCTATAGATTAAGTGTAAACCAAAGGACAAAAAGTAATGTGGGGTAACATAAATGAGTTTAGCGATAAGCTTAACATCGAACTTGGAGAGCGCGTAGTAAACGAAGTGAAAGGAGTTTGCTACCATGGAAGCAAACTAAAGCGCGAGGGGCTAAGGCCGCTTCCGTAGCCGACTGCTTAGAGGCGCTGTCTTCTGTGCAGGAGCCGGGTTCGATTCCTAATACCTTCTCAATATTTCTGAGGTGGGGAGGTCTGAGTCAGGGAGAAGAAGTTGCGGCGAACCGTATTAAATGAATCGTTAGACTGTTCATCCAAAAAAAGTAATCAATGAGAAGAATCCCTTTTGCATTGTAGAAAAAAGTAGCCGTAACGACTTGGGCTATTACTACAAGATTTCCCCTTTTTGGTGCAGAGCTGTCGGCTTCGAACCACTTCTTTGACCGTCTTTTCTTTTCTTGGCTTGCAGTGATCGGCCCACGTCTCATTCACAGTGATAAGCTGGCGCATCAAAATAAGTTGAATATATTTCGAAGTGATCCAGAAAGTTATGAGATAATTGTTGCTTCCATTGTCAAATGGTTATCTTTCGACAAATGTAGCAATCGTCTTGCGTAAATCTACCTCAGAGGTAAGTCTTGCCAAACTATCACACTCTTTCTCCGCTTATGCCTTTACCGTCACCTACTTCAGAAGCTTTTAACTGATAATAGTCCAATATGCCACTGTGCAGCTTTCGGTATTTTAATTTGTGGTTTTAAATGTTGGATATACTTCTTGTGGATCCACGTAACTGTTGGAAACGAAGGAGCTGGTTCCATACTAATTATTACTTACTTTAAATGAATTTCAGTTGACGTTAACTGTCCAGAAGCTATTACTTCATTTTATACATTTTATGGAAATAAAATAACATGAATATTTTATGAAAGTAATCTATTCCACAGCGAAACTTGACGCTAAAAGTACGTCACTGCCCAAAATGAACCAATATAATGGAAAAAAGTAATCGAAATCAGCACCATCTCTGTATCAAATTGAAAAAAAAATATCTCCTTGCTTCAATATGGTTCACTCAAATAAGTCTTGCTACGAATGAAAATCTTACTCCTTCATTCTTAATACAAACTTAACAATGTAGAGTACGGACCATTCTGAATTTTTGAGAGAAGCCAATAGCTCGATTACCCAGTTTTTCTGCATCCTCGAGCATTTCTGTTTTGGAGGGCACGTCGCATAGACTTACGTGGGAGGTTTAAAAAGGTGGAAATGCCACGTTAGAAACAGCAGGGCAGCATTTTAATTCGATAGTTATGACTAACAGCCCTACGTTTTATTACCGACCATATGGCTAGGACAACCTGCTCGTAACTACTCATGCTTCTCTCCCTCGTATTCCTTCTTTCTAGACTGATATACTCTTTTCTGACGTGAACTGGTTTATGAACACTGCAAAAAATGTAATACTTCCCTGATAGACTCGTTTCTGGTTTTTACTTATGAAGTACTTTCAACGGTTCCACTTAAAAGTGATTTATTTCTCGTTTTACTGGCTCTGATATTGCGAAGCAACACGATATACGCTGACTTTAGTTTGTGTGTATAAGGATGTTCACTCCCTACTGTCCATTTTCATCTTCTCATGCCATTGCAGGCTATAAATTGTTCAGGTCAGGCCAGAGAAACTGCGAGTACAAAGCAATAAAGTTTATTGCAGTCAAAAACTCACGAAGTAATATTGTGTGCTGTCGATAGCATCCTCGCATGCATAATTATACTTGATAAGTTGTGCCGTAGCTATTGGCAAAGACATATCAAATCACTTCATGATAACGACCGTTTTGTCGAAACCAGTATACTAACCATGCTATATTGCAAATTTCCACTGTGATACACTGTAAATTCATGAAGCACGTTTGCATTGTTTTTTGTTTTCTTGTTTGTTATTCTATCTACAGTTCTCATGCTAATTTGTTTACTTCGGAGCTACTGATTATAGAGGGTGCCACATTTTCCCACAGAAGGCAGTATTGGTCAAAACGAGAAGCAAGCTTCGTTTAATGGTATGTCCGGAAGCCAATACCAATTGATATGCGGATCAATCCATCCTGTCATTGCCGTCGGTATATTATGTAACACTGGACACTAGAGGCAGCACTGCGTGTAGTTAGTATGCATCCTGACACATCCTCCCGCCGTTCGTCGCTGTTAGCCTTGTGCAAAGACAACGACCGTGGCTTGTATACGACGAGGCACCACCTCTTTCTCTACGGATCGGTCGACAGTACCTCACCACAAGGTTTCAATGGCGATAAATTGGTCGAGGACGTCCGGTATCATAGCCACCCCGTTTACCGGACCCGATTTCGTTGGATTTTTGGCTATGGGGACACTTAAAGGCGTTGGTGTATGCGTAAGCCATCGAAATCGTGCAGCTGTTACAAGAACGTGTGACCAACGCATGTGACGCAAACCGAATGGAGCCAGAGCATTCGAAGCAGTGCGTAATTCACTGCGAAGAAGGGATATGTTTCAGGATGCGTGCTAACCACGTGCAGTAGTGCCTCTATAGTATCTACTTCTACGTAACAGATGGGAATGGTAGGACAGATTGGCCCATGTGTCAACAGATATTGGTTTCCGGACGTATCTTTGTACGAAGTTTTCCTCTAGTTTTGGCAAGTACAGCCTGGCTAAACAAATGAGGAGACGCAGGTGTCAACACAAAAATTAATCGAACTCTTCAAAAACAACACGGCCGCTTATGCCACTGTTCTACCAAACATACGAGTATATGTGTAGTTTACGTAGTGTAGTGCATGTTTTGTATCTTCGGGACGTGAATTCTTTGTCAAAACTGCTATATGTTGTGGAAAAACAATATCTACGTCGTCGTTTCTGTCTTAAACTGATGCCCACACTGGGCTGACTGCACATTAATTTACCTGTCTCAAATTTATGTTCCTCAAAAATAAATTTTAAGCAGCCTGTAAATGAAAATGAAATTAGAAAAAGAACTACAGTTCTATTTTAATGGAAATGATCTTACTCCGTGTGGAAGTACCTAATAAACATTTTTATGCAGTGTTTAATGAAATAGAACTTTCCGTCAACACTGAGATCGTTAAGGATAATACTGTGATGAAGCAAAGGCGATGAGAAGGTGCGTAAATAAAATGATATCTCCTCTCTTTGACAGATAGTTTCAAACAATCCAGATGCACTTCCGTGGTACGCGAACTCCTCATCAAAGGTGCACAACCATTCTACTGAATCGAACACTCGGAGGAGAAAGTAGTGGTAACAAGGAAGAAACATGCCCGTCGTTCAAGGAGAAGGGAGAGAAAACGAGTTTGCAGAGAAATTTGTGGTCCGAGATCTGTAACCAAATCCTGTCTCGGCGCTCCCACGAATATCTTTAAAACGTTGGTAGATCGGCCCTCATTCCATTTTATTTTACGGTGTGACGGTATATTGCACCCAAAGTAATTTTAATCATACCACCACCGTCCGCGGAATTCTGCGCTCCTATATGCGATCAGCGCTTTATGTGACAGCATAAGTATCGTTTTCGATTGTCATCTTCACGATTTGAGGTACTATAGTTTTAAGAAGATTTCACGATTAACGTAGCTTATAGTTTCGTGCAATATAAGCACTATGACGGAAGTGTCACACTAAGTTAATGTATTTTTAGTTGCTGCAAAAATTCTTAGTTAGCCAACGTTTCGTTTGCAGTAAGGTAGGCTATCTATGGGTTTCACTTGGCAGGCGAATTAAGCACGTAAATGAAACGTGCTTTCGATGTATAGAAGTAATTTCAATTCTTTAATGAAAGGTGACAACTGAATCATTTTCCCACCTTTTTGTGGCTGAAATGGTGGAAGAAGACATGGGCTTCTTAACCCCGCAACACTCTGCTTAATATGGCACTTTCGTCTCCCGCCCAATACCTCAGCTGTGAATTATAATGCCGCCATAGGTAGCTATTAATTATCTTATTAGTCATATGTGAAAATCTTGAAAACGTCTCCCATGGCCGAACATCATCCCATTTCCCACTTGTTATAACTAAGTAAACATGTTTCACGGCTCACATAATAGTTTACATCCCTGTTTCCACTTTTCTTTTCTTCATATGACTTTTAACATTATGTGCCTCAGTTAAAGGCTTGAGACGATTTTCGACGTTATAAAATGTCATGAGAGATGGTATTTGATAAATGTCTGTAGGTAACACGAACTTACGCAATGGCACCGTTATATAGGTTAAAATATAGAATCACGTTATATTTTTGATTATATGTGATAAAATCAACTACAATACAGTCAGTTGTAATCAGAGTCCGTTGTAAAATTCACCATCAATATCCAAAGAACCGGTTCTCCCCTCAAGAAGTATCAAGTTAAGAACGCCTGAGGCTTAGGCAACCCAACTAACTTTACTGCGGTGCGGCTTGCATACTTCGAAAGCTGAGTACTGATTCGGCGCTATGACTTAAAATTTTGTTGGTATCTTTTGACGTATCTCACTCACCATTGATATGACTCTTACCTACTTACAGTCGACTTAAATAATACGCAAACACAATTTGATAGTATAGTACCAGAGTATCAAGAGGGTACCAAATGATTCGTATGAATGCTTTGACTTTTAAACGGAAGCTTTGTAATATATACTTATCATAAAATATTGGCAATAATCAGAATCAAGATCTACAGATAAATTTAATGCTCTTAATTGCCTTTTTCATTTTAGTATTTGTCTACACAAATTGCCGTTAGAAATGTATAGCAATAGTAGTGAAAACATTATTTTCTGAAGACAAGGGAAATTTTAAGTTTTATAACGTTTCCGTAAAAAGAATAACAGGAAACAAAATTTTCTTTGATTGAAGTTTGAATTTGTATTTAAGATGTGGGAGGGTGGAAACGTTATAATTAGCAGTCCTGTTACGTAAGATCGAAGTACCTAATTTGGCTTCAGTTAGACACAGAACTGCTAAAATTTAAAATGATTCCTCAACAAATTATTTTAATTGAAGTTAGAATGAAATTTGTCTACAATTTTTATCCAGCTATTCCTGCCCGGGCATAAAATATATCGTTAGCAGTACGTCAGAAATTGACTACCCGCGAGAAAATTAAACTGTCTCGTTGAATGATCATTAGCTTAGAAAATATCTGGTTATTATTTGCTGCATAAAAAACAAATTTACCTTTACAACATGATCTATACTTTAAGAAGATTCGATCTGTGGCTGTTGGTATGTGATCGAATGTTCTAGTCAACGCAATGCTACCACACTCTGAAATTCTTATGAGTAACAAAGAAATTCTTGTGCATTTATCAGTCGGATACACTGTCAAATTCCTTGAAATAAAACAAGTTATTATCCGCGTTGATTATTATTCAACTAATTAAATTACGCTAGTGGATGAAAGCAGATGCTTACATGCTTGGCTCAAGATACTGAAGGGAAGAGAACAATATTAGTTGCTTTTTATCATCCATTAGAGATATTATAGAGTTCACTGATATTAGATCAGTCACATTATACACTATATATATTTTTCGATACACGATTATATTATTATCTGTCATTCATAGAATTACATTTCATGTTTGGGAAAAATTATAAAAATAATAATTATCACTTTCCAATGCAATATTAATAAACGATGATTTTGCGTTACAGGTTTGATAGGATCATGCTTTCAAAGTTACGCTGGAGCTCACCGACTAATGCTTCTCTGACTCATTAAAGATCTGAGTAATAAGTGTTCTAAATCAGTTATTATTTTTTTTCGAACTGAAAATATAGTTACACATGATTAACTGGAATAATTTCTCATGTCTGCAGTTTATTTTCTTGTGTGCCACAGTTCATCGTCGGGACCGTCAGTGGATGAACTTCGTGACTTCTAGAATGACAGATGATGTAATTGCTAAACTTTCATGTTTGTTGAAGTGAGGTTTTAATGAAAATATTAGCCAAATGACTGCCTCTAGTCGTTTAATTCGATGCCCTCCTGCGACACAGCTGCCTGCTGGGGTCGTGAAGTGTATATGTACTAAACGTATCACGTGGAACACGGCTCAGTTATTTTGCTCGTCCCCTACGGATGCTTGGGTATGTTTCGTAGGGTCTTCAGATGTTTTACATACATACGATATTTTAGATGCCATATTTCGAATGTCATAATAAGTTATGGTTTCCATGGATAGTCTACTTTCGTTGACAGATCTTGTAATTGTTCAACAGCACCTGTACTCCCTCAAAACCACAGTTCGCAACATGACAAGAGTGAGCCAGGGCAGTGCACCACTTTACGACGTTTGAAAACAAGGCTGCCGTAAGTTGGGGTTTCGGTAGAATTGTAGTGTTCTTTCAATAACGACTTAACTCCTAGACGTACTACAAAGAAATTGCAGTCAACTTCTATTATACTCTGTTACCCGCCTGTCGTCAAGACAAATGGAAAAGAAATAATAGGCTAACTTATGAAAGTTATGGCTGAAAATAAGACAATTTACAGTTATTTTGGACTCGTACCGAATAGAGAAGTAGGCAGCCACTTGACTTCAGATGACTGGTCCAACCGCATGTTACGTGTTACCAATTTGTTGCGTTATATTTCTTCCCTCCTCTCTTTTGTATGCTACTGTTTCATACACCTGAAGATGGGGCCGGCCGAAGTGGCCGTGCGGTTAAAGGCGCTGCAGTCTGGAACCGCAAGACCGCTACGGTCGCAGGTTCGAATCCTGCCTCGGGCATGGATGTTTGTGATGTCCTTAGGTTAGTTAGGTTTAACTAGTTCTAAGTTCTAGGGGACTAATGACCTCAGCAGTTGAGTCCCATAGTGCTCAGAGCCATTTTTGAAGATGGGTTTTAAAATCTCGGAATCGGTCATGGTTTGAATAAATATTAATATAACTGAAACGGATCTCTTAAATTAATTAGCTTTTGCTTGGTTACAGCGAGGACAGTAATTTTGTAACTTCTATGTTTAAAACAGATCACCTTTGCAATAGGTGTTTGAAATTTGCGCATTTGTGCACCGATTTGTAGCACTGCCTCCTACCGGCGAGTGTAGGATCGAAAAGCTAATCGCTGCACTTGCGGCGAGGTACATCTTCTGGTGACTTAACATGTTCAACATCAGCCATTCACTTTTGGGTTATTTCCCGACGTATGTGGCACCATGTGTCTTATATTAAGTTCCTTGCAGCGGCGTCTACGTCGCTTCGGGTATTTTCAAACGTTAGTAAGAATCACCCTCTAGGTAACAGAGCGATCGCTATTGAAGTAATGCTTCAGTCTGATGTCTGAGAAACTGTACAGAAGACACACGGCCACAAGGCGGTTCTCTGTTCAGCCTTGCTCAGGCGTTGTGAATACATGCGGATGGCGAGGAGTGGCAGAAGGAGCGATTCGGTGGGAAATGCCGTCGCATGTGCGTCAGTCCCTGCACAAAGCAGCTCTTGTCCAGTGAGAGATCTCATCTGCAAGACTCGGTCTCTGGTCAGCTACCGATCCCACTTGCCGTGGGAAATATTAAACTAGTGAGGTAAGACGGAGCTTCAGGGTGAGCAATGTCAAAACAGCTTATTCTCTGTCGGGTAATGGTTACACAAAACTGAAAATATCACCACTTTATTTGTTTGCGAGGTTATCATAGATTTCTCTGCCTGTGTTCTTTAATTGCAGTGGCAACAGTTCATACTGTCGTGGAGGAATCAATAGTTGCTGTAACAAAATGGTGTTTCTTGTTATCGCAGTCAGTACAAACCGTAACCTCAACATTTTTGGACTTTAGAACAGTCTCAGGCAAACGTGTGAGACTTCGAATCTTGAGTTCACAAGTATCAGAGATCGAGCTTGTTTAGCTTGCGATAATTAAAATTCCAAAGAAGCTTTGAGAGCAGAAGGACTCATTCAGTGAGTCTGAACGACCAAATGAATTACACAGAAAGTGTTCCTTTATGGAAGATGATTTGAGTGCATGATATAGTAGTAGCTATGTGCTTTTTAATATACCAAAAAAGTCTCCTTCATTCCTGTGAGATGTGCCAAGGTAATCGTCAATGTATTTATTGCAAATCAGCATAGTGACGACAGATATTGCGTATGCAAGAGTCATTTTAAGTTTGCAGATGTACTGAGAATTTTTTTCTCATTATACGAGCACTTAAAAGATTTACCTCCAGATCTTATATATGATTTCCCACTTACATCTACGATCGTGCACTGTAACACTATACGTTACACGATGTCAGAATAACTGGCCCTGAAACAAACCCGTTTTTGTTTTAAGACCATAATCAGTGAAGATTCTTTAAGTAAGAAATCACATTGTATAGGATGATTAGTATGAAGAGTGAAGGAATAAAAAGGTAAACGAATGAGGTTAGGCAGACCAACCAACACATTTGGAGTATTTCCTACGGAATAATTTTTCGTTTGCACTTAACTAATGTTGATTCCAGATTTTAAAGTGAACTTACACAAGTTGTGCGTGTGCTCAAAATAAAGACTGTGTTTCAGAAGCAGATATCTTTTCCTATTTTCTGAACAGAATGAGTGATCCTACTCCTTGTAGCGCAGTATTCGGAGACAAGAGTAAAGCACAGAATAGGTAGATCTGATATCAAATGTAACAGGTCACTCATCCTGCAATAGCACAAAATGGAAACTACAAAATGAAAAATTAAATTTAAAGAAATAAAAAAGTACGAAGGTCTGAGAGCATTAAATTTCCGACAAATCGATGATAATGATGATGATGATGTTTGATTTGTGGGGCGCTCAACTGCGCGGTCATCAGCACCCGTACAAAGTCCGAATTTTTGCAACGTCCATTTTCTTTTCTCGCACTCCAACCTAGCCACTGTCACTAATGATGAGGATGACCGACAAATCGATCATTGCTATCGAGAGTTTCTTTCACAGAATATCAATATGTAATTACCAGTTCGCAGACACGGTGTCGCCGCTTTACAGCATTCCATAAATATAAATTTCTAAATGAATATTTACGACTATGGCACCAATAACAAATTTAGAAATGAAATGGAAAATTTCTCCTCAGTTTTCGTAATCGCGCCGTCCACAGCCAGATTACTCTGCGGTGCGATCATAGAATAGTGCTAAGGATTGTCACAAAAAACCATAAACCTGGCCCAAAAAACATTAACCACACTGCTCAACTAGCATTTCCGGTCATCTGTTACCAGAATGTCTGTCCGACGCGAATTGTACAAACGTGACCTCCTCCTCCGTACTAACATGTCTCGGAAGACGCAACGGCGCCGACAGACCGCCGTGTCCTCCTCAGCCACATTGGCGTCATCGGATGGAGCAGCGTGAGATCAGCACACCGCTCTTCCGGCCGTTGTCAGTTTTCATGATCTGCAGCCGCTGCTACTCAGCCAACTGTCCTCACGAGATCAACAGGGCATCGCGGCCCGGATGGTCACCCATCCAACTGCTAACAAAGCCCGACGGTGATCTAATGGGAACGGATGTGTCGACCAGGCACGGATGTTGCCCACAAGCTGACAATGTGTGATGATTTATAAACTGCAGACCACTGATTACGTCGAAGAATTGGTTCAAATGGCTCTAAGCACTATGAAACTTAACATTTAAGGTCATGAGTTCCCTAGACTTAGAGCTAAGTAAGGCTAACTAACCTAAGGACAGCACACAGATCCATTCCCGAGGCAGGATTCGAACCTGCGACCGTAGCAGCAGCGCGGTTCCGGACTGAAGCGCCTATAACCGGTCGGCCACAACGTCCGGCGGAGAATTTGTTCCCACATATTTCGCTACAGTGCTATGTACACTCACGGTGTTGGACAGACAGTAATAATGTGAACCTCTAAGCCTGCTTGCAACCAAGTTTGGCGGACGCCCCATTACATGTTGCTCTGCTACTTCACACTGTTAAAGCATGGAGTGGTGATAGTGAGAACCGCAGGTTCATGATTTTCGATGTGTGCTATTGTTACCCTTTCGAGAAAAACGGGAAGTCTGAGGTCAACAAGATAAATTACAGTCAATTCTTATGGGTGAATTTTAGCTAAAAAATTTCTTCCTAAAGTATATATATATATATATATATATATATATATATATATATATATATATATATATATATATATATAGGGTGAGTCACCTAACATTACCGCTGGATATATTTCGTAAACCACATCAAATACTGACGAATCGATTCCACAGACCGAACGTGAGGAGAGGGGCTAGTGTAATTGGTTAATACAAACCATACAAAAATGCACGGAAGTATGTTTTTTAACACAAACCTACGTTTTTTTAAATGGAACCACGTTATTTTTGTTAGCACACCTGAACATATAAACAAATACGTAATCAGTGCCGTTTGTTGCATTGTAAAATGTTAATTACATCCGGAGATATTGTAACCTAAAGTTGGCGCTTGAGTACCACTCCTCCGCTGTTCGACCGTGTGTATCGGAGCGCACCGAATTACGTAGGGATCCAAAGGGAACGGTGATGGACCTTAGGTACAGAAGAGACTGGAACAGCACATTACGTCCACATGCTAACACCTTTTTATTGGTCTTTTTCACTGACGTACATGTACATTACCATGAGGGGTGAGGTACACGTGCACACGTGGTTTCCGTTTACAATTACGGAGTGGAATAGAGTGTGTCCCGACATGTCAGGCCAATAGATGTTCAATGTGGTGGCCATCATTTGCTGCACACAATTGCAATCTCTGGCGTAATGAATGTCGTACGCGCCGCACTACATCTGGTGTAATGTCGCCGCTGGCTGCCACAATACGTTGTTTCATATCCTCTGTGGTTGTAGGCACATCACGGTACACATTCACCTTTAACGTACCCCACAGAAAGAAGTCCAGAGGTGTAAGATCAGGAGAACGGGCTGGCCAATTTATCCGTCTTCCACGTCCTATGAAACGCCCGTCGAACATCCTGTCAAGGGTCAGCCTAGTGTTAATTGCGGAATGTGCAGGTGCACCATAATGCTGATACCACATACGTCGACGCGTTTCCAGTGGGACATTTTCGAGCAACGTTGGCAGATCACTCTGTAGAAATGCGATGTATGTTGCAGCTGTTTGGGCCCCTGCAATGAAGTGAGGACCAATGAGGTGGTTGCCAATGATTCCGCACCATACATGTACAGTCCACGGTCGCTGTCGCTCTACCTGTCTGAGCCAGCGAGGATTGTCCACGGACCAGTAATGCATGTTCCGTAGATTCACTGCCCCGTGGTTTGTGAAACCCGCTTCATCGGTAAACAGGTAGAACTGCAACACATTCTCTGTTAATGCCCATTGACAGAATTGCACTCGATGATTAAAGTCATCACCATGTAATTGCTGATGTAGCGACACATGAAACGGGTGAAAGCGGTGACGATGCAGTATGCGCATGACACTAATTTGACTCAGTCCACCGGCTCTCGCAGTGTCCCGTGTACTCATGTGTGGGTTCATGGCAACAGCAGCTAACACACCAACTGCACCCGCTTCTCCTGTAACGGGCCTGTTACGGACCCGTTTGCGTGCTACGACCATACCTGTTGCATACAGTTGGCGGTAGATGTTTTGCAATGTGCGGCACGTTGGATGCTCTCTGTCCGGGTACCGTTCTGCATACACCCTGCAGGCTTCAGCTGCATTTCGTCGACACTCACCATAGATGAGTATCATCTCCGCCTTTTCAGAGTTCGAATACACCATGGTCACAGTTACTACAACACTACACTATCACAGACGTCTGGTAACACGGTGTACTACAGTTGGTCTGCGTGCGGAGATGAATGCAGAATAACAATAGCAGCAAGCGCTACATGCGGACACTGCGACAGCTAGACCAAACCACAAGAGTGCACTACAGCCACACTTGTAAACACGGTCGCCGTCGTAAACATGTCCCTGCAGATGCTGCTCGCCGACCGTGGCCCGTGTTTGTTACAACACGCAACTGAACGTCGGAGGTTTCAAGCGTCAACTTTAGGTTACAATATCTCCGGATGTAATTAACATTTTACAATGCAACAAACGGCACTGATTACGTATTTGTTTATATGTTCAGGTGTGCTAACAAAAATAACGTGGTTCCATTTAAAAAAAAACGTAGGTTTGTGTTAAAAAACATACTTCCGTGCATTTTTGTATGGTTTGTATTAAACAATTACACTAGCCCCTCTCCTCACGTTCGGTCTGTGGAATCGATTCGTCAGTATTTGATGTGGTTTACGAAATATATCCAGCGGTAACGTTGGGTGACATATATATGAAGACTAAAGCGACGAATGAAAATTTGTACCGAGGGCAGGATTCGAACCTGGGTCCCCTGTTGTAACTATGCACACGTGCTAACCACTACACAACCCTGCCACAACAGCACAGGTTACCCTGCCATGCCTCTGTCATCAGTCTAAATTCCCATTCATGCCTCAGCCCACTTGATATTCCCCCTAAACTCGAACAGCCTTGCAGCATTGGAAAAGCACTTCAGTATCGAACGAAACGGGGGATCCTGCCTGAAACCCAGGCATAGGTGCTTTAATCAAATGAAACTATATGGGTCCAGAGACCTTTTGAAGTCTCAAACATCTATGATGTATAAGTATGCGACGAATGAAATTTTGTACTAAGACCGGGTTTCGAACGCTGGTCTCCTGCTCATTAGGAAATGCTAACAACTACCAAGTGGGCTGAGACGCGATTGGGAATTTGGGCTGAGGAGGGAGGCGTGCTAGGGTAGTCTGTGCGATTGTGCAAAGCCACGGTGCCAGGGTGGCGTAGTGGTTAGCGCATCTTCCTAGTGAGCAGGACATTCGGGTTCGAATCTTGCCCTTGTTACAAATTTTCATTCGTTACCTTAGTCTGCATACATACATCACAGATGTCTGAGACTCGAAAATATCTCTGGAACCATAGAGCTTCATTTGATTGAAGCACCTAAAAATGGGAATCCTGGCCTTGGTACATATTTTCATTCGTTGCTTGAGTCTGCATATAGACTTGAAAAGGTCTCTGGAACCATATAGTTTCGTAGAAGTACTTTTTTTGCAAAGACGCAGTCCTTCTAGTGACAGCTCCGCAATTCATTCTAACGGCAATATTGAGAGCTATTTTGGCGAGCATACAGATGACCTTCAGGATCTATTGCCGCCCACTCAGTCGTCGGATTTTAAAGTTATCGAACATTTGGTCCACTTTGGAGAAGAGGTTATGGTGCGGATTTCGAGCTCTGTCATTACAGAGGGGACAAATTTCAATAGTATCCCGTCGTGTATGACAAATGGTACAAAATACTCTGGGAACAATGGTCAAATTCTGTAAATTAGTCCCACTGCTAGTTACCAACGGACACAGGTCAATGGATGTTAGATGTTGCACTGAACAAGCTGTTATAAGTGTTGCTGTTATTTTGATAAACATGTGAGTAAAGGAGAGAGAACATTACACAGACTATCGCCGCTTAGTCTCACCCGCCTTCAGACATTGCAAATTCTGTTAGCTCAACCGTCCGCCAACATTTATTATTATTTACTGATGAGAATCACTGATGAACGCTGTGTCCACAAACGCTATGTCGGCTGGCTATTTCCATTGTTTCATTAGTCGTTTTCTTCATGTTCTTTCGTTTATTGAAGTATTCTGTAGAAAATGTTGTAAACATTATGAATACAAGCCTTTGTTTGTTTTGTGCTATTTCTTGCGAGTCCGCAGCTGAACATCACAGTGTGGAGGAGTCTTTCTTCAAAATTCAGACGCGCAGATGATCTCTGTGCAGATAAGCTGCATGCTATCCGCATCCACAAAAACATCAGCAAGTCTATGATCCGCATCTTCGGCCTTTGAAATTTTTTGACCCGCTTTAACCTGTTCGGTGCCCCGGATATCTAACAATTGACTTACCCTTGGCACGAATTATGTTGATGTTCGTACAATCCTCTTTAAAGTTTTGCTGCGAATTAAAAACTGAACGTTTATGAATGCCAAACATATCTAATTTAAGCCTATTTCTCTCTGTCGCACACAATTTTATTGTTTATTTATGTTTAAGATATTGTGACGAAAAGAAATTTAGCACCCAGTTTTATTTGTTCCTTTGACGGACCTCTTAATTTCAATTGCATGAAGCTAGATTGTAAAGGCAAATCATGATTAAATTTTAATACAGCATAAGCTGCCACTTCATAGGACCTTGTACACTAATTACATGTAATGTAAATATACAAAAATTATGTTTCGATTTTCATACTGTCCTCTTACTCATATACAAAAAGTCATTATTACTGCAGCTATTGGAAGATAAATCCACATATGTTCACATCTGCCCAGAATATTACTGAAAATTTGTATCATCATGCTTTCTGCTATATTAGCAAGACTTTTGCGTCTACATTTCGTGCGATCCTTTGCTTTCTTATTAATGCTGTGGTATGTGCTGCCATCCATCACATCATCAAGTATCTGAAATCTCTTAATTGCTCACCTCCTCTTCCCATCCACGTACCCTTAAAGACTGTTTTTATAATCCCGTCCATCTTTTTTAATACATGTCAGATCCATTTCCTTTATAGCGTCAGCAAAGTAGTCCACTATAATGTACAAATGTAGCATGTAGATTTTAATCTCTCTTTCCCTCCTTCCCTTCCTCTCTCTCTTCTCTCACTCTCTCTCTTTCTGCCCTACCTCCTTCCGTCCCTCCCTCCCCAGCTCCTTCCCCCCCCCCTCACTCTATCCTCCCCCTTTTTCTCCCTTATTGTCTTTCTCGTTTTCGTCGGCCGTGCATGATGGGTACTCATCCATCCTGCATGCAGCAATAATTATTTTCTCTTGCGTCAGAAAATAATATCATTCATTGATTAGAAACACAATTAAATACCGGTTAATTTTGAAAATGTGATGAACTAGGATAATATGTACCCTTCGATCACTGGTAAATTTACTTAGAGACAGCTATAATATTTTGACTAATGTCATTCAGATATATTTCCTGGAAAGCTACTTCAGCATTCAAACTTAGGCGTTTGTATTGTTTATTGCGAAAGCAAATTCAGTGCTTTCAGTCTTCAGTTACGTAGTTTGTTGTAACTTTTGAGAGCGCATGTAAAACGTTATAATTTTGGCGTCCACAATTCCCTGCAATTACCGCAAACGTAAAAGTTGTCCTTCCTTCCAACCTTTTATGTGTTGTTTTCAACAAACACAAGATGAAGCACAATACGTTCGCAAGGACACAAAACAACAGTAATCTGCCAGCTGTAAACTGGCCATTTTCAAAATCGCCATAGGAGAGCTCTTTGTGAACTAAGCGTTCACGACATGCATTGACATACTCACCATGATAATCGGTGTTTGCCATCGGCTCTTCTTAGACCTTTAAATAGACGTCTAACGCCGTTCTGTAAACTGATTGCTTCGTTTCCTGACCGCTGACTGTACGTTTTCTGGCCATAACGATACGTCAATGTCTTAGCACCTACCACCGGATAGAAAACCGAGTTTTAACTAGCTTCGAACGCTGGAAGTAAATATGAGTACATTTCCCCTCCATCTCTTCATCAAATCAGGACTCAACTGAGGAGATACATATGTAGCACACACTTTTCGACACGTCTAGGTTTTCACCATCTTCTGCGCGTCTTTGTGGCCACGCTTAGATGTGTGGGTAGCTCTTGTATTGTGAAACATCTCTCCATGCGAATCAGCTTGAGCATTTGCTGCTGACTTTTGTCGGTGGGCGCAGTTGATGGTGTCTACATTTATGCTGTTTAACTATAATGCTTGTATCCCCTTCCATAGACTTCATCCACCGGTGCACATTCAGTGGTGTCATCTCTGTACATATTCTGCAGCCTTTCATGAATGTTGGACAGCTTGCACACTTCACACATCAAAAATGCAATGACAACATTAACTTTTGGTTGGAATTCACAAAAAACCTGTCACGAATAAAAACTAAAATAAAAATACCAATATACTTAAATCCTTGTAGAGTTACGCAAACAATAGTACAGTCTGAACAATCTTCATCGGTTAATGAATTATTTGCGATTACTTTTGCGTTTGTTTCGGTACAGAGCTCGCACGAGTTGAAAGCAGAATCAGTTATTCTCTAAGATAACAGAGATGTTAAATTATCTGGCAATATAGACGTAAGATTAATCAGTGGTTCACATTCACTCCGGAGCTCTCCAAGGCCAATGTTTTGACTAACAGTGGAGCACAAAAATTCCACGTGCACTCTAGAGGAAAAGAAATCAGAAACGGGGGCAGCGGTTGCGCCACGGCGCAGCCCGCCGTTCGGCTATCGGTGCGTCCGGCGGTGGCTATCTGTATCCTCCACCTCGGCAGCCGCGACCCCTGACCGCCGGCCGCTGATCCGTGTCAGTGGGACAGGCGCGGGGTGTCGCCGTGACGTCACGTCTGGCTGCGAGCAGACCCAGTCACTAACAGTCCACACGTTCGGTCTCACGCAACGACCCGTCCGTCAGGAAGCAAATGGAACTCCCACGAGAATAGTACAGTAGTCCATCGTACCACTGATGTGCAGGTGCTGGATTCGTCCCAGACGCTGGGAAGTACACCGCGTCTGAGCTGGTCGGAAGTTAACTAACAACCGTTCTTCCCACGCGCCATTCGTGGACGGAACAGAGAAGGAGGGAAAAGGCAGTGGTACCAAAAGTACCCTCCGACACACACCATAAGATGGCATATTAGCTAGCTTCCTTATCTACTTTCGGGTCTTTGTACAGTCAATTGGGCAATCCTTATCGTAATCCACGAATCAGAAAATTACCTAGAAATTTCGGTAGACCACTTACCTATAAATATCGATAGCATTATACTCCGATGGTGTTGGAAAGTTGTTTCCCTATTGTTATGTAAACTGCGTACCTAAGAAAATAAATACAATAAAACTGCCTTGGGGGTGAGGACTAACTGTGAAGATCTACGCTACGGTTACAACCAGCAGCTTGTTTATTCAGAAAACGAGTATACGCCTATGGATATATATGTTTCTCTACTTCACGCCACGTGTTTCATTTTTATCTACTGTTTCGAGAAACTGTAACAATACCGAAAGCGTCTAACAAAGAACATTTTAAAAAGCCGTGTATCAAAGCCATTATCATTGACGCATTTGCAGATGGCCGGCATACGGTACGTCAGTGCTGGTGCGCGACAGTCCGTTAAAATGTTACAGTGTCGCATCCTCTTGATGAGAGTCGTCTTTGCTAACAGGCCACACATCGCCATCTGTCACAGAATGGAACAAAATAACGCCGCAACGTTAGAGACATATTTTGCGTTCACCCCGACTGAATTGGAAAGGTGTGGATAATGGATATCACTGAGTTTGAGCCACAAAGGGGGGGGGGGGGGGGGGGGGGGGCTCTGAGCACTATGAGACTTAACATCTATGGTCATCAGTCCCCTAGAACTTAGAACTATTTAAACCTAACTAACCTAAGGACATCACACAACACCCAGTCATCACGAGGCAGAGAAAATCCCTGACCCCGCCGGGAATCGAACCCGGGAACCCGGGCGTGGGAAGCGAGAACGCTACCGCACGACCACGAGCTGCGGACGTTTGAGCAACAGTATCAATATCAAGTTGCTTTGAGAAAATCTAACCACTGTCGTAAGCCATGAGTCGTGCGATTTAAATCAGAACGAATGGCATTTCCCAAGACAGGAAAACACACCTGCAATTACACAAAAACAAATGGACGCAAACAAAGAGAATGAAATTCGGGGAGGACTGACAAAGTGTAGGGAAAGTCAAATGATTACGAAGCGCAATGGAAGTTCTGCAGTGGTTGTCACCCCCTATGTGTCAGACAGCTCCCCATGTCTGATGACTCCTAAAAATGGTTCAAATGGCTCCGACCCATATGGGACTAAAAATCTGAGGTCATCAGTCCCTAGAACTTAGAACTACTTAAACCTAACTAACCTAAGGACATCACACACATCCAAGCCCGAGGCAGGATTCGAACTTGGGACCTTAGCAGTATCGCGGTTCCGGACTGAAGCGCCTAGAACCGCTCGGCCACCGCGGCCGGCTGGTGACTTCTGTAACCTTTAATTATCATTCTGCCTTACGTAATGCTATCAGTTATTATTTTCTACAAGAAATGGAGGAGAGAAGATGCGAAGACCAACAGGACCATTGATCTTTTATCAGTGGTAAACAAGATTCTTTTCATCCCCATCGACGCGCAAGTCACCGAAGTGGCATCAAATCGAAAGACTTGCACCCGCCGAACGGTCTACTCGACGGGAGGCCCTGGTCACACGACATTATTTATTTTAGAAGATTCTTACAAAAAATTCTTACTAATCGCTCGGAAAAAAGAGGTTGACAATTAAGGTAATCGTTTACATGACATAACAACAATCAAACAGAGAATGAGACTGATCGCGCCTTCTGTTCTGCTCGCCGTTATCATGCCAACGGCTTTATCTAGCTGAATATAGCGGTTCTCGTCGCACCATTGACGTCAAACAATGTCTGGCGAGGTAACTGTCCTAGGTACGCCACAAGCTGTTGGCTGTTTTCCCTTTGCCGTGAGGAGAAGGCGTAAGATTCCTGATCACCAATCTTTGCTCCAGCGGGCTGTATCAATAAAACTGAAGCACAAGCTTGGAAGATAAAAGTAGACGTCGGTGCGTTTACTTGTAAGCAATATGAAGAAGCGAAGCCTTTGCTTCAGACTGTATGAAAAACCTTTACCTGACTTCGCTGGTTTTTTTCCCCCCCAGAAGACTTCCTTTCGCTTTATGTGTTGTAAACGACCACACGTGACTTGGCCATTAACGATGTCCTTACCCGATGCAGATGAAAGATCATAATGGAAATCCTGTACAGTATCTTCAAAATCTTCCTCCTGTAGATGTTTCGCAACATCATGCACTACAAAGGAACAACCTGTAATTACTGAAACATTTAATAAGGTAACTCTACGCAGATACTGCAAAATAGGAATCCTCCTCTTCAACTGACCAAAACAACACTCTACCGCAGCTTTTTTTTTTTTTTTAAAAAAAAAAAGAGCCTCTCAGATGATTCATGACTCTCCTCAGACTCATCTCTCATGGTTTACGACAGCGGGTCACCAAGTAAGGTGCTGGGCCATAGCCCTCATCACTCAAAAGAGCAGTGTTTCATAATTCACTTAACACTTCCCAGACATTTGAATTTCTCTCCATTCGATTGTCTTGTACTGACCCGGGCCATCTAGCTTCAACATTAGTGAACTGTTCTTTTCAACGAAGAAAATGTTAAAATGACTGCAAATCATTTTCTGCCAGAAGATTTTCCTTCGATATGCAACTGATCTAGAATTCCAGTCCAGCAAAGCGGAAAAAATGGGGATTCGTCAAATTACTGTTAGTAAAATAGAGAGCAGATTTTCTGATAGATAATGGAAAAAGCTGACTTGCGGATAAAATTTCCTTCGTCCCCATATGATGTGACTGGCGAAAAACGAGTGGCTAAAACATGTAAATCTGCAAGTACTATTGGTGTAACTGACTGTACGTACGTACGAATTCCAAAACCTATGCAGTATGGCGAATACATGAATGGAAAGGATCGCGCTAGTGTAAATGTGCAGACTAAGTGCAATGAAAACGAACAGTTCACTAGTGCTGAGGATAGCCAGCGCAGTACAGTACTTGACAATCGAATATGGAGAAATTCAAGTGTCAGGGAAGTGTTAATTGAATTTAAGAACACTGTTCTTTTGGGCGATGAAATCTATGGCCTAGGACCCTGGTTGATGACATCCTATCGCATTCCTACGGAGGAAAGTCACAAATCATTCAACAGACATTTTATAAAAAGGAGGTCGTGATAGAGTTTGGCTTGGTCAACTGAAGAGTCAGCTTCCTATTTTGCAGTTTGTGTGTAGAGTTTCCATATCAAATGTTCCAATAATTATAGTTGGCTGCTTTGTACCTTATAATGTTGCAAAACATGTACAGGATGAAGATTTTGAAGACGTTGCATATGATTTTCGTGACGATAGCGATAATGAAGAGGAACGTGTAACTGAGAGGGAAATTCTTAGGAGAAGACATGATAAAAGAGAAATTACAACTCCAATAAAAAATTCAGGTGTTTGAACTATTTTATTTATGAAAACATACAAAACTGTTTATCGTCTATTTCAAGTTATTGGTAACACAGTCTAAAGAACAGTATACATAAAACTATTTTCACTTTTCGCCTCTTGGGCATTCTTTCCGTAGTTCATCCGTGCGTTGCGGAAGTTCACTATCTCAGCTTCTACTTACCATTTGCACTCTTGTCAATTTCTGTTTCTCCAGTAGCACCAGCCTGTGTATAATTCCGTGGTAATAAGCACCATCGTCTGATCTGTTTCTAGCAAACATTTTGTTTTCTTCAAAGATGGTGTCCTATCATATGTACTTTCTGTAGACAGAGAGTCACTTCGTGTTTATTTCTTTTTGCTTCCGGAAGTTGTGATTTCTCTTATAATTCATGATACGTTTCCACAGCCTTGCCGTCCGCCCCCGGTAGCTGAGTGGTCAGCGCGACAGCATGTCAATCCTAAGGGCCCGGGTTCGATTCCCGGCTGGGTCGGAGATTTTCTCCGCTAAGGGACTGGGTGTTGTGTTGCCCTAATCATCTTCATTTCATCCCCATCGACGCGCAAGACGCCGAAGTGGCGTCAAATCGAAAGACTTGCACCCGGCGAACGGTCTACCTGATGGGAGGCCCTAGTCAAAAAAATGGTTCAAATGGCTCTGAGCACTATGCAACTTAACTTCTGAGGTCATCAGTCGCCTAGAACTTAGAACTAATTAAACCTAACTAACCTAAGGACATCACACACATCCATGCCCGAAGCAGGATTCGAACCTGCGACCGTAGCGGTCGCTCGGTTCCAGACTGCAGCGCCTGGAACCGCACGGCCACTCCGGCCGGTGGCCCTAGTCACACGACAGCCTTGCTTAAAAACACTATTGTACTTCCTGCACATACTGAGCTTTCATCTGAATCGGATGGGGACACCTTTAATTGACTGGTCACATCTGCTCACTTAGAACAAATAAAACGAAAGGAAATCTTACGGCCAGCAAAACAGCGAAATCAAATGCTTACGCAACAAAGGTTCGTTGGTTGATTTGAGGGAGGGGACCAAGCAGCGAGGTAATCGGTCCCATCGGATTAGGGAAGGAAGGGGAAGGAAATCGGCAGTACCGTTTCAAAGGAACAATTGCGGCATTGGCCGAAGTGATTTAGGGAAATCACAGAAAACCTAAATCAGGATGGCCAGACGTGGGTTTGAACCGTCTTCCCCAATGCTCAGTAACAAAGGTCGCTGAAAAATGCAGATCACCATAAGCTTTTGCTTTTATGTTAGAAGTAAAGGGCAGGAAGTTTAAGGTTATTCATACAGTCTGAAGTAAAGCCTTCGCGTTTTCCTTTTGCTTGCAAGTAATTGCTCCGACCTCTACCTTTATCTTCCAAGCTTATGCTTCAGTTTTATTCGTGTGGACCAATGTGCGTTCTTTCATCATCTACAAACATGATACCACACGACGCACGCCTGTTACAGTCACCTACACTTACCGCATAACACTTTAACATACAACCCTTACACTTCACGAAGGAAAGCTGTCATTGTGCGCGAACATTTCGAAGACGTCTGAACCTGCCCTTCGGCGTTTCCCTGAGAACAATGCCATAGACTTTACTTTTACCGTTATTATATCTCTGTCTTCACCAACTACCGGATACCACACACAGGCGCGGAAAACTATCACTACTGCTAAGCTAACTGTTGGGATTTATCATCGTCGTGTGGCTTTGTTTCTCCGTGCCGATTTTTATATTCGACAAAACGGAGCTAACAGCAAATGTACACGAAAAGGTATCAAGGCTATTACGATCCTGCAAGGCAAACTGGGGAAGCCTCGGGAAACGTGTGAGCAACCTCAGACCCGAGAGGCAGCGCTGTTGCTGCGGCCGCGTGCGCAGTGCATAAAAGACAACACCGCTCCCTTCCATGACTAACTGTCAGTCATGTTTCTATTGTGATCCACATTTAGAAGCGGGTATATAATAATGGACCCTCTACATACTGTTAACGAAACCACAGAAAGAACTAACGAGTAGCATTTGCCACTTTGTGTTGAGTTTATAGACCATGACAGAGCGTTTCATTCTGCAATAATAAAATCTGTTTGACAGCAGTTAGAAACCAAACAACAGACTCAACTTACAACATTTTGTTTGGGAATATACACAAAATTACATCAAGAGTGAAAAGTTCACAAATTGTTCAAATTGTTCAAATGGCTCTGAGCATTGTGGGATTTAACATCTGAGGTCATCAGTCCCCTTGAACTTAAAGCTACTTAAGCCTGGCTAACCTAAGGACATCACACACATCCATGTCCGAGGCAGGATTCGCGCCGTTACAGACTGAAGCGCCTAGAACCGCTCGGCCACTGCGGCCGGCTCACAAATTGTGATAGGAGTGAAACAAGGTAATTACATTTCCCGCAGCATTGTAAGAGGTCACAGATTATCATCTGAAATGAAGAAGTAATGTGCGTAGACGGGTCTTACCTCAACCATCTTCGATTTGCAGATGGCACTGTTTTGTTTTTTTCTAATTCAGAAGAACTTCGTCAACTTATGGAAGAACTGAACAGAACAAATAAGGCAGTACGCCTGAAGGTTAATTACAGGAAGACCCAAACAATGAACAATTACTGTGCCCACATGAATATAGTAAATATAAATGATGAAACATACAGTTTCGGACTCTATATACTTAGGACAACTGGCCGGCCGGAGTGGCCAAGCGGTTCTAGGCGCTACAGTCTGGAGCCGCGCGACCGCTACGGTCGCAGGTTCGAATCCTGCCGCGGGAATGGATGTGTGTGATGTCCTTAGGTTAGTTAGGTTTAAGTAGTTCTAAGTTCTAGGGGACTGACGACCTCAGAAGTTAAGTCCCATAGTGCTCGGAGCCATTTGAACTTAGGACAACTGAAAACAAAAAGCGGATGGGAAAAGTAAACAAACAGGATAGAAATAGCTTAGAGTTCATTTGCGAAATCAAAAGATTTCTGAAATGCATTCCCAGTGCCCCTTAAACTGCAAGTCTGCAATCAGTGCACAGAGACGGTACTAATATACGGTAGCGAAACAGTTAAAAAATTCAGGGATTCCCAGCGAGAAATGAAAAGATGCATGGCCGGCAGAAGAAGAAGGGACACAAACAACAAAGAGAAAGAGAAAAGATGGAATTTGAGAACGTGCTAGTGGCTGATTAGCAAATAGACACATAGACAAAATGATGAGAGACGGACGAAGGAAATTCTGTGTTGCATTCGCCTTGACAAGAAAAGAACTGATTGGTCGACCTTATGAAATATGATTGAGACATAACAGGCAGAACAAACTTGGATGCCAAAAGCCTCAATAACGTAATTTATGGATAAATCTGGAACAGGTTCGTATCCGGCTGTATGTGAAATGTGGCTAATAAGACAATTCATGTGAAGAAGTTAAAAAACGGTACTGGAAAAGTACGTTTTTATAGTAGGTCTAGTACAACTGCAAGTAAGACGACAGCACCAGAAACTATTACAAGCTGTATAAAGTAATTACGATACCCTCACTGCTAAATTACTGATACCATTGTATGAGGCAGAATTATTATAATAAAAAGGCACTTAAGATAACACATAACGTGTAGAATCATAACAAATTAACTGTGTCCTGCACAAGGAGAAATTTATCTCCAACAGACCAGTGAAACCCTGAGGTTTCCGATTGTCAGTCCTTTCCGTGTATCAACGGCGCAAGTTTCAAAACCCGTATGTGGTTTAACTTCCCTCAGGTGCTTTTACTCAAATGTGCAATTAAAAATTGTAAACTTACGATACTAACTCGCATTGAGACAGATGGAATTACGTGCTGATGGCCGAACGCTTCGCCTCTTTCTGCTCAGTGGTATAGCTGAACGAGGGCTTGTCGCCAACACATCATCCTCCCGTCAGCTGGTACCATTTTTCGAAACCAGAGCCGCTGCTTTGCCTTCAAGAATTTTCTCTGTTATCATCACGAGAATGAGTGGACCCCTTCGCCATTTTCATACCAAAGAAAAAGCTGTGCTGCTATCAAAGATCAAAGCCTTGTCCCACGAATGTGAGTCAGATTCAAACAACTACAGGTTTCACATGAAGTTTTTCATCTGTATTCCCAACTGTGAGGTCTCTTCCACGCTGTAAGACGCAGAAGCTACAAAATTTCAGCTGAACTGCGCGTGTCGCCAGCCGCTCGAACGTCACGGTTTTTACTGCCAGTCGGCAGAGTAAAGGAAACGTGTCCAGCGCAGCCAAGTGCACGCGTGACGCACTGTTGGGCGTGGCCATTTCTATTTCCACATTGAAACTACACTGCGATGGTTGGCTTTATTCGAATACCTGAGAGATACCTTAGATGCAGCCTACTAAATATTCCTTTATTTTCTTAGCAATTACCGAGCGAGGTGGCGCAGTGGTTAGACACTGGACTCGCATTCGGGAGGACGACGGTTCAATCCCGCGTCCGGCCATCCTGATTTAGGTTTTCCGTGATTTCCCTAAATCGCTCCAGGCAAATGCCGGGATGGTTCCTTTCAAAGGGCACGGCCGACTTCCTTCCCTGTCCTTCCCTCATCCGATGAGACCGATGACCTCGCTGTCTGGTCTCGTTCCCCAACACAACCAACCATCTTAGCAATTCTCTGCTGTTCAACTATTTTGGAATAAATTAGTCTATCTTTGCTGCATAGTTTTTCACCCCACTGTAAATTGGATGTTCAAATGTTTTATAGACCTTCGTCGCTCCCCAGAAAATATTCTTCTAAAAGATCTGAGGCAGCTGTGCTACAGCCGAAAGTATTTTTCGCTCCATGAACGAGTAGTTTAGTCAATTATAAAATCAACACGGTCTTACTGCAATGAAGTCATGGAATTATCTTAGATAGTGACAAGGGAAACGTCGACAGCTTGCTGTTTTAGCTTTCTGGCCATATTTGTAAATGAAAATGACAGTTCTGCAAGAAAGACTTCAAAGGAAATCGTAAGAATTTATAAAATCCTAACACATCTAATTCTGTAGAGACGGGGTGCTAGCTCGGATGGACAAGAAGGATAAATACGTTGGCCGTTACAATTTTCAACAAAAGCATTCACCTGGTGTTACGCAGACAATAAAAATCGTGGAACTAGAAGTGTGGGACTCTCCCAGCAAATACACAAGAGCTATTCAGTGTACGGACATACACGACCCTTTTAGATACGGTATGAAGTTCCTTACCTCAAGGCTCCATATTACAACGCCAACGTCTTACAACTGAGGGATCTTCTGCCACTCTCGCGGTACCCAGATGCACTTCCTGCCGAAAGAAGAACGGGAAATTTATTAAATCTCAAAATTCGGTAAAATATCT
This sequence comes from Schistocerca nitens, assembly GCF_023898315.1. NCBI lineage: Eukaryota > Metazoa > Arthropoda > Insecta > Orthoptera > Acrididae > Schistocerca > Schistocerca nitens. Next base: position 570,661,364 of record NC_064614.1, on the reverse strand, counting down.
TTTACTCTATAGTCTGATGATGGTGATATAGAGAGGGATAGATTCCGCTATGCACCTGCGGAAGCTAATTCCCCGGGGGCTCTTGCAGCATATTATAGTGGAATCGTTCCATGTAGAAAATCCCTCCACCAGGATTAACCATGGGTTTTAGTAGAAAAGGCACAAACATACTGCATAGCTTCTAGGGACAATGTTCTGATGCTACCGTTTTGACTCAGGAAAAGTGTATCAAGTTCTTCTGTATGTGGTACTGTTTGCTGTTTCGAAATTCAATATTTCTATCAACTGTGGTCAAAGAGAATTGTGAGGACTGCAACTGTCCACGACTGTGCTGGAATGCATGTGGAAAGCAGAGATGTCACACTGGTGAGAAGATGGGGATCAACACTGTAGTCTTATTATGTTTCTAACAGAGGATATTAACACATAATGTATTCACTTTATTACCGCTCTAGGCTGTACGTGAGAAGATATCTGGAAGATGACGTTAATGCATGGTCTGTCACCGTACTAGACGGCGAATAAACAGCACCATTATAATATAGTGTCTTCGGTGAACAGTTACTGGGAATCCTTGATCTGCAGCCATAGACGCTGTCTGGACTAAAGGCTTGATACGCTTGTTAAGAAGAACTGATCAATAGGAATGATGTGCTGTTATTGAAATTCAGACGTATTGGTGAAATAAAACTGAAGCATGAGACTGTAATTGTGCTTTCCTGGATAACGGTGTGCTCAGTTTGATTATTTTTCTTTTTGGGTTTGGTCTTTTTAAATCATGATACAGACGTCAGTATGTAGTGTCAGGAACGAAAGGTGTGGGTTCCTGCCTATTCAGTGTAAGAACTCGAAAGACCTTTTTAGATGTAATGTGACGCGTTTGCAGTATATTTACTATCATTTATGAAATCTCGTCTTATTTTAACAATAACTACAAACTATGGAAGCCGTTATGTTAAGTCTTCGTGTTTTGAGTAACCACAGAGTGTTAAGAAGAGAAACTAGGGTTGTGACAGTGTTGTCTGAGGAATTAAAGTCTTCTAGTCTCGATATTTTACTTTGTTTCTGGCATCTCGGCTGTAATTAGTAAAGATACGAGAGGACGCTGTGTAACGCGCATATTTTGTCTACGTTAATTGAGTTAGCCATTTATATGATGTCAAAGTTCGTGTTCAAAGCCTTTAAGCCACCGGTCGTCAAACTGAGGCCTTATTTTACAATAATATGCATCTAGCAACTAAAATCTGCATTTAAAAGAAGTTAACTCACGTTGATAGCTTCACAATGTTTAGTCTTCCTGCTCAGTAACAAATAAAAATATGGACAGTAATATTTTAACATGTGCTTAATTTTACTGACGTTCGTGAATTGGGCAGTCAGCTAAGTGAAGTTGGCTTCTTACCTTAGGAGCAAAGGGGTAAGTAGCGCGGCAATTGCTGGGCCAGAGGATGTAAGAGGGGGAATATTTCATTGTTTGCTTTCCAGTATTGGCAACCTAAAGGCATGCGCAATCCTTACCGATCAGCTGCTGTGGTATAAATTTTGACACGGAAGTCACGCGGATTCGTGAATGTGCATTAGCGCATGCGCTGTTGCTTCAATGTGGTACTTATTTGTAGCAAGGACCATTAAATAAACTAAGGCTGTTCTAATACATCGCAGTGAGTAGAAGAAAAATGACGTTAAAATATTTAGTAAACATTTGTGGTTGTGTCTCGTACTGCATTATCCATTTAAAGCTAAGTACAATTATTGTTATTAATCAATTAATCATCCGCTCTCACTGACAATCCAACAACATTTCGTCAGGTAATTACGCTGTCACGGTTTTGGGCTCGCTGAGGGTGGCAGCATTCTGAAACAGGAGCAATCGACACGAAGTACTCCAAATAGCGCAGGCTTTTAACTCTCCGTACTTGGGGGTTGGTGGCCAACGTATCGCGCACTTACAATGGCTAGTCCATTGGGGGCTCATAACACTCTAATTTATGGAGGTTGCTGGTAAATCATAAGATCAGTACTTGAGTGGCACGAGGTGGCATTCCACAGGCCAAAACATCAATATTGGCTCTTGAGCAAAAAAGTTTAAGAACCGCTGCTCTAAGTGATAAAGACGTAGACAGGTCATTGTCACAAGATGTGCAAGGATACCTTCCGAAACTTAGTACTTACTGCGTTCTTTCCGTAGCATCTAGTTCTAGATCGTCGGTGGGTTTTCTCCAGATTGCCGTAATGCCTTAATACGATCGAGGACACACAAACAGCGATAACTAGACGATCAGTGGATTTTGGCGAACGTTTTGGTTCTGTACGACTCAGCTTACTGTGATTACGTAGGCTTTCCCGGCGTAATAAGTCTTGAAAGTCTCTTCGGGTTTGCTGCCGGATCCTAAAATCAACTTGACTCGATATTTCGGCGATCCAACTGGCCCGCCATCTTCAGGAAAATGCTGCTTCTCCTGATGAGTCCCTCTGAGAATTGACGCCAGGTTGCAAATCGACGTCCTATATAGGCTACCGTTCAGTACGCGGCGCAAGCGCCGCCCATCACGGTTTCTGCCTTCCAAGACAGGGAGGTGGCGCCGCCCTTAGTGAAACACTGCTGGCAACGATATATCGCACCGAAGAACGTTCAGTTTTGATGCGAGATAATACAGGATTCCACGTCTTGCTAAGAGGAAACCCATTGTCTCTGTTGATTAAATTATCAGCCAACCTAATTTCAATCGTCTCTTTGTAGACACTGTTCCAAAAACCGGAAATGTTGGGAACTACCACAGTTTCATCAAATTTCGTACTGTGTCCCTCATTTAGGCAGTGTTCTGCTACCGCCGATTTTTCCGGCTGTTGTAGCCTCGTATGACGGCGATGTTCCACACTGTCATGCACTGTGCGAATCGAACGGCCAATGTAAGCCTTCCCACATTGACACGGAATTTTGTACACACCGGGTTTCCTAAGCCCCAAATCATCTTTCACAGAGCCCTAATCTTGGAAGGTGGACGGAACACACTCTTAATGTTAAAATTCCTAAGGGCGGCGCCACCTCCCTGTCTCGAAAGGCAGAAAGCGTGATGGGCGGCGCATGCCCCGTGTACTGAACGGTGGCCTATATAGGACGTCGATTTGCAACCTGGCGTCAATTCTGAGCGGGACTCATCAGCAGAAGCAGCATTTTCCTGAAGATGGCGACCAGTTGGATCGCCGAAATATCGAGTCAAGTTGATTTTAGGATCCGGCAGCAAACCCGAAGAGACTTTCAAGACTCAGCTTACTGCTCTGTACCTTGGCGAACAGACAAACTGGTATCATGCAAGCAGCCGTGATGAAATTGTTTTCATAATAAGGCCCCTCCTCACTCTCACCAAACACACTACTTCCTTACTCGGTCGTTGAGGGGTGGAGTGTGGCGTATCGCTAAGGCTTTTTGCACCCGCGGAGTGCGCGGCTCGTGCGAGTATAAAGTCCAGCGTGGCGGCGGTCCGCGCACAGTAGCAGTCGTAGTCGCAGTGGCAGCGGCAGAGGCAGAGGCACAGGGACAGCGGCGGAAGCACGGCCATCCGTCAGCCCACCACCACCGACACAGATGGCTCCGCCACGCAACGGGGAGGACCACTCGCCCAAGCGGCTCTTCCGACTCTTCAACAAGTACGTACCGCACCGGTCAGTGCCTCCCCGTCCCGACTTCTCACCCCTGCATCAACTTCGTGACGTAAAATGAGAAGAAGAGTGTTTTGTACAAGGTTTAGAACATGAAGCTGTATTCAGAAATAAGTGTGATGGGGTATCAGTGTGTGGCAAAACTTCACGTGGGCATTTTCAATACGTACTGATGCCCAGTCTGAACTGCGGATACAATGCATCACGCACAGTGCTAAAAAGTGGCAATTAGCCAGTGTGTTAGTCATGGGAGAACTGGAGGGAATAACCATAAATTATATTTTATTTGTTTCGCTCTTATACCCCGCATCAGAACTCTCGGACACTGGGCATCCGTAGTAAGAATGGCCATCGTGAATCAACTGAGGAAGTCACATCTGACAGAAAAGTCGACGCATTGTGCTCCAAGTTGACCGTTGTTCTCTGGGTCAAACCAGTATTAAACGTAGCCGTTAATGATAATGAAAATGTGAATGCTGATAAACATCGATTCGTAATCAAATTTTTAGAACAGCTTATTCTCTTAAAACAAACTTCTCGTTGTTATTGTATTACGGTCATAAAAATGACGGGTACGAACCGTTGTTGCATAAAAAATAAATAAAATTAACGTTTTTCCAGTCGCTAATACATTAACAATCTATTCATGTACATGTGAAATAATAAATCCACGTTAAAACCGACTACGACGTACAGTATGTCAATACTTTTACGAGTGAAATTCTAAGCGTGAGCAAGATTTCTATATCTTTGCCAAGCATCATTATTCCCACCATGTTACAGTGTCGAGTCTGCCATGTTCTCATATTGCTGATGCTAACATCACTTCCATCCTGTATATTGGTTCGACGTCGCATTGATGTAAAGCTTCACGGTTCATTTATTTGCTTACAAGTTCGGTCGCTCGCTTGGGGCAAACTAAATAATGGATTTCCCATAGGTCTTCAGAATGTCTTCAGCCTGTGATACAGACCCGCTTTGTGAAGAACTGCAAGTAGCTTTGTAGCTTTGACTCGCCATAAATCTGAGTGTTTCGTCGTCTTGCCCTAGAATTGTTATGAAAAACCTTTATTAATCTGAATGGGTCTGCCTAAATGAAAATCGTGTGTGTAACGAAAGCGTGTAAGATCCACAACAACAAAAACTGACATACCTACATCTATAGATTCATTAAAAGTTCTCGCTTATGTTTTACTCACCGTCGTACTGTACTTGCACATCCAACACACCTGCCTATTACGGAAAGCTGACGGATCTTTACAAGAAGCAGTGTTCAACATGTAGCACCGTACACATCTATTTCTTTCGTAGGAAGGAATGTTATTTGAAATTGTATCACCAACATGTCGCTAATTCGATGCTATAATTGTCAGATATCTGATAAGACCTACCCTTTTACTCTGAGACTGACAAGTTTCGAGAATCGTACACAGTACTTAATACTAATGTAGGAATGTAATGCATAGAGCGGCGCGACACAATAGTCACTCTTAAAAATGTGGGTCAAAAACGGTAAGAAACAACGATACGTTAAGATCCGGTTTCTGCTGTTATTTTTTTCCAAATGATCCAACGGAGGCTCTAAAGGATACTTCAGTAAGCCCAGGTATGATTCCATCTCACACTAATGACCAGCTGAAAAAGCAGTCTACCTCTGAACCGTCTTGCTCGACTAAACGCTATGTGCTTTCAGAAAAAGAAGAGTGTGTAATGAATGCTCCTTAGTGTACTCTTTTATCGTTTGTGAAGCTCTTCCTGCGACTGCGACTCCACTACTTTATAAATCTTTACGACACTGTTTTAACGGCTTTTTTGTTACTCGAACAGCTCAATCAGTGCTCTAGTAGACTGCCATTCTCCCCAACTTTGTCTGCAGAATACTGATTGTAAGGCGATGTTAGGCAAATGTGCTCGATTACATTACTAAAAACAGTCGTTACATTAGTGATTGAGATGAAAGGACACCTGCAGCTATCATTCAACTTTTACGTGGGCGATTATACGGCTGACAACTCCAGGCATTGATGTGATTTTATATTTGCTGATCTGAAGGTTCGTAGATTAACAGACAATGTGTCTTCTAAATTGTCAGAATTTTTAATGTATTGAACAAAAGATCGGTACCACCTGAAATATTACCTTCGATATGAGTAGGTGCTTCATCGTCAAATTTATGTCAACCAAAGCTATCATCGTACAATAGGCGCAATATTTTTAAATGGATAATGTTTTGCATATGTGTTGTAAATAATCTTTTGAGCGTATAATCCACAGGTTTTGTTTATTAAATATTAAAATCTAGAATGACGCATCAAAACTCAGTGGGAAGGAAGTGTAGGTATGGGCTTTTCATACAGTTAGAAAGGAGAAATGACCAACGTTAAGTTCGGAAAAGTATAATTACGCAGTTATCTCGACATTTACACTACGGGGAGCATGCCGACGACGGATCAGCCACTACGTATTTCGTTCAAGAATGCTCGGCGACTGAGTCGGTAACAGGCAAACTGCAGAGCCTAAGGTCTAGGAACCTTAAGGTCCAGGAACAATCCTCAATCGGTCCTAGCATACCTTTTTCTGTCCTATGTCACTTCGTACTCCTCCGACAACGGTTTGTTTGTAATTATAAATATACCAAGCTGCACCGTTGTTTGGAGTCTAACTTAAACAATAGGTGTCCTTATGTCTGGATGTCTAAGTCAGTTGAAAGTTAAGATACAATCAATTGTTTCCTGCTAAGCACCGCGCGTAGTAAAGCACTGCGGCGTTCAAAGCAACCTGAGGATTGAGAACATCTTTATATCGTACTGCGTGGCCTGATATCTTTGAATACTTGCCACTGACAGTTACTTATTTTACTTCATGAGTAATTGTTGTTGCGCATGTTCTACTCCGTCAGCAAGCAGGCACTTTAATGCACATTTCACAGTTGCAAGATAGACAGGAGTGGACAGATTATTTGACCAAAACTCTTCTTTAATTTAATTCTATTGAACACTTCCTTGACGAGACAGATTTAGTTTGTTGTTTATTTGATACCGTTGATGATTTACTAACTCAACGTGTGTACGTTGTAGCAGCCTGCGAGACGATATGCATCACACGTGATTTTTTTTCTTTCTTTTTGTGCGGCTTAGAGTGCGACAATGACTGTACAATGACTGGTGTCTCGTGTTCAATCAGGATGACGTCACATTGGACGATTAGTCTAGCATGTGACCTGCGCATAACACAACACATCGTTGGTGGTGTCGGAATGCGCTCCGATAATCACACAGAATAACTCTGTAATTGTCAAAATCCACGACAATGTTGTTGTGGATTTCATTTCTTCTTATCTCTACATGAGAATATATCTTAAGTTTTGCCGCTGAGTTTTACTAAACCCATATCTTACAAGAAAAATAATACGCTATCAGTAGCATAATCTTCAGAAATTTTGTGAGTGGATTGTTTAACGTGGAGTTACACGTAGTGTTTCACTGTTTTTTCTTGATATTCTATTAAAATTTAAGAGAAAAAGATTACCTCTGGGTAGATCATCCACTTTTGTTATATTCTGGAATTTTAATCTACATCTTAACTGTTTATCAGAAAAAGCTTAATGGAACTACCCCCGTTTCAATCAGTTTTGGCCGGCCGAAGTGGCCGTGCGGTTAAAGGCGCTGCAGTCTGGAACCGCAAGACCGCTACGGTCGCAGGTTCGAATCCTGCCTCGGGCATGGATGTTTGTGATGTCCTTAGGTTAGTTAGGTTTAACTAGTTCTAAGTTCTAGGGGACTAATGACCTCAGCAGTTGAGTCCCATAGTGCTCAGAGCCATTTGAACCATTTTGAACCAATCAGTTTCCTCCGGACGATTTATACGGATATGAAGTGTTACAACGAGAGCAAGCTGTGCCACAGAACAGTATTCTCTGCATTCACAATTATTACCAAATGTAAAACTAGTTTGAACAGTGTAGAAGTTTAGTGTGTGTTGTCATTCGCGCGAGTAACTACGAGTCATCAAGTCAAATGATCCTTGAGCTAAGCTAGAATGCAAGACCCGAGACGCGTCGCTGGCGTATGTACTGCTACATTACTTGCATATATGACTCTGAGCTTTAAACATTCTAAGTTTTAAGAAAATTCAACAAGTAAATTCTTTGCCTTTTGGGGTTGGACGTGCTCTTTTTCATCATGTCTTGATATTCTGACGCTTCACTGTGATTTAGATTTTATTCCACGCACTGGAAAACATGTTGTCTTATATGAAAAACCTAACCGAATTTTGTGAGAAAAATACGTTTTTGTTCCGTTTAATTTGGCTGTTTTGCTAATGTAAAGATTGTTTCCGACTGTAACTAATGAAGGTATTTCAAACATGAGTACTCAGTAAAAAATAATTACGAAAGTTTGAAATCTTACGTCATCGTTTGTTCTAGAGTCAAGAAATTCTTTTTCCAAAAATTTGTAATTTGGTTTACCGTCGATTCCGACCAAGGTTTTGTCAATTTCTCTTTGAATGTGAGGTAAATACTACAGTCGGAGATCTTCTCTCAAATATTCTCCACTGATAATCTCATGGCCCTTCTTCAACCTGACTGGAGTCTGTCTGTGAATATCCGAGAATTCCATAGTGCTTACTCTGCAAAATTTGGAAGAGAATGAAAATAAAAGTTTTCGTTTTTTCTTAAAATGTATTTTGGCAATTAATACAACGTAATTTTTGCAAATCCAAAAGAAAAATTCGGAGTAGGTATTAAAATTCATGGAGAAGAAGTAAAAACTTTGAGGTTCGCCGATGACATTGTAATTCTGTCAGAGACAGCAAAGGACTTGGAAGAGCAGTTGAACGGAATGGACAGTGTCTTGAAAGGAGGATATAAGATGAACATCAACAAAAGCAAAACGAGGATAATGGAATGTAGTCAAATTAAATCGGGCGATGCTGAGGGGATTAGATTAGGAAATGAGACACTTAAAGTAGTAAAGGAGTTTTGCTATTTAGGGAGTAAAATAACTGATGATGGTCGAAATAGAGAGGATATAAAATGTAGACTGGCAATGGCAAGGAATTCGTTTCTAAAGAAGAGAAATTTGTTAACATCGAGTATAGATTTGTCAGGAAGTCGTTTCTGAAAGTATTTGTATGGAGTGTAGCCATGTATGGAAGTGAAACATGGACGATAACCAGTTTGGACAAGAAGAGAATAGAAGCTTTCGAAATGTGGTGCTACAGAAGAATGCTGAAGATAAGGTGGGTAGATCACGTAACTAATGAGGAGGTATTGAATAGGATTGGGGAGAAGAGAAGTTTGTGGCACAACTTGACTAGAAGAAGGGATCGGTTGGTAGGACATGTTTTGAGGCATCAAGGGATCACAAATTTAGCATTGGAGGGCAGCGTGGAGGGTAAAAATCGTAGAGGGAGACCAAGAGATCAATACACTAAGCAGATTCAGAAGGATGTAGGTTGCAGTAGGTACTGGGAGATGAAGAAGCTTGCACAGGATAGAGTAGCTGCATCAAACCAGTCTCAGGACTGAAGACCACAACAACAACATATTTTGCCTAAAGGTTTCAATTTCCAAGAGCCAACTTGCGTTGTCATACAGCTTCACGTTAACCTCACAACTCGCTGCGTACGTCGACCCAGAAGAAAGGCAAGGACATGGCCGTTAAATAACTGTCTTGTTTCATACATCCTTCGGACTATGCCTTACGTCAGAGAAAAAGATGTATACAATTAACCGTGAGCTTAGGATTAGTTCTGCAAAATCATGTTGTATGCACAACTTGAGGATTCTACCGTGGAATTTGTAAAAGTCTCTACCAATTTCCCGCTCAGTGGTGTACACCTGAGTTCTTTGTATTCTTTTTTGCGTCTGAGGTTTCTCACCAGAAACTGCCTGATGTAGTACGTTTTCCGTTTGGCGCCTCCGGAGTGGTCTGTGCCCCTTTGTCCTTGACCACAGATAATTTACTCAAGGTTCTCGCCCTTCGCTTCGAGCTATGGAGACGCGAACGACGCCTGGCAGGTAGGCAATCAGTGTAACACGACGCTTAAGCCAGCTGGATAATTGCGAAATCAACTCGCATCGTGGCAGTTTTGTTATTTAGCCGCTAAGTTGTGCGTTAATGACACCGTGCGTCCGGTATAGATTATTATCTGGACTACTTCACGTAATCTGACTGTTATTACAAAATAAAATGTACAGGGTAACAATAACAGTTCAGTCACTGCAAGTAATATGAGATTTTTCGTCTACGAACGCCTACAAAAGAGATATCAGCACTTTTATTACTATTCATAGAAGCTGTAGCGGGATAATGATGTGCTTTCGGACCTTCTGATGTCATGTACTTTGTTAGTCAACGGTAACTTTTGATCATTTAAGTTTAAGAGAAATACAGTGAAATAAAGTACTTAATGCACCAATCAGCAGACGAAATAAAATCTTTTTCAAACTATGTCAGCCACTTTGTTTCAGAAGCGGACATCGTATCATACTCTTTGAAATATTTCCCACAGCTATATATGTAAAATGTCACTTCATCTACACTGATTCACACCAACTAGGAAAAGTAGTAAAAGCTGAAATTCAGAACGCTATTTGAGCATGTTATGAGCACAGTAATGCTGCACAAAACGACAACACGCAGAGCAGCATCTTTCAACGCGCTGGCGGCGTTCAGCCGTAGCAGGCAGCTGCAGGTTTGAGAACAAGGCCGTAGTTCGCACTTGTAGAGCGAGAGAAGACGACGGGTGCAAAGAAGGCAGTCCAGTAACACTGAGTCATTTACATACTTCGCTTCGAAAGAGGGCCATTGCCAGACTGGGAGCATCTCAAACTGAGGTACACGTGGACAGCTTAGGTGTTCGGCCTTCCGTTGTTGATTTTAGTAAGAATGTCTAACCGCTGGTCCGTCTTCCAGATAACTCAATTAAGTACACCCAAAACTTGTCTTCTACTTGATGCGGCGATGGACTATGCACGCTGTTAGCTAGGCGAAGGCACACAAATGGGACCCCATTTAAACTACGACCTGCTCTTGTTTCTGCCGCCGGCCGGTGTGGCCGAGCGGTTCTAGGCGCTTCAGTCTGGAACCGCGCAACCGCTACGGTCGCAGGTTCGAATCCTGCCTCGGGCATGGATGTGTGTGATGTCCTTAGGTTAGTTAGATTTAAGTAGTTCTAAGTTCCAGGGGACTGATGACCTCGATGTTAAGTCCCATAGTGCTCGGAGCCATTTGTTTCTGCCATTGGAAGAGACTGGAGGCGGCTATGGTCATCAAAAACAGTCTCTGGTCATATACCCCCTGTTAACGACAGAGGGCAGTGGCGACCATATTACTTTCAACAACAAAGTTGCGGCAGCCACGCAGTTGCATAAATTCTTTAATGGCTACATCTGCTTACACTCATAAGTCCATTTCAAAACCCACAGATACGTCACTATTTGCCTCAGGCTCCTGCTAGAAGTATCTGCATAAATATTTAAGAGCTGCAAAATTTTCGGTAAGGACTGACTTCGTGCGGTTGAATTAAACAAGTAAATTCCATTATTCCAGCGAAATTTTCTTGAAAGAAAAGGTTGGCTCTTCTTCCTAATAACACTTACTTGCAAACTCCTCCCTGTCAAGGTGACTCGGACACTATCGGGTGGTCGTGGGGATGACATAAGTAGTGTTTCACCGTCCGGCTCAGTGATCTAATGTGCGTTTTCAGAGCAATTTTCAGAATACGAAAGGGCTCATAGCGGTAGCAAGCTAACCATATTTCGAGGGCCGAAGCGGGGCTGACACACTCATCTAACAACCAACACTCCAATACGGAAAGTTGGAAACTTATCTGCTTGCACCAATATTTGTTTACGTCACCATCTGCGGTGTAATGAAGCCGCAAGGAAAGTGATTTCCTTGGCGGTGAAACTCGCCTGGAGCTCCTGGATTGCAGCCCTGGATGTTTCTTTGGTGAATACGTGGATGAAAGGCATGTTCCAATTATGTTGTTGGAAGTAGGGCTGCTGTCTCATGGACATATTGAAAGTATAATCTTCTTAGATTTTTTTGTCAGCTTCATATGCCATAGTCTGGTCAAAGAAAACGTGACCCTGTAGGTGATAGATATTATATTATCTAGAACATCGTCGGTCTTGTGTTTATTTCTATTCTTAGATATAACTACGTTGATAGTATCAGGGTTCTTCTTATAATTACTGTTTATCTTGGCTGTAAATATTCAGTGAACTGTCGATAACGTACCAAGAACGAAAACTCTGTCTCGTTCTGTAAAGATAATAAATTTCAGTGTGGGATCACGATCTAAGGACACGCGGAGCTATAATAATTTGCAGACGAGGTGATTTCAGTGTATAGTAATAATCTGAAGCTTTATTGACTGGAAGTCACTTTCATTATAAATGCGACTTCTCTTTCCGTGTTGCATTGGTTATGGCGAGAGCCCTATAAAGTTTTCACATATTAAGTTGCTCAGCTACGTGCGACAAAGAGAGAGGCTGCGCTTTATCAAAGCAATATCGCTCAGGCAGCAAGTGCGATCAGCAATTTAATTATTAGCAAGCAATGATCCAAGCCCTATGATGAGTCTCCACTGGTACAGAAGAATAGTGAAGTGGTGAAGTGGCTCTCGATGATTCAGATGCTTGGCATATCGTGGACATAAACAGCTTGAACATTGCACACTAAAGACGAAAGGTGAATCCAAGAAGAAGCCCACCTGTAATTTACCGCCAATCTTTATGGATTTACTTGGCTGTCCGCATTACGAGCGTAGGTCAAATGGTTCAAATGGCTCTGAGCACTATGGGACTCAACTGCTGTGGTCATAAGTCCCCTAGAACTTAGAACTACTTAAACCTAACTAACCTAAGGACAGCACACAACACCCAGCCATCACGAGGCAGAGAAAATGCCTGACCCCGCCGGGAATCGAACCCGGGAACCCGGGCGTGGGAGCGTAGGTCAATATCAACCATTATTACATACCTGCTTTCCTTAGAAAAAAGGCTCAAATTTGGTGTGAGCTTCCAGTACCGAAACCTCTGTCGTCATAGCGAACGAATGTGGAGGAGCCCGCTTCCTGACCACACAGATGCCGTTGGAGTTGAGTCGGAAACTGGGAAAAATCCGTAGTTTCCTTGTTGAACAATCTAACCCGGTACTGCCCGGGAATGACTTGGAAAACTATGGAAAAGTTAAATCAGGTTTATGTCGGACAAAGTCTGTTACCATGAGAGCGGTCTCTTACATCGGCTCTGTGTCACTTAACGCACGATCTTAATTTCATCCCACTTTTACATGAACCATCTTTACAGGTACCGTACCTGAGATTTGAAGGATATAAAGGTATTATAAAGTGGGCCATTAAATGTTGTTAAAGAACAGTTAAGTTATTGCTTCCTGCCACTTGTAGCTTATATTATCTCTCTGGCCTAACGGTTTATCTTTTCCACCAAATACCACTGGTGAGCGTAAAAGTGCGACGCTATAGTGGCGACAGTCGTTTTCGTGATTCTTTGCGTTTCTGTTTCTGATAAGTTATGTGGGATAACACATAGCTAGACCCTTGCATTTTTTACGAGTAGAAGAACCTATGGAACAAGTCAGATACGAATTAAACTGACATGATACGCTTCTTTTTAATGAGATGCGCCAGTGGATCGTCTGTTTCTTTTCCAACGCAATCGTGAATTTTTGCTCCGTTTGTGTCTTACAACATCACGCTGTCTGCGCATACAAGACTTCCGACGACACCCTGTTGAGTGAACTGAGTCAGCTGAAAGCAATATCATGACAATGCAGTACGTAATGAAGGACATATTAGTATTACCATTCCTTGACTGCTATTCGTCGGAAAGCATTGTTCCAGACGAAGAAAACTAAGCTCCTACTTGCTTAGTGGTTATGGATCCCAGCCTACGTGTGAATATGCTTATCTTCTGTGCGTAAATTTTTCAGTAAATTACTGTTATCAACAATCAGCGTGAGCATGGCAGTCATGTCATTAACTCGTATGTAGCCTAAGCTGATGTTTTATTTCTGGTCATGTAATTCTCTCGCGTGATATGTTCTACTATACCAAGGATACATTAACTTTTAATGTTGCATGTCACATCAAATTCCTAAGTGACAAGATAAATTCCTCAAACCTGCATACCAGAGTACGCAAAAGTTGCGACGACCGCGATACAGAATTAGCGCGCCTGCCAACACCGCTTCAATCTGGAGTAGTTCTGCCATCGGCCGGTAGATGGGGGACATGCCTTGAGCGCTACGAGTGTGTTTCGCAACTCGAAAGGCGGTGTTGTCTAATAAGAAATAGATCATTCTGGAATACGACACGTCGTCGCATACGAAAATCCGACAGTTTTCATTATTCTCCTGTGCAGGCCGAGTAATTCTTCAACGCACTGATTTACATGTGTAGCGACTTCACGCTTGCTTTCATCTATGCAAAGATATGGCAGGTGCTATTCATAATGTAACATCCAGAGATGAGAGCAACGTTCGACTCTCGATCGAAGGAATAGCTGCGTATTGCAGGCTTCAAATATCAGATACCACTACGTCCACGTGTGATATTAAAATAACTTTTAGGGGCATGAAAGATTTTCTGTCACATGTATTTGGTCAAAGAAAAGCAACAGTTTCACTTAAAGGATTCTTGACTGATAGCAGAAAAGTATTGACTAATACTTTTAGTTTTCACACCTTTCAAAACCGATTTGTTAACACATAGAATGTCGAGTACACTGTTTTCCTACGACTGTATGAACAAACTATTGCCGTGAAACGTTTTCATTTCACTAGTTTTGTCAGTATTCTGTAAAAGTTCGGTGCGGCAGTACGATGGAAGTAAAAAGCCTAATTACACAGTTGTATTCGAGTGTACAACTTCTTTCTCTGTATTTTATCACGTAGCCCGACTGTCTTCCAGTAAGCTCGGTTTGACTAGCATCAAAATAATTTTGTAAGGACATGTACGGTTTACACTCATGTGTCACATGGTAGCCTGACACATTCGGTTGTGTCTGTCCCATACCTGTAAACTAAAAACTGCTTTTCGTTTAGTATGTGCATATTGTTATAGTGTCTTATTTCACTTTCGGAAACTGACAAACATTGTACGAAATTAGTTTCAAAGAACCGCGCGTGTTTGCTAGATAACAGCTTCTACTATGATGAACAGATATGCTGAGTCGAAATCTTAGCTCAAAAGGCCGGCCGCGGTGGTCTAGCGGTTCTAGGCGCTTCAGTCCGGAACCGCGCGACTGCTACGGTCGCAGGTCCGAATTCTGCCTCGGGCATGGATGTGTGTGATGTCCTTAGGTTAGTTAGGTTTAAGTAGTTCTAAGTTCTAGGGGATTGATGACCTCAGATGTTAAGTCCCATAGTCCTCAGAGCCATTTGAACCATTTTGTCCAGGATCTGCTGTAACGAAGACCATCGTACTTTGGCGGTTTTCCGACGGTTTAAGTATCAGTTACCTACGATTTTACGTGCTCTGACGCCTTTACTCTGATTATCGCTGTTAGTGCAAGTGTTAATCAAGTTCTGACCAGACGTAAGACCCATCAAAAAAGCCTTAACGCGAACTATGATCAATTTCGTATTAGTTGATCGAATGCTCTCAGTCCCATGTTTCGATGATAATCGCTACTGTCCACAATGGCTGCGGTGTATAGGTTACAAAAAGCAATCACAGTTTTCTAATCAGTTAATTATTTGCATTACAAACACAAATGATCTGTATTTTAAGAACTCACAATAAAATTACTCTTTCTGAGCAATTTTCTGATATTCCGTATCTTCAACACTAACGATACCATAAAAATACACTCTACATCGATTACAGATCTTCAAAGTATCTGTAATAAAATATTGGTTAGTAGTAGGGAGATACATATTACATTCACAACAAGCGTCAGTTAGGTTGAATGATAGACATTTACAAACAGTGAGTAATTTAAATTAATGCATTTTGTTCAACGGTAAAAATAAGAGCGAGAGAAAAACAAATTTAAATGATTCTACATCTACATCCATACTCCGCAAGCCACCTGACGGTGTGTGGCGGAGGGTACGTTGAGTACCTCTATCAGTTCTCCCTTTTATTCCAGTCTCGTATTGTTCTTGGAAAGAAGGATTGTCGGTATGCCTCTGTGTGGGCTCTAATCTCTCTGATTTTATCCTCATGGTCTCTTCGCGAGATATACGTAGGAGGGAGCAATATACTGCTTTACTCCTCGGTGAAGGTATGTTCTCGAAACTTCAACAAAAGCCTGTACCGAGCTACTGAGCGTCTCTCCTGCCGAGTCTTCCACTGGAGTTTATCTCTCATCTCCGTAACGCTTTCGCGATTACTAAATGATCCTGTAGCGAAGCGCGCTGCTCTCCGTTGGATCTTCTCTATCTCTTCTATCAACCCTATCTGGTACGGATCCCACACTGCTGAGCAGTATTCAAACAGTGGGCGAACAAGTGAACTGTAACCTACTTCCTTTGTTTTCGGATTACATTTCGTTAGGATTCTTTCAATGAATCTCAGTGTGGCATCTGCTTTACCGATGATCAACTTTATACTATCATTCCATTTTAAATCACTCCTAATGCCTACTCCCAGATAATTTATGGAATTAACTGCTTCCAGTTGCTGACCTAAATAAACTTGGCACACAGCGCATTGGAGTAATCAGGTTCGCTGCGTTTCCATGTCCTCGGTTTGCTTATTGTTTTCATGGTGAAGGTGCTAAAGAAAACGTTACACATAGTATACCAAATACATTTTGCCCCTTTAAATGGCTCCTAAAGTTCTTCGGCATTTAACCTAATGATAAGACCACACCTGTTCCTTGGTGGATAACTCAGGTAGCTACTGACATGTTCATTCAGAGGCTCATTCACGGGTAAATACCGAATCCTTTAGTGATGTGGCGTATTTCATAACGTGACCCACACAGCTCTGTGAGACAAGCTGAGAATTTCTCGTATATGAAAGCCGCGCAGACAGATTCAGCCCATTGCAGTGGCGTGCTGACTTTCACATGGCGATGTCTCTGCTAACAGAAGATCTGTGTCCTGTGAATGCTTCTGTTTTGCTTGAAAGTACTACCCAAAACTAGCACGCTGTTGTTTTGATTCGAGACGAGCGGGATCGTGGCGTCGCTGGCAGATATTACAGGGTGGCTACGGGCCAAGTGAGCCGTGGGGACGGCTCTCTGAGGACGGCGACCCGCCGTCGGCGGTTGAGCAAGCCGGCCTGGCCTCACTGTGACTCAGGCAGCGGGGGCGAGCGCTGCTCACGTCATCCACTCACCACTGGCGAGGGCGTAACCACCGGTGACAAAATGCACGTTATACGAATGCGTGGTGTCCGTTCTTCAGTGCAGATGCTCATTTACGGAATCTAAAATTAGCGGCCGTGGACGACGTGGACGGAGACTGAGGGCAGACGGCGCTAGGTGGGAATGTGGGTCAGCCGGGGAGCGTGCCCAGGTAGTCTGCGCATTTGCGGTAAACACTGTGTCCACGTGGTGCAGTGGTTAGCGCAACTGCCTAGTAACCCAGGTTCGAGTCTTGGTCTGGCACACTTATTCACTCGTCGCCGCTGATTTCACACAAACTCTCGATGCAGCTGATATCATTAATTCCTACCATCTCTTCGCCTTTCTTCCCTCCCTTTCTCCCCTCAATTCAAATAAAATGCATAGCGCAGACTCGCATTGAAGCCATTAGTTAGACCTGGCGCTTCTCTGGCTGCTAAGGGATCTACATCTACGTCTACATGGTTACTCTGCCTGGCAGAGGGTTCATTGAACCATTTTCATACTACTTCTCTATCATTCCACTCTCGAATGGCGCGTGGGAAAAAGGAACACCTAAATCTTTCCGTTCGAGCTCTGATTTCTCTTATTTTATTATGATCATCATTTCTCCCTACGTAGTTGGGTGTCAACAAAATATTTTCGCATTCGGAAGAGAAAGTTAGTGATTGAAATTTCGTAAATAGATCTCGCCGCAAAGAAAACCGCCTTTGCTTCAATGACTGCCACCCCAACTCGTGTATCATATCAGTGACACTGTCACCCCTATTGCGTGATAACACGAAACGAGCTGCCCTTCTTTGCACTTTTTCGATGTCCTCTGTCAATCCTACCCAGTAAGGATCCCAGCAGAGGACGGACAAGTGTAATATAGGCTGCCTCTTGAGTGGGTTTGTCGCATATTCTAAGTGTTCTGCCAACAAAGCGCAGTCTTTGTTTCGCCTTCCCCACACTATTATCTACATGGTCTTTCCAATTTAAGTTGCTTGTAACAGTAATTCCTAGATATTTAGTCGAATTGACAGCCCTTAGATTTGTGCGATTTATCGTATACCCAAAATTTATCGGATTTCTTTTAGTACCCATGTGGATGACCTCGCACTTTTCTTTGTTTAGTGCTAATTGCCACTTTTCGCACCATAGAGACATTCTCTATAGATCATTTTGTAATTGGAAATAATCGTCTGATTATTTTACTAGACGGTAAATTACAGCGCAATCTGCTAACAATCTAAGGGGGCAGCTCAGATTATCACCTAGATCATTTATATAAATCAGGAACAGCAGAGGGCCTATGACACTACCTAGCGGAACGCCAGATATCACTTCTAATCGATGATTTACCGTCTATCACTACGAACTGTGACCTCTCTGAGAGGAAATCACGAATCCAGTCACACAACTGCACGCAATTTGACTAATAGTCGCTTGTGAGGAACGGTATCAAAAGCCTTCTGGAAATCTAGGAATTTGGAAACGATCTGAGATCCCTTGTCGACAGCACTCATTACTTCATGGGAATAAAGAGCTAGCTGCTTTGCACAAGAACGATATTTTCTGAATCCGTGTTGGTTATGTATCAATAAGTCATTTTCTTCAAGGTGATTCATAATGTTCGAGTACAGTATATGTTCCAAACTCCTACTGCAAATTGAGGTCAGTGATATGGGTCTGTAATTCAATGGGTTACTCCTATTTCCTTTCTTGAATATTGGTGTGATCTGTGCTACTTTTCAGTCTTTAGGAAGAGACCTTTCGTCAAGTGAGCGGTTGTATATGATTGCTAAGAAAGGCACTATTCTGTCTGCATACTCTGAAAGGAACCTAGTTGGTATACCATCTGGACCGGAAGACTTGCCTTTCTTGAATTGTTTCGCAACACTTAAGAAGTCTTCTTTTATGTCACTCATGCTAAAAGCTGTACTGGTTTCGAAATCTAGAATATTTACTTCGTCTTCCTTCGTGAAGGAATTACGGAAAACTGTGTTTAGTAACTCCGCTTTAGTGGCACCATCATCGGTAGCATTTCCATCGCTATCGTGCAGTGACGGTATTGACTGTTTTTTGCCACTGGTGTACTTTACATACGACCAGAATCTCTTTGGGTTTTCTACCATGTTTTGAGACAATATTTCATTGTGGAAACTATTAAAAGCATCTCGCATTGACGTCCGCGGCAACTTGTCAAAAAATGATTTGAATTACTTAGCTCAAAGAAGACGGGTTGCTTTTTTAGTCTGGAACTGATGTGTTCATAATCCATCATACATGCAGGAAAAACAGCCTCTAACTCTCTGTGCTCGCGATATAGTCTCCTTTTGCACGATTTCGTATCCAGGACTTTACCTTTCACTGCAGAATTAACCAACAAATCAAAATCTCTTCACCTGCAACGATGCCCTCCATTATTATCGAATAATTATTGTTACGTAGTGGATCGTTTCCACGCACACCTCTGCCTGCAATGGTTTCGGTATTTTGTGCTTGTGGCAAGCCCTACAAACTGACTGCCTCACACGAAAATAACTGAGTAGATTACAAACACAAGTCCCAAGAGAATGCCCGGGAGCTCTCTAACACTGCAAATCACTTGTACGTTACTAATCACTATAATCTGTAAACTGGATTGGTTTTCGTCTGTATCTTCTGTTGAGGGATATCCACAGCGCTTTTCGTATTAAGCACTGTTTTTCTGCTTTAGAATTTCATTAGTAAGCTCTAACCTCTTGTGTGCGTTCTAAAAAAACTTTCAGAAAAAATCTGCCATAATTCACACTAATATCATATATATCGAAGTAATCCTATCTGTTACTTGTTCACGTCTGAACCGAAGATCATAGGCTACTTTAGAAAGATAAAAAAGTCGGCTCCTAAGAGGGTGAAGTAGCTAACGGAACATTTTTTTACGTCAGTTAGCATAACCCATATCAAAAATTATTAAATCTGATGCATAATGTACAGCAACTTCAATAACAGGACACATAGATGCGCACTTCTGCCCACGCCCGTCTGCACGCACCGCTCGCGGGTCGTTGCATCTACTGTAGCTTACTTACTGGCCATCACTTTTCATTAACAAAAACTACTGATAAGCGAACACAGCCGCGGGTACCAGATACCCTTTTTTTTCTTTTTTGGGTAACTCCCTACCTACATAGTGGAGAAACGATCCTGTTGAAATAGCAGAAACAACTTTTGTGGGTACACACTGGTGTCGTTGCAGTCTCACTATAAAATCACTGTCGAGAAGACTGAAGCGCAGTCTATTAGATGCAGTTTCATATTTCCAGATGTACTGGGTTATGTGAAGAAGGGGTAATTTGTTCAACTTCTACAAAAAAACAAAGAAATATTTCGCCAGATTCGCCAAGTTCCGGCAACGGTTACGTGTGAGTAACGCAAGTGAAGGATGCGATGCTTGCATACCAGTGGACAGTTATCCAATGTTACTGATAGTCCTGTATGAAGTAAGTAACACAAGCGAGATACGAATTACCCTGAATTAAATCCAAGCCGCTTGCTCTAACCCACCATAATGGTACCAACGTCCACCAGAATCTATCCACAATTGCTACTTAAAGCGCATAGTGCTTTGCGGAGATGTAACTTGTACAGTAGGAAAAGTAATGAAGAATTATTATTATGGTACCATAAACGTCTGTTGGAAATTTGGTGAAGAGGTAAGGCATCAAGTAAAGTGTTGCTAGCAAGAAGAAACAAGAAGAGACTAAGCAAGAAACAGAGACGAGGGAGTTGTTAATTGAAAACCATTAATAGATGAAGGGACATGAGAGACTTATTTGGTGAGTGCGGGTAAAAACTTACAGCTGCTGATAACACATTATGGAAGACACTAGATAGAACACAGATACAGGGTTGAAACTATTGGTGAATGTAGCAAATACTGTAAGAAAACATAAGAATGACTCTAAGGATTGAAGAATATTACGCAAAATAAATTACACATTGCAACAAACACTACATCATTTCACATCTATATTTACTGAGTGCTTGGAAAAGTGAAAATGTATACTAACTATGCCCTATTAGAGAAAACTTTCAGCTTTAATGCTGGTACAAAGTCACACAGTCAGTCACAACAACTTTAGACCAGTCTTAAAAAACAAAACATGTTTGTTATATCTAACACTGTGGGTAAATTTAGATCGTCCCAGAAGGAAATCAGATGTTAATATAAATTAAAAATAAATTAATTTAGTAGTAGTAGTTTACTTTGAAATATCAAGATATTTGTGTCGACCTGGCATTGTTCAACTTAAATCATTGTCAGTAGAAGCTCTTTTCACAGTCAACACAATTTAAGGACAATCACAAATCTAGGAGCTTCTAAGAAGCTGGAAAGACAACTAGAATCCACATAGGAAATAAAACTATTACTTTTAGTACAAAATAGTGCAAATAGATGGAGCAGCAGCCATTTGAAGCAAAACTGGTAAATGGTACAAAGACACTCTGACTGGTACAAAGTGACCCTGACTGTAAGAGTCACTGATTTCTCATACAGTACTGAAATGATTCTGATCAGTTAAATAGTGTGTACTGTATTTTACAGTTGTTTGCAAAACGTAATGCTAAACGTTCAGGTGGTCAAAATCAAAATACGACTTACATCAAGTGGAAACACATATAGCAACTAGACGATTATTACACTTTCACAAAGTTAAGGAAAGGAAGAAGGAAATTTAGTGTAGTGTAGATTAACTCCTGTTTCTGACTCGTTTTTTCTTGAAGTAATGTGTGTGTTTATCAACGTAGTTAATACCACATCCTCATAATCACGATTAGATACGTGCTCAAGAATTCTGTTATCACTTAAATTTTTAAAGTTCATTCTTGCTTTTAATCTTATTTGTGAACATTGTGGTTGCTATATATACATTATAATTTACGAAAAATTCTTTACTATAATACCTACAAGTCATTAAAACCAGTAGATGAGATGAAAATATTTAGAACTGACAAGTAATATTGTGGTGTTGTGGTAAATAGTACCCTCTGGAAGGCTGTTATCTGTTAAGAGCTATAGGAAAGTGCTGATACTGGTATGTCATCTGCAAAGGATGTGTGTTGTCCTTGAGATCAACGCGTCTCGTTGATACCAGAGTGTGATGTATGACTATGTTACAAAGTAACAACGAAAGGAATTGTTAGATTCACGTTTGTTACAGCTAGTGTTCGTTTACTGATACCACAGCCATACGTACGTAATGATACTGTAGTGATACGTGCATGTAGACATGAAATAAAAAGAATAGGACGATTTGTTAATCGTACAGTGGATTATGTAACATACGTACGTGGTAGAGAAGGCATATCATTTATATGGCAGTAAAGCACCACGAAATTTATTCAGATAACTTACAGGAATTCAGGTGAGTGATGTCTTCTACAACCACCGACTACAGAATTTGATCTCGACTGTGGCCGAAGCGTAGCAGCACAGCTCTGTATGAAGCGGTTTCTACTAACACGGTATTCTGCCGCCTGTTGAACCACGGAATACGTGTACGTGTACTACTGACGTCAATACGAAGACGGTACTGGCTGCAATGGGCGTTTCAGGACAATAGCATGATAATGAATCGACTTTTAACGTTAGTCTCGCTTCAGCATGGGCTACCGTTGGCCGAATACGTATGGGAGACTGTAGAGCTAAATCCTGTTTTGTGTGAGGCGTTATAGTGCATCACAACAAGAGAATCCTAGACCTCATTGTCTGGCCCAGCAAAAGGTACCCGACGAACATGGTTGCTTCACATTGCGGCTTCGGTCAACAGCGTTTACCACGCCAGACAAGTTATGGAAACTGAAATTTTACTCTTCGGTAAAGATGCTCTGTACCAAAACTACGGTTCGGTGTTTTGGTACACTTCATAAATAACGTAATAAATTATAGGATTACCGGTAGTATTGGTAGAATTGATAGGGAAAGAAACGTAAATGAATGGGTAAGAGAGAAAATCGGTGCCGACGTCTTTGTCTGTCTGTTTGTTTGTTTTGCACATAATTAGTTCCGCACATCATTCAGTGTTATTCCAGTGAATATATTTTTTTACGGAATATAAACCGAATTTTCTAAGCAATAAAAATTAGTTGATCGCGTAACTTTTGCGCTTTTTTATAACCAAAGCAATTGCTTTTGAAGTAAGTATAATTTACACGCAAAAACATAAAAAAAATAATTATTGTTGTTATTTTGTTGTCAATAGAACGTTCTTCATAATGATCAAAGGCAAGAGTTTCCTGTTACTATTGATAAATACGAAAGTTGCTTATGAATAACAGAAACATGTGTAATATAAGTTGAGCGAAGTATTGAAACGATGTTTGATATATTTTTATTTTGAGTTTTTTTATTTTACTTTTTGTTTAGAAAGTTGCATTTTCTAGCAATATATGATAAATCTATATTGCTTTCTTTATTTCTACTACAAAATTCCTCTGCTGCACCTTAAAAATCAACAATTTTCGAATAAAAACTGAATTAAACATTGACAATTTCAGTTTTGCTAGAAATACTGTTTATTCTTAAGGCTATGTAGAAGAAAAATGTTCCGTGGGTTACTCGGCCCTCACTCACTTTCTAGGCGATTCACATCTTCCTGTTTTTAGAGGAATCTATTAAGACACCTATCACATACGCAAAGAAAGCGATCGTTTTGAGGTTATACTTGGTAGGTATGCAACACACCTAACGTACAGGAAATGCGGGCACGATCTTAACTGACCAAAGTTACTCGGAAAGCTACCGCAGTCCTCCTTACTTATGGTTGTCTACGGTAGCCTACGGTAGTTTTACGACACTACTCTTCGATTAATGCAGTGTGAGAGGTTTATACCAACATTACTCTCCCCTTTCATACGATTCATTTCCAAGACTTCTGACCATGGTGTCGCTCTTCCTAAATACAGCCAATCAGACGACATATTGTCCGTTGGGCAGATATGGTACTTCTTTGGCTGGCATCTCCTTCGCAGACACTAGCCCAGCAGATAGAACACCAAGTTTTTTTTCTGAAACGAAGATTTATGAGGTATGATTCCTCGGGAACAAATTCCTATTCTGTGCAGCAAATTCTGATTTTTTTCATATGCAAAATTATTTTACTGTTCTGCATATTTTACTGCCTCTTTTAGTCAGTACAGCTTACACCTAAGTTGAATTTTATTCATTTCTAACTACTCCTTCGTTATGTACCGTTGATAAACGGTAGTTACTCGTTGAGACGATGGTTGAGTGTTTGACAGGTGAATTTAACTTTGGATCAGCCCGTGTAGTGAACAGTAGCTGAGTCAGACCTGGCTGACAGTGTTGAGCCCTCAAGGCTGCAGGAGCAGAAACGAAAAGCAAGAACGGAAGCGGCAGGCGGCCGGCCGCTCAACGCAGCGTGACCCCAAGGCTGGCCGGGATCCGGGAGCGCAGCCCAGCACACAGGGCGCTCTGTCCTCCAGGCCGCTCCACAAACCTTCCTGAAGAGCGTGCCGCATTCGGGCCTCTCTTACAAGTCAACCTAAATTCAGAGTGGAGGTGGCCAGATATAGTCTTATAACCTCCAAGTGTAGTTTCTTTTATTCGACTGCTTTAGTGTACGCACGTGAGTGAGTGCTGGATTTGCTCCGTTGACTTCTTACCTCCTGTAGCCATTATCATACGTAAAAGTGGATTATACTTAAACATTATGAATGTGGCAACTTTTCATTGAAAATATTAGTTGACTACTGGTTTCTTTAAATAAAGAACCTTCATCGAGTCGTAAATGATCATCGAAGAAGTCAACGTAATTGATTTCTTTTCTTGTAATACAACTCAAAAAAATTAAACAAGTTGTTTAAGAAAATCGCCATCAGCATAATAAAACTCGAAACATACAGTTTGTACAATACCATATATCCAATGTTCACGGATATTCCATTACTCCGCTAACATGCATTCTGGCCACAGTATCAAGTTCCCTAATCTTAGAAAACAAAAAGCAAATAATTATTAATGCTGACACCTGGTTCATATTACGAGTTCCATTACTATTCGATTATGCTGCTGGCGATAAACCGCCGAAAACAGTAACAACCGTAAAATACGTAGGGGTAACCGTCCGAAGTAATGTGAAGTGAAATGACCACATGAAGCTAGTTGTAGTAAAAGAGGGAGTCTTGAATCGTCTTACGGAGATGTTATTCATCCACGAAAAACGTGGTTTATACGACGCACGCGCCCGATAGTTTCGAAAACTGGTGCGCGGTTTGCCTTCACCAGCCACAATTAAGAGAAGAGTTTGAGGAGATCCAACGTCGGCACGTTTCGTCTTGCGTTCGCTAGTTAATTACGTGAGAGTTACGGAGATGCTCATCAAGCTGTAGGAGGATATGCTACGAGAGGAGCGTCGCGCGTTACGGAGTCGTTTACTTAAAAACTCGAAGAGCGTACGTTCCGAGAAGGGTCAAGCAACGTATTATTTTCTCCGGCACTCACTTATCGCGAAATTACGACGATGGGAAAATCAGAGAAGCTAGAATTCATACTTAGCCTTACCGTTAGCCGTTCTTCTCACGAACCATTCACGGATGGAACAGGAAAGGAACGAAATGTGACATCCACTGTGGTGGACAAAGAGACAGACTGGAAAGAGAATTTTATTCGTGGTTTAAAGTCTTTAATTTTTAATTTTGTAACTATTGTTCATTGTACGTGGTAGAAAACTTTCTCTGCAGAACTGTGGTGGGCGTGGGCCGGCAGAGCACCGGGTATGACTGGATATCTCCGCCATCCCGTACTCAGATCGCGTGATACGTTCTCATAGTAGATGCTGCTGACGGGGTAGCACCTTCGACGAGCATCACTTAGATAGGCACGCTCGTCTAAGGTACCTTCACATCCCCCCCCCACCCCCCACCCCTCTCCGGCAGACTATCAAGGGGACGAGAATGGTCACGTGGGGACGCAGGGAAGAGTGGTGGGCGAGCTGCGTTCCGACCGCTCTCTCTCTCTTCTTGGCCAGCCCTCGCCCGATCTAGTCGTACCGCTTCGCTTCTCTACAGGGCAGCATGCCCTCTGCCTGTTTGTCGGCAGCCCCCAGACGCCGTAAATTCTTTTGTACCCTTTGCGATAGAATAATGGAAATAAGACCAAGTTATCCTGTCTGAACACAAGTTTTTGGTGTTCTTATTACCTAACCATCGCCCACACCCGGACGCTCACATCCTGCCTACCATGTCCGCTCGAAAGTGCTGAACACTATACGTATATTTTTTTAGTTTTATTGTTTCAACAGTAAGCATGCTACATAATTTTCATTTGTGACAGAAACATACACTCCGAAAATCCAAATAAGAGCTCATGACAAAATTCGAAACGATATAATACGTATAAATAAGGGAAACAGGAATTTCCAATAGCAACCTTTTACGATACGGATGAGATATAGTAAGACATGTGATAATCAATTTTGAATTAATTCACTGTTATACGCTACTGTATTTGTCACGACGAAGGAAATTCAGCAAATCTCATATTGACCAATATAAGGATGCCAATACCAGCTGACTGTGACTTAAGATGCGAACTGGCTTTGAAGACTTGTTTTCTGTTCTACTATTAAAAGATCACTAAGATTGAAAAATATATTTTCACTTTTTTTACGAAACTAAAATTTCTTTCTGTAATTTCTACACGCACACTTCATCATTATTAGCTGAGCAAGAATTTTTATGAAAAGAACAACAGTAGTCAACTGGTACGTCTAAAAGCTTTAACTGGAATTTGTTAAATAATGTGAAGTCCTTACGAATGCTCTCGACTGTGAAATCTAGACTGTAGAGCTATAGCACGTGCAGTGTCTACGTGTGGGCGTTCTCGCCAGCGAGTGAGGGGTCAACACTTCTGCCTCGTTCGTGGCCTGAGACGGCCACGCCTTACTGCAGCAGGTCAAGGCACCTCCTGATCGATACGTGCTGGCCGCGTCCTGCGCGCGACAGTTGTAGTTCGGCTGTCGTACGTATCTGGGGAGACTTTCTTGACGACACTGCTTTAAATTCATTGCGTGATAAACAAGACAAACAGGACACTCTTTTATGGCAACAAATTAACACATTCTACGTTAACAGAGTTACAGATGTTCTAGTCGGCACTCCATTCTCTCAGGCCCATGAAATTCATTGCTCATTTTAGGACTCTCGGAATGGGCAAGGAATGAAGAAAGGTTATAATAGGCGTACCGGCCAATGACTTAACAGAAGATGGGAAAGGCAAGAGCACCTTACTGGAGGGACCAGCATGGTTAAAGTTGGATGCTAGCTTAGGGATATGGGTTCTGTGGTGTCACCGCCAGACACCACACTTGCTAGGTGGTAGCTTTTAAATCGGCCGCGGTCCGATAGTATACGTCGGACCCGCGTGTCGCCACTGTCAGTGATAGCAGACCGAGCGCCACCACACGGCAGGTCTAGAGAGACGTCCTGGCACTCGCCCCAGTTGTACAGCCGACGTTCATAGCAATGGTTCACTGACAAATACGCTCTCATTTGCCGAGACGATAGTTAGCATAGCCTTCGGCTACATTTGCTACGACCTAGCAAGGCGCCGTATTCAATTGATATTGAGATTCTATTAATGTATCATCAAGAGCGATGTTCTACAAATGTGGATTAAAGTTAAGTATTCCAGAAGCTACGTACTTTTCTTTATAGCATTCATTATGTATCCTGTTTCAGACCTCACGCCAGCCTGCGTGAGTTTAAGCGCGTGCCTTTCGGCTTCCTCTCATTGTGTCTAGGCTGTCTTGTCTAGACACAACAGGTTCACTCATCGTGCATGTGACTGCAGACTCATAACCACCGAGCCTTCTCGCCCAACAAATGGCGATGGACGCCAACGGAGGCGGTTTGTGCCCATGAGGGTCCTACAACTGACCGACTGACAGATCGACTGACAGACCGACAACATGGGGTGTGTAGGAGTTTTGACCGACATTCGTTGTAGGGATGTAGGGCGGGTAGGACCACTCAACAGCCAACACGTCCTCCCCCCCCCCCCCCCATCCATCCAGTCCACCATACAAATCGTTGATGTAGCGTCAACTTCCCGACAGAATTTCGGCTTTTGTCACTGCATGCGTTATTAAATACTGTTCTAATATACATGACAGGTCGCGAAGCGGACGAAACTTTAAATACAGAGTTTCTAGAGAAATTTAAAGACTGCAGACGTTTCCTGGACACGTTGTGCGTCGTGCAAGAAATGAAGCGCTTTTTCATTTTTTAACGAATCCACAACAGCACATAGAGAGAATAAAAGCCCGTCGATCTTCTGTATTTCTGTTTTTTAGGTCTTATTTCCGATACTTACAGCAAATGAAATCTAAAAACGAAATATTGACTTTCAATGGAAGTTAATCCACAAAATATACATGCTTCGTTATTGTAAGTCTTAAGGAAGTAATATTTCTGGCTTATTCAGCCATCATATTAGGCTCCAGGAAGCTATTCTCAGGGCAGTGGAGATGCAAGAAGCATAGAGATGACGCAATGTGGGATGAGGTACCGGTTACAGATGTTAGATTCGGTACCATTCCCGTGAGAAAGACCGCCTGCATGATGCTGCTGCTCTGTGATTGGCTGCTGTGTTCGGCGGTAGGGCGCCAAAACGTTAAACTTTAGTTGCTATTATTAATTAAACCTGTCATCCAAATTACTTCATTTTTTAAAATTAACATCTCTCAACATCCAGCTATCAATCAGTCATTTCAAAATTATTAAAATCAAAGTATAACTAAAACAAAAGACTGACGATATTACTGCCTATGCACTTCGGTGGCGTTGGGGTCACGCCTTGCTGGCTTGGCGCGAAGTGTCTCGGGCAGTCCGGCTCTCCAGTTCTGACAGTTCCAGTAGACAGACATGTTGTCTGTTATAGCAGTATTTGTTTCATGCAATTTTATTTACTACAGTTCCGACCGTCCCTAGGTACAGACAGGTTGTCTGTAACAGTAGTATTTGATTCATTTAATTTTATTCTCCAGTTCTGACGATTCCAGTAGACATACATGTTGTCTGTGGCAGGATGTATTTCATGTTATTTTAGCCAGATATAATGACTGTGGAAAGATATGTTCAATACGTTGTGATCAAGAATAGTTTCTCGTGTCTATATCAATAAAAACTCGAGTGGCATCCCAAATGAGTTATAGTTTATTCGTAGCAGCAGTTCCTTGCGAAGTTAATTTCAGCCTTAAGAAAAAGAATCCACGACCTGCGTGCTGTTTTCTGCGCTGGGGACATCATCATCATGAAGACAGCAGGTTAGTGAAGTGTACAACAACTTATGTATTCCACAGAGGGCAGTGGAAACAACTAGGCACCTCACGTGTACTGCATGCACAGTACAAATGTGCTCAGTGACACGTCATCTGCAGTAATGCAGAGGAGGTAAAGAAGGATGAAAGTATTAACAATATCTTACTTTTATTCCTTTTTTCTTGCCGTAACTTCTGCTATGAAGAGCAAAGTGTAGGATTATTTTTACGGTCCAACAGTTGCTACATGCTTCATTTCCTATGTATCTTTTTCTGTATTTATTAGTTTATGTACGCCATCACCATGTGTTGTCGTCCTTCGTCGAATTTGAAATGAGTTTATTAAACGTACATGTCATATTTTATGCTACATACATAAATAAATTAATTATGTTTACACGAAGGTCTTTCATTTTATTTATTTTGCGTTACCATGATGTATTTCCTCAGTCATCCGTAAATCACGTCACGGGAGATGCAACAGCACTGAATCTGAGGTCACCTTTACTTCTGCCAGGCGAGAGAAAATAAAGTAGCTAACAGTCTCTCTTCGAAGCTCACAGCATCTATCATGTGTGTATTCTTTTTCATTAACAATGGGTTTATAATGTTCAGCAGCTCCGAAATGCATGACTCATCCAGTCTTGGATAATTACGAAAACCTTCGGGTCCCAGCTACTTATGTAGCGGAACGTGGGTGAATTATTTCCTTGCTTTAACCACTTCTTCACCCGAAATTTTCTGTCTGCTTCCTTGGCCTTGTTGCCTCTAAAATAACCAAGACAAATTCCAGTTTTTATTTCTGTGTAGAACTAAGCAGAACGTAGCAGAAAATATTTGTGATCACGATATTATTACACCTGGTAGTGAAGCGCTTCCGTCTGCTTATCGCCAGTCTGTATCATGATATTTCACGAGGACACACTGAAACACTTGATAGTACCGGGTGATCAAAAAGTCAGTATAAATTTCAAAACTGAATAAATCACGGAATAATGTAGATAGAGAGGTACAAATTGACACACATGCTTGGAATGACATAGGGTTTTATTAAAACCAAAAAATTCAAGAGTTCAAAAAATGTCCGACAGATGGCGCTTCATCTGATCAGAATAGCAATAATTAGCATAACAAAGTAAGACAAAGCAAGGATGATGTTCTTTACTGGAAATGCTCAATATGTCAACCATCATTCCTCAACAATAGCTGTAGTCGAGGAATAATGTTGTGCACAGCAATGTAAAGCATGTCCAGAGTTATGGTGAGGCAGTGGCGTCGGATGTTGTGTTTCAGCATCCCTAGAGTTGTCGGTCGATCACGATACATTTGCGACTTCAGGTAACCCCAAAGCCAATAATCGCACGGACTGAGGTCTGGGGACCTGGGAGGCCAAGCATGACGAAAGTGGCGGCTGAGCACACGATCATCACCAAACGACGCGGGCAAGAGATCTTTCACGCGTCTAGCAATATGGGGTGGTACTAATAAAACCCCATGTCATTCCAAGCATGTGTGTCAATTTTTACCTCTCTATCTACATTATTTCGTGGTTTATTAAGTTTTAAAATTTATACTGACTTTTTGATCACCCGGTATATGCGCAACTATGCTGAATTCATTCACAGTGCTATTCGTTTTCCTTCTTCACCACAGTATTTGTTTACTGTAAAATCACCGCGCGTTTCCATTAAAGACCACGGGAGACCAAGTGCAATAATATCGTGGTGGGGTAGGAAACACAATGAACGAATCAGAAAAGTGTGGTGCTGTGGTCGCTGACTGCAGTTGGTCGGGACGTGTGTACGCTGCCACGAAATTGGTCGGTGGGTTGGTCGGCCGATAAATTGGTTCGTGTGTAGGAGCTTTTACTCTGCAGCGTATAATCAGTAATAAGGATGCACCAGCAATTTTAATGGAAATTTGGCGATCAATAGCCGTACGTGGAAATAAAAAAAGTCAGAAGAGTTGATTTTTTATTTATTTATTATTAAACAGTCATTTCAAATGACTCATTTCTTTTCCGTTGAGGAAAGCGTGGAACATGGCAAATGGACGGCACATTGTTACGGTGGGAAGGGAGCAGGTACGTTTTTATATAACAGAATAGGAGGTTCCGAGACTGCAGGACAGTGAGTGTGTCGGCGATCGATGCGGCCAGTCGGAGGTGCGGCAGCGGTGGAGGCAGCAGCGCGATGGGGCTGGCGCAGGCGACGCCGGCACCGCCGCCGCCTCTGTGCCTGGAGCACCGGCTCGTCGTGTGGCGCCTTTGCGAGGCCTCCTGCCGGTAACCGTCTGCACTGCCGTCTTCTGGTGCGTCCGCGCTTCCGGCCGCGGCCTGCCCTCCGCAATCTGCTCCGCCACACGCTTCTTACACGGGGCAGCTACTTGACACGAGCGAGTCTTGCGTTTACCGCGTTCGCGTGTGTAAACATCGCACGGTGCGGGAGTAATGTGTCCTGCTGCTGCAAACGCTTAACGCTTGCGTCATCCGAGGCGTACGTCGCAGGTAACGACAGTCCTGCACGCTCTTCGACCCCTTACAACTCCCTTCCTCACTACCGCATGCATAACTCAACTCTTTTGCCTGAGCAGTAGCTAAAATCAGTGTTCATAGTACTAACAGATATATTCTACATACAGTTCTAACTAGTTCACTTTCACTAAATACACGTAAATTTCTGGTATGAGAACATGAATGCAACTTCAGTCCAACTGAACAATTCTTTATTTCGGCGTAGTTTCCCATTAAAAAGCACGTCCATCAATACATGTTACGATTCTAGAGCTCAATGCATGTATATCAAATAATATAAATGCTATATTTACGTATGTTCCGCGCACTTGCACTCGTTGTAGTAATTATGGAAGAGTTTTGCTCAGTTTTTGAGGTAAAATTTGAAATAAATATTCAGCTGTTGCCCATTTCCTCTGTAATTTTTTTTTCAAGGAATCGGGTTTCGAATACTCTCTTTCAGTAATCGTTGCAGTATTTTAATAGACAAATCTTAAGATTAAAAAATGATGGTGCTTGAAGCTAAGAATGTGATGGGAAAACCAGTAAAGCTTTTACTGCGCACCGCTCGCTGCGCTAAGGATACAATCAGCCGGCTACATTCGCACCAAACATCAGTCGAAATTTATCATGATTCTATTATGCCCTCCCTCGTTTGCTACGGTTTAAGATCTTACCTATAGTACGGTCAGTAGTATCTACATACCCCTTTTCGCTTTTGCCAACTGGGAACTACCTGACAATTTCAACACCTTCTCATTTGCTCTTTTCTCTTCCTCCAATAGTCTATCAACTGTTCAAAAGGTCTCGTTTACTTTTCTTCAGACGACTTCTGATCTCTTACAGCTTCTACCCTTGTATCTTTTTAAATTTAACTCTTTCTGAAAATAGACGCTTATGTTGCTTCTTCTGCTTTTATATCGTATTTTTCCACTTTTTTTATTTGTCGACTCCAGCTTATTGTTAATTTCTTATTAGTTTTGTAAGCGTATTGTCATTCATCATGTGTAAAGATATTAAAAGTACCTGACTTCTTTTCCACATGACTTCTGTTATTTTTTCTATATTTCATCATTGCTTCTAATTTCCAGGCTCCTTTTCTTCTTATTAGAGGTACAATTTTCCATATGATTCTTCTCTCTAATGTTTCCAATTTGTTTACCATCTAATTCATTTGCGTAGAGGCATTTTGTGCCTTTGCATTTCTTGATATGCAATTATTGTCGAATATATTTTTTGTTATTCCATAAGCCCTTTCCATTTTGTGTAGCCTAGGATTCATGACTGATTTTTCTATCCTATTTTCTTACTTAATCTTTCCTAAATGCTTGCAACTTTTGCACTTTCTGTTTTTTGCCTGTAAACATTTTGTCCCATTTTTAATGTGAGTGATGAATTCCGTTTTCTCTGCTGAGGTTCTTAAACCCAGTCTTCTGGCTATCTATTCCAAGAAATTTACTTATATTTTTTACGTTTACCTCATTATCAGATAGTACAGCAAGTTCATCTGTAAATTCACGCATTTTGTTTCGTTACACAGTTTCTTTTTCTCAGTATTATTGCTGATACTTGCTATTCTTTTAATTCTTCATTACACATTATTACCTTTTTTAACACATAGTTCAAGCAGAAAAGCCATTACCCTGTCTTAGATTTGTATCTGTTTGAAAGAGCTTAGGAAATTCGCTTATGAACTTTACTTCTGAGACTGCCTACACAGTTAAATGCCTACTTGAACTCGTAAGTGTAAAAACTGTGTCTTAAGATTTGGTTTGTCTGTACAGATTATAGATTCGAAATTAACTATCCGTTCTGAGTAGGATCTACTTTTCCTAATCCGCCTTAATATTCGTTTGATTTTCAGTCTAGACTGTTTCAAGCTTTTTTTTTCTTATATGATTAAACTTCTCAGTTACAGAATGTGATAAGAACAAAACTCTTTAATCATCATAAGGAGTCTGCCATGAATTGATTAATTAGTTATTTAGTATCTTAATTATCTGAAGGAAGTTTGCTTCTTATATGAACAAATGATTTTGTTCCGAAAGAAGGAAAGTTGTAGATTGGAAGGAAAACCTTCTAACCTCAGAAGGAAATTTTTAGGGGTTTAGTTAGTGCGTAAGATTTCAAATTAAAGAGTAGAAGATGTTTCTTCATTTGTTCTAATGATTAACATTAT
Source organism: Schistocerca nitens (assembly GCF_023898315.1). Classification (NCBI taxonomy): domain Eukaryota; kingdom Metazoa; phylum Arthropoda; class Insecta; order Orthoptera; family Acrididae; genus Schistocerca; species Schistocerca nitens. Next base: position 570,627,375 of record NC_064614.1, on the reverse strand, counting down.
TTCCTTCCGTGGATATATATTATTTCTTAACCTGCATAAGTGTCCACATACAAGAAGTAGGAGACCTTAAACTTTATTAATTTGGCTCTCATTTTACAGTTCAATTTCATCATTTCATCATAACAGTCTGTTCAAAAAAACTGTAGTTATTGACGTCTTCTGGCTCATTTATGATGTGTAGGATGCGGTGGGCGACTTTCATTCTCCTCTCATAACTTCTGTTTTCTATATTTCTTAAAAAACCATTTCCAGATCAAATATAATCTTTGTTCGTGACAGCTTCGGATGTCCAACCGTTATGGAATGTTCTCTACTAGCTTTAAATCTTTCAGACCTTTAATTGTTTCTCTGATTTCCTTTGTAGTTGGCTGTATACCTTGGTTTACATAAAAACTAGAACATTTTTACAGTTTCACAAAACACTTTGCAAGAATTTCACAATTTTCAGAATTCTTTAATCCAGTTCTCCCTCTTTTGATCTTGCTTTAATTACTTGTTGCTTGGTACCGCTTCAGTTTTTTCTTGAAGTCGTGTTAAATATCTCAGGAACTCCTTTTGTTAACTTTCCTTACATTTCAAAAACTTATTGTTTTCGAGATGATCTTTCGATTATCCATATTAGACATTTCTTTTCTTTGTTGTTTAAACTGCTCGTAACGTTTCTAATTTTCAATTTTCTCCATTTTCTGGTCTTGCTATTGCGCCTTTTATACAACCTTCATTCCATCACAGCTTCCTTTTATTTCTGGCTACCCTAAGGGTTTTGTTTGCCGCAGTGTAGATTTACCCGCTAGCTCTTTCAGTTGGCAGTCTTAGTGACTGTTATTTCATCTTAAAATGCATCATTGCTTCTATTTCTTTGTCCTATTTGTGCTTTTATAGAATAAAAAGTTTTATTGTAATTTAAAACGGATAATAATAATAATCGAAGTCACCATTTTTGTTTACTTTAACATTCACAATATCCTTAATATTGCTTTCAGAAATGGCCATTTGATCGAACGAGAATTCTCCTAACAAGGGATTTGTTGACATCCATATTTTAGCTTTTATTGGAAGTTTTCCAATTCCAATAAATTAAAGTGAAAAGTTTTATAAATATAAATCATCTTAATTTCATTTTCGTTCGTTCTTTTATGTGCCTGATAAGACTACTATGCTTTAATCTATTTTCTTTGCCTACTTGTGCATTGAAGTCACTTGATAGTATTACAAAACTTTGCTCAGTGATTTTACCTATTTCTGTTTCCACAAGATCCGAAAACGCCTCTATTTTGTTCGGGTTCTTCCTGTTGTCTTCATTTACCGATGCATGAAAATTAATGACTGTATACTTTTTGGTTTTGTATTTAACTGTGGCAAGAGATATTCCTTGAGGCTACATTTAGATATCTTTTGTGAACCAATTTTTTTAAATTATTTTCAATCTATACCCCGAAGGGTATACAAGTCTGTTCTCGATTCGACCTACTGATTAGCCCAGTGTCGGAACACATTTCATTTTAAATAGACGCGGTAAGTAGATTGCTCACGGCTTTCCAGACGGAAGCAACGTAGCGTTTTGTGACGCCGCGATACGAAACCGCCAGAGAACCTTTACTAACGATTCCCGGACGAGAGCTCTGAATTTCTTAGTCCAATTTACTGATCCATGCCTTCAGTGCTACGGTTCCTGTGCTTCTCCATCAATGGGCTTAGCTCAATATGTACGTCAGTAAAAAGTCTCGTGCCGATATTTCTCCAATTTTATTTGTCGTTTCTTCTTCTTCTTCTTCTTCTTCTTCTTGTGTGACGGCCTCTGTAGGACCACGGGTAGCCCCTTCGTGGACTGCATTTTCCTCTTCTTCTCCCAGAACCTCTTCATTCTTTCTCTTTTCTCCCGCTCTTCTTCCGAGATCTTCAGTTTCCGTTTCTCCTGGCAGCTCCACTGGTGACACTCTAATCTTTTCCTGTATTCTTCTCTGTCATTGATCTCCGGCATATTTGTCGGCGTATATTTGTTCCTCCAATTTTCCTTTCCTTCGACCTTGATCCCCAATTCCAACCAGTCCTTCCGCAGTTCAACAACCCACTTGGTTCTTGTCTTTCCCCTTGTCCTCCCTGTTGTTTCCCACACTCTCTTCGTCATTCTGTCCATACTCATCCTAACTACATGCCCAGCAAACCTTGCCCTTTTGAGTCTGTTTTCCCCGGATATTGTTCTCATGTTCCGGTACAATTCTTCCCTAGGTCTTCGCATCCACCTCTCTCCACCTCTTTTGGGACCTAGTATTTTTCTCAGTATTTTTCTCTCTTCTTTCTCTAGTTGTTCTGTCCCATTTCTTCCTAGTGTCATTGTCTCAGCAGCATATAATACTGCATTCCTCACTGTTGCCTTGTAGTGGCTTATGTTTGCCTCTGTGGATATATTCTTTTTATTGTATATCTCTCTCGTCATGTAGAAGACTGACCTCATGTTCTTTATCCTCTCTGTTTTGTCGTTTCTACTTTTATAACGTTCATTCCTGTTCTCTCTCCTGAAGTAATATTTCTGATTAGTCACTACCTATTTTGTAAATATTCTTCCTATCTTTTCGGTTAGCTGCACCTTCTAAGAAAAGTCTACTTCACAAGAGTCTGTAGAAATTTTTGCTACCTTTCCGATACCGCTTGTTAATACGCTCTGTATTGACCAGAGGCCTAGAACTAGCTTTTCCGTTCGCTTAACGTTTCAGGAGTATTAGCGTGTCAGAAAGCTTGACAAACGAATTAGGGAGAAGAGAGAATAGGGTTTAATCTCCCGTCGACGATTAGACACGGAATACAGACTCGGACTGGGCAAAAACGAGACAGAAAACCGGCCGTGGCGTTCTCTAAAGCAAAGTCATCGTATTCACCTTGAATTATTTAGGAAAGCCTCGAAGAATCTCAATACAGATGCTTGGTCGAGAATTTAAACGCCGTATCTCCCGGGTACTTGTGGAGTGAAAGTTATATCGGTATTCTTTAAACTGTAGTATTAGGCCGCGTTGCTTATACTGGTACATTGATCTTTACGAAACAGAACGAGTTTGATGCATTTGTGTTTTCACTACTTGTTGTTTATTCAGTGTATTTGGGTTTTGTTTTCAAAAATAATTTATTAATAGTAACTTTACAATTTATCAACATATCAGAGCCACATTCTCATCAAGTGCCACCCCAAAAATATCTTCATTATTCAACACATTGTAAAGTTCCGGTTTTTTCTCACTAATACAACCAGTAGTTCATCGTCATTCTCTTCTTCTTGTTCTTCTCTTCCTCCTCCTCCTCCTCCTCCTTCTTCGTCTTCTTCTAGTATTTAAGGTCATAAGTTTTAGCATGTTACCAAAGCTGTCCGTATATTCAGCATATGTCGTGATTTTCCAGTGTTCGTTTTCAATACATGATAAATAGTCGCAGTACGCTGCTGTTCTGTGATCTATTATATACACTGACAAAAAAAGACTCAACACCAAAAAATAATTAATATAGAGTAACGAAATTTCGGGAATACATTGGTCTGGGTAATATATGTAACTGATCAACATTACAAGATCACAAGATAATGTAAGCGCGAGATAAGCCACTGCAAATGTGGAATGCTGATACATTATTAACCCCTGTAAGCGCCAGACTGTTGAATGCAAGCAATCAAATGTGGATGCATCGCGTTGCACAGGTGCCGCATGTCAGTTTGTGGGACGGAGATCCGTGCCTGTTGCACTTGTCGGTCAATGCAGAGACGGTTAATGCTGGCTGCGGATAACGCTCAAGTTGTCGTGTGATGATGCCACATATGTGCTCGATTGGAGGCAGATCTGGAGATCGAGCAGGCCAACACAAGATGTCGACCTCTGTAGAGCACACTGGGTTACAACAGCGGTATGTGGTCGAGCGTTATGATGTTGATAAACAATGACTGGAATGCTGTTCGCCGGCCGGAGTGGGCGAACAGTTCTAGGCGCTACAGTCTGGAACCGCGCGACCGCTACGGTCACAGGTTCGAATCCTACCTCGGGCATGGATGTGTGTGATGTCCTTAGGTTAGTTAGGTTTAACTAGTTCTAAGTTCTAGGGGACTGATGACCACAGAAGTTAAGTCCCATAGCGCTCAGAGCCATTTGAACCATTTTTGAATGCTGTTCATGATGGCAGCACAACAAGTCGAATCGCCAAGTTGTACAAGTGTGGGATAACCAAGAGAGTGCTACTGCTCTCATACGAAATCGCACCCTGGACCATAACTTTCGGTGTAGGTCCAATGCGTCTGGTACGAAGACAGTTTGGTTGCAGGTTCTCAACACACGGTCATCACTGGCACCCAGGCAGAACCAGTTTTCATCAGAAAACAACAGACTTCCTCCCCGCCCTACAATGAGCTCCCGCTTGACACCACTAAACTCGCAAATGGCGGTAGTTTTGCGTCAGTGGAATGCACGCTACAAGGTGTCTGGCTCGGAACTGTCCTTGAAGTAAGCGATTTGTAACAGTGGTGTCACTGTGGTGCCAACTGCTGCTAAAATTGCTGCTGCAGATGCAGTACGATGGGCCATAGCCATACATGATGGTCTTCTCTCTCGGTATTGTCCAGAACCCGGTCTTCTTGCGACCGTACATTCTCGTGATCACCGCTGTCATCAGTCATGTACAGTGGCTACATTGCTGTCAAGTCTTTCTGCAGTAACGCAGAAGGAACATCCATCTCATCGTAGCCCTATTACACGAACTCGCTGAAACGCAGTGAGGTGTTGATAATGGCGTCATTGTCGCCTTAGAGGCATTCTTGACTAGCATCAGCTCACCACGTCCAATCTCAAAGGTAATTAACGCTCAACAGCGTTACTGTTTCTATTTAAAGGAAACCCGATTTGCATCCTCGTAGTGCAGTTGTAACACTTTGGCCAGGCATGACGCAGTGCTGATACGTCCCCAAGACTTTCAGCCAAAACAGATTCCATCCTTAGTTAGAACACTTACGTTATCATTTTGAAGTCACCTCTGAGGAGTGTGGTAAGTTTCATCTGCTCCATCCTTTTGGCGTTTTCCTGTTTACCTTTTTCAGTATTATACTCAACAACCGAGCTAGGTTAATAATTGGCTCCTTTTACCGACCTCCCGACTCAGCAGCATTAGTGGCAGAACAACTGAGAGAAAATCTGGATCACATTTCACATAAATTTCCTCAGCATGTTATAGTATTAGATGGAGATTTCAATTTAACAGATATAGACTGGGACACTCAGATGTTTAGGACGGGTGGTAGGGACAGAGTATCTAGTGACATTATACTGAGTACACTATCCGAAAATTACCTCGAGCAACTAAACAGAGAACCGACTCGTGGAGATAACATCTTGTACCTGCTGATAACAAACAGACCCTAACTTTTCGATTCTGTAAGCGCAGAACAGGGAATCAGTGATCATAAGGCCGTTGCAGCATCCCTCAATATGGAAGTAAATAGGAATATAAAGGTAAGACGGGTGCCAGGTTGAGATTCATTGGGAGAGTCCTTAGAAAATGTAGTCCATCAACAAAGAAGGTGGCTTACAAAACGCTCGTTCGACCTATACTTGAGTATTGCTCATCTGTGTGGGATCCGTACCAGGTCGGGTTGACAGGGGAGATAGAGAAGATCCAAATAAGAGCGGCGCGTTTCGTCACAGGGTTATTTTGTAAGCGTGATAGCGTTACGGAGATGTTTAGCAAACTCAAGTGGCAGACTGCAAGAGAGGCGCTCTGCATCGCGGTGTAGCTTGCTGTCCAAGTTTCGAGAGGGTGCGTTCCTGGATGAGGTATCGAATATATTGCTTCCCCCTACTTATACCTCCCGAGGAGATCACGAATGTAAAATTAGATAGATTCGAGCGCGCACGGAGGCTTTCCGGCAGTCGTTCTTCCCGCGAAACATACGCGACTGGAACAGGAAAGGGAGGTAACGACAGTGGTACGTAAAGTTCCCTCCGCCACACACCGTTGGGTGACTTGCGGAGTATAAATGTAGATGTAGATGTAGTATTACAACTATAATTTCCTCTTTCAGATCCTTGGCTATTTGGTTAGGATGCAGTTTGTCATTTTCAAATCCAGTAGCGATGACCCGATAATACGACAAAATGTTGGTGAAATTCGGTGGAAAGCAGGAAGATTTTCCCCTCTGTGCTTTGGAAACTGAATGACCTCCCAGTCCGTGTTTTGTTACTTGTTGGTAAAGATCACGGAAGTAGGCGTGTGTGTGAGACATTACTTCGTATTGTATAAGGGGCGACCAAAAAGTTTCCGTTTGAGTCCGCTGCTGCAGCGTATATGCAACGTAGCGCGGCTCCGATGCGGGAGTATAATCACCGACATGAAGGCAACGGATCGGTGTGGCGTTCGTGTCTTTCCGATGTGCGTGCGGTAAATGAGGAAACTTGAACTGTGGTAACGTTTTTACCAAATGCGTCCAAACAGGACCGTCGTGCTGCTGTTATTTCCCTGGTTGCCAGCCGGCCGGTGTGGACGAGCAGTTCTAGGCGCTTCAGTCTACGGTCGCAGGTTCGAATGCCGGGCATGGATGTGTGTGATGTCCTTAGGTTAGTTAGGTTTAAGTAGATCTAAGTTCTAGGGGATGACCTCAGATGTTAAGTGCTCAGAGCCATTTGAACCCTGGTTGCCGAAGGATATGCAATGGCAACCATCCATAGGAGAATGGAGAATGTGTATGGGACAGCTTGTCTGTCGAAAACCACCGTTGTGGAATGGTGCACCCAGTTCCGTGCTGGTCGCTATTCGATACAAGACGCCGGTCGATCTGGGAGATCGGAGTCCCCATACCGCAAATGTCGTAATGCGGAAGTTACGCGAACTCAAGTGGGAGACACTCGAGCACCCGGCCTCTAGTCCTGATCTCTCCCCATACGATTATGAAGCCTTCGGTCCCTCACAAAAGGCCTTGGAGGGTCGACGGTTCCTGTCGAACGGAGGTGTGCACCAGACAGTTACGGACATCTTCACGCAGCAGGACACGGCGTACTAACAAACGGGTTTCTTCAGCCTGGTGCGTCGGTGCGATGATTGCCTCAATGCTCATAGCGATTTTGCCCGACTGGCGTACCGATTCTAGACTGCACGACCTTCGAAAGGAAACATTTTAATCGCCCCCTCATATACGTAACAATTGTTCGGATTGCGCCGTCGCACTGATCGTAAAATATAATAGAGATGTGCATTTTCATCTTCGGCTCCATCTTCCGGTTTGGATCCAAGAATAATGCCTTTCAGGTGGTGTTGTCTAATATTCGTAATTTCAGCTTTATATTTATTTTTTAATTTGGCAGTAGTTGTCAGCGTTAAGAATGTTCACAGATTGATACAATATTCTCGAAGACACTGATAATAAAATTAAACTGTTCTTGCAAACGGAAATATTTTTGTCCTGAGTATCTAATAATGGTAAATCGCAATTGTGGTTTTGCGTAATAGAGCCACCATTTCAGAGTGCTGCGTTGAAGGATCTACTGTCATTTCCATTGTATCGTCTCATCAATTTCGTGGTCGTTAAGAGGATTTACATTGAGTGCGCAATAACCTCTGCTCCGGCATACAATCTCACGGTGATAATGAATGTAACATTGGTAACCATAGGTGCAATGTCACAATTTGAGATTTTGTTAGTAAGCTCTGGTGAAACATACATCTTGTCTAGCTTGCTTGCCGAATCAGCACAGTTGAATGTATATTATGGCTTATATATTGTGAATCATTGCCAGGTATTTTCCCAGGTGTTAGACGTTATCACTGTACGAGGTGTTCTAGTTCAGTGCAGTTTTTCGGGTTTGGTAGTTGGTCCCAATTTAATATGACACAGTTGAAATCGCGGCCAATAATTAGCAAGTAATCCTACAATATCAGTTCGAAAAAAGGCTACTCGACGTTGATAGTTTTGGCCTCTGGACGGTGCATAACGATTTAAAACCTGAACGCCATTAACATTCATTCTGATGCCTCTGCCAATTAAAAGACACTGTTACCGTCGCGAATTAAAATGTCAGTTTCAGTTTTATCCTCTTTACAGAGATTAAGGACTTGTTTTTACCCAGATATGTAAAAAAAAAATCTTCAGTCGAAACCTCTTGAAGAAGTGCCACATCTTTGTCAGTTCAAACGATAAATCTCCTACATAAAATCTCTGAGGCGTCTAAATTTCAGTTTTACATCTACATCTACATCTACATCCATACTCCGCAAGCCACCTGACGGTGTGTGGCGGAGGGTACCCTGAGTACCTCTATCGGTTCTCCCTTCTATTCCAGTCTCGTATTGTTCGTGGAAAGAAGGATTGTCGGTATGCTTCTGCGTGGGCTCTAATCTCTCTGATTTTATCATCATGGTCTCTTCGCGAGATATACGTGGGAGGAAGCAATATACTGCTTGACTCTTCGGTGAAGGTATGTTCTCGAAACTTTAACAAAAGCCCGTACCGAGCTACTGAGCGTCTCTCCTGCAGAGTCTTCCACTGGAGTTTATCTATCATCTCCGTAACGCTTTCGCGATTACTAAATGATCCTGTAACGAAGCGCGCTGCTCTCCGTTGGATCTTCTCTATCTCTTCTATCAACCCTATCTGGTACGGATCCCACACTGCTGATCAGTATTCAAGCAGTGGGCGAATAAGCGTACTGTAACTTACTTCCTTTGTTTTCGGATTGCATTTCCTTAGGATTCTTCCAATGAATCTCAGTGTGGCATCTGCTTTACCGACGATCAACTTTATATGATCATTCCATTTTAAATAACTCCTAATGCGTTCTCCCAGATAATTTATGGAATTAACTGCTTCCAGTTGCTGACCTGCTATTTTGTAGCTAACTGATAAGGAATCTATCTTTCTATGTATTCGCAGCACAATACACTTGTCTACATTGAGATTCAATTGCCATTCCCTGCACCATGCGTCAATTCGTTGCAGATCCTCCTGCATTTCAGTACAATTTTCCATTGTTACAACCTCTCGATACACCACAGCATCATCTGCAAAAAGCCTCAGTGAACTTCCGATGTCATCCACAAGGTCATTTATGTATATTGTGAATAGCAACGGTCCTATGACACTCCCCTGCGGCACACCTGAAATCACTCTTACTTCGGAAGACTTCTCTCCATTGAGAATAACATGCTGCGTTCTGTTATCTAGGAACTCTTCAATCCAATCACACAATTGGTCTGATAGTCCATATGCTCTTACTTTGTTCATTAAACGACTGTGGGGAACTGTATCGAACGCCTTGCGGAAGTCAAGAAACACGGCATCTACCTGTGAACCCGTGTCTATGGCCCTCTGAGTCTCGTGGACGAATAGCGCGAGCTGGGTTTCACACGACCGTCTTTTTCGAAACCCATGCTGATTCCTACAGAGTAGATTTCTAGTCTCCAGAAAAGTCGTTATACTCGAACATAATACGTGTTCCAAAATTCTACAACTGATCGACGTTAGAGATATAGGTCTATAGTTCTGAACATTTGTTCGGCGTCCCTTCTTGAAAACGGGGATGACCTGTGCCCTTTTCCAATCCTTTGGAACGCTACGCTCTTCTAGAGACCTACGGTACACCGCTGCAAGAAGGGGGGCAAGTTCCTTCGCGTACTCTGTGTAAATTCGAACTGGTATCCCATCAGGTCCAGCGGCCTATCCTCTTTTGAGCGATTTTAATTGTTTCTCTATCCCTCTGTCGTCTATTTCGATATCTACCATTTTGTCATCTGTGCGACAACCTAGAGAAGGAACTACAGTGCAGTCTTCCTCTGTTAAACAGCTTTGGAAAAAGACATTTAGTATTTCGGCCTTTAGTCTGTCATCCTCTGTTTCAGTACCATTTTGGTCACAGAGCGTCTAGACATTTTGTTTTGATCCACCTACCGCTTTGACATAAGACCAAAATTTCTTAGGATTTTCTGCCAAGTCAGTACATAGAGCTTTACTTTCGAATTCATTGAACGCCTCTCGCATAGCCCTCCTCACACTACATTTCGCTTCGCGTAATTTTTGTTTGTCTGCCAGGCTTTGGCTATGTTTATGTTTGCTGTGAATTTCCCTTTGCTTCCGCAGCAGTTTTCTAACTCGGTTGTTGTACCACGGTGGCTCTTTTCCATCTCTTACTATCTTGCTTGGCACATACTTATCTAACGCATATTGTACGATGTTTTTGAACTTTGTCCACTGATCCTCAACACTATCTGTACTTGAGACAAAACTTTTGTGTTGAGCCGTCAGGTACTCTGTAATCTGCTTTTCGTCACTTTTGCTAAGCAGAAAAATCTTCCTACCTTGTTTAATATTTCTATTTACTGCTGAAATCATCGATGCCGTAACCGCTTTATGATCGCTGATTCCCTGTTCTGCAGCCGGCCGCGGTGGTCTCGCGGTTCTAGGCGCGCAGTCCGGAACCGCGCGACTGCTACGGTCGCAGGTTCGAATCCTGCCTCGGGCATGGATGTGTGTGATGTCCTTAGGTTAGTTAGGTTTAACTAGTTCTAAGTTCTAGGGGACTGATGACCTAAGATGTTAAGTCCCATAGTGCTCAGAGCCATTCCCTGTTCTGCGTTAACTGTTTCAAATAATTCGAGTCTGTTTGTCACCAGAAGGTCTAATATGTTATCGCCACGAGTCGGTCCTCTGTTTAACTGCTCAAGGTAGTTTTCAGATAAAGCACTTAAAAAAATTTCACTGGATTCTTTGTCCCTGCCACCCGTTATGAACGTTTGAGTCTCCCAGTCTATATCCGGCAAATTAAACTCTCCACCCAGAACTATAACATGGTGGGGAAATCTACTCGAAATATTTTCCAAATTATCCTTCAGGTGCTCAGCCACAACAGCTGCTGAGCCAGGGGGCCTATAGAGACATCCAATTACCATGTCTGAGCCTGCTTTAACCGTGACCTTCACCCAAATCACTTCACATTTCGGATCTCCGTCAATTTCCTTCGATACAATTGCACTTCTTATCGCTATAAACACGCCTCCCCCTTCACTGTCCAGCCTGTCTCTGCGGTATACATTCCAATCTGAGTTTAGGATTTCATTACTGTTTACGTCTGGTTTCAGCCAACTTTCTGTCCCTAGTACTATATGGGCGATGTGACCGTTTATTAATGAGAGCAGTTCTGGGATCTTTCTATAGACGCTCCTGCAGTTTACTATCAGCACATTAATATTGTTATTCCCTGTTGCATTTTGCCTACTCCTACCTTGCCGCGTCTCAGGAGGCGTCTTGTCGGGCCCAGGGAGGGAATTCTCTAACCTAAAAAAACCCCATGTGCACTCCACACGTACTCCGATACCCTTGTAGCCGCTTCCGGCGTGTAGTGCACGCCTGACCTATTCAGGGGGACCCTACATTTCTCCACCCGATAGCAGAGGTCGAGAAATTTGCACCCCAGATCTCCGCAGAATCGTCTGAGCCTCTGGTTAAAGCCTTCCACTCGGCTCCAAACCAGAGGACCGCGATCGGTTCTGGGAACGATACTACAAATAGTTAGCTCTGATTCCACCCCGCGAGGGAGGCTTTCCGCTTTCACCAATTCCGCCAACCCCCTGTACGAACTGAGGATGACCTCTGAACCCAGACGGCAGGAGTTATTGGTGCCGACATGAGCAACAATTTGCAATCGGGTTCACCCAGTGCTCTCTATCGCCGCCGGCAGGGCCTCCTCCACATCTCGGATGAGACCCCCCGGCAAGCAGACAGAGTGAACACTGGCCTTCTTCCGCGACCTTTCCGCTATTTCCCTAAGGGGCTCCGTCACCCGCCTAACGTTGGAGATCCCAATAACTAATAAACCCCTCCCCCCGTGTGCCTGCTCGGACCTTGCTGAAGGAGCAGCCACATGTCCACTCACAGGCAGAGCGGGCGATGCCACACGGCCAGCGTCCACATTTACCCTCCGCCTAGTGCGCCGCGAACGCTGCTGAACCCGCCACTCCCCTTGGGGAGAGGGTGGCCCAACCGCGCCCGGTACCCGCGAAGATGTCTCGACAGCAGGGACAGTGGGTGAAGCATGTAACACCTGGGGTGTACCATGCGACGCACCAGACTCCCCACTGCCGCCACACTCCGAGGCAGCAGCCTGAAGACGGCTGACCGTGGCCATCAACACGCTCAGCTGTTCGCGAACAGTGGCCAGCTCCTCCTGCGTCCGTACACAGCAGTCACACATCCTATCCATCCTAAGAAATCAATATACTGTAGAGAGTTAATCAGCTTTTAACTAGACTGCTAATTCACTAAAGGCGGCTGATTGTTGACTAAACCGTGATTGCTAGCCACGTCTTGTAGAAAACAATGAAAATAGCACTACCTGTCTCTGGACTGTATTGAAAACAAACACAAGCACTACTGGCACTATGGCTGACTAAAGGGATTCTCTCTGACTGTATTCAAAACAAACACGAAATCTATGTAACACTATTACTACCACTCGACAATTAAAGCTTCCTAAAAGCAAAAACACACGGAAGAAGAAGTGACAAGTAAGAAAAATACAGTTAATACTTAAATTAAGGTAGCTCGCTGCACAGCAGACGTGAAGCAGACGGCGGTTAGCATCAGGATTGTATTGAGAGTGGTTATATTAAAGGTTTGCAGGCTGTCCATAAGTGATCGCTGTATCGCCCAACATACCACGATCTTGATATTTCCACCCTGTCGCAGGCTGAATCTCAATCTGATCAAAACGTATTTCCTTATCCGACCAGACGGTCAATTCTTTTGTTGGAGTTGCGTCTTGGGTTCGAATGTGTTCGATCGTGTTTTTTTATTATTGCTTGTCGCTTCTCTCTGACGCCCGCAAGCCTGCCGTGTGCGATACGAATTTTCTTATTGTTGGAAGAGGACAGTTTATCTTCGTCGAGAGATTCAGTACTGTGTTTTGCAGTCTGTTTTGAAGTGTCGTCTGATAAACCACATCGATCTCCAAGAGTTTTTTTCTGTCTCTCTTGCTTCTTAAATCCAATTCGGAAGTGACTGCTTTGTGTCGGAAACAGAAGAAAGAGGCGTATCATTGCTGTTCACGCTACTGCAGGCTTTGGACGTGACGTCTGTTTGGCATACATTCAGATTATAGCCTCCAAATACAGTTAGGTGACAGGTTTGATCTTGAGGAAATCTCAGCATGAGTCAGTGCGGGAACGCTACTTCCTCGTATGACGTCAGAGTATCTGTGGACAGTCGCGCTGTCTGCCGTGTTTCCCGCTAGCCGAGGAGGCGCGGTCAGTGGCGCAGGTTTATAGTGGGCGAGTGCTTTCGGCCAGTAAGAGTTCTGTAGACTTAACAAACAGAACAAGTTCAAGGTTGCCCTTTCATAGATTGCCAGTGCCCAGAATCCTTTAACATACGAAAATGGGGGAATATGTTTCTGAAATCAATTTTCAAGGTCGGAACTCCGTTATTTACTTCGAACTGCATACTACTACCCACTTATTAGTAGTACTGTACAGTTCCGGAAGAAGAGAAGGCCGACCGTAAGAAATTATGGTCAAGATCGAAAGGCAAATTACACACCTTAACAGTCCTCAGCCCAAAACCAGCATAGCTTATCTGCACGTTACACTTCGTTGTTGCTGAGTACGAAGGTGTAAGTTCCGCCCGTTGAATCCATGACTCTAACAAACTTCTCTTCGCCAACAACCGTAACGTAGAAAGTGCTAGGAACAAAATCATACTTAAGTCCACAGATCTCGTCAACCCCAATACCGATTTCACCAAAAACTCGGGCGACGAAGTTAGGAATTCTATGGCGAGGTTGGTCGAATCCAAAGACGATCTACAAAGTACTTCGCTGTACACGGTGATCCATTTTAGTTTACAAAGCAGCTCAATCAGCAGCAGCGGAGACATATACAGACTACTTCCGCTCACCACAGTAACCGATGATCAACTTGAGAGGCACCCACATGCCTTGCTCATACTGTGGCATCAAGCAGTCAGGCCTGCAAGATGAGTGGCCTGCCAAGCGTGTGGATTCATTCTCATTTATCGAGTAACATGAACTCTCGTACTCACAATTAAGTTACAAATTATCCTCCTGTATGAATAATACGCAACGGAAACGCACATCTGACTATCAGTGATTTACAGAACTCTGACTGTTCACTACGCACTGGCAATACCACATTTTCTTTTTGTCTTTTATTTAACGGTTTTTATCAACACGTGGCCACAGCACTGAATATGAATGGCGCACACATTATAAATTCGGGACATCATGACAACATACAATTCGAAGGAAAATTCCACCAATCTTTTTCTTTTCACTATCTTATTTATTCCGATAAATTCTATAACCTAAACACACACATTCTATAACCTACAACAATAACACATGAGAAATTCCGCCCAGTGGGCATGGCTTTACATTGGTGATTCTCTACCTTATGGTCTCGTAATTATTTAACGCTACAGTGCACTTTCTGGATAGCATGGTGGATCTTTTATTATATCTCACACTTCGACTCTCGCACTCATCATCAAGAAACTTTCCTCCAGATCGAGCGGTAATGAAGGAACAAGCATAACCCACTAATCTTTTGAAACTACCTTGCTACTCTCCCATGCAAACCACACATACCCAAATTACATGACATACACCACACTACAACATGGAATATAATACAATAAATAGTCACAACACTATCACTTTCAGCTTTCCCATTTCAATTAGTATTTATCCCAGTTTCACACGACACTGCCCCACTTTGTAATTCTACTTTCCTACTATGAACTCTGGAGATATACGCACGTCTTCCTGTGCAATGCAAGCCAAGTGGCGTTACTGGATAGACGGCTGACTCACCTTGCTTCTCTCTCAGAGTATTATAGTTTGAATCAAGCGTCACACGGAAACACATCTCGCAAAGTAATATTAAGAACATATTCATCACACACACGAGTCCTCAACTGATACCATGGACGAGTACTTCTCTTTATCCTTTGTCTCATACACAGATTGAGACTCACACAGTACTCACCACGTGGAAGTACTCGCCTCTAATTTCAAGTCCTGCACACGCTATTTCTTAAATATTTCAACTTATAGTACACACGCTAGTAATTCAGCTTAACTTAAGCACACGGAAGTATTTCAACTTATTGCTACACGTGGTTTCATTGTGACCGTTGGTCACTTCCGAAGATTACTACGATCCTATTAATATTACCTGCCTGACATTTAATTCTCCCCACAAAAGTTCCTGAAATAGAGAAATTATTATTTCAAACTACTCTTAAATATTCCACATGCATACCATGTCTCCACTCTTTTTGTCTTTACGGAGCACAACTAAAACAGGTCTTACCAGCACAAGATCCAGCGGCAGAGTGCCGAAACATGGCCGTTCTTCAGGTCCTCTCGCACCTCTGCTGAAGTGGGGGAGCACCTTGCTACCGTATTGGTCAGCCACATTTCAGGCGCTCAAAGCTCAGGTAAATTTCATCTCTTTGGTCCCACCAAAGGTGGCCAAAGGATCGTCTCAAAGATGATCATATATTCACATTCACTATCTGCGGTTAGCAGACGACCATACATTCATTCATTTCACAGATCTTACCAAACTAGATGTAGGGATTTACTTTGTGGGAGTGCACATGTGATCAATTAAATAAATAAATTGTCATTCTTTCCCACACTGGTATCCGGCTTCGCTGTATTAATTGAAATTGAGTTATTTTACAAAAAAAAGTGTTGTTCTGACAAAAATAATGAAGTATGTTGTACCTATTTTCAATGTCGGGTGGTACTGTAACCTTTCAAACTGTCGTTGCCGAGGTACTCGAGACGGACCGCTTCTGAAAACCGTTGATGTCCGATCGGAATAGAAACCGAAATGATATCTCAAAATAGGTTACATTCCGTAGAGCAGATTTAGTTTGCAGCTTCTGTGGACGGTCGTTGCCAGTCAACTGGGTTTAATTGAGCAGTTCTACCGGTAACTCTGGTGATAAAGCTCTCATTAGTTATTACTGTTGTATTATAGCCTATCGATACCACGTAGGCGGCAATACCAGCCGCTGGCCGCACGAATGCCACACCTCTGAGCTGAGGCGCCACCGGCGCCATGGGTCACCAAGATAAAGTGACCGCCAGACTGCAGTTGTGCCCAGTTCTTAAGGAGCGGTAGGCAGGTTCTTTGCCGGCCGCGGTGGACTAGCGGTTCTAGGCGCTCAGTCCGGAACCGCGCGACTGCTACGGTCGCAGGTTCGAATCCTGCCTTGGGCATGGATGTGTGTGATGTTCTTAGGTTGGTTAGGTTTAAGTAGTTCTAAGTTCTAGGAGACTGATGACCACAGATGTTAAGTCCCATGGTGCTCAGAGCCATTTGAGCAGGTTCTCGCTGTGTGTTGTGTGGCTCCAGTATAAATCAGTCTAGTGTCGACCTAATGTAGCCGCAACTTTCTTTACAAAAGTAATACTTCAGGACTGGCCTTCATTGTAAACAGCTGAAGTGTCTGACTTATCTCTGTTTTGTCAAGGACTTGTATCTGGAATTAATCAATGAGTCATTGTACTGAAGTCCAGTAAAATATAATAATTTCTGAGGGATGTGTATTCTTTCATTTGTTTTATTCTGCTTCAGAACCAATGCTCCATTCCGACAGGAGATGAGTACTTTCGGCAAAGACATCACCTGATCACTTCAATCATAATCAAGTCTACTTGTGCTAAGAAGTTATCCTTTGCACTACTTTCCGTGATGCTCCTTTGCTTGCTCGTGTTTTAGGGCGATTACAGCCTACGTCTATACAACGTCATTAATCTTAACCGAGCGAGGTGGCGCAGTGGCTAGCACACTGGACTCGCATTCGGGAGGACGACGGTTCAATCCCGCGTCCGGCCATCCTGATTTAGGTTTTCCGTGATTTCCCTAAATCGGTCCAGGCAAATGCCGGGATGGTTCCTTTGAAAGGGCACGGCCGACTTCCTTCCCCGTCCTTCCCTAATCCGATGAGAACGATGACCTCGCTGTCCGATCTCCTTCCCCAAAACAACCCAACCCATTAATTCTAACGAGTCTTCTTGTACGAACAAGTATTACTCATAAATCATCCCAAAGACTATTTATTCAACATAGCAGACGGTACAACAAAGAAAATGCCTGTAATATGTAAGGACAGTCGGACAGGAATTTGAACGAGGTTCCGCTCCATAATTAGCCCAAAGTTTTGTTGCACATTGTCATAATCGCCTGAAGGTGTTCCGATTGCACCGTTGCGCAGCTTCTGTACGCGCAATATAACATGACCACTTTGCCTGGGACGCGAGGAATGTTACGCACGCGATGGCTATCTGGTTTATGGGATGCTCCGGGGAGAGGAAGGGAAACAAGCCCTGCCTCTTTCTGGCAGGACAGGCAACGCACTGGAATCAATACTGCACTCGTAATGTCTGCTACAATGTAACGACGTGTTCTGCTGTATAGTAGCTAAGGTTGGCAACGGTTGCAAACAATCCGCACTGGCCCGAACTCGTTCGATCTCCACCGATTCCTTCATCACAGAAAAAGACGAAATTACACTGTTTGAAAAATAAAGTGAAGCATCCAGAAGAAGAGGAGGAAACTAAATGCAGCTCCGCAGGCTGAGAGAGTATGCGATGTTACTTAAGCGATTACAAGCAAGAGTCAAATTAAAGAACTTGGCAATACCAGTCCGCTCGTGAGTATAATTTTACTCCCCCTCTGGCCTGGATGCATACACCAATTTGGTTGCAAAGTGTGTCTTAAAATAGTTGTATCCTCTCCTGAGGCAGTCTGCAGCTCGTAGTCTCGCGGTAGCGTTCTCGCTTCCCGAGCACGGGGTCCCGGGTCCGATTCCCGGCGGGGTCAGGGAGTTTCACCTGCCTCCAGATGACTGGGTGTTGTTGTGTCGTCTTCACCATCATCATTCATCCCCATTACGGTCGGAGGAAGGCAATGGCAAAGCACCTCCACTGGGACCTTGCCTAGTTCAAAATGGCTCTGAGCACTATGGGCCGGCCGCGGTGGTCTCGCGGTTCTAGGCGCTCAGTCCGGAACCGCGCGACTGCTACGGTCGCAGGTTCGAATCCTGCCTCGGGCATGGATGTGTGTGACGTCCCTAGGTTAGTTAGGTTTAAGTAGTTCTAAGTTCTAGGGGACTGATGACCACAGATGTTAAGTCCCATAGTGCTCACAGCCATTTGAACCATTTTGAGCACTATGGGACTTAACATCTATGGTCATCAGTCCCCTAGAACTTGGAACTACTTAAACCTAACTAACCTAAGGACATCACACAACACCCAGTCATCACGAGGCAGAGAAAATCCCTGACCCCGCCGGGAATCGACCTTGCCTAGTACGGCGGTGCGGGTCGCCGACATCGCTCCCCTACGCTCTGTCAAGGAGTATGGGCTTCATCATCATCTCCTGAAGCATGTCGGCCTTCATTTGTTGTAACTGGTCCTTGATATCCCGAATACAGGCACTGAGACGGTGTAGGCTTCCAGACTAGTCCAACACATTGTCTAGTGGGGTCAGGTCTGGAAATACTACTGGCCATAGGAGTACCTCAACATCATTCAGACCCGTCTTAGAGACAGGAGCCATGTGTTGACGAGTATTTTCCTGTTGAAAAATGACACTAGGATTCTGTCGCATGAGAGGTAACACATGAGGACGCAGGATGTCCGTGATGTGCCGTTGTACCGCCAGAGTTTCCTGGGTCACTATCAGCTTAGATCTGGATTCATATCCGATGGCACCCCATTCCACGAAGCCAGATCTAACACAGAATTGCCTCTAAAATCACTGGGAGAATGAGGCATTCGTCCAGGCCGCCACCATACTCGCCATCCTGGGCAGTGCTGGACCGCGCTTCATTGCTGAACACAGTACAACGCCATTCAGCAGCAGTCCATGTTTCCCGGTTGCGGCATCACTCCAACGGCAGCCGCTATTGTTGTGGTGTTAACGGCTGTCTGAGCATGGGATGGCAATACCCTAGATCGGCTGCTGCTAAGGTCCGACCATTGATGCAGGATGACACAGAATGTTATAGGGATTCCATTAGTTGTTCTCGAATGACATGAGCAGTTGTGAAGGGGTTAACGATGTGCTTGGTGCAGAATATGACAACCCTCACTTGTGACGGTCAATCATGGTAGACTGGAACCCTGACGACGATTATGCCTGCCCTCCCGTTCCCACTGCACTCCAGCATCGGGTCACATTCGAGTATCCCACAACTTTGGTAATTGCCCGATTCGACCAGATGACTAAATGGAGACCGACAACGAGAACCTTTTCAAACTCTGTCAGGAGCTGATAACTCTGCCTCGATCTGTGATAGTTTACAGAGCCGCGATGAAGTCGAATGTTTGTAGGTTGAGAAACTCTTAGCACTCATGTATACGAGTAATGTAATTTATGTGCAGGGTACACGACTAGGCGATGTGGACACTACACTGGCTCGCGCAGAGCTGTCAATGTCAATCGACAAATCGATACGCCGGGCAGCGAGCGCCCTGACTTCCGCATGGCGGGCACGGGGCTTCGCCGCGCCTGACACGAATTCCAAGTGCAACCGCCGTCCCGTCACAACTTCTAGACCGCCGCCCCTTGACAGTCAACAACTCGGCGACAGAAATATCTTCTTGCAGCATTTTTCGTGCTCTGTTGACGAAGAATCGGTCTGAAGACAGAAGTAGGGTGGTGCAGAAACTATTTAAGCCTTTTCCTCTGTCTAAATAGATATTAGATACTCCTCTTGTCAGAAAAACGGTTGTTCTCCTTTGACCTCACGCGATCTACCGGAATTCTTAAGTTTGCCATAGACCTGTTTTAGAGGACTACGACAGTGACAGTGATATTATGTATTCTCGACCGGACGAGATGGCGCTGTGGTTAGCACACTGACCTCGCACTCGAGAGGACGAAGGTTCAAATGCGCGTCCGCCCACCCAAATTTACGTTTTCCGTTATTTCCCTAAATAACTCCAGCCAAATACCGGGATTGTTCCTTGAAAGGGCACGGCCGATTTCTTTGCCCATCCTTGAAACAATCTTAGTGTGTGCTCCGACTCTAATGACATCGGTGTTGACGGGACGTTAAACACTAATTCTCTTTCCTTCTTTTATATATGCTTGACATTCTTCAAATATGAGAGTGACCTAGAGTAATATGAAATCAGAAGCAGAATCTTCAGACAAAAAACTGGTTCAAATGGCTCTGAGCACTATGGGACTTAACATCTGTGGTCATCAGTCCCCTAGAACTTAGAACTACTTAAACCTAACTAACCTAAGGACATCACACACATCCATGCCCGAGGCAGGATTCGAACCTGCGACCGTAGCAGCCGTGCGGTTCCGGACTGAGCGCCTAGAACCGCTAGACCACCGCGGCTGGCAAATCTTCAGACAGACAAGATCGATATAGTAAAGCATTTATTTTGATTACCGGTTTCAGCAAGCCATGTTGCCATCATCGGATCTCATGTAACACATTTTAATGGATCTCGACCAAGTACACACTATAGCGTGTACCATCATAAAAAGACATTTCAAGAACAAGAAAACTTTACTGTATCAACATGTCAAGTATAAAATAGTTACTGCATAAAATGCTACGCTTATTGTATCGACTACACATTAATGAGCCAAAACATTATGACCACTGCCAACCGCGAGGTTGAATGCTTGCTGGTGGTGTTGCGTGCACGAGACGCAGTAAGGAAAGAATGTAAGCGGAAGAGAGAGGAATATTTGAAAAGGGAATAATTTCCATCTGTAATAAAATATTTACGAAATATGTACAGTGTTACAACTCTGGATGTAAACAACAGTTTGACACAGTCTGTCACAGCAAACAAACAGGTCAGGCACTCACTTTTTACAATGTGACGCAACGCAGAAACGAAAAGTGAATTTTAACGTGGAAATGAGTCAATCGTACACTGCATTAAATTGTCATTCTAAGCATATAATATCAAAAGGACTCATAAAATAAATACGAGACGCACTCTTTACAAAATGATGCAACCTACCCGGCGGGGTCAGGGATTTTCTCTGCCTCGTGATGACTGGGTGTTGTGTGATGTCCTTAGGTTAGTTAGGTTTAAGTAGTTCTAAGTTCTAGGGGACTGATGACCATAGATGTTAAGTCCCATAGTGCTCAGAGCCATTTGATGCAACCTAGAAGAACAAAAACTATTTGAACTTCAGAATAAGTCATTGCTATATTATATTAGATTATTTTTATAAGTATTTTATCTTACAATGTTTTCGGAAAATAAAGATGATTTACAAATGAGGATGTATTCTGAACAAAATCTGTGACCAATCTGGTTTACGATATCCGAGAAGAAAACAAAAGTTACATGGTTCAAATGGCTCTGAGCACTATGGGACTTAACATCTGAGGTCATCAGTCCCCTAGAGCTTAGAACTACTTAAACCTAACTAACCTAAGGACATCACTCACATCCATGCCCTAGGCAGGATTCGAACCTGCGACTGTAGGGGTCGCGCGGTTCCAGACTGAACAAAAGTTATATGTTTAGCGTAAAGGACACTAAAGAAACAAAAAATTGTTAATAATAGATCACTTTATTTATTTTAATTGCACATGCAGTAAAATAATTCACAAATAAGAAAATTTCAAATAAAAAGCAGAGTTGCTGAATTAAGTGCGAAATTATAGATATGTACTTAGGAAACGTACGAAAACAAACCACGGGTAAATTTTAGAGTGCAGTGACTGTTTCGATTATGCTATACGGAAGCGAACTGTAGACTACAAACTAACTACAAGATGACCATATAGCAGCATCATAAATGAGAGTTATTACGACAACAGGAGAATGTTGAGGACTGTCCAGACTCACAATAAATCATAAAGAAAAAGAAAAGAGCATATATAAAGAGTGAGATGAAATAAGAGATTACAGAACAAATTAAAATGGGTAATTACGAAATTGAATGACAACAGAGTATCTCTGAAAGTTAAAAGCTATAAATCGAGGAAACAGGTAAACATGGATACACCGAGAAAGTCACATCATTTCCGGGCATGCCACGTATGAGTTAAGGTAATATAACTGTGGCGGTGGCTTAAAAGAAAAGTGTTTGTTTTTGATTCTGAGCACTTAATATGTCTCATTATTTCCTTACTGTGTGTTATGCTGCAAGAGAAAGGGTACTATTTCTTCTTTATATTAGCTGTTTAATGTAATCCTGTTGCAATTACTGCAATATCTGCCGAAGTTTTAAGAGTTGTCTAGTGCCTAAAGGATGGAAAAGTGTGGTTAAGTATTGCCTCTGTCACATCGACCGGCTGAGACACCTCAGCTGGTTGCTCAGAATAGAACAGCGGCCATCCCTGCGTCGATCCTATAATGCGAGCTCGTCCGCACGATGCAAGCTACTTTCTCTTGATTACAGTAGACCACTCTGATGCGGCGCTGCCTGAATTAGAACGTCCCTGTAAAATAAATAACGACACCCGCTATGTTTAAGGGCAAACTACACTGTTCCATTGTGTGAAATATGCTACAACGCTACAAATGTTGGGGCTTTCGATGCAACAATGAGTGAAGCGCAGATTCAGCACACTGTTTTCGCCCATTAGGAAGTTTCTAAGGCACTGTTTGGCGTATAGCCGTAAATTAGCATATCTTAATTTTTCATCAAGCCTATCGAGGAAAAAAGCTGCACCGAGTGCCTATCGGTAAAAATATTATAATTGTTACACACCGTCATCCTCACGTTAACTAGATGGGTTACAACTCAACTTTTGAGAAATAGATACCGGTAGCGAAAATCATCGAAGTCAGCAACAAAGTAATTTGAATTTGGCTTCCGTTTTTTAATTTTAAAACAATGAAATCGTCAGGAAACCAATGACACTATATCTCTTTTGCACGAAGATAATTCACAATCTCAAGTAATGGTTAGGAGATAATACCTTTAACAGCACCTACGTTGTACTTGCTCCTTCGTTTAGGACTCATTACTGTGCTTAATCTTATGATAATTTGTAGATTTCCCAAAACTTCTGTCTCTTTTTGGAGTATTTTGCGTGTTGTGACTCAACTGTTGCACTGTACTCGAATCTTATTCAGTGGCTACAAGTGCATTACTTCTGGTAGAGTTTTGTTATTTAAAAAATACAGATGTTATAGTAACAACTAGACTGACATTATTATTTTTGATATTGTGGCAGAATTCAACTTCCAATTTGGGTTATATGACGACAAGTTATAGTACTAGTTGCATTTGTCGTGATTGTGTTATAGAAATCATGGTTTGTCGAGGGGAGGGGAAGACGATTCTCAGTATGCGTGCTGACGCCTCTTGTACTGCCAAGGTCACAGTAGGGAAAGAGGAGTATCACGGCAGGCACTGGTGGGCCCTTCATTAGGTTCACACGCTCATCACGCCCACTGTTTACTGTGTTAGATCCACTTTAGTCATTCAGTCATCAGATGTACTCGACCACCACGCAGTAGTACCTTCATACAGCCTTACACGTTAGCGAAAATTTGTAGACCCTCTCACCGAGCCACAGTGGTACGATGACTGGCTGGAAGTGAGAGAAAACAATCTGTAGATGGTGAAGTCAACGACCTGCCCACGCTTTCAACTAATATTACGGGATAACGTATGTCAATATGACCATGGCTTCCTTCTTCGAATCGACGACTCGTTGGTGGTCATACTTTTCAATGAAATGTTTCTATAAAATAGCCAGAAAACGACATAGATATGAGGGCAAAATCTGCTACTAAAATGAGGTCTCAGCTAAGCTATGTTTCCTCAGTAATGGTGTCACTAGCTCGTGACAGCAACACTGGCCTTGAAAAATAATTTGGTACAGAAAAATACCTGCAACCGTTTTGTGTATTATCACCACCTGAAATTATGTTTAGAGCTCGTAATGTTTACAAAACATTGCTGACGCTCACAACACGTGGGCGACGCTGCATACTGTTAATTTGTGTGTTCATAATGATTGAGAAGGTTGCAGCTACTAAAAGTCATGAGACCGCTTTGTAGATGGAAACTGAGAGTGGCGCGGCTTTTGTTACGCATACCTGTGGTGAGAGAAAGCGAGGCGAACACAAACGCTTGCAAGGTGCGTAGTAGAATTGTAAGAGACATTGAATGGAAACTGATCCTTTTGCATTAATAAGCATCGCTAAGGTTAAAGGTTTCAGCGTTCTCACAAAAGTGTAGTTCCTTTCTCACACTGGCGCCAAGGCTGGGGCTCTGAGCACTACGGGACTTAACATCTATGGTCATCAGTCCCCTAGAACTTAGAACTACTTAAACCTAACTAACCTAAGGACATCACACAACACCCAGTCATCACGAGGCAGAGAAAATCCCTGACCCCGCCGGGAATCGAACCCGGGAACCCGGGCGTGGGAAGCGAGAACGCTACCGCACGACCACGAGCTGACTGGCGCCAAACGACGTGGAAAAGATGTAATACGCTCGAATACCAAAACGAATCGCTTACTGGAAGTGGGCTTCACTGGTTCAAATAAATGTCTTCAGGCGATGTTTCCTTAGGTACGGCAAGGGTCTATTCCGTTCCTGGTTACCGAGCGAGGTGGCGCTGTGGTTAGCACACTGGACTCGCATTCGGGAGGACGACGGTTCAATCCCGTCTCCAGCCATCCTGATTTAGGTTTTCCGTGATTTCCCTAAATCGCTTCAGGCAAATGCCGGGATGGTTCCTTTGAAAGGGCACGGCCGATTTCCTTCCCAATCCTTCCCTAACCCGAGCATGAGCTCCGTCTCTAATGACCTCGTTGTCGACGGGACGTTAAACACTAACCACCACCACTCCGTTCCTGGTTATCACCATATCCGCAGGAATATCGGAACTTCAAGTTCTCCAGTACATATACACTCAGGAGACAAAGTATCATAATCCACCCTGCACGGCCTTCGCTACCTGTCTTCTGTGTTGGAATAAGGGAAATGAAGTAGCGGATGCCACTTGTAAGGAAACTTGCATAATCAATACTGACAGCGAGTGACAATGATTGCCTTCACGGTCTGACTCGTTGGTCCACAGGATGGTTATTCCGGGGTACGATGAATGGTTGAAAGTGAGGGATAACAATCTGTAGATGGTGAAGTGAGTGGTCTGTCCATCCATTAAACTTATGAGGTGAAGTACGTTAACGAGACCCATGGCTTTCTTCTCCGAAACGACGACCCAAAAGTGTATGTGTCGTTCACGCGACGTCACACCACATTTTCTTTAACTAACTTTCTCTGGTGTTAGGAAAGTAGTTTACACTTGCACCAGAGAGTTTTCATCTATCATGGACAACGAAACGATGAATGTTAAGCGCTTTGTGCGCCCTCCTTGGTAGCTGAATCCTTGAGGGGGAGTGCGTATTTTAGTCAACAAGCAAGCCCTTTTTAACCACTCCAACGAAATATTTGGCATATTTTTAGTCTCTGCTTTAGTAAATATCTATTCCCTTGTTTAATTTACTCTTCTTATTTCCGTCATTCTGAAATAATTTCGTAATTCACTTCATTTTCTGTTGACAGATATTTTCTTGTAGTAAGGGAAATAACGACCAAACTGTCGTGAGTCCAAACCAAACATCGCGCCGGCCGCGGTGGTCTCGCGGTTCTAGGCGCGCAGTCCGGAACCGTACGACTGCTACGGTCGCAGGTTCGAATCCTGCCTCGGGCATGGATGTGTGTGATGTCCTTAGTTAGGTTTAAGTAGTTCTAAGTTCTAGGGGACTAATGACCACAGCAGTTGAGTCCCATAGTGCTCAGAGCCATTTGCACCTTAAACCAAACATCGAATGAGAGGCGCGGCGGTCAAAGATATGAACTCAATAACGGAAGAGCGTTTTTCAGATTCTCAGCTTGCCATATAGTTAACAGTTTTCAGTGGTTTGTTTCATTTAGTTCAGACTAATGTCGCTATAATCATTTGAAGTCTACCGCCGAGGTTCTTTCGCTTCCTTGTGCAAGATGAATTACTGCTTCCTCTCTAATCATCCTTTTTCACAACCCAAATGAAAACAACGCAGAATATGATGAACGTACAACTTGGTGATACTGAAATACCGTCCCCAGTAAGCTGACAGCGCAGTGTTTAGACCAACATTCTCAACAATGCCATATTATCACTCCTGTCTATTGTTTCTTCGGCCTACAGTTACCACTGTCGGGTCTCAGAGTTCACTTCATTGTGCCGTGTCCGTCCTAGATTTCTTCGGTGTGGTGTTTCTGGAACTCTTCCTATTCCGACGCCCTCACCTGTTGCTGTAAGCGCTCGCGGATGCGCGTGACGCATTGCGTTGCGAGATAGGAGTGCGGGCGTGAGTTGACGTAGCGCGGAGATCGGGCCGCGGCCGCGGCGGTTCCCAGCTGTGCGCGGCGCGCCATTGGCGGAGCAGAGGGCTGAATCAGCTGGCCGCGAGCGCACGCCGCGCTGCTCATTTGCGTCGCGCGTTCCGGCCGAGTCACACGCCATGGAGGAGGAGGCCATGTGGAAGAACCTGTACGAGAAGCTGCAGGACGAGCAGCGCAGGAAGGCCGAGGAGAAGAAGGTGACGGAGCACGACATCAGGTAAGGCGCCGCGCTGGCCCAGGTCGGCGTCCGCACTATTAATAGCGGCTCGGCGCACCGGCGGTGCGGGTGTGGTCAGTAGCGGCGTGGCCGTCGCATTGTAAACGCAATACTGTATGCCGCCAGTTGCCGACCTGCGCACAGTGATTGTTACTCTGTCAAAAAGAGATGCGTGTGACTGTTGTGTACTGACATATTTGCACTCGCTTTGTCGTGTGTCCTCAGTCAACTATGTGCTTACGACAACGTGTAGTGACACCCCAGTGGCATTTTCTTAGATGTCAGAGTTTCTCTCCGGATCTTAAGGCTCAGTTTCATTTAAGTCAGTGCCCATCGGCACTATTCTGATGTGTACTACCAAGGTATAATAATCAGTCCCTGTGAGACCGAACACAGACGTTTAAACTTTTCGATCACCAAGTCATACGCAGCAAAATGCTCCGCTTTTGTCTTGCAATTTGGTGAACAATAGTGCTGTTGTAAATCTGAGGCTTCGATATTTCGTAACGGAGAATTAAAACATCTTATTTAACGTAACACGAACGTTCGTTGTCTACTGCCGCAGAAGACAGCACATGTAATGAGGTCTACCATCATTTCTCGACGAAGTTTAAATCATGCTTTCACATCGTGCGTTCCATTAAGTGTGTAACAACGCGTTGGATAGATGATTAGAGGCTTTATCGTACATCGAATGATGACATTTTCAATACATGGCCTTCGACGTGATAATATTTCATTGACAAAACACTGTTCGCTGGAGCCTTTGAAAAAACTACCTGCCCGGCAGTTTACATAAAATAAAATTCTGCATTTAAAGTGGTACAGACAGTATATATAGTCACCAGATGCCTGAATTACCTTAACACAGCCTCCTCACCGGAAGAACAATAATATACTTAAAAAAAGCCTCCTTCCTTTTTGACTAGGAAATGAGAGATCGATGAAGCTTATGTTAGTGTACCCTGATGTTATGTGGACGAAAAAATGCCAGTTTTGTCCTTCATCATTAATTATTTTTTTAATGATATGCGGCATAGTTTGGAGTGCGCGACGGATACATGTGGAGAACTGACGAGTGAGAAGTGCAGTTTGTTTACTACTTCTTTATATGTCTAATAGTAAAAATAGTATGTTTCCTAGCGGTTACCGTACAATTCATGAGCCTGCAAGTTTTAAAAGTTCATAAAAGCTTGCAACCAATACAGGCAGCCAGGTAATACGAACACAGGTATCCGACACGCATTACGTATTCACTGATACTCTCTGCCTTTCATGTGCCTCGGAGCATGTTGCATAGTCAGGTGTCAACAATGGCTAGAATGTATTCTGTGGCCTCTTTCTTGGTTAGTGCTTATTAAATACGAATGCGAGCTAACAGCACACGAGCTACCTACAAATTCACACTACGGTGCGAACGAGGCTCGTGTGAGAGCAGTGCAGATATGGAGTTTATGTAAGGAGCGCCTAGTGCTATGAACGGCAGAGCAACGCCGCGTTTGGCAACGACGCAAACCGGCTGCCGCCTAGCTCCGCCACCGCTGCCAGGGGGCCACGGCGAGAGGCTGTCAAACTGAGCACCACGCGGCCGGGCCACTCTCAGCGCGCACGCCGCTACATGACACGCGTCCAATATTGTACTATTCCGCTACTATACACGCACCAATTTATCGGCCGGCCAGCCGACCGACCAATTTCGTGGCAACCCCGACCGACCAATTTCGTGGCAACCCCTTCACACGTCCCGGCCAACTGCACTAAGCGTTTGCAGCGCCGCCCTGTTGTTTTGATTTGTTTTCTTATGTTCATTGTGTTCATGTTCTACAACATCCCGTTCGTTTTACGCAGAAACAAAAACGGGAGTTTGTCTTGGCTGTTTTAACGGTAACAAGGCCAAAAAAGCAGAAATCTGTAGCCAAATAAGATGCTAATGCCAGCAAATAAATTCACCCACGTTCTGTTACTTAAGCAGCTGGGATCCGATGACAGTGAAATTGCGTGCTTATGGAATATCCTCTCAGCTATGTCACAGTTCGTAGTAATTGACGGAAAGTCATCGAGTAAAACAGAAGTGATTTCTTGGGTTCCCCAAGGTAGTGCTATAGGCCCTTTGCTGTTCCATATCTATATAAACGATTTGGGAGACAATCTGAGCAGCCGTCTTAGCTTGTTTGCAGATGACGCTGTCGTTTATGACTAATAAAGTCATCAGAAGATAAAAACAAATTGCAAAACTATTTAGAAAAGATATCTGAATGGTGCGAAAATTGGCAGTTGACTCTAAATAACGAAAAGTGTGAGGTCATATACATGAGTGCTAAAAGGAATCCACTAAACTTCGGTTGCACTATAAATCAGTCAAATCTAAAGGTCGTAAATTCAACTAAATACCTAGGAATTATAAATCATCATGATGTACAACGAGTTATTTACATTCATATTGCAAATTAATTTGTACAGCTATTTGTACTCTAAAAATCACCATGTTATTATTTCTCCCGAAATGAAAACAAGATATACAGATTGAGTTAGCAATTTCTTCCTACCACCTTTTACGCATTTCAAAAATAGAAAGTCTCCTACGGAATAGGAGTTGTCAAGCAGAAAGTTTTTCAATTTACTTTCAAATTTTACCATGCTGCCTGTTAGACATTTTATATTACTGGGTAAGATGTCAAAAATTTTTATTGTAGCGTTGTGCATCTCCTTCAGTACTAAAGACAACCTTAATGTTGAGTAATGAATGACATTTTTTCTTCTAGTATTGTAATTATGTACCTCATCGTTCCTTTTGAACTGTAGTAGATTATTTACAACAAACTTCAAATGGATCAAATGGTTCTGAGCACTATGGGACTTAACATCTGTGGTCATCAGTCCCCTAGAACTTAGAACTACTTAAACCTAACTAACCTAAGGACATCACACACATCCATGCCCGAGGCAGGATTCGAACCTGCGACCGTAGCGGTCACGCGGTTCCAGACTGAAGCGCCTAGAACCGCACGGCCACACCGGCCGGCCAGTGCCATTGTACCCCCACAATTATTAACTAAAATTATTCCTGAAACCTGCAATTTGAATTAAAGTTGACTGAGGAAATACATCATGGCAAAAAAAATATGTAAAACAAAAAGACGTCCACGTAAACGTTATTCATTTATGTATGTAGCTTAAAAGATGACCTGTAAATTTAAGAAACTCATTTTAAATTCGAAGAAGAAAGGCTACACAAGGGGCTCATCTTTCAATAAATACAGCAATAGACACATAAGAAATGAAGCATTAGCTACAGTTCGCTCTTCATAGCAGAGGGCCTGCGAATGAGCTGGAGTTTTTTTTTTTAACAGTTATGACAATGAAGTAAGTATATTTCATGGATTAACGGCCATTGAATGTCGATATTTCTATTTTTAGATTTCATTTCAGATAAGCATCGGAAATAAAATTTAAAAACAGAAATATAGAAAGTCGGCGGGCTTGTATTCTTTCTGCGTGCAGCATGAAACAGTCATGGATATGTTACAAAAATGAAAAAGTGCTTTATTTCTTACATCTACATCGCTACACTCTTCGCACAACATGCCACACGAACGTCTGCAGTCTTCAGATTTAACCACAGACTCTGTAAACTTTGTCCGCCTCTCACCCTGTCATGAGCATTAGAACAGCAGCAGCGCCAAAAGACGAAGTTATGTCGGGTTGTTAGGCACGTGAGCACCACACACATCAGACAAACGGTCGGTAGGTAGAATAGGGGGCCATTAAAGGAGGACTCACTGGAACAAGTTTGAAAAAGGATATGTAATTGATACCTTCTCCTTGATTTAAAACGGAAAATGTGTGTAAACTTAATTTTCATGGACTTACAAATATTTCAATAACACAACTTCAGAATAATGTCATTGTTTCCCTGACAAGGCGCTGGTGCAAGTGATTTTCCGTTATCCTCCTGAAACGAAGGGTCACTTTCTATTCTTGCTCTATAGTAAGGATCTAGGTTTCCACTTGAGTCAGGAAGTGGAGTTATTTCTTTCTGCATGTGATAAAATAGTTGTCAGTTTGAACCAAGAAGCACGAATAGAAAAATAACACAAATACGTAATTTGCTAAATTATTATTGACAAATGGCTACGGTATCTTTAAACTGAACAAACACAACCCACCCATATAAATTCGGAGGCTTCCGGTGGCGATGTATTTACTTATTTTTTGAGATAACGCAGCAGTACACCCAGAAAGATTTTTGAGACAGCTCATCCAGTTTTTTTCTGTTACAAATTATCGATTAACAAGAAAAATAATCAGTGTAAAAAGTTTAAAATGTTGGTCGTCCATATTTATGAAAACTTACAATCGAGGAATCGTGTATTAGGTCAGCTACCTATGCCATAGAAATAAGATAATGGGTTCGTATGTGTAAGTAAGTTGAAGTTTTCGTATGTTTCCATTTATTCGTGCCCTACAGTATATTATCTTCCCTCAAACAGAAAGTATTCATTGCGCTAAGGAACTTCGTGTAAATCCACTAAAGAACGTAGTGTAAATCATTCTTGAGGTTCACACACGAGTATCGTACAGCTTTTAAACAGTTTGGATAACTACAGCTAGCAGTACGTTTATTCATTGATAAGGTTTGTCTGCAACAATCCATTTGGGTTTGAAAGTAAAAAAGATATTTAAGAACCCATCAACATATCTTCTTCAAAAGCCACCTTACAGTATAACACTATCATCCGCCTTCCGTTTCCACTTACTTTCCCTAATGGTGAGTGAAAAGGACGACTCTCGGTAAGCCTTTCATGAGTTGGAATTTCATTTACTCGTCGTGATTTTGTAAGATAAGTGAAGGATGAAGTAATGTGTTTCTTGACTCTTCTCGGGACGTGCATTCGCGAAATTTTATGAGTAAACCTGTGTGACGCGAGAGACCTGTCTTGCAGCGCCTGCCATTGCACTGGCTGGCCATCCCCGCCACGCTCTCGCGGTTGCTACAGATACTGACGACGTAACGCACCGCTCATTCTTGGACCTCATCTACAAATCTTACCTGGTAAGAGTCTCAGACTACGAGCAATGTTTTTGAATTGGCCCTACGCGGACATTTTAAGCCGCCGTATCCACCGGTGAATTCAATTTTCATGGAAGTGTTTCTATGACTGAAGTATCCGAAGAAAAAATTATTAGATTTGTCTTCTAAGAAACCTGTACACAGTAATGAATGAAAAATACAACAATCCATTCGCAAAAAATATAGAACCATTATGGATTAAGTGTTCCTTTGCGATCTCACAAACTCCACACGAAAACAAAATGTTTGAGAAACAGCAGTAGCGTTTTCGAAAGCATAATTATTTTCCCTTTGACGACTCCTTCCTTGCCACAGAGATATTATTTCCTAGAAATAAGAAGCTAAGAACAAAGCGATATATACTAGTTATGTTCAGTTGACAGATTCGGTATCATAATGTTTGCTTGCCATTTGACGACGGCCTCCCATCGGGTAGACCGTTCGCCTGGTGCAAGTCTTTAGAGTTGACGCCACTGCAGCGAACTGCGTGTCGATGGGGATGAAATGATAAGTACAACAAAACACCCAGTCCCTGAGCGAAGAAAATCTGCGACCCAGCCGGGAATCGAAGCCGTGCCCCTTTGCACAGCATTCGGCCGCGCTGACCACTCAGTTACCAGAGGCGGACATCATAATGTTTATGTTAATCTACTTGAACCGAACTGAACCTGATGTGTCAGATGTATAAATTCCCCTTGTAAATGTGTCCGTTGATTATTTGTCTTATTCTACATAAATTAAGAGAGACGAAAAGATGGACATTCCACACTAATACTTTAAGGAAATATTTACTAACACAAATTTTTCGACGTAACTTTTTTCCCAGAAAGGTTTCTCTTGCTTTTATTCGTCGGCATTTTATTTCTCTTTAAACCCTCTGTCGTCATTTTTCTTTGCTGCCCAAATAGCAAAACTCGCCTACTACTTTTACTGCCTCATTCTCTAATATAATTGTCTCAGCGCCACCTGAGATAACTATATTCTATTCTTCATTGTTTTCTTAATGCTCTTTCTGTAACGTATTTTCGAAACATCGCATGCATTCCGTTCAGTCGACCTTACAAGTCCTTTCTGTTTCTAGCAGGACGACAATGTCATCGGTAAACACACAAGGTTTTTTCCTCCCTTAACATTACTTCTTTTTCCAAATTTCTCCATGGTATCCTTCACTGCTCGTTCAGTATACAGGTAAAGTAACGCCGGAGAAAGGTGGCACTTCTGGCTCACTCCTATTTTAATTACTGCTTTCTTCTGATGTCCTTTTACTCTTAACTGTAATCTAGTGTCTGTACAAATTGTAGATAACGTTTATCGCTGACAACTTAAGAATTTCGAAATGTGTATTCCAGACAATACTGAGAAAAGCTGTGCCCAAATATGTAAATGTAGGTATCTATTTCTTCAGTCTTACAAGTCGTAGGCCACTGTTGCCTCACGTGCAGCTCACATTTCTCCGGAACCCAAACTGTGCTCCCTACAGGTCAGCTTCTGACAATCGTCTCATTCTTCTGTAAATAATTCATGTTATTACTTTGCTATAATCACTTGTTAAAACATTTTTTTGATAGTTCTCATCACGTGTATGTCTCCGTAAACACCTACGTCATGCCACAAGGACAGGCCCACGGACGTGGAACGGTACTGTTTTGAAATATAATGAGGTAAAAATGGAAGGGAGAAGCTTTGTGTCATCTCAAAATATGTAAATTTTGTCGATGCAATATTTTATATTACAGCGACTAAAAATAGTTCATGAAGAATAATTACGTGCTTGATGGAACTGACAATTTGTCGTTAGAAAATCTGTTTGACGAGCTGAGAAGCTCTGCTCCAGCTTTGGGTTTAGAGTCGTTATCAAGCATGGCAACAGACATCGACGAATATTAAGAGATCCTGCTAGGATGATAACACATGACTACGGCCATACGAAAAAGTGACAGAGATGCTCAGAAAACTTAATAGGCCTCATTGGAAAGACGGTGACGTTGTTCTTGTGACACGTCTCAGGGGTCAGTTTAGATGGCTGGTATTACAGGAAGGCTCCTTTAAAAAACATCACATACTTCGCTCAGGGATCTTGAGAGCAAGATAAGAGAGTGGCACTACCCAGTCACTTGTCCTTCGCTCAGTACACAGAAAGGAGTGGGCCAGAAAACTCCGTTATTCATTGTATTGTGGTTTGTGGAGTGTATACGTAGATGTATAATAATTAATGGTCCTTAAGATTGCAGAAAGAGGCACACAGAAATCAGTCGCAATCCCATTAGTTTTTCTAGATTTCCAGGTATAATAAGCACTAATGAGTTTGCGAATGACTGCTGTGTGTCTCTCCTTCCTTTCAATACACGGTCGCTGTGGACAATGGTTCCTGATGGAATCAAAGTTGGTTATTAAGATTTATACATCTTTACCTAAATCGTTATTTTCGAAAGAGGGCTACTAAAGTATTTATCGACACTGTCGACTTCAGTTTCCTCTTATCCTGTTATAATACGCCGGCCAGGGTGGCCGAGCGGTTCTAGGCGCTACAGTCTGGAACCGCGCGACCGCTACGGTCGCAGGTTCGAATCCTGCCTCGGGCATGGATGTGTGTGGTGTCCTTAAGTTAGTTAGGTTTAAGTAGTTCTAAGTTCTAGGGGACTGATGACCACAGAAGTTAAGTCCTATAGTGCTCAGAGCAATTCGAAACATTTTTATTATAATACAGGGGGACTGTAAATGGTTCATTTGTTTTCAGAGTTCTCTGTTTCCTTAAGTATTCTACACCTACATCTGTGTGATGGCTCTGCTATTCACAATAAAGTGCTTGGCACAGGGTTCAGTGAATCACCTTCAAGCTGTCTCTTTTCTTTTCCACTCTCGAAGGGCGTGCGGGGAAAATGAGCACTTAAATTTTTCTGTGCGAGCCCTGATTTCTCTTATTTTTTACTGATGATCATTTCTCCCTCTGTAGGTGGGTGCCAACAGAATGTTTTCGCAATCGGACGAGAAAACTGGCGATTGAAATTTCCTGAGAAGATCCCGTCGCAACGAAAAACGCTTTTGCTTTAATGATTGCCAGTCCAATTCACGAAACATGTTTGTGGCACTATCTGCCCTATTCCGCAATAATACAAAACGAGCTGCCCTTCTTTGTACTTTTTCGATGTCATCCGTCAGTCCAACTTGAAGCGGATCCCACACCGCACAGCAATATCCCAGAATAGGGCGGACAAGAGTGGTGTAAGAAGTCTCTTTAGTAGGCCTGTTGAACCTTCTAA
The DNA here is from genome assembly GCF_023898315.1 of Schistocerca nitens. Classification (NCBI taxonomy): domain Eukaryota; kingdom Metazoa; phylum Arthropoda; class Insecta; order Orthoptera; family Acrididae; genus Schistocerca; species Schistocerca nitens. Next base: position 570,592,436 of record NC_064614.1, on the reverse strand, counting down.
GTACTCTGCCAATGAATCGCAGTCTTTGGTTCGCTCTACGCACAACATTATCTATGTGACAGTTCCAATTTAGGTTATTTGTAATTGCAATCCCTAAGTATTTAGTTGAATTTACAGCCTTTAGGTTTGCGTGACTTATCGCGTAATCGAAGTTTAGAGGATTTCTTTTAGTACTCATGTGAATAACTTCACACTTTTCTTTATGCAAGGTCAACTGCCACTTTTCGCATCCTACAGATACCTTATCTAAATCATTTTGCAATTCGTTTTGGTCATGTGATCACTTATAAGAAAGTAAATGACAGCATCACCTCCAAACAATCTAAGACGGTTACTCAGATTGTCTCCTATGTCGTTAATATAGATCGGGAACAATAGAGGGCCTATAACACGTCCTTGGGGAACGCCGGACATAACTTCGGTTTTACTCGATGACTTTCCGTCTATTACTACGAACTGTGACCTTTCTGACAGGAAATAACGAATCCAGTCGCACAACTGAGGCGATATTCCATAGACACGCAGTTTAGTTAGAAGACGCTTGTGAGGAACGGTGTCGAAAGCATTCTGAAACTCTGAAAATTTTGAATCACTTTGTCATCCCCTGTCGATAGCACTCATTACTTCGTGAGTGTAAAGAGCTAATCGTGTTTCACAAGAACGATATTTTCTGAATCCGTGCTGACTATGTGTCAATAAATCGTATTCTTCGAGGTACTTCATAATGTTCGAACACAGTATATGTTCCAAAATCCTACTGCAAATCGACGTTAGTGATATGGGGCTGTAATTCAGCGGATTACTCCTACTTCCCTTTTTGAGTATTGGTGTGACTTGAGCAATTTTCCAGCCTTTAGGTACGGATCTTTCTGTGAGCGAGCGGTTGTATACAATTGCTAAATATGGAGCTATTGTATCAGCATACTCTGAAAGGAACCTGACAAGTAAACAATGTGGACCGGAGGTCTTGCCTTTATTAAATGATTTAAGCTGCTCTGCTACACCGAGGATATCTGCTTCTATGTTTCTCATCCTGGCAGTTGTTCTGGATTGGAATTCAGGAATATTTACTTCGTCTTCTTTGGTGAAGGAGTTTCGGAAAACCGTGTTTAATAACACTGCTTTAGTGGCACTATCATCAGTGACTTCACCATCGTGCATTGAAGGTATTGATTACGTCTTGCCACTGGTGTGCTTTATGTATTACTAGAATCTCTTTGGGTTTTCTGCCACATTCCGAGACAGAGTTTCATTGTGGAAATTATTAAAAGCCTCTCGCACTGAAGTACGCGCTATATTTCGAATTTCTGTAAAGCTTTGCCAATCTTGGGCATTCTGCTTGCGTTTAAATTTGACAAGAGTTACGTGCACTAATATAATTGAAGCAGAAATAGAACCGTGAAATACCCAGTTCGTATTTTGCGCTCTATAAATGTTCTGTGAATGGCCCTCTGGCTACACGACACACGTCTAAGTTGTAGTTAAGTCCGCTCCATGCCTTATGTAGCAACAGCCTGTCATCAGTCATCACTGCAGCATTGATGTGCTCTCTGAACTGTTTCTGTTCATGGCACTGGGGGTATGTGATCACAGTCCTTAATGCACCCCCAATGAAAAAAGTCAGAAGGCGACATGGGACCCAAAGGACAGAGCCACATCATCTTCAATATTAACGTAAGTCCAATCCAGCGGTACGGAATTTCGTCGTTTGGGCAGCGCCGAACATCGATGCTTCAATGAACGGTTACCCAGTCTTGCTGGGGTGTGAGATTCTCTAGATCAGCAGCCAGTTGTGGAAACAACCACAATTGCAATATACGACGGCTAGAGGCACCCTCACAGTCTTCCCCCAGAAGAAAAGCGGCTCATACAGCTTCGTTTGTGACATTACACAGAAAACACTAAGCTTTGGTTGATCTCCCACGAGGATATTCATTGTCCCCACACTCACCACTCTCACATTGTGGCGATTAACCTTTCCACATAAATGGAAGGCTGCTTCGCCCTAAATCGAAGGCGCCGTCCATTATCTTCCTGTTTCCTTGCTGCACGGACTGCCGTCGCTAAATCTTCCACACAGTTTGCTGTGGTATTGCAAGTTTCGCGGTTTGCACGTACCGTTGATTTCTGACTGCGCACGAATCTTTCCCTCGCCATTTCCGCTGTTGCACCGGGCACATTTTAATTTCTTGTCTTTCAGAAGGTGGCCATACAGTCACCTCGACACTCGAAATGATATACTAAAATTTGTTTTCACAATTAATAGTGGACATTAGTCTAAGTCGTACCTCTGTACGAAGTTACACAGGCTTAACAAAGGACACATACCGGCATAAAACAAACTTTACACCCACAGTATACTAAAACAAGTAAAATCTGGCACACGTGGTCCACCAGTACTCTAAAGAGACAACCACTGTCCCTAAAGTGTCGCTACCAACGCTCAGTACTCTGTTTTCATGGCGGTTCTTTCCCATAATTACTTCTGAAAGCACACAGCCCTGTTGTAACAGATACACATCACGCATGTTCCAACACACGATAACTCTTTCTTGCTTTGTCACCATTTCGTCAAGCACTGCATTCGGAAAACCAGGTGGTGGGCACAAAGCGAACTCGGTGAGTTTGCTATTCTATTCATGCATTAGTCATATTTGCATATGTAATACGTAGGAAAATATAGAACTTTGAAAACAAATGAATCATTTTAGTAGCCCTGTATTATGGCTGTATTATCTTAACCTTACATTATACGAAAAACTAGCCGATCAAGTACAAAAAAAGAAAAAGATATACTCCTTCCTTTGTCTTTTTTGCTGTTATACAATAGTTCTGTGATCCACGAAACTTTGAGCATTACCTAGTTACTATCGACGTACACCATTTTTCTTTTCCTTTTTTTTCCTACACACTCTTTACTCCACGCACTTCGACCATCAGTCGTTCGAGGGAATCAGAAACTTCTTGTTTGCATCCCGCACTATGGTCCTGGACGATGTGTGACAGTTGCCTAACAGTTAAGGGTACTAATATACACAGTCAGCCTGTAGAATGTTTCTCTCAAACAGGACCAATGGAGCGTAAAAGTGCGTCATGAACAGTGTTATATGTAATGAGGCAATCCGGAAAGCTTAGGAACCTAACCTAGGACATCGTTACACTGTCTTCTTCAGGAACTGTCTACCGACTACTCTCCCATTTGTGAAGAGTCTGTTGAGAAAAATTCCAACCCCATTTGTTCTGAACTGGCAGCAAACAGGTCTAGAACCATGATATAATCGCACTGTATGCGTGCAGTCATGATATTTAAATGCGTCAAGTCATAGTGGTTTGGCAGACCTGGGAAAGAAATATATCTGGTTTGAGGTAGAACTGTAAGAGCAGTTAGAACGCCTGTAAATATGTCTGTGTGTATTTAAGGAAAGAGATAGTATATGCTCTCTCTCTCTCTCTCTCTCTCGTGAGTGCATCACAATCTACTCGCTCGCGTCACATTGACACAACATAGTAATTATGCTACAGTATTCCTCTGTTATCGCCTAACAAGATAACAAACGGTGAGATTGTACTTCAAACGACTCATGCAGTGACTACAAAAGATCTCCGTAAGCTCACTACTGGTCCTCAGTTTTAAAAAACCTTTCATTTGCGCAGCTGTTAAAGTCACATTTTTCTTGGAAGAGTGCAAATTTCAGGAGAGGGAAGTACTGTAATTTACCGTGTGATACAGGAAGCGACTAAGAAAGGAGAGCAGAGCTAAATTTCTGTTGCAGTGCCAGGAATAGTGTTCCGCCCATTGTTCTTGAATACCGCGTAGCGAGTCTTCTTTCGCCACTAACAGCAACCTCGAGGAGGCTCCTTATCTTTATGACTTTACTTGCCTTTTATGATGTCATCCACCAGTTTGCTGAGTGTCACTGGTATTCTAAGGTTCTCAGTCCTGCCGTTTGCATTTGCTTTTGTCTATAAAGGTCACTATTTACATTTAAATCTTTGATCTCTTAGTCAGCAATGTCTATACGTAAAGTACACGAAAAAAGGTCACATTAATTAAAGTAGTAGTATATAGTAGATAAGATTCACCAATGTCCAAAATAAACTGTTACTGGTATGGATATACCGTATGATGATTGAAAGGAATGAGATTGGAACTGAGATTCTGTCACCCTCAGCTACATTCCCGTTTCCAGAAAATCCCTTAAACGTAATATCAGGATGTTTCCTGGGAGACAGAACTGGTACCCACCCTTATACTTAGCAGATGCAACAGTCATCTGCTGGTAGGACATTTGCCAGTTAACAAAAAAGAAAATCAAAATTGCGTCTTCAGTGGCGTGTGATACTCCGGAAAATCAGGAACATATTCGACATACTTTTGCCGGCCAGTAAATAACGATGTCTTCCAAAATTTGGGTGTTCTTGAACGTTTTGCGGTATTACCATATATGAAGAGCTGTCAAGAAGACTGCAACAAATAAATGTAAATTTTGTGCCAAAATTCTGAAGTATTCTTAGATGTTTTGTATAAGTCGAATAGTTCGCAATTTAAAAATAAATAATATCAAAAAACAGTGCGGCCCTTCCGCATGTTGTTGTGCTTCTTAGTGATCCTCAAACTTCCACCAAAGCGATTTTACTAACGAAAATGAGGTTTCCTTAGAGTCTAACAAGTGAGATGATGCTGTGGGTAACATACGGGACTGTACTCGTAAGGAAAAGGTTTCAAATCTTCGTGCATGCATCCAAAATTTAGCTTCTCAAAGTATCTTTGAGTGATTTAAATAATACATTTCTGCAGCGGCTACGTTTTCTCATGTATAGCACGATGCGAGACACGGAAACAAGTAACTGATGCAGTATTTATTATTTAAATCACTATTGACACAGTTGCAGTCTTTCGAAAAGATCATTTATGATGGATGAAGCTATGTTATCACGAGATGGCTTCAACTGCATGCTAGGATTGTAGGAAAAAATGCCTTGTTGCTTTTCCCGCACCCATCCTGCCCAAGTATATCAAAGCTCCGACAGTAATGAGTCCCATCTCAGAAAGACTTCAAGCTCACTTCTTCGAATCTGATGGGACCTAATTATTCTCTTTGCAGACCACTTAATTTCTACAGTAGAGGACTGTTCCCACGTATGTTTCTGACATAACGAAATCATCGAATTACAGGGATATGTTCGAGAACGTAAGAAATCAAAGTCGTTTTTTCCTCTTAGGATGGCTCTATAAGAGAATACAGTGACAATCAATTTCCTTGAAATTACTCCACCCCATTGCTCATCGTTTACTGTTGAAACTGGAAACAATGAAGACACGGATCTGCAAATCCATTGAGCTGCTAAATATTTAGTAAGAGAGGACGCTGTTTTTTTTATTTGGGACACGAAGAAATTCTGCAGTAATGTTGAGAAAACATTAAAAATTCCGATTTTTATGTTACACGTGACGGAAAATAACGGAAGTGTTCGGTAGCACATAGGATACCCGAAAAGTGTCCGATGAAAAAACTAAGAATTTTCGTTAGTAATATGCTATGATTCAAATCGCAGGTGCCTCTGGTCTCAAGAAAGCGACCAGAATCGGCACTATTACGCCACGTGAAACTAAAGTATATTAAAAATAAATAATTTTTTCGTAACGACATAATGATGAAGAGCTTCATTTCCTCAAGCGATCGTTCTTTCTGTTATATGATTTATGATATAATATTGTGACAGTCGATATCCTTACATCCTTTGAAATTATGTTTAATGACTTCGTCACTTTGCTGCTGCTTGAGTCAGTCATGTACTCGGTACTCTTGAATTATTCCATTTATTCATTCGTTTCTGTAGCGCAGAATTTAGTTAGAGCAACGACAGCACAATCACTGACAGAAGATAACAGACCCGTAAAATGACAAGTGTGTGCATTGGTTTGTATTTCACGTTAGATAGCTACGGCGTATCGGTGCATGTTTATGCAAACGGCATAACTGCGCTGTCTGTGCGTGTGAATGCAGGCACCAGCAGCTACACAGAGATAGAAAGCCCACGGCCGGAAACTCATTACACAATGGGCCACTAGAGTTCCCTAGCGCAGTGAGAGCCGCGTCACTGATTCTCCACACCGGATGAATGACAGAAAGAGCGCAACATCTCGTTTCCTGCTGCTGCCACTATACTTGTGTCTAGATGTAGTGCCAAAAAACACCCCAACATTTTATTAGCGTCAAGAGCTTGTAACTAATTTCTGTGACAGCCGCACCATTAGTCGGTGAAAAGGAAAGAGATTTAAAATTACACCTTACAGATGGCAATGAATCACACAGTTAAGCGCCACTTTGCATTGTTTATGAGAAATGCCAGCGTCACAGGAGTGACTGCTGCTGTAGCGTGATTTGTATTCAGAGCTAGTCCTACTGTTAATGCTGCTCTCCTAAGTTCATGACGTTGTTAAGGTATCCACGTCCATATAAACCACCTTCAGAATCGCTTCCACTTTACAGTCTGGTATTGTCTGAAGAGTGCACTTCTAGTACGATACGACAAAGAAAGAGGGCAGGTCATAGGAGCATTAATGTAAACAATAGAAAAACACTAGGACGATACTGCAAATTTAAGGAGTTCCTCGTGTGGTGCTGTAAAACAGAGTAAGCTGCTCTTGATATATACAGAGGAACCGGGCACTATCGTTTGTAGAGCCGCATCCAAGATGAGGGGGGAAAAAAGGTAAAATTCACTATTGACTTTTAGATAGTTATTGCTGGGAGGAAAACTGAAGAAATTTTAAAACAGATCCGAGAAATGCAGAAATGAACATCATCGACGTTATTCAAGTAGCATTCAGAAATACAAGATATTTCTGTGAAGGTACAATCCTCATAGCATGACGTAAAAGGGCAAATTGTCAAATTAAAACAACTAAGTCTAATATGGAGACGACTGAGTTAAAGATTATAGCTAAATGAAGATAACTCCATCCGTCATCTTTCATACAGGCATGACATCGTCAAGTTCTGTTGTACCTTTCAAACAAACCATGTGTTTTTCAAACAGTATCACGAGCAGCGATAATTCTTGCCAGGCATTCCCTTATTTCTCAGCGCATGACTCGTACGACTTTTTACATGATACCACAAGAAAAATCAACTTCTGTCAGATCAGGTGAAAGAGCTGGTCACGAAATACGACCTGCAATCACTATTCACCTTTCATGGGACGGCTGACGAAACAAGATTTGCAAAATAAGCTAGAGCCCCATCGTGTTGTAACCACGTATGTGCACAAATATCAAGTAGGATGTCTTCAATGGTGTACTTATGTGAGAGATATCAAATACGGACCTATTAACTAAGTTTTGATTATATTCATCCACAAGTTTGTTGCAAAATCTCTGTCCGTGGCTCTTCACAACTGTAGCACATAGATTCCCTACGTTGGACTGCATTCAGTATTTGAAACATGCTTTATCCGAGAGACGTATATAAGCGTAGAAATGAGATTCGACCATACAGCACTGCAGCACCGATGATTCAAAACGACGCAAGGTCCTAAGTCAGCAGGAATTAAAACGGTAGCAGTGTGGTAACTCTTCACATATCACTTCCCCCACAGAGCTGTACTTCAGCCGTGGCAACACCCTTGGGTAAATGATGTGCGTTAGCTATCTCCTACGTGGATACTTGGCACGGTAAAATGTGTCGGCTTCCCTAGAGTTTCCATCTCTTTGTGTGTAAAAGAAGCTCTTGTTCCTTTGTAAATATGTTCAATGCCATTTCACTAGGCATTATCGGCAGTACAGTTTCAGCGCCTAACATGCGTTGCCTGTGTGCTTTAGTATAGTTTCCTGTCACCAACCACTCATGATGTGCGCTTGTTTGTTGGTTGTGTTTCCATACTCGAAAATCTTGGAAGTTACGTACTTAATAAAATAAACGATTACGTCTTGCCGACCGCGGTGGCCGAGCGGTTCTAGGCGCTTCAGTCTGGAACCTCGCGACTGCTACGGTCGCAGGTTCGAATTCTGCCTCGGGCATGGATGTGTGTGACGTCCTTAGGTTAATTTGGTTTTAGTAGTTCTAATTTCTAGGGGACTGATGACCTCAGATGTTAAGTTCCATAGTGCTCAGAGCCATTAGCATCATTTTTTATTACGTCTTACAAACAACGATTAGGGGATGACTGTAGTTCCTTAAAAGAGATTTCCCACAACCTATTTGGCTTCTTGACGTTAGACTCGCTGAACCATGGTACGGAAACGACTCTCTAAAGCTGATACATGTTCCCTGGTCTATCAGGCCTGAAAGCTTGCTCTATCAGCAAGGAAACATTTCGTACGTACCCATCTTCACTATATGCAACGTTCAGAATTTTGGAGAAAATTCGTTATTTCTGTATATTCTGTGAAGATCTTTTGAGGAGGACGAAAACTAATTTGGCCAGCCTGATCAAAAGAGTAAACTGAAACGGTTCGAAGCAAGAGAGGTACATTTGTTAATCAGACTGAAACGCGTGATTTAACTTTGATGGCTACCTGTGAAGTTGCTTCTAACGTCAGTCTTTCTTACAAGCCGCGAAGTGTTGTAGGCATAACCCACGTTTTGTGCGTAGTGGCTTCAGTTAACGAATCAGAGAATGAAAATCATAGAAAAGCTCGGACAATCATGTCAGGAATAGATGACGTTAAAGTGGTGAACTCCATGTTAATCTGTGATTGCGCACTTCTTAAATACAAAGACTTCTTTCCGGCCCTTGGCGCATAAATAGCCCAAGTTCCACTGGGTGTGTTCCATCCTTCGTACGCCCTGTGGATTGCGCCCCATTGTAGCGCGTTTACTTCTGACTCAGCTTCCATGAGCAAGGACTTTCTTATCACTGTTTACGAGGAACTGCTTCTGATATGAGTCGTAGACTCATGTGGAAATTCTCGCTGAGACCGTTCTGCGCAAATACACCTAGAGTTAGTCACCTAAAGTCAGAGGCCTTACTAAGATTAGTGCTACTTCACCGTAGATTCATCTTGGTAGTCTGGTTACTCCGGCAGAATTGTCATCTGGCTTTGAATAATGGCGTTTAGAAACTGGAAATACCAATCTCAAAAGCTCACATAATTTGTATTAAACTAGTCGTAAGTATGTTTCCGGCAATGGAAAGCTTACCGGCTGGTATAAAAAGGAAGTCTGTAGGTTTATTGTTATTCTCAGGGACAGACAGATCCAGTCTTGTTTCTCAATGATATCATATGGAAGACCAGGTTCTTTATCAGCTATCATTTGTGTAACATCCGTTTTATGGCTTCTGCGCTGCAATGAAATTAAGAGAGAACAATTTATTATTGCCTTATTTTAATTTCTTGTGTAAGAAAAATAAAAAGTAACTTAGTCTTAAACCTAAGAATAAAATAAAAAAGGCTTAAAATAAGCCTTAAAACGGTGTTGCTCCTGTAACAGAGAGATAGAGCCGTAATGTGTCAAGTATGCACGACTGTTATGGAGTTCACGACGCTCTTAGGCTTTTTTCGTCATTAAACCTCAGACTGATAAGGGCTTAAAATTTGAAAACCTCCTCACAACATTGTATAAAAATATAACTGTGTGTTTACGGAGTGTATAAGATGTTCTACAAAGCACCGACGAAAAGCGACATTTGCTTCATTGTCCAGGATATCGATAACAAGGTCAAATTAGTTGACGAATGATATGTAAGTAATCTACTTTTGGTTGCTGGGTCAGTTGTTCTCTCCACCCTATAAGAGAAAGAAAGAATTTCTTATGTTATGTCCATAAGACAAATATTTGATGTATACACCATTCTTTTTCACATTTACACATTACTAACTCCTCTTTTGCTTCTGGACGGAGCCTAAGTGTGATACTATGACTTTGAGGCCTCCTTGGCCAAGAGGCCATTTTCTAAGAATGGCCTACGGCTGTGTGCTGAGAATGATTGTTGAGGTTTATGGTTTGTTGACATTCTAATATATGTGCCACAGTGGTCTGTATCACATTAACATAAAATCGTAGTATCTATATGCAGACTGAATGCCGTTAGTCATAAATATGTAATCTATGTAGACCTCTCAAAACTGTCTGATTAGATCGTCGCAATTTGGTTTGTAGTACCAAAGCTCCTCCGACACTTATAGAGCTGCAGGACCGTTCATTTTATTTCCGTAAAACGTTAATGCTAATTCATCAATATGCGGCGGTGAATCTGGAACCAGGAATGCAAGGCATAGACTGACGGGGTACACTTACTTTTTCCACTAAAGCGCTCCCAATATTTCTCAGTAAACCGTACGCGATACCAATTTGCGACCAGAAAGGTATCTGTGTCGTCCCATCCTTCGTGCGCGCAGCCAACCTACGGAGTCGAGTATTAAATGCCAACGCCTTTCCGTTGCAATTCGTAATAAGATCTGCATCGCCCGCATCTCGTGGTCGTGTGGTAGCGTTCTCGCTTCCCACGCCCGGTTTCCCGGTTTCGATTCCCGGCGGGGTCAGGGATTTTCTCTGCCTCGTGATGGCTGGGTGTTGTGTGATGTCCTTAGGTTAGTTAGGTTTAAGTAGTTCTAAGTTCTAGGGGACTGATGACCATAGATGTTAAGTCCCATAGTGCTCAGAGCCATTTGAACCAGGATCTGCATCGCATTTTATTATATAAATAAACAGATCTTAAGGCTCTTCCATAGCTGTACATCTGACACACCGTTTACGCTAAAATGGTACAAATGGCTCTGAGCACTATGGGACTTAACTTCTGAGGTCCCTAGAACTTAGAACTACTTAAAGCTAACTAACCTAAGGACATCACACACAACCATGCCCGAGGCAGGATTCGAATCTGCGACCGTAGCGGTCGCGCGGTTCCAGACTATAGCGCCTAGAACCGCTCGGCCACCCCGGCCGGCCGTTTACGCTACCACACTCCATTCGATTTATCCCTAATGCCTGGAAGCAAATATGAATTTTTAGTTTTCAAATAACAATGAACATGGCTGTCCGTACCTGATGCATATTTTTCCTCGGAAACAGTACTTTACAACGTCCAGCTCTTTTGTCACTGTAGTAACAAAATGTTTCTTACCATCAACACTATTAGAGTCAACTGCAATGAGCACAACCTCGGTTACGACACCGTCTGAACATCGAACGCCCGAAGGCAGACCCCGCCTTCCTCCTCCTCATCCTCCTCCTCCTAACTTCATTTATTTGCACTGGAAAGGTTGGGTACAGAACACTTTTGTTGCCCATCAACGAACTCGGGACTGTCGTGGACATACTTGGATGCATGCTTTATTTTGTAGCTTTTTCTCTCTTTTAGCCTAGCCTAGTTACGCCGCTGGTCAGGCCGCGTAGAGCGCCGATCGCCTACCGCAGTAGCAATCAGTAAGAAGTTAATATCGATTCGAAGTCATAAAATTTTCGTTGAAACCGCTACTCCTGTCAGCCTCCGCGTTGCAACTCTTTCTACAGTGAATAAGTTTACTACGTCTGTACTTGAGTAACGATATGCGGTTTGATTACAAAAAGCTAGAAGAAATTGGTTTTGGAGTCACTGGTTACTAGGGTTGGGAGGTGGGGGTGAGAGGGAATGAGTAGTGTTAACATCATAGCTCAGTGAATAGCAGTAGCAAGGCAACAGATCGTGACAAACAGGGGGGGGGGGGGGGGGGGGGGGAGGAAAGTACATCCTGACGTCACGCGTGAGATTTTAAAAGTTGTATTGATTATGAATGTTCACAATCAGGCAGGACAATTACCTCCTGCATTTACAAGAGAGGTCCAAGAAATCCAAAGTAACCGCGAGAACTAACAGATATAAGATAGTTATCTTCCACCGCAACAATAACAGAACTTACGACATCATTTACAACTTGTAGAAAAAAAAGACTGGGCTGGTAAAGTTGAGGCGTATCTGCCGTATTTATTCGACTCGGCATGACCCACACGTGACTTATACGCATGTTTACCGAAGTCTTTAACAGAAAAAAAGCGTAAATGACAACGCGGGCATTAAACTGTAAAGATTTTTCTACGCCGAGTTAATAGCGAGAGTTCCATGAAGATGTGAATTTTCTGTTTTATGAGGTTCGCCTTCGCGATTTAGTAAGAGTTCTTGACGTAAAGCCGGCCGCTGGTGGCCGAGCGGTTCTGGCGCTACAGTCTGGAACCGCGCGACCGCAACGGTCGCAGGTTCGAATCCTGCCTCGGGCATGGATGTGTGTGTTGTCCTTAGGTTAGTTAGGTTTAAGTAGTTCTAAGTTCTAGGGGACTTATGACCTCAGCAGTTGAGTCCCATAGTGCTCCGAGCCATTTGAACCATTTGATTCTTGACATAAGCTTCTCGCTTCTCTCTACTCTACTCTACTATTTTTGCTGGCGACGATTTTCTCCGATCGTTTTTAAACGTGTTGTGTTAGGATACTAAATTGGTTGGTACAGTCCAATACGCTCTTCATATGAAACTTTCGCACACAGTTCACAGTTTTAGAACTATTCGTGTCACCATACGCATGCTAGCATATTTTTAGTCGCAAAGACTGTTTCATATAAAAACGAAAACCGCAAGTGATTGCAGCGACTTTGCAACGAACGACAGATAACATAATATCACAACTTAAAAATCGTAAAAAAAAAAAATCTGTAGAGAGATAGTAATGTCTGGCAGATAAAAGGTTCCAGTATATTTTATGTATCTGTTCCAAAATATCATCTGACGTAATAAAAATATTGTGTTGAGAAATGAGACCGCTTCAGCTGTAAAATCCTTTTATTCTTAGGCTCTACCGGTTTCAAAGAACTTACAGCTGCATCTTCATGTCCAAACTGGAGTCAAGTCATGATATACGTAACAAATAATGCGAAGAACTAGTGTTCATAGTGAGTCTCATGGAACATATTATCTGAAAAAATGTGTATGTCCCACAAGTAATAAGAAACGGTGGAGAACGCTGCCGTAAAACCGAACTGGACCGTGCTGAGGTGAACACCTATTATGACTTGCTATCTACGCGACAGTCCACCGACCAAAACCCATTAACCTAGACAGCATGTCATAGTGGGTGTTCACCTCTGGTTTGTGACGTTCGGTTTTACGAGCGTGTTCTCCACAGTATCTAATTACTTTTAGGACACATGCCTTCTGCTGGATAATCTATTCCATGATATGACTATGAACACTGGGTCTTCCCGCAATTTGTTATGTATATCATAACTTGACTCCAGTTTGCACCTGAAGATGCAGCTTTAAAGTGCTGTGAAACCCGTAGTGGCTAAGAATAAAAGGATTTTGCAATTGAAGCTGCTTTATTTCTCAACAGGATTGTGGTTGCCCAGATTATAAATATTTTAATAAAAATATTGTTAGTGGTAAGTCACCGCATACGTGTGCTATTTTCGTATTCGCTTCTTGGCGAATCTAGTGGCCTAATTTGGACAGAAAACCATGCTTGCGTACCAGACACATCTTCTCTGCGAATGAACACGATACCCAGTTCTCAGTATTCGGAAAACATTGTGCGTTAAACAGGTGGCTTAACACAGTCTTCGCAAACCAATATCTAAATCAAATTGTTCACGGAACACGTCCTAGAAAAATATTGCTGAATCGGAGAACATACGGTACCAGAAAGTGGGCAGAATGGCCCAGAAGGCATCTAGTGAGTAGGGGCTGGTTTTACGTAAGCAAGCGGCACGGGGAGTGGGCGATAAGGCGAGAGCGGCGCAGCCGGCGGAGGTCGGGTCCTTGAGAGGAACGCGCCGGCCGGCCGGCCGGCCGGCCGGCCGGCCGGCCGGCCGGCCGGCCGGCCGGTCGCCCCACTGCGCCTTCTCGAGTCAGCTGTGTGCCGCGCCGCCCACTACAGGCCGTGACGTCAGCCTACGTGCGGGGGGAACCCGAGCCGAGCTATTACGATCACTTGAGGACCGCGGCACCGCGCGGAGGAACCGCGAACTTTTAGTTTTTGGGGCAAGGAACACTACGGAGCACACGATCTCGATACGTAACAAAAAGACTTCAGTGCAGAAGTTGAAGGAAGGAAAGGCTGCAGTTCAACAAAGATATCAACGAATTGTATGTGGGTCACGTCAGTCATGATGGAAATACGGGCTCAGTGGAGTCTCCCCCCTCCCCAGTTCAGTCCCTGCTACATGGGTTTTCCTCGCTATACACACAGGTGAAAAGTCATGGGATACCTCCCAATATCGTTTTGCACCTCCTTATGCCCCCCGTAGTACAGCTACTATATGTGGCACAGACTCAACAAGTCGTTGGAAGTCCCGTCCAGAAATATTGAACCAGCCGTCCTTAATTGGGAAAGTGCTGCCGGTAAGGGATTTTGTGAACGAACTGAGCTCTCGAAAACCCCGCATAAACGTTCGACGGTATTCATGTCGGGCGCTCGAATTGTCCAGAATGTTCTTCGCACTAATCGCGAGTAACTGTGGATGATGACATGGCGCATTGTCATCCATAAAGATTACACCGTTATTTGAGAACGTTAAGTCCACGAATGGCTGCAAATGGTCTCCAGTTAGCCGAACATAACCATTCAACCAGAAGACCCAGTCAGTTCCATGTAAACACAACCCACACCATTATGAAGCCACCACCACCTTCCACAATGCCTTGTTGACGAGCTGGGGTCTTCGTCAAACTCTTACTAACTGAAATCGGGACTCATCTGACAGGCCACGGTTTTCCAGTCCTCTAGGATCCGACCGATATGGTCACGAACCCAGAAGAGACGCTACAGGCGACTGGCACCAAATTTCACTGCACTGTCCTAAAAGATACGTTTGTCGTACGTCCCACATTGATTTCTTCGGTTATTTCAAGCAATGTTGCTTGTCTGTTAGCACTGACAACTCTACGCAAACGCCGCTGCTCTCGGTTGTTAAGTGTCGGCCACTGTGTTGTCTCAGAGGCAGTGCCTGAAATATGGTATCTTCGGCACACTCTTGACACTGTAGATCGCGGAATTCTGAATTTCCAAACGATTTCCAAAATGGAGTCTGCCATGCGTCCAGTTCCAACCACCATTCCGCGTTCAAAGTCTGTTAATTCCGGTCGTGCGGCCATAATCACGTTGGAAAACTTTTCACATGAATCACCTGACCACAAATGGCAACTCCACCAACGCACTGCCCATTTGTACCTCGTGTACGCGATACTATCGCCATCTGTATAAGTGGATATTGCTATCCCATGACTTTTGTCACCTCAGTGTATACCTACATTACGAAACGGTTCAAGCTGCGTAGTCTCAGCTGCAGATCGCTTATCTAACGGCTTCCAGGGGCAACAGAAATCTGATTTTCTATATTTCATATAATTATTCACCGAAATTAAGCATTTAAATTGCTGTCTTGGTGAGTACATTAAGAGCGAAAACCTGACTTTAATCGTTTAACACAGTACTTCAAGTATTACTGTTAGAAACTGTGTATGACGTGAGGCGGAGCAACTCAATGCGCACAAATTATCCAGTCTATATTCATTCGGTATTTGAGGATGACACCACTCGGCAACATCCACCAACTTCACACATAATTTCAAATCTTTGTGAAATTTTTTCTCGCTGACAACCTCCGTGAAATGATAGAAGTTTATCGTTTAATACATTTTCGCTTTTGATGCAGTAAAAATTCAGCCTCAGGCAGGATTTTTAATTTATTACATCTTTACTGCCAACTCTATTTGCTACACATAGTGTTGCAACATTATTTTAAATACTGAGAAAGCTACATTTAAGTGGTCGATTACGTTTACAAAAGCGACAAAAAAAGTTATTGAAGGAAGCACCGTCTAAGCAGTATTGGCAGAAACTGTTGTCAAGCTTACAGCGAATTTTCGTTAGCAGTCTGTTGGCTGGGCTCTGAGCACTATGCGACTTAACTCCTGAGATCATCAGTCGCCTAGAACTTAGAACTAATTAAACCTAACCAACCTAAGGACATCACACCCATCCATGCCCGAGGCAGGATTCGAACCTGCGACCGGAGCGGTCGCTCGGCTCCAGACTGTAGCGCCTAGAACCGCACGGCCACTCCGGCCGGCTGCAGTCTGTTGTCCAATAAGTTCATATGTATAATGTATTCCACATTATTACCTGTGACCCTTGTCGAACCAGACATATTTTGCAACTTCGTTCACAAGTTGATTCTGAGCTTTTGCTCCCGATTTTACAAAATAAATTTCCATTGAATATCAGACATCAGAAGTGATGACGGTACATCCACTAGCAGGCATCGCCACTTTTCTGTGCACCACTTTGCTCGGTTCCTGAGTATTACTCAAATATTGCAGTAGTTCTTACAGTGGAGGAGTTTTAGTGTGTGAGGTATGTTTTTTTTTATTTTCATTTCACTATAAAAACTAGCACCATGTGTGATAAATATGGGTATTGTTGTATATCTGCGAGTAGCATGTGCGAATTGGTGGTTGATCTTCCACTGTGTTATTTGTGATGTGGAGACTAGTGAAGTAATGGAACTAAGAGAATAATGCCAAGGGGAAAGGAAGTTTTGTGCCTTTCCGACCGAACTAGAAATGATATCTCTTTAAAAAGTTGGTAAGTAGAGGAAGAGTCCTTGAAAATAAAAAACCGTCACAATAATAAGGTGCAAGGAGGGAATAGCAACCAGTTTGACTTCTGAGTAAGAGACTCGCTCATCTTTCGAACAATGGGGGCTGCAGCAGGAACGGTATGTACGCTATTTGAGAAGCAAAATGAAACAATAAGAAATTAATTTTGTTGCTAGGTAGCAGTAACGGAAGCTCTGTAGGCCACACACTACAGGTAAAGTGATGTGTAATAAACCAGGTCACAAGTATTGTGAAACAAAATGTTTGTAACTGAAATAAAGAAGAACGTAGGGTTCTTGTACAGAGATTTAGACTGAAAATGTTAATTGATCATAGTATTAGGATCAGGATACTGTCTCGTTAATGGCTTACTTACGGCATTCTAGAATACCTGTTTGGGTGGCACACGTGTTTTGTTGAGGCGTTCCAGCGCGATGACCGACACAGCTGTCATTCATTCTTGTAATAAAAGAGAGGAATGGGTTGCCGTTGGCTACAGCCAAGTCTCATAAAAACCGTGGTACACAATTGGAAGATGGGAATCTACTATCGCTGATCAGTACCTCAGAGAGGGAAGACTAGCTGAACTTCAAGGAAAGTACATTTAAGTGCCAAAGAAACTGATATAGGCATGCATATTCAAATACAGAGATATGTAAATAGGAAGAATACGGAGCTACAGTCGGCAACGCATATATAAGACAAGTGTCTGGTGCATTTATTAGATCGGTTACTGCTGTTACAGTGGCAGGTTCTCAAGATTTAAGTGAGCCTGAACGTGGTGTTATAGTCGGCGCAAGAGCGATGGGACCCAGCATCTCTGAGGTACCGATGAAGTGGGGATTTTCCTGTACGACCATTTCACGAGTGTACCATGTATATCAGCAATCGACTAAAACATCAAATCTCCATCGTCGCTGCGTCCGGAAAAAGATCCTGGAAGAACGGGACAAACGACGACTGAACAGAGTCGTTCAACGTGACAGAAGAGTAATCCTTTCGCATGTACACTTGATGACTGCACGACACAAAGTTTTACGCCTCGCCTGCGATCATCAACATCGACACTCGACTGTTGACGATTGGAAAAATGATGCATGGTCGGACGAGCCTCGTTTCAAATTGTATCGAGCGGATGAACGTGCTCAGGTATGGAAACGACCTCATGAATCCATGGACCCTGCATGTCAGCAGGGGACTGTTCAAGCCGGTGGAGTCTCTGTAACGGTGTGGGGCATGTGCAGTTGGAATGATATGGGAGCCCTGATACGTCTAGATAAGACTCTGACAGGTGACACGTGACACGTACGTTAGCGTCCTGTCTGATCACCCTGCATCCATTTATGTCCATTGTGCATTCCGACGGACTTGGACAATTCCAGCAGGACATTGCGGCACCCCACCCGTCCAGAGTTGCTACATAATGTCTCAAAATGGCTCTGAGCACTATGGGACTTAACATCTGAGGTCATCAGTCCCCTAGAACTTAGAACTACTTAAACCTAACTAACCTAAGGACATCACACACATCCATGCCCGAGGCAGGATTCGAACCTGCGACCGTAGCAGTCGCGCGGTTCCGGACTACAGCGCCTAGAACCGCATGGCCACCGCGGCCGGCCATAATGTCTCCAGGAACACTTTACTGGGTTTAAACACCTCCACTGGCCACCAAACTTCCCAGACATTAACATTATTGAGCATATTTGTGATGCCTTGCAACGTGTTGTTCAGAAGAGATCTCCACCCCGTCGTACGCTTCCGGATTTATGAACAGTCCAGCTGGATTCATGGTGTCATTTCCCTCCAACACTACTTCAGGCATTAGTCGAAGTAGTGTCTTGTTGCGGCACTTCTGCATGCTAGCGGGGCCCTGCACGATATTAGACAGGTGTGTCAGTTTCTTTGGCTCTTCAGTGTATAATAATGTGTGGAAAGTAGGTGGTGTCGGAAACCATCGCACAAGACAGTATTACTGTACTTAGAGCAAAGAGGCCCAGTTTTGCATTGCGGTTCAGTTACAGACAGACCATCACTTTTATGGTTTGAAAAACATGGTTGAGGAACAACTTGAAAGATTAGAACCGCGAGTTAGGTGTTCTGTGCCTATCTGAAGTACACGTGACCACAAGGATAGACGAATTAAATGGAAGTGAGTATTGGCTAACAAAATTTCCATGTTGAGTCAGTATTGAAAGAGACGTCACCATAAGTATAAGAATTTAAGGCAAAAACAATAAAACAAGCAGGTTTTGTTGATCAGGAATATGTTCATGTGAATTGGTACGGAATAACACATATCTTACGTAACAGACTGCATCATACGAGTACACCGGAGAACTTAAAGAATAGGAGAATGCTTTGTTGATTGTTGAGCTACGTATCAGACAATAATGAATCAGTTGTTGGAGATTTCAGTTTTCATTTTTTAAGCAGCGCTGACAAAAGAACGAGTTTGATTGGGTGTTTGCTGACTACACTTTGATTACAGTAATGAACTATAGAGCCGGTGCACAGCAAAATACAGGTGTTAAATATGAAGTTTCTGTACATAATACCCATACTGAAAAAGTTGTTTATTTTGCTGCTAGTGCACTGCCTAACAGTGATGTACAACTAATGAAATTAACTATACAGCACCATACAGCTGTGAAACATATCCATGCGTAACAGTGAGCTCATTATCAACAACAAGACAGAGTAGCTGTTTCGACAGAAGTAGTGTGGTCTTGGTCCATACCAGGGTGCTGCCAACCAGCTTTAGATCACAGACCACATTCGCATACGAAACTATAATATTAGTTTCAGATACTGGAAATTTTACGTTCCCCTTATATGAACATAATATGATGATCCTCGCTAATGTTGAGTTAAATACAGATTGCCACGGAATATAATGTAAGTCAGACATCAGAGGTAGTGCGACTGCATTTCCCTTCACTGTGTAACCACAGATGGCGTGTAACTGTCTCTATTTTTGTTTACTGGAGTAGCAGGACGTGATGGAGCCTACTTCTGTCTTGCTATGTTGAACAGAGAATTTCTAAAATCTCAACCAGCCTACATATTTAAGTAGTGACGTTCCAGCACAGAGGTAGCACAAAGGTACTCAGCTGCTTTTGCTGTGGGGTTACAATGGAACTACTAAGAATTAGGCTGCGGCTGCCCTACCGAAATAGTACGTTCTGAAGTTCATAGGGATGCCACCCATTTTTTATTTCGCATTAGACAAAATGTAATACTGTTCTCTGGTATTGTACGGTAACGCATATGCCCATAAGAGTGACACGTTAAATAACTAATCATTCTTATTAATCAAAAATATAATTCTTGATCACTCTTTAAACATAGTAGCAAACATTGTTAGTGTTTCACAAATCGTATTACACTTTCCTCAACTCAGTTATAATCTGCATTGTTCGCAGGGTTGCTGTTTTAGATTTGTGCACTGAAAATCATTGAGCCTAACAATTTGACACTTCCTTGCACTACTGAAGTGACTAGCGCGAAGCCGATGGCACACGATGGGATTCTGCTCTTTCTAGTTAAAGTGCTTCCTGGAACAAAGGCTCCTCTCCTGGGTACAATCAACTTCACGATCGCATTCAGCTCAGGCGGCGTTTAGAGGCCCGGCCTGGGGAGAGGAGACACTTCCTTTCAGACTTCCTTGCTGCACACGGTCATAACATGCACCCAAGAAGGGGAACGATTATACTGAAGTTACATCTTTAAAGGAACCGTAATTTATTAAGACTATACCGATGAAGAAACACCCGCTACCACAAACACTACAGTGGAATTCAAGCGTCAGTAGGCTTGGCATTTCCAGGAAATACATGTTAAACTCCGGTACTGTTATCAGTTTGTCATCACACTCGTACAGCGCAGCTCTTTAGACGCTACTATGGTCACCTGTTTGTTTATGAGGCTGGAAACTAACAGAGAATGAACAGTTGGAGGATCTCAAGGCTTCAGACCGCTCGGGCAGAGCGGAAAGATTCGCGTTCCCTGCAGGTGAGTGTACGCCTCACGGCACCGGGACACAGCACAATGGAGGCGGCCGTTGCGCAAGTCGTTCGGAAAGCACTAACGAGCTTTACGTTTTCTCTGCAGCAGAGCCTCGCATGCTCTGGCAGCAGCGGAGAACACAGGACCCTTATTCCGCACAGCAGTTTCTGCGTGTGGCGACTGTGACAAACTAAAGTACCTCTGATACTCTCCACACCACATTCTCCGAACACGGAATTTAAAGGGATGAATAGTCGTCGACTAACACCATTCTTGAGCAAATGTGTTATGGAACTGTCGGTGCTACTTTTACCATCACGTTAATCATACGTCGGTTAGTTAACAGTATGAGCCTACAACGTGTAGTGATGGATTTATTATTGACGTCACAGTGCGAAGCTAATTTCGTCATAATTTTATTTGGATTTTTAATTATCCATCTTGAGAAACGAAGTAAAAGCATTAATTATTCAACTTGTACTTGGGCATATATTTACAAAAAATATCAAACAATGTGATCAGTTGCACCACCTGCGGAAGTGTATATAGAGAATATGTCCATTCTGACGCTTGCAGAAGACTGAACCTTGGTTGTCTGATGTAAGGATAACTCAGAAGACTTGTTGAAACGAGGTTTTCCGTGATTTCCCTAAATCGTTTCAGGCAAATGCCGGGATGGTTCCTTTGAAAGGGCACGGCCGATTTCCTTCCCAATCCTTCCCTAACCCGAGCTAGCGCTCCGTCTCTAATGACCTCGTTGTCGACGGGACGTTAAACACTAACCACCACCACTTGTTGAAACGAGTGGATGACATACTTATCGCGGGATTTGCTTAAAGATAAACAGAGTAAATACGAAGCTGACGAAAAGTCGTAGAAAGGAAAATGACGACTTGTTTAACACAAAAATTGGGAACTACAAGGAAGTGGAGGAAGTGATGTCTCTTACTTAGACAAGATGGGTGAAGCGAAGTAAATATCAGTAGTAGATTGGCAGAGGCAAAAGAAACTTGCATCAACATCTATAAAGATTTAACTCAGGAAGGAATTCCTAAAAGTACCGCAGTGTGTGGAAGTGAAACGTGCGCCATCAGAAATAAAGAGGAGAAGAAACTGGAAGCATGTGAAAATGTAGTGCTACCTGAGAACGTTAAAAATGAGGTAGACGAATAAACTAAGATATGAAGTGGTACGAGGGGACTTTACAAGGTAAATTACACAGTATTATGGCAGCCCAAGTAACTTTTATTGAATGCTGCACAACACTTCAGAGAGACAGATAAATGCCAGTGTTTTTCAGCATAGGCACCAAGTATCTGTAAACAACGGTCGGGACGTTTTGCCAATCGTTCAGTTCAAGGACGACAGAAATCCTTGGCCGCGTAGCCGTTCGAGAACCTCTGTGAGAGCGCCCTCATCGTCGGAAAATCTGCGACTGCTACGAAACAGTTCCTCCATTCCCTGGACACTGTCTGGGTCGACGTCGACGGCCTTCCTTCCAGATCTCCGTCACCAATGCCTGAGAGGACTTTTTTTTTAATTATTGGCACCATTTCGTTATGGCTGGAAGATACATTCCATTTGGTCCATCCAAAAAGTTCCGAGACCGATTCTATTCTTAGCGTGTAAGCGATGTCAGCGTTGTAACTATGCTGGCAGCGCAGAGTAACAACTATAAACAACAGACGAGGAATTGACCAGTCGGTTATGAGCAGGCATTGTTTAAGTAGCGGACGTGAGACCGTAGTGTGTTATCGTTGTTGTGTCGCAAATCGCAGTGACACATCATTTCTAAATAAAGTGCTAAGGCACTTGCTAGAATGCTTCGAAGGAGAGAATAGTGTGTGCAAAGTTTGTGCCGCACACCTTGACTCCAGAACAATAACGACACGTGGACGCCTAATTATGCTTGTTTGAAATGCAAAACGTGTACAACTCTTTTCTGGAAAAAAATCATGACGGGTGACGAGACTAGGCGTTATCAGTACGATCCTGCCACAAAGGGCAGAAATTCACATAAAGGGTCAACGCTCTGACAGCGCAGCCGACATTAAAGTCAATGTGACGCACGAGTTAAACATCTCAAAGAATGGCTTTTCTGACAATTTCACGTGGTTGTATGAACATTCTGTGTGCTGCATTCAACCAGTGGAGACTATATAGAACACCTGAGGCATCAAAACCACGATCTTAACGTTTCTCTGTTTTTTATGAATCCAGTCTCGAATCTTTTTGGACCTGCGGGGATAAACTCCAGAATTTCACTGTGAATTTGTGCCAAATTTAGAAGTTTTGTTCGCTCAAGATTCGTATTGGACCCGAGCTTCAGGTCTGTAGTATTTTCCACTCGCCATGCCATTGCACCCTCACACTATGACGCACCTGTTGTTCTTATCACAGCAGAACTCTCCCTGCAAAAAACCGAGAACATGTTCTCACTTCTGACGATGCGCCACCCTTGTTGCACAGTGCTCTTACAGTGGGACGACACGTTCAACGTACTCCTTTCTGAGGTCCACCTCCTCTCCCCCCACCCACTACATAATAAAACGAGAAGTGAGAACAGAAGTCTATCGAAAATAGTCGCGAGAACAAGGGGCACGATAGTGAGACACATGCTACGGCATCCAAGAGTAACTAACCTGGCCCTGAAAAGAGCTGTTCAGATGGAAAACAGAAAGGGCAGACCAGGAATAGAATATCCATAAGAGACTATAGAGGGTGCTGGGTATAGCAGTTAGGTAGAGATGAAAAGGTCAGCTCGTGGGAGGAAAAGACGAACAGCAACATCAAATCAGTCGTAATCCTAATCACTTAAAAATCAAAACGATGTTCTTACAGCCGAATGAACATTCCTCATTCTTTGTCGTGGCAGTCGAATTATTTTTTAATAGCCTTCAACGACTTTGTGTAACACCCTACGTTTTAGCGTGAAAGAAAACTCATACTTGTTGGAGAAAAAAAATCCTTTCTAAAGTATTTCAATCTTGAGTAATGGTTAATTTAGGGTTATCAGCAAATTCCACGTTCTGTTGAGTAACACACACACACACACATTACGGTACTTTCTTCTATCTAACTAAAATTTCTTAACAGGATCTGTTCATTAAATCTAGAGTTTTCTACACTTTGACGATTGCAAAATAAATACCCACAAATGTGATTTTTATGATTGACAAAATCGTCGAAAATGGTCGTAGTGTAGACTGGATCCCGTGGCGGAAGATTAGTAGTGTCATACATTTTTAATCGGGTAGCGAATGCTGTTCCTCTCTCTTGAGTCCATTACATCTACAGTGAGTTAAACGTTATTAAAAACTTTATCAGCGACTGATCTGTTAGTTATTTTTAAGAGAGATCTGGTAGAAACAAATAATGATTTTGACTAACTTTGGAAAAATAATGAAACACTTAAGTATACCAAAATGAAACTTAAAATATATCAAAGTATTTCGGTAATTCTGCAGTTGTTCTGCAGTGAACAGTTGTTCCTTTCCGTACGAAAAAGGTATATTTCTCAAGAATCTTCAATGTATTGAAAAAAAATTGCTGCACTTGCATGCTGGAAACGAACGATATTTTTTTTTCCATGCAAGAGTACTTAGTACACGGAAGAATGTATTTCATTTTCACTATATTAGTATACCTTCAGCCTAATGGAAAAAAATCTTAAAATGAAGTATGAAATGCCCTCTGCATAGAGACTAGGACCACTCAAATAATTGTGCAAGTCTGATATTGAAATTACGAAAGTTAACGGGGATGGAATATCCGCCATATTTAGGTTTAATTCTTGCAGTATGACGAAATCTTGTGGAGATGTTATTGAGTGGAGTCAACGAAATCCTAATAACTACGTTCTATCAAACTTTCTTAATCGTAAGTTTCTCAACTATTCATTGATTAACCACTTCCGCGGAATAATTACCGCAAATAAAAGAGACACAGACAAAAGGGACTTGCGACGTTGATAAAACCAAAAAAATGTCGATTTAATTGTTACGCTGATCTATACTACCTAATGGCGAACATAAAAGAGTGATCATTCTGTGTCTGTCAGGAACGAAACTGAGAACTGTTACCGCACAATTAAAGTCTTGTCGTGACGCGGAAGACAACTGACGACGATTGTGTGAAACGAAGCTAAACCGAATTACACAACGAAGACGCCCACTGCACGTCGTTCATTCCTTGCCTCATGAGCACTTAGTTACTACGCGTACAGCAAGCTGCACCCGCCGGAATCGGAGTTCTGTGGGAACAAGCTCATGCTTGCCGGTTTAACGCCACTTAAGACAATGTTGCACGAATGACTGTTTCGGCTACTCAAGAGTCTCCAGATCATCATTCCAGACAGCTTATTTTAGAGTGATCCAGAAAAAAAGCACTGTCTCTCTTCCCCACTTTTCTTGCTGTTGCCAGGCAGCCGTAGTGTGTGAGTGAATTCGCGAGAAAATGCGTTGCGTAGCACCAGGCGGAGACTTCTGATAAGCTTCATGACGTGTTGTGCTAAAGAAGTTTCTTATCTGGCCCCTGTCCTAACATTTCTTATAATGTGAAAGAAAAGCCTTTTGGAATCCTACCGGTAGTGTACGTCCGAAGCAATAACGGAGGCTTAAGAAAGTGTTCTACATCTTCTATTCTACAGGGCGAATCGTTGAAACATAGTCAGTATGACGAATGCCCGGAAAAACAAACTGAGGTTAGAAATAAATGCACGTAGGCGTAATCCAACGATGCTGCAGAACATCGAAAATGTGGACTGCTTCGATCGTTTGTTCTAAACGTTTTGAAGTTTTTCTAACAACATTTCAAATGTGTTTCATGGAAACCCCTGCGGTGTCAGATCAGCGCTTTATTGGCGGGGTACAGGCAGCATGTAGACGTCTAGCGAATGCGTCAGTCGATGGTAGGCACGTATCAGCCACTCCGCAGTGGTGATAGATGAACGCACTTAGAACAGCTTGCTTTTGTCTCCTTTGAGTGTTATCTTGAGTAATGCAACTTCTTCCTCAGTCTTTTTCTTTTTTGTGCGTATGAAAAACTGCAGTGCATCTGTTAAAGGAAATCGTGTGCACGAGAGTAGTGCGACGAATTCTCAAGTGTTGCTCCAATGTTTGGAATCCATATCAAGTAGGCACAACAGGCATCGATCACCCTGGGGGCAAGGGCCGCCCATCTTCTCCCTGGCTCTCAGAGGAGTAGAAAAATGTAGTGAAGGCAGGTGTTTTTCTTTCTAACGAGGTATTCAGCACAAGAGTGCTGTGGAATAAATTTAAGGCACGTGAGCTGATGTGAATTACTTACTTTCGCTGTGCTCGAAGGAGAACACGTGTTGTCATTTTAATAATTCACTAATTCACAGGATTGGATAAATGTCCGTATAGTATGCAGCAGATTAAAAAAAGACACACTAATTACTCTGACAGAACCCGCACAATCAAGTAGCCGCGCGGGATTAGCCGAGCGGTCTTATGCGCTGCAGTCATGGACTGTGCGGCTGGTCCCGGCGGAGGTTCGGGTCCTCCCTCGGGCGTGTGTGTGTGTGTGTGTGTGTGTGTGTGTGTGTGTGTGTGTGTGTGTGTGTGTGTGTGTGTTTGTCATTATGTTAATTTAGGTTAAGTAGTGTGTAAGCTTAGGGGCTGATGACCTTAGCAGTTAAGGCCCATAAGATTTCACACACACACACACACACACACACACACACACACACACACACACACACACAAAATGAAGTAGAGAGAAGTGTTAACTTAATTGTAAAGTGTCAGCCGGTCTTTTTGCCTTGGGTGTGGAGCAGTGAAAACACCAAGGCACTTGCACACCCTGAAACGAAGGTGAAACGGAAAAGGTCACTTCCCCCACCCAAGTGCAAAGTCTCGCCACGGGAAAGGTGTAAACAACAACAACGGATTATTCAACATCTTGTGACAAGCGATGAGACATCTGGAACATGACCTATGTAATGATAAACCAGCAATCGCTTGTGCTGAATTTAAACTGAAGCAGTTGAAGCTATTCTCAGAATCACTTGGTGCAAAGAAAATCTAGGTAAGACTCAAAATGTTTTTTCAAAAATGGTTCAAATGGCTCTGAGTACTATGGGACTTCTCAGGCCATCAGTCCCCTAGAACTTAGAACTACTTAAACCTAACTAACCTAAGGACATCACACACATCCATGCCCGAGGCAGGATTCGAACCTGAGACCTTGGCGGTCGCGCGGTTCCAGCTGTAGCGCCTAGAACCGCTCGGCCACTCCGGCCGGCAAAATGTTTTTCAATATAAACTGTTCAGTCACAATATTTCGTAATTCAGTTACTGCGGATACATTTTAAATTTATCGTAAATTTAGTATACACGGAGAATTACTAGATATGCAGTCCGCATTTTTTGTCATTCGGGCGTGTTAAACTTGGTCTAAAATCACTGCAGAAGAATACTACTTTGGACTGAATATTCAGTGCTGATGTACAAAACAGGCGTATTCAGATATTTTTTCGTAAATGAATGTGTGTTTCATATCAAAAAACCCAATTTTGCTGTTTTTGCGAATGACCAACTCACTGACAAATTCTCGCGCGTGCTTTAAGCTCCGTCGCAGTCAGTTATGCATTGGGAAGCACACATGGAGCAGGGGAACACATGGACAACACGACGAACATTTACGAGGTCGGCGACCGCGCCGGAGGTAGCCACTATCTGGCAATAAACATTGCAACAGTAGAGCATACGTATTCACCTTGCCTTATGCAGCTCCACAACGGTTTCCGAAGCAGACTCTCAGGTAGATTTGTATCAAAGTATGACTTAGCATACTTGTTTCCATCACCGGATAGTTCACTCCCCTCGCACCCCCTCTACTGCCACCTTCTTCAGTGTTCCAAAATTCTAAGATTTTTCTAACTTCTTCATTGATTTCGGTTCCCTT
Source organism: Schistocerca nitens (assembly GCF_023898315.1). Classification (NCBI taxonomy): domain Eukaryota; kingdom Metazoa; phylum Arthropoda; class Insecta; order Orthoptera; family Acrididae; genus Schistocerca; species Schistocerca nitens. Next base: position 570,564,923 of record NC_064614.1, on the reverse strand, counting down.
GAGATTTCCCGATCTTTCAGTGAAGTCGCCACCGTGTAGTGAGGATCTTGGAAAGAGGAGACTGGTATTAGCTGTTAGTTACTTTATTACATATTACCTACGCTTCCCTTACTTTACATTACCGGCATGAGGCATTATAACGACGCTATCACTAGGGCCGAAAGCTACTTCGTCAAAGTCATTTCGTCATATCGGTCACACAGGGGGATATGTTCCAGGTAATTCATCTTAAGTGTTCCTAATACCAGTGAGGATGTTAATAACGAGGAAGAGAACCTGAAAGCACCCACGAAGTCCCAGTGACAGGCGGCTAGGCAATAACACGAGCCACGAGCGCAGAGTTCAGACCGCGGAACGCCAGGTGCTGGCCAGCTGTGGAGACTCCAGGGCCGGCAGGCCGTGCGAGGGCGACGCGCTGTGCGTGACGTATACCTCTGGTGACGTCAGCTCCACACATCCGCGAGCTGAGCTGCCGGCTGGCGCCTAGCCATACGTCACTGTCGCAGCTCAGTAGAACAGACTCGAGGCCCGCAAAAAATTGTCTAGTCGCCCGTGAACAGGTTGCTGACTACATATTGACATTTTGAACGTATGCGCTCATACTGCGTTACATGTGCACGCGGTCAACCAGTGCTGCACCGAAATAAGTCTTTCGAAGTATTCTATTGCTCGCGTACGTGCATAAATAGACTAGTTTGGATTTTGTACTCATCGTGTAATTACATAAGAAATTTCCGAATTTGTTGATATTACCGTTGAATGATCAATGAGGGAACAGAGGACAGCAGCTGACAACAATAGTTTTCGCTCCCAAACGTCTTTTACAACTAGTCTGGACCGTAAAATGAAATTGGCAGCAGCGTGGTAGCTAACGTTTCGAGAAGTCTGGGAACTGTTTGTCACTATTCAGACTCCAATGCTTGTTAATTTCGTCCGTAAGATGATTTATACGCACGTAGCAAATGCATAACTCATCTTCGAAATTCTAATGGATAATCTAGGACTCAGACAAGAAACGTCACAACACACACTTGCATTTTGTTTATTTAACTCACTTGTTTATTGTATTAAGTACATAACTGCGAAGGTAGCATACCAGATTAGTCTGTGGTCCGGGATTTATCTCGACGAGCGTGCGTCATCGACCACTAAACATCTTAGAAATCAAATGAAATGATCGTGTGGCATTGTTGGCCGCGAGGCCCTGTCCGGGGACGTTCGGCCGCCGGATGCAAGTCTTATTTCAGGTGACGCAAGATTGGGCGACTTGCGCTTCAGTGATGATATGATGCTGACGACAACATAACACCCAGTCCACGGGCGGAGAAAATCTTCTACCGGCCGGGAATCGATCCCGGGTCCGCTGCATAGTAGGCAAGCACATTACCACTCGGCTAAGCAGCCTGACTAACATCTTCGAATTTCATTGTTATTTGGATCATAAAAGCAGGTTACGTCCGTTAGCACAAGCGAGAGTAAACGTCACTGATTGAGGATAGCTGTGGAACAACGTACAGTTGACTACATGCATATTTTCGTGCAAATAGCATGATAATTTTGACAGTTAATGAACACTTGTAAGGTAATAAAATCACTGTAGGTCTTTTTTATGTCATTTCACATACTTGGGTGTAACCGAGACAAAGTGGGGAGTTAATGGTAGAATGGTGTGCAGGCCTACATACAGACGGCAACCCCTCTTAAAGACAAAGACCATTTCTAAATTGATAATCAAACCTCAGATGCTTTGATTTGACAAATGTCTCCAAAATCGGCTTGAAGCCTGAGAGGGTACAGACACTTACATGGCAGCTGTCGGAATGAAGTATGTTCTACATACACGTATTGAAAAAGCTACAGTCATGACAAGTCAAACAGACAAGAAAAAGTTAGTATACAGACATAAAAAATTAGGTATCTTGCCACTGCCACCTTCTCCTCTCCCGCTACTCCTCCGGAGGCCATACCAAGAAACTTACACTACTGGCCATTAAAATTGCTACACCAAGAAGAAATGCAGATGATAAACGGGTATTCATTGGATAAATATATTATACCAGAACTGACATGTGATTACATTTTCACGCAATTTGGGTGCATAGATCCTGAGAAATCAGTACCCAGAAGAACCACCTCTGGCCGTAATAACGGCCTTCGTACGCCTGGGCATTGAGTCAAACCGAGCTTGGATGGCGTGTACAGGTACAGCTGCCCATGAAGCTTCAACACGATACCACAGTTCATCAAGATTAGTGACTGGCGTATTGTGACGAGCCAGTTGCTCGGCCACCATTGACCAGACGTTTTCAATTTGTGAGAGATCTTGAGAATGTGCTGGCCAGGCCAGCAGTCGAACATTTTCTGTATCCAGAAAGGCCCGTACAGGACCTGCAACATGCGGTCGTGCATTATCCTGCTGAAATGTACGGTTTCGAAGGGATCGAATGAAGGGTAGAGCCACGGGTCGTTACACATCTGAAATGTAACGCCCACTGTTCAAAGTGCCGTCAGTGCGAACAAGAGGTGACCGAGACGTGTAACCAATGGCTCCCCATACCATCACGCCGGGTGATACACCAGTATGGCGATGACGAATACGCGCTTCCAATGTGCGTTCACCGCGATGTCGCCAAACACGGATGCTACCATCATGATGCTGTAAACACAACCTGAATTAATCCGAAAAAATGACGTTTCGCCATTCGTGCACCCAGGTTCGTCGTTGAGTACACCATCGCAGGCGCTCCTGTCTGTGGTGCAGCGTCAAGGGTAACCGCAGCCATGGTCTCCGAGCTGATAGTCCATGCTGCTGCAAACGTCGTCGAACTGTTCGTGCAGGTGGTTGTTGTATTGCAAACGTCCCCATATGTTGACTCACGGATCGAGACGTGGCTACCCGATCCGTTACAGCCATGCGGATAAGATGCCTGTCATCTCTACTGCTAGTGATACGAGGCCGTTGGGATCCAACACGGCGTTCCGTATTACCCTCCTGAACCCACCGATTCCATATTCTGCTAACAGTCATTGGATCTCGACCAACGCGAGCAGCAATGTCGAGATACGATAAACCGCAATCGCGACAGGCTACAATCCGACCTTTATCAAAGTCGGAAACGTGATGGTATGCATTTCTGCTCCTTACACGAGGCATCACAACAACGTTTCACCTGGCAACGCCGCGGTCAACTGCTGTTTGTGTATGAGAATCGGTTGGAAACTTTCCTCATGTCGGCACGTTGTAGGTTACGCCACCGGCGCCAACCTTGTGTGAATGCTCTGAAAAGCTAATCATTTGCATATCACAGCATCTTCTTCCTGTCGATTAAATTTCGCATTTGTAGCACGTCATCTTTCTGGTGTAGCAATTTTAATGGCCAGTAGTGTATATTTCAAGCTGTTCTCGATTAAAGCCACACATGTTATGTGCTATAGGGTTGCATAACTGACAAACTCTGGGACTACTGTGGAACCCATTTAGATGTAATAACAAGTAAAGCACTCCATGTGCCTTAGGAGTAGCGAAGCGGTGCAGTATCTGATGACATCCCGGTTCTGAGTCAGTCGTCAGCCGGCAGTCGCCTGTAGTCGAAAGTTGGTTCACTCAGCGTCTCCTATAGGTGTTGGCCCGCGACAGCTGAGTAGGTCATTTCAGCTGATGTCTCGTCACAGGCAGTTCAGTTGGGATTTCATCGGAGGACTTGTTTGCAAGTAACAGAAGCGGACTGTATTGCTACATAGGAACTAAAATTACACAAAATGGGAGACAAAAGGGAGGCAATAAAGGAGCGTCCCATAGTTTTCGTCAACAAAATAAATTTTTTGATGACACACGCAGGATCAGAATGAAGGAAGAGATATCTGAACCAAATAACTAGGAGATTATCACTCCATATGAGTGAAACATGAGACAGAAATGATATTGTAAAGAAGGAATTGTGTACACTGAAAAAATAGTAAGCAATGATGTCGTAGATTGAGGAGATGAGGTAAGAAATGCAAGCTTGTTGCAATGCGAAGAAAGTACCCTAAAAAGCTCATACTATTGAGAAAGATTGGTGGGGTACAAAGACCACATATAACACTGAAGATTACATGTAACTTCGTCCGCAGCCCGTGGTCGTGCGGTAGCGTTCTCGCTTCCCGCGCCCGGGTTCCCGGGTTCGATTCCCGGCGGGGTCAGGGATTTTCTCTGCTTCGTGATGACTGGGTGTTGTGTGATGTCCTTAGGTTAGTTAGGTTTAAGTAGTTCTAAGTTCTAGGGGACTGATGACCATAGATGTTAAGTCCCATAGTGCTCAGAGCCATTTGAACCATTTTTACATGTAACTTCATGCCAGTTGAGAGAGTGGTAGAAAGAAAAACTTTGATCTGACAACTAAGCGTTTAATGAATACGCAGATATGAAGAGAGTGAAACAGTCGAGGAATTGTAGGGTGATATGATGACTGTAATTAAAAAAAAAAAACCATAGGCTGGATTTAGATAGCGCACTACTGTTTCGGGTCTTGGTGAATGCTCAGGACTATGCGTATTTCGGTTGAAGAGCCACATTTTACGTGTGTTACCTGCGGCAGGGGCAGCAGGGCGCCGTCGTAAAAACAGCGCAAGCAGGGTTGAGGTGTTGCTAATAACCTAGCGCTGAAGACGTGCCAGAGCAGCAGGCAGTTTGATCTTACAAAGCAGCGCCCCTTCTGGATACAAACTGGTCACTCAGCCCCTAGGAGCAACGTGAGGTGTCCAGCAGGGACTTCAGTCTAACAGCTGCTCAAGACTTTCAAAAGACGTTGCTACTTACTTTATATTAGGCTCTGCATTAGGCAGACTCTGAGATATCTAAGTATTTCTTCTTCATATTTTTGGTTGATTAATCTACAGGGGCTAGAGAAAAGTATGGAAACACTGCAAAAAATGCATGCTTGAATATAAATACTTATGATAGCCAAGCCTGCAGGGTGCGCTGTTGTATATGAGCACGAACGGCGCCATTGCGATGTCCTCAATACGTTGCAAGTACACTGTTCTGTGTACTTGTGAGTGCTTTATGTCAGGGCTAAGTGAATTCGATCTTGGACATATTGTTAGCGCTCGTATGGTTGGTGCTTCCGTAACCAAGGTAGCCGAAGCGTTCAGTGTTTCAAGAGGAACCGTATCGAAGATATATACCGAATACATCGCGGACGAAAGTGTGAGTTCAGTGACAGTGACAGACGGTCATTGATGACTTTGACAAAAAAATAAGTCTCTTCAGAACTGAAGGTCGCAGTCGCGAACCCTGTCAGGGATCTGCATAAGCAGGGAATTGCAGGTCAAACTGGAATTCCAAAACCGCTCGTCAGTGATGAAATGACCGCTACAGGAAAACGTGTCACTGAAGCATAAGACCTGGATTGTGGAGCAGTGGAAAAAAAAGTCATTTGGTCGGATGAGTGTTGTTGCACACGGTTCCCAGTTATTGACAGAGTTCATGTCCCAAGGGTGAAGCTTGGCTGGGGCTCGGTAAAGATTTGGTAAGTCATGTAGTGGTTCTCCATGGGCCCCAAGGTGACTCTGCAAGGCAGCATCACTGTCAAGGATTATGTGACAATTTTGGCTGATCAGGTCCGCCACGTCGTACATTGTTGATTCCCCAATGATGATGCAGCGCTCCAGGATGACGAGGCTCCTGTTCACACAACTCGCGTCGTCCAGGACTCGTTCTGCGAGCACGAGGATGAATTGCCGCGTCACCACTGACCACCACAATCATTTGCAGGAAGAATGGTAAAAGATTGCCTTGAAAACCATGCAGGCTCTGTATCCATCGATTCGGAGACGACAGGAAGCTGTTTTGAAACATCCGCTTTCCTACACCGTGTTAGGTCTAGTAGATAGTGTCGGAAGTTCCATGCGGCTTTTCGCGGATGATGCTGTAGTATACAGAGAAGTTGCAGCATTAGAAAATTGTAGCGAAATGCAGGAAGATCTACAGCGGATAGGCATTTGGTGCAGGGAGTGGAAACTGACCCTTAACATAGACAAATGTAATGTATTGACAATACATAGAAGGAAGGATCCTTTAGTGTACGATTATACGAGTATCATAGCGGAACAAACACTGGTAGCAGTTACTTCTGTAAAATATCTGGGAGTATGCGTGCGGAACGATTTGAAATGGAATGATCATATAAAATTAATTGTTGGTAAGGCGGTTACCAGGTTGAGATTCATTGGGAGAGTCCTTAGAAAATGTAGTCCATCAACAAAGGAGGTGGCTTACAAAACACTCGTTCGACCTATACTTGAGTATTGCTCATCAGTGTGGGATCCGTACCAGATCGGGTTGACGGAGGAGATAGAGAAGATCCAAAGAAGAGCGGCGCGTTTCGTCACAGGGTTATTTGGTAAGCGTGATAGCGTTACGGAGATGTTTAGCAAACTCAAGTGGCAGACTCTGCAAGAGAGGCGCTCTGCATCGCGGTATAGCTTGCTGTCCATGTTTTGAGAGGGTGCGTTTCTGGATGAGGTATCGAATATATTGCTTCCCCCTACTTATACCTCCCGAGGAGATCACGAATGTAAAATTAGAGAGATTCGAGTGCGCACCGAGGCTTTCCGGCAGTCATTCTTCCCGCGAACCATACACGACTGGAACAGGAAGGGGAGGTAATGACAGTGGCGTGTAAAGTGCCCTCCGCCACACACCGTTGGGTGGCTTGCGGGGTATGTAGATGTAGAATTGTTTTTAGTTTCCATATTTTTTCCCAACCTCAATAATTTTAAAAAAAGAGAGTTGATACTTTGATAAAATTGGGACACTGTTCTGCTATCATTCGATACGTATATGATTTCGATTGACTGATTTCTAAATAGAGAGAGAGAATTCCAGTGTTGTTTGTAAATACAACAGATAAAAGTGACGGAAGTAATCCACCGAGACATGCACGCTGCCGCTGATCAACAACTCCTTGACGCCACGTTCGGATATTTAAGCAACACTGCAGGCGGCACCGCATACATTTTCCCCGTGTTGTGGTGCAGCGGACAGTAAAAATAACGCGAACACAGTGTGGCGTGCGTCATATCCGTCAGATTCCTGGCGAGCTCGGCGGGCGGCAGACGCCTGCTCCCCGTTCCCCGCCCACGTTAAACTTCCCACGTGCCCGCCCTGACTCTCGCGTGCAGGGCTGTTTTCTTCAGCTCTTCGTTCCCAAAATGTTGCCAGCATCCTTCGCGAAATAATGTTACAGAGCGGAAGTCGATAGAGAAAGCTACTTTCGCTTGTTACCTTCCTAGCCTTTCCATTTCGTCTTTCAGTGCCATTCTAATTTCGTACAGTATTTACACTGAGGTGAAAAGCAAAGTCATCGGCGGTAGTATCGTGTGCACAGGAAATAAGAGCACTGCATTGGCAAAGCTGTCTTTTGTACTCAAGTGATTCGTGTGAAAAGGTTTCCAGCGTGGTTACGTTCGCATGATGGGAATTAAGACTTTGAATGCGGAATGGCGGATGGAGTTAGAGACATAGGAGGTTCCATTTCGGAAATCGTTAGGGAATTCAATATTCCGAGATCCACAGGTCAAGGGTGCGCCCAGAATACGAGATTCCAGGCATTATCTCTCGTGACGGACAACGTAGTCCACCGAAGGACAATTGGAGCGAATGATTTGGCCACTCAAATCGCCCGACATGAATCCCCCCCCCCCCAAAAAAAAAAAAAAAAAACGTTTATGGGACGTAATGGAGAGGTAAGTCCTAGCACAAAATCCTGTACCGGCAACCCTTTCGCAATTGTGGACAGCTATGGAGGCAGTATGGCTCAGTATTTAAGCAGACGCCGGCCGGAGTGGCCGAGCGGTTCTGGGCGCTACAGTCAAAACCGCGGGACCGCTACGGTCGCAGTTTCGAATCCTGCCTCGGGCATGGATGTGTGTGATGTCCTTAGGTTAGTTAGGTTTAAGTAGTTCTAAGTTCTAGGGGACTGATGACCTCAGAAGTCAAGTCCCATAGTGCTCAGAGCCATTTGAACCATTTAAGCAGACTTCTTCCAACGACTTGCTGATTCCAAGCCACGTATAACTGCTTTACACCTGGCAAAAGGCGGTTCGACACTATATTAGGAGATATGTTACTTTATAGGCCATCTATAGAATGCACTAGAAAGGAACGGAATCGACAGTAAAAGTTTCACACACACAAATTGCCGGACGACGTCATCACTGGTAACTCGCCTTTATATTGTACGTCGTAAGGTACATATTGGCTTGTCGCTTTCGCAGTAGGTATTTGTTCACACTCCATATGTTTGGAAGCAAAGATTCTGGCAGCGAATGTTCTCGAAACAATCAAGCTAGGAAGAATAGGCGCATAGAATTCATCATTTAAATTTCAAATGGTTCAAATGGCTCTGAGCACTATGGGACTTAACATCTGAGGTCATCAGTCCCCTAGAGCTTAGAACTACTTAAACCTAACTAACCTAAGGACATAACACACATCCATGCCCGAGGCAGGATTCGAAACTGCGACCGTAGCGGTATCTCGGTTCCAGACTGAAGCGCCTAGAACCGCTCGGCCATAGACCGGCCCCATCATTTAAGGAAGAAAACCACAATTGTAATTTTTTTATATCATAAGATGGCATTTTCTTGTATATGTGTATTATCAGTTTAAATAAAACTTTCTTAAACTTTGCATGTGACTTGATTATTTTTTATTACGGTAAAAGTAAAGGCAGCTCAAGATACTTTTAGCGCCCCCTCCTTGAGGTTTTCCTGTAACTGCCACTAGTTTTAATAACGAATGAAGAGGTAATAAACCGAGTTGGGGAGACAAGTGCTTTATGGCAAAATTTAAAAGAAGAAGTGATCATTTGATAGGACGCATCCTGGTATATTCATTTGGCAGCGGAGCGAGATGTGAAGGACAAAAATATAGGATTCCAAGGTTTGACCAGTAAGTAAGTTCAAGCAGTTGCACATTGCAGTGGCTAAGCATTTCTGGAGAGGCTTGCACAGCATATACTAGAATGGAGAGACGAACTAAACCACTCCTCGGACTGCAGACCACAATAACAAAAGCAGTGATCCAGTTGTCTAGCAAGTGCGAAGCAATACTAAGGCAACCGGTTTCCATAGAGCACATTCCTTCAGGCAAGAAATGTGAGGAGCAAAACGGGTAGCCTTACATTTATGTTTTGCTGTACTCTGACGTCTTCTAGACACGTAGAGTGTCTTGTGAGCCATGTGAAGGTTTATGTGACCCACTTACGAAGACGAACTGAAGTAGGCAGTGTTGGGATGCCCTGCGGGCGGCCCATGACTCATCACATTCGCGATATATGACCCCAGGATATAATCTTCCAGCCATATTTGTTAATCTAAATATGCTGCTTCAAGGCTGACATGAGGCTCAGAATTTTTCCGTTGACTGCAGTCCACAGTTTGCACAGAAATGGTATTTTATCACTTTCTCAGGTCACACGAAATATCTGTGGAAAGAAAATAAACGTAAGCTTGGCCCTGACAAAACTACCTTCTATGGGACAGATCTGTCGTTGGATTTTTTCGAATAAAATATACGAGAATTATCAGAAAATAAGACGTTTTGAGATAAAAAATTAAAAAATACGGAAAAACCATGTTTTATTATATACATTCAATGAATTACATACATTCGTTTGGGGGTTAGCGTTTTATATAGTGTTTCCTGGAAAAACAAAACCGTCTCTTAAAGGTAAGTCTGTAAGCAATAAGAAGAAATTCTTAAATTCAGTATCGGTCTTACTGACTAAACGCATCACTGTAAATTATTGCAGCGCTTCGACGTCAACTTTTCTACATTTCCATATCCTCGGTCAAAAGTAACACAATTCGCAGTGCTGTGTGTACCTCACCAAGCAAACGTACACTGACAGCATGGAGACCGCATGCCATATTCTTCTTGTGTAGCGTTCCTCCAGAATAGTGCCAGGATCTGTTGAGTGGATTCGCTGTCTTCATTCCGTTCGATCGTGGATCATGTCTGAAGGAAGATTTACAGCCTTTAGGTCGTTGTGGAGATTGTCACCGCATTGCTGTCTTTGTCATCCCTTGCTTCTCTCTCGTACGACTTCAACTGTGTATGTTTGCTTTTGCAATGGTATCGCCCTCTTGAGAGCAGCACATGTCCAAACCATTGCAGACGGCTTTCTCGCATTTTCTTCTCTGTATCGGTGCGACCCCGAAACATTGCCCGATAGTGTCGTTCGGAACTTGATCCAGTCGAGTGATGCCACCTGTGCGTCTAAGCATCTTAGTCTCAGTGACCCCCGATCGTCGTTCTGTCTCTTTTTGTAACTGGACAACACTCGAGGTCGTAGAGAGCAACAGGAAGAGTGATAGCCCGGTAAATATTGACTTCAGATGGTCCTTAAGCCGACGATCGCAATTGGAGACTTTTTTCACTTAGCACTTCATCGTGGCTGGGAGCGTCCTTTTGTTGGCGTCGTCTGCAAGCTGTCCATCGCCGGAGATTATAGAAGCAAGATACTTAAATTCTGATACTGCGGGTAGGTCTTCTCCGCCAACGCTGATGGTCCCAACGTCTCGCGCATCTGATGCCACGTACTCAGTTTTCATTCTGCTGAGACGCAGGCCATATCGCGCGAGTCGGAGGTTCCACTCTTGTGTTCATTGTTGGAGATCAAACTTGTTCTCCACAGCCAACATGACATCAGCATAGAGAAGTATACATGGCAGTGGCATGTGCAGGTCTGATGTGACAGTGGTGATAAGGCTGAGCCTTGGTGGATTCATACTGTGATGCGAAAGAAATTTGACGCTCCTGCAGCCACTTGGACATACCTCCTCGGTTGTACATACAGAAGCCGTACGCAGTAGACTAGGTACTCTTGGAATGCCATGGTCTCGAAGCGCTAACCACATCACGGCATCTGGTATCCGATCGAAAGCCTTTCCGAGGTCTAGAAAAGCACTGTACAGCGGCTTGTTCTTTTCGCAGTATATTCAACGAGCAGCCGCGCAGTATCGATTGCGTCAGTTGTGCTACAATTTTTCATAAATCCAGCTCGATTCTTTGTGATCTGAGCCATCTCGCGAATCCTTTTGTCGAGAAAGCGTTCAAAGATCTTCATCGCATGTCTCAGTAATCTGACTGGGCGTTAATCAGAACACTGAGCAGGGCTTCCTTTCTTTTTGAAGGTTGGTGCAGTGATGCTCCACGGCCAATCTGTTGGTATTCTAATGATGAAGTGTAAACAGATCATGCTTTTCCCATTTCTTTCATCGGCTACTGTATGTTCACGGGAGCCCCAACTGTGATCTAATGGAAGTGCTCTGTGCCTGTTTCAGAATCCAGGAGTTGGATGGCGGGTTCTTCGAGAAATTCGGCTCGCTGCTGAAGGAGCAGGCGGACGAGGAGGCGGCTGCGGACGAGCGCGCCCTGCAGGGCGGCTCTGGCGATGGCGGCGCTGATGCTGGCCACGGAGCCGACGTGAAGGCGGGGGAGGACGCCGCCGCCGCTGCCGGCGATGGCGATGGCGATGGCGATGGCGAGGCAGAGGGCGGCGCCCAGCCACCGACCACGGACTCAGACTCTGAGCCCGAAGAGACGGACAAGCAGCAGTTCATCTCGGACGCCATGGGCTGGAACGTGAGTACCCTCTGTGTCTGTCGACGCGCACACTGCCTGCCGATCTGCTGCTCTAATGGAATATGAGGTTCTCCAGACAACGCTGCCGATGTACAGTTACGGGGAGAACCATGATCCAATTTGCGAGGTACTTAGCTCAGTGGAAGAGCAGCCAAAATCAAATCTTTTAGTCAATTGTATTTCATCTCTATTCGATGTACGAGGTCTGTTCAAAAAATTACAGAACTTACCCCAAAAATTTTTCTACTCTTACCTTTCACTTATTGTGCATAGTCTCCTTCAAAATACTTTCCTCCACAATTGATACACCGCTCCCAACGAAGTTTACCCTCCCGGAAGCAGTCTTGGTACGCCCCTTGCTGGGTCTGGTGAAGAGCCGTCGTCTGCGAATTTCTTTTTTTTATCGCGTCTATCGTTGCAAATCTTTGTTCTTTCAACGCAAGAGGCAGGTCTGGAGAGTACAGAGGATGAGGCAGAACAGTGATTTCGTTTTTTGTGCAATATTCACGCTCCAACACGGATGAATGTGCTGATGCGTTATCGTGGTGCAAGAGCATTGAATTATCCTCGCACATTTCAGGCCGTTTCCTTGTCACATTTTCTTATAGGCGTCGCAGCATGTCCTGATGTACCATAGATTATCAGTTTGTCAGTGTGGCACGAATTTATGATTACATAATCCCTCAAAATCAAAGAAAACTATCACCATGGCTTTGACATTTGGCCTGACTTGATGAGCATTTTTTGGTCTAGGAGAACCTTCCCCGACCCATTGTGAAGACTGAACCTTGGTTTTAGCATTGTTACCGAAGACCCAGGTCTCATCACCAGTTACGATTCTCTTAAAGAACATCTCATTCTCATTTGCGCTATCCAAAAGCTCTTCACAGGTTGCGAAGCGAAAGTCTTTCTGGTCTTGACTCATGAGCCATGGCAGTAGCTTGGTGGCAACACGATGCATTCCAAGATCAGCATTTCGTGACATGATCCAACTGAAATGTTACATTCTTCTGCAATCTCTCGGACAGTCAGTCTTCGATTGGCACGCACAATTTCGTTGACGTTCCTGACATGAGCGTCGTTGGTAGGCGTCGAAGGACGTCCTGAATGAGAGTCATCTTCAACTTCTGTCCGACTATTTTTAAATCGTCTGAACCATTCGTAACACCGAGTACGGCTTAAGCAGTCATCACCGTAGGCTTCCTGCATCATTTAGTATGTCTCTGAAAGGGATTTCCTCAGGTTCATGCAAAATTTAATGCAGAATCGTTGTGCTTGTAACTCTGCCATATCAAAATTCGCTAGTCGAGCGACACATCATTCTACTCAATACAGCACTGGACAGTAACAAACATAAAGCAATGAAACTTCTGGCAGTTTCACAAACACAGGTGGGTCCAAGGATGCCAACCGCATTTCACTCCAAAACACCATTGGCGCGAAATTACGAATGTTCCGGAATTTTTTGAGCAGACATCGTATTCCTCTGTTCTTAAACATTCACCTGTAGCACCATATTTTAAAAACTTAGCTTCTTGTCGCCCACCTTTCATTTCAATAAAAGGCGAACAGCACTTGATTCAATACCACACCACCTTTTTCAAACGAAAGTACGATCATGTAGAGCGTGATACGAAGTGGGTGACTGGATGAAGGATTTCTTGATAGGGAGCACGCAGCATTTTCTCTTGTTTTCGACAGACGTCTCACACAGCGATCTGTGGCAGTAATAATATCGTGGATTAATGTTAAAGAGGACGGCCATCCAGTGTTATGTTGTCCGTGATTTCCCTTAGTCGCTTAAGGCAAACGTCGGGATGGTTCCTTTGAAAGAGCACGGCCGATTTCCTTCACAATTCTTCCCTTCCGGAAAATTAAACCGTAATCTTCCTCCTTCGGGTGAATCCCAGAGAAGTGAGTCGAGTTCCGTGCTTCTCATTTTGTACATAAATAAGCAGACAGACAATGTTAATAGCAACCTCTGTTTTGAGCAGGAATTCCCCTTTTGCCAGTGTAGTCTGCATTTTATACCTTCTTCGTTTCGTCCATCATGTGTTACTTTGCGTCCAAGGCATAGTAATGCTTCGCTTCACCTACTTCGTGGTTACTAATTTGCTGTCAAATTTATGGGTAATCTCATTTCTGTTAATGCTGATTCCTTGCGTCTTTCGTGGATTTACTCTCAATCGATTTTCTGTACTCAATGTTCATTCCATTCCACATATCCTTTAATTCTTTCACTGAGGACACACTAAATCTACACTGAACAGCCAAAGAAACTAGTACACCTGCCTGATATCGTGTTGGGCCCACGCGAGCACGCAGGAGTGCTGCAGGGCTGTCCATACATCAGGAAGAATACGGGGGGGGGGGGGGGGGGGTGGAGATCTCTTCTGAACAGCACGTTGCAAGGCAACCCAGAGAAACTCAATAATGTTCATGTCTGGGAAGTTTGGTGGTAAGCGGAAGTGTTTAAACTCAGAAGTGTGTTCCTGGAAGGACTCTGTATTATTTCTGGACGTGTGGGTTGTCACATTGTTCTGCTGGAATCACCCAAGTCCGTAGGAATGCACAATGTACATGAATGGATGCAGGTGATCAGACAGGATGCTTACGTACGTCTCACCTGTCAGAGTCGTATCTAAACGTATCAGCGGTCCCATATCACTCCAGCTGAACGCGCCCCATACAATTACAGAGCCTCCACCAGCTTGAACAGTCCCCAAAAATGGTTCAAATGGCTCTGAGCACTATGGGACTCAACCGCTGAGGTCATTAGTCCCCTATAACTTAGAACTAGTTAAACCTAACTAACCTAACGACATCACAAACATCCATGCCCGAGGCAGGATTCGAACCTGCGACCGTAGCGGTCTTGCGGTTCCAGACTGCAGCGCCTTTAACCGCACGGCCACTTCGGCCGGCGAACAGTCCCCTGCTGACATGCAGAGTCCATGGATTCATGAAGTTGTCTCCATATCTGGGCACGACCGTCCGCTCGATACAATTTGAAACGAGAGCCGCCCGACCAAGCAATATGTTTCCAGTCATCAACAGTCCAATGTCGGTGTTGACGGGCCCAGGCGATGCGTAAAGCATTGTGTCGTGTAGTGATCAAGGATACACGAGTGGGTCTTCGGCTCTGAAGGCCCGTATCGATGATGTTTCATTGAATGGTTCGCACGCGGACACTTGTTGATGGCCCAGCACTGAAATCTGCAGCAATTTGCGGAAGGATTGCACTTCTGTCACGTTGAACGATTCTCTTCAGTCGTCGTTCTTCCCATTCTTTCAGGATCTTTATCTGGCCATAGCGATGTCGGAGATCTGAAGTACTGCGGGATTCCTGATATTCACGGTACACTCGTGAAATGGTCGTGCGAGGAAATCCCCACTTCATCGCTACCTCGGAGATTCTGTGTGCCAACGCTCGTGCGCCGACTATAATACCACTTTCCAACTCACTTAATTCTTGATAACCTGCCATTGTAGCTGCAGTATCCGATCTAAAAGCTGCGTCACACTTGTTGTCTTATATAGGTGTTTCCGACGGCAGCGCTGTATTCTGCCTGTTTAAATATCTGTATTTGAATACGCACGATTATGCCAGTTTCTTTGGCGCTTCAGTGTATAACATCAATGCGTCACATTTGGAATCATTGAACTCATTCAAGTAGTTGAGCATAACAATTTGTGTGAATATGTAATGGAATAATATACTGAGGTGGACAAAAGTCATGGGATACCTCCTGATATCGTTTCGGATATCGTTTTTCCCAGTGTAGTGCAGCAACTCGACGTGGCATGGTCTCAACAAGTCATTGGAAGTCCCCTGCAGACATGTTGAAATTGGAAAAGTGTTCCCGGTGCAAGATTTTGCGCACTGACTGAGCTCTCGATCATGTCATGTAAGTGTTCGATGGGATTCACGTCGGGTGATCTGGGTGACCAAACCATTCGGCCGTATTGTTTAGAATGTCCTTCAAACGAAGAGCCACACGCGAACCCTACCATCAGCTCTTACCAACTTAAATCGTTACTCGTGTGATCAGGCCGCGGTTATCCAGACGCCTAGGGTCTAACCGCCATGGTCACGAGCCCAGGAGAGGCGCTGCAGGCGATGTCGCTCTGTTAGCAAAGGCACTCCAGCCGGTCGCCTCCTGCCATAGCCCATGAACGCCAAATTTCACTTCACTGTTCAAACGGATACGTTCGTCGTACGTCCCACATTGATTTCTGCGGTTATTTAACGCCGTATTGCACTTAAAACTCTACACAAACGCTGCTCCTCTCGGTCGTTAAATGAAGGTCGTCGGCAACTGCGGTGTCCGTGGTGAGAGGTTATGTCTGAAATTTTGTATTCTCGACACATCTTTCGCACTGTGGCTCTCGGAATATTGAATTCCCTAACGATTTCCGAAATGGAATGTCCCACACGCCTAGGTCCAACTAGCATTCCGCGTTCAAAATCTGTTAAATCCCATCGTGCGGCCATAACCACATAGGAAACATTTTCATATGAGTAACCTGAGAACAAATTACAGTTCCACCAACGCATAACCTTTTGCACGCGATGCTACCGCCATCTGTATATGTGCTTATCGCTATCCCATGGTTCTTGTCACCTCAGTGTAATAAAAAAAATGGCTCTGAGCACTATGGGACTCAACTGCTAAGGTAATTAGTCCCCTAGAACCTAGAACTAGTTAAACCTAACTAACCTAAGGACAGCACAAACATCCATGCCCGAGGCAGGATTCGAACCTGCGACCGTAGCGGTCTTGCGGTTCCAGACTGCAGCGCCTTTAACCGCACGGCCACTTCGGCCGGCCCCTCAGTGTAATAGATGAAGCTGGTTCAGCCCATGGTTTGACGTTTGATGTTGGGAAAACTCAGTATAGAAAACAGGTTGCTTACAAAACACGGTGGAGACACATCCTAGAATATTGCTCAAGGTTATGAAATACGACTGAATGCACACAGAGAATGGCAACTCGGCCGGCCGGAGTGGCCGAGCGGTTCTAGGCGCTACAGTCTGGAACTGCGCGACCGCTACGGTCGCAGGTTCGAACCCTGCCTCGGGCATGGATGTGTCTGATGTCCTTAGGTTAGTTAGGTTTAAGTAGTTCTAAGTTCTAGGGGACTTATGACCTCAGCAGTTGAGTCCAATAGTGCTCAGAGCCATTTGAACCATTTTGAATGGCAACTCATGGCCGAGTTTCACGCAACTTCCGTGACATTGGCAGCCACTTGAAGAAAGAAAATTCGAAAATCTGCTTAAAAAGTTTCAATAACCTTATTAATCGATGAGTGTAGGAATGTACTACTCTCTTGCTTGTCACTCCCGCACGGGCCACGAAGATCAATATTAACTTACAGCAGGCACAGAGGTGTTTAAGCAGTCATTCTTCTCGCGCTTTGTACTTGCGTGGGAGGGGAAGAAAACATAATGTGTTACAGTACAGTGGGAAGTACTATTTGCAGTTAACTTCAGTGGTTTGCATCGGTTGTAAGTGTAGAAAACACTTTTCTAAAAGACTCCTTTATACTTGAATTTATATTAGAAGTTGCATATTTCTCTCTTATGTCTGATTTTGCTGTTGTCAGGTTGCATTTTATGTTCATTACTTCTAGCTCTTATAATGCTGATAATACGATGGATATATTTTGGAGCAGTGGTGAACAAAGTGAGATCTAATTCGATTTAATAACTATACTCACATTACACGAAATTTATAGTCTGTCACCTTGATCAATGTTGATTAAGTAGTATTATCTGACGTTTACTTATATGGTTCGAGTCAAAGCCATAAACTGAAATTTGATATCGAAATGTGCTTGGCAGCATGGATAGCTGTTCCCTAGCTATCCTGACAATGTCTCTGAATAGTTTCACCACTATTACGAAAACGTAAGACACATTAATAGATTTTATACGTCGTATTTTTATTTTATTTTATTTACACGTCAAGTTCCGTAGGACCAAATTGAGGAGCAAATATCCAAGGTCATGGAACGTGTCAGTACATGAACTTACAACATAAAAGTAATAACAGATAAAAAGTAAATGTTCATGAACCTGCAAGAAAATCAGTCTATAAGTTTAAGCAAACGCTATCAGCTATACAATGAGAATCAGCTTAATTTTTCAAGGAACTCCTCGACAGAATAGAAGGAGTGACCCATGAGGAAACTCTTCAGTTTCAATTTGAAAGCGCGTGGATTACTGCTAAGATTTTTGAATTCGAGTGGCAGCTTATTGAAAATGGATGCAGCAGTATACTGCACACCTTTTTGCACAAGAGTTAAGGATGTCCGATCCAAATGAAGGTTTGATTTCTGCTGAGTATTAACCGAGTGAAAGCTGCTTGTTGTTGGAAATAAACTAATATTGGTAACAAGAAACGACAATAAGGAATATACATATTGAGAGGCCAATGTCAAAATACCCAGACTCGTGAACAGAAGTCGACAAGAGGTTCGTGAACTCGCACCACTTATTGCCCGAACCGCCCGTTTCTGAGCCAAAAATTCCCTTCTAGAATGGGAAGAGTTACCCCAAAACATAATACCATACGACATAAGTGAATGAAAATAAGCAAAGTAGACTAATTTACGTGTCGAAGTATCGCTCACTTTCGATACCGTTCGAATAGTGAAAATGGCAGTATTAAGTCTTTGAACAAGATCCTGAACGTGGGCTTTCCACGACAGCTTACTATCTATCTGAACACCTAGGAATTTGAACTGTTCAGTTTCACTAATCATATGCCCGTTCTGTGAGATTAAAACGTCAGGTTTTGTTGAATTGTGTGTTAGAAACTGTAAAAACTGAATCTTACTGTTATTTAACGTTAGTTTATTTTCTACAAGCCATGAACTGAGATCATGTACTGCACTACTTGAAACCGAGTCAATGTTGCACACAACATCCTTTACTACCAAGCTAGTGTCATCAGCAAACAGAAATATTTTAGAGTTATCCATAATACTAGAGGGCATATCATTTATATAAATAAGGAACAGGAGCGGCCCCAACACTTATCCCTCCCCCCCCCCCCCCACTTGACAGTACCCCACTCAGATCCCACATCACAGCCGTTATCAACATCGTGAATAATGACCTTTTGCTGCCTGTTGCTAAAGTAAGAGGTGAACCAATTGTGAGCTACTCCCCTTATTCCGTAATGGTCCAACTTCTGGAGCAATATTGTGAGATCAACACACTCAAATGCCTTTGTTAAATCAAAAAATACGCCAAGCGTTCGAAACTTTTTGTTTAGCCCATCCAGTACCTCACAGAGAAAAGAGAATATAGCATTTTCAGTTGTCAAACGACTTCTAAAGCCGAACTGTACATTTGATAGCAAATCGTGTGATATAAAATGCTCTATTAACCTTACATACACAGCCTTTTCGATAACTTTTGCAAACACTGATGGCATAGAAATAGGTCTAAAATTATCTACATTATCCCTTTCTCCCTTTTTATAAAGCGGCTTTACTACTGAGTACTTTAATCGCTCAGGAAACTGACCATTCCTAAAGGAAAAATTACAAATATGGCTAAATACAGGGCTAA
The DNA here is from genome assembly GCF_023898315.1 of Schistocerca nitens. NCBI lineage: Eukaryota > Metazoa > Arthropoda > Insecta > Orthoptera > Acrididae > Schistocerca > Schistocerca nitens. Next base: position 570,545,709 of record NC_064614.1, on the reverse strand, counting down.
CATGTGCAGCACAGTACTTTAATATTCTACTAGACACTCCATCATAACCATGAGAGTCCTTAGTCTTCAGTGATTTAATTATTGACTCGATCTCCCTCTTGTCTGTATCACAGAGGAGTATTTCAGACGTCAATCTCGGAAAGGCATTTGCTAAGAAATTTATATGATTTCCTGTAGAAACTAAATTTTTATTTAATTCACCAGCAATGCTCAGAAAATCGTTGTTAAATACTGTACATATATCTCATTTATCAGTAACAGAAATATTATTACTGCGAACTGACTTTATATCATCAACCTTGTGCTGCTGACCAGACACTTCCTTCACAATTGACCATATGTCTTTAATTTTATCCTGTGAATTGGCTATTCTATTTGCATACCACATACTTTTTGCCTTGCTAATAACATTTTTAAGCACCTTACAAAACTGTTTGTAATGGGCTACTGTAGCTTGATTGTGACTACTTCTAACATTTTGATATAATTCCCGCTTTGTTCTACATGATATCCTTACCCCACTAGTCAGCCAACCGGGCTGTCCATTACTGCTAGTACCCCGTTTAGAATGTTCTAATGGAAAGCAACTCTCAAAGAGCATGAGAAATGTGTTATGGAAAGCATTGTATTTATCATCTATATTATCGGCACTATAAACATCTTGCGACTCTTGTTCCTTGACAAGTTTTGAAAAACTCTCTATTGCTGTTGGATTAACTTTCCTACGTAGTTTGTAATTAAATACGACATTGGTTTGAGTACAAAAACCTTTTAGTGTTAAAATTTGTGCATCATGGTCTGAAAGGCCATTCACCCTTTTACTAACAGAATGCCCATCTAGTAATGAAGAATGAATAAAATTATTGTCTATGACTGTGCTACTGTTCCCCTGCACCCTAGTTGGAAAAAACACAGTTTGCATCAGATCATATGAATTTAGGAGATCTACCAACATCCTTTTTCTTACACAATCATGTACAAAATTAATATTGAAGTCACCACATATAACTACTTTCTGGTACTTCCTACAAAGTGAATCAAGAATCCTCTCTAGCTTAAGCAAAAATTCTCTGAAGTCGGAGTTAGGGGACCTATAAACAACAGCAATTAGAAGTTTAGTTTCACTAAATTCAACTAATGCTGCACAACTTTCAAATATCTGTTCAGTGCAGTGTCGTGATACGTCTATGGACTCAAATGAAATACTGTTTTTTACGTACAGAGCCACTCCCACACCCCGCAAGGAACTCCTCGAGAAACAGCCAGCTAATCTGTAGCCTGGTAAAGGAAGCCTCTGAATTATCAAATTATTTAAGTGGTGCTCTGATATACCAATAATTTCAGAGTTAACATCTATTGGCAGTTCACTAACTTTATCTCTAATACCTCTTATATTTTGGTGAAATATGCTAATTCCTTCTCTACTTGGAAGCATTACATCCTCTGGAGGTGAGCCCTTAGTTAGAGGCACTTCCTTTAAGCAGAAATACCTATAAGCTGACTTCAGTCTAAAAAAGGTGCATCTCTAACACCAACTACTACAGGATTTTTTCCATGAGTGACACCACTACCACTACCACCACCACCACCCACTACACTGTCACCTATAAGCTTAGCCAGCATCCCCTTCCCATACCCATTGACATGCAGGCCATGCCTAGTGAAACCCCATCTACTGATAGACCCAACTGGCACCACTGAGATGTGATCCATGCCCTCCGTCATCAGCGCCCTCCCCAGCCCCACATTAACGTGCCTAACAGCCGCATTAAGGTGAGGCCGATCATGACGCTGAAGCAGTTGCACGAAATGCACATTAGTGCCACCAGTTTGAGTAGCTATCTTAACCAAGTCACCACTGACATCATATTCCCCGTTCCTATCGAGACTGTTCCCTGATCCACCCACTATCACTACCTGATCCTCTTTCGTAAAATTCTTACATAACTCCCCTATGCTTTCAGTCACCTGAGCCAATCCTACACTAGGCTTCACAATGCTGGTGACCTGGTACTCACTCCCCAACACTTCCTGCAACTGTTGGCCCACACCTCTACCGTGGGAACTACGTAGCAGCAGAACCTTCTTTCTGCTAGACTTTGCAACTAACCTAGGCCTCCTAATTGCTGAGGACTGCTGCAAGTTACCTACATCTACGGCTACACGAGGCTCCTCTCCACTCAACTCTGACAGTTGGTCGTATCTATTGCATGTATGCGAAGTAAAACTATCTGAATACCTCCTCTTCCTAGCTACCTTCTTGCCAACTGCCAGTTCTCATTCCCCACCACCCTTCACCCTTCTCAACCTATCTAGTTCCTCCTTTGCGCATTGTAACTGCACCTGAAGGGCACAGATCTTGCGCTCCTGATCCTCTATTAACTTGTTTCTACTACAGATTCTACATTCCTAGGAGAGGATCTCCCTAAAATGACCACTGGCTTCCCCACTGCATTCGCCCCCAATGAAAATACTTTGAACAAATCCCACACCGTAATCCACTACTCACAAACCTACGACAGAGCCCACACTTTTCACTCATGATAAAATGTTACAGTTACTGAAAAAAACTATACGTCTACGTTACCAAAGTTCAGTTACACCAGTAGAACTATTTAAGAACTAACAATAATGATCTCGAAATTCTCTGCCTACTAAGAAAGCAGCTACTTGTATTAATACTACTACAACACAGCCGATACCAATACCAGCAAAACTTCACAAAATTATTAGTTAAAACCAAAAAATTAAAACGACCACTGTAACACTAAGCGAAGTTAAAACACTAAATGAAAATTTCACTGAAATATTTCACTAGAAAGAATAATAAACGTCAGTTGAAAACTAAAGCACGAAATTTACCAAACGACTTCAACACACTGAAAACTCTATAAAACACAGCGAGCGAACGATTGCAAAAGTTTATTAAGTCGTTATTTCGCCACAAACGGCACGCAACACTGCTGAAATCTATTAAATTTAATAACTGTATTACAAAGCACAAATAAGTTTGTCAGTACTTAGATTATAACCGCTACAGCTGCAGTGCACGCCGCAAAATGTAAACACACTACTCGTAGCAAGCCTAGATGAGAGTTCTAAGGTTTTACTTGTAGAGGACGTCGAATAGATAGAGCAACGTATAGTGAACATTAGATCAGTTTCAGTAAAACTAAACTTTGGAAGAAATCCAGGTTTATATTGGGGACGATATAAATTTGATACAATCGTGGAACACAAATTTAAGTGACCTGACCGGCAAGTATCAGTTCACATTAAACTATGAACTTTTGTATACAGTTCTGACTAACGACACAGGATCGCTGCTGCATCTGAACTATGACGAGGCTGCTATCAGGGTGGGCTATCAAAGAGTGAGGCGAGCGGCGTACCATACCTAGTGAGGGAGTGTCTTCGTCGACGCGTCTCATTCTTGGCTGCGTCTGTCAGCAGTTGTCGTTAACCTGTGGTTCCGTCGTGAGGAGACAAACTCGTAATTCGGTATTACGGTCAGTACCTTCAAGTGCCATAAGGAATCAAAAGTTCATTCATCAAATGGTTCAAATGGCTCTGAGCACTATGGGACTTAACATCTATGGTCATCAGTCCCCCAGAACTTAGAACTACTTAAGCCTAACTAACCTAAGGACATCACACAACACCCAGTCATCACGAGGCAGAGAAAATCCCTGACCCCGCCGGGAATCGAACTCGGGAACTCGGGCGCGGGAAGCGAGAACGCTACCGCACGACCACGAGCTGCGGACAGTTCATTCATCATTACTTACCAATATCTATATATAAAAGGCAATGTCCCGACTGAGTGACTCATCATCGCCCAGCCCCAAAACCTCTAAGGATAGAAACCTGAAATTTGGAAAGGATGTTGTTCTTATACTGTAGGCGTCGTTTAAGAACGTGTTTTTGAAAGTCCTTCTCATAAGGTGGTGAAATAGAGGATGAGAAGTTTATTTTTAATTAGTCGCTGTTAAGTCAATTTTGAACCGAGACCTACAAAAATGGTATTTCGTTTCTAAATCAGAAATAAAGAAAAATGTGTTACAGCATTTCTGGACATTTAACTCCTATGGGTGTCTAATAATAAGTTATTCTTAATATAAATCATTATGAAAGAAGTACTAAAGTATATTAAAGCTATATGTATGAAAGTTTGTATTTGGCTTCTCTGTTAGAAATAAAGAAATTCGTGTTTTAATGTTTTTTGAAATTCAGCCCTTAAGGGGGTGAAACAGGGAATGAAAAATTTTAAGAAAATATTTCGTTATATAAAAATTTTTAAAGCTATGAAAATTGGCATTTGACTTCACCGTTGGATAAAAAGAAATGCGTGTTAGGGGGATGAAAGTTGCTATTTAAATATCACCACAACAACGCAAAAGGCATGGTTAACAGAAACCTTGGACTCAAGCTACCAGAATCACTTCTTGGTGAGAAGTACCTTCGGAAAAGACCATGCTTGTGTGGCTTTAACTAGCGTGAAAAGTTTAGAAGTGTTGCAATGTGCGAACAACATAAAAATTGAATTAATGAAAGAAAAAACTGTGCATACAGTCTACGCGAGTGAAACAGAGGGCGCTAAGCTAGTCATTGTCTATATTTTTATAGTCTTCGGCGCAGTACAGCACATAGTGAAGGTAAGTTGCAGCTATCTGCTACCTTAAAATCTTGTGGTAAGAGAAATGAGAGAGAAGACGTATAGCACAAGTGGAAAAAAATTCAAAAGCATCGATCAATATGCCTTGCGCGAGTATGTTCCGAGGAAGGCCTTTAGGGATGGGAAAGACCAACTGTGGCTTAATAATACGCGTAAACAGAGCAACGAGAGAAGCGTTCAGTGACTTTGAAAGTAAAATTTTGCCACCCAGTCTGATTAAAAGCCCTGAGAGGTTTTGGTCTTACGTAAAATCAGTAAGTCACTCAGGGACCGTGCTAGCACCGAAACGGAAAATGAAACAGTGAAGGCCGAAATACTGAATTCGGTCTTAGGAAATTGTTTCACCGCCGAATATCTTAATGATCCCTCGTTTCAATCATCTTACGAACATCGTAATGGCAGATATCGAGATAAGCGATCGCGGAATAGAAAAGCAACTGCAATGGCTTAGTAGAAGAAAGGCACAGGACCAAACGAGACAACTGTGAAATTCAGCACAGATTATGCGAAAGAACTTGTTCCCCTAGTGGCAGCAGTTAATCTTAGCTCGCTGGAGCAATGAGGGGTTGTTTTATGCTGAAGAATTGTGACCTTTTGGAGAACGAAAATCTCCTCTATAAACATCATCCTGGATTCTGCACACAGAGATCTTGCGAAACTCAGCTCGCTCTGTTCCTCCACGAGATCCACAGCGCTGTAGACAACGGCACCTGACACCGTCCTGCTCTGCGGTTCGGTGAAAACAAAAATATACAAGCTTATGAAGTATCGGACCTGGTTTGCAACTGGATTAAAGACTTCCTTGCAGATGTAACCCACAACGTCACTTTTACCGGAGCAGATGTAAAGGGAATTTCCGGAGAACCCCACGGAAGTGTGACAGCGCCGTTACTGCTGGTAAAAAGCGTCGGATGCCCTTTGACTGTTCGCAGATGATGCGGTTGTCTATAAGAAACTAGCAACGCCAGAAGACAGTACCGATTTGCAGGATGACCGGCAGAGGACTGATGAATGGTGCAGGCTCTGACAGTAATGTAACATATTGCGCATACATATAAAAAGACATCCACTTCTGTACAACTACACTGCTGTTGGAAAAACTGCTGGAAACAGTGTTTACCGTAAAATTTCTACTAGTAACCATCCGGAGCGACCTTAAATGCAATGATCATATAAAACTAGTAGGAAAAGTAGATACTGGACTGAGATTCATAGGAAGAATGTTAAGGAAATGCAACTCATCCCCAAAAGAAGTGGCTTGTAAAACACTTCTTCGACCGGTTTTGACTATTACTCATCACGGTGTGACCCTTCTTGGGTAGGAGTGATTGAAGAGACAGAAAAGAACCAACGAAGAGCAGTGCGTTTCGTCACATGGTCGTTTAGTCGGCGCTAGAGGGTTACTGAGATGCTCAACAAACTCCAGTGGCAGACGGTACAAAAGAGGGATTGTGCATCACGGAGAAGTTTACTGTCGCAATTTCGAAAGAATACTTTCAGCGAAGAGTCGGACAACAGATTACTTCCTCCGATATACGACTCGCGAAATGACCACAACGAGAAAATCGGAGAAATTGGAGGTAATACAGAGGTTTACCGATAATCATTCTTCCCACGCGCCATTCGTGAATGTAACAGGGAATGGGAGCGGCGTGTTGGGGGGTATGGGGGTGGGGTGGGGGGGGATCAGGTAGTGGTACCAGAAATACCCTGCCGCACACCATCGAGTGGCTTGCGGAGTATTGATGTAGACATAGGTATGTATCCGCGTTGTTAACAGTGCTGTTCATCGATGCATTTGGCTAGTTCGTGTTGGATTGCTGTGCTACACAGCAGTTGCTGCGGACTTCCTGTGAAGACTCGAGTGCACCGCTGGCCGTTAGTCATGTTCTGCTTCGGCTGACAGAGGGCATGCACGGCACACGCAGAAGCTGACGCGACGCGAGCGTGGGCGGTTCGGCTGAGTCTGCACCGCTCACACAGCGACCCGCTTGCCAGGCAGCACACTTCTGCCTCTAGCTTACCCGTGTGGCGGAATTCTACCAGGCTTCAGTGGAGTTCATTCTGCTCTCCGCCAGCTGGAAGAGCCACGAAATTAGGTTCCAAAGAGCCCTAATGTTCAATAAGTGCAAACTGATTTGCATAAAATCTTAAAGATACATCAGCTTGGTACCAGCGTTTTGCGGGTCTCTGTTCAGAGTAAGGCACCAGCGCTGTCATAACTTCACGTTCATCAGTCAGATGCCAGTTTTTTTGGTAAAAAGAACCCTAAAATGAAAATACAATAAAGCAAGTAGTGAATACATGACCCTTTTTATTTTCATACAACAAAAATGAACTTGACCTGCCGTAAAACACATTTAAAAAGATATCCAATAACGTCTCTAGTTGATCATCCAGGGAATATGGCGAGAAACAGTCTGGATGAAAAGTTTTTAAGGTCGGTGCAGGGTAGGTTGTGCTTATAAAGAACTGTTAAGAAAAAATTTCGACACGTTGCGCCGTTTCCGAATTGGTTGTTTGTTTATTTACAACATTCTCCAGTGCACACTTTTTGTAATACTACATGTATGTATTTTGTGTGTGTGTGTGTGTGTGTGTGTGTGTGTGTGTGTGTGTGTGTGTGTGTGTGTGTGTGTGTGTGTGTCATTTGGATGATGACGATGGCGACTATTATGAGAAAAGGGAAAGGGTGAAACACGGTGTCAGCACATAGGTCTACTCATCGCGAATACCGCCAATTGTGCCGCCAAGCTTAACGTAGCCATCCGACGGACGTCCCACCATCAACAGTGTCAAGTGCTCACACTTCATGAGACGCTGCGGAGAGATTTGGTATTTATACCAAGACATTAATGCAAAACGTTGAAGATGTCAAAACACTGGTGATTAGGAACTGTGCGCCACCACCTCTCTTCTACGTGCTGGCCAAATACTGGTAGTGAACCGCTTCGAACGTGCCTTTTCCCAGGTCGAGCGCCATCGCACAAGCTTGCGTTAGCTACCTCGGCCACGGAGATCGGGTGCAGCTCACATGTGAATTAGCATTGAAACTAGCTAAACACGCCGTTGCATGCGCAAATTCATCTGTTCCGTCAGAGACTGTGTCGCCAAATGTGTTCTTCGTTTGGTTTCCTAAAACCAAACGAGAGCAATACAAAAATTGGGCGTGGGGCGGTAATAAGGATCGAACCCGAGCCAAAGGCTGGGCAGCCTTGTGCGCTATCATCTACGCTACGAGAAACACTGACACTAATTGTGCCTGCCGGGGCGCTTGAATTTGCGCACGCAACGTTCTGATTGGCTAACTTCAATGCTAATTATCTCGGATACGGCAACACTTATCGTTTTTTTTTTTTCTTAACAATTATCAGCACAACCTACCCGCAACACCATTACAAGCTTTTCACACTATTTCTGGCCACCTTGTACATACAAGCTGAATAAGAACTCCACCTACAAACTTTCTGAAGTTTTACAGGAATACCTTCGGAGTATTTTGGTACTAGGGACTACCACTATTTGGCGGCTCGTCTCAAACTTAATAGCATTTCGTTTGGTTTCGTGCCCTAATTATCTCTCTATCTGTAGTGCACTCAAAACAGTGTACAGCAGTACAAATGTCGACATTACGAATCGCTCACGGCGACTGCTGTTCAAAACAGTAATGTTCTCCTTATCCCATATCCCTCCAGTAGATATTCAGTACTGCTTGGTTCTGTCTAGGAGTTTGGCTCTAAGCACTATGGAACTTAGCATCTGAGATCATCAGTCCCCTAGACTTAGAACTACTTAAACCTAACTAACCTAAGAACATCACACACATCCATGCCCGAGGCAGGATTCGAACCTGCGACCGGACTGAAGCGCCCAGAACCGCTCGGCACAGCGGACGGCTCTAGGATTTTGTTTTCTTGCAGTTTTATTTGTGTGTTTACACTGATATACTGCAATACTATGGATAGATTTACTGAAGAAGAGTTGGCTGATATGCACCTTCTGTATGATTTCATTGTATTCGATGGAACAGTGGGACAACGGCGCTATGCGCAACCGAATCACTGTACATTTGCATCTGTACATAGGCGCCAAAGAGAAACTGGATCCTCCTTTGTTAGAATGGAAGATAGTGGATGCGTGGGGTGTGCTAGAACACGGGGTGCGGAAGAGAATGTTTTACATGCGTTTGGTAACAATCCTGCCTCTAGCAGTCAGAGCATTGTAAGAACTCTGAACACAAACAAGTCAAGTATTTTGAGAGTCTTATGCGAACAATTGCGCCTGCATTATCCACAGAGAGCGCAAACATTGCAGCCAGTGGACTTTCCATTTCGAGTGGCGTGTACAGAATACCCCAATTTCTTTGCTGTCGTATTTTTTACAGACGAGGTAATGTTAACAAGAAGGGCATGTTCAACAGTAGGTATAAGGTGGCGAAAATCCACAGGGACTGCTGTGTCGATCCTATCAACAGAAGTTGCTGTGAATGTATGGCGTAGTATTGTCAACGATTTTGCGATGGGACCTCACCACTTTCTGTTACACTGAACGGAGTCAAGTAAAAAAACATCCCTTCAGCATACCCTCCCACTGTTCCTAGAGATGTGCTGCTGAGAATCCGTCAGCTTAGGTGTTTTCAACAGGACATTTTGCACTCGATGTCAGGAACCACATTGAAGTTCAATGTGAGACCTGAGTTTCTCCTGGCGTATACAAGTTTCAAATAACTTCCGGGAATTCAACCAGGTAACACTTTCAGCGACCATCGCTGAAAGTGTTACCTGCCTGAATTCCTGGAAGTTATTTGAACATTGAAGTTCAGTTTGGACGTCAATGGATTGGTCGTGGTGGTTCTGTTCCGTGGCCAGTTCTGTCACCAGACATGTCACTTCTTCTCGTGGCATGTGAAGAGTTTAGTTTACGAGACTCCGGTCGATACTCACGAGGACCTAGTTATCTCAGCCGCGGAATTAGTACGCCAAACTCCTGGAATTCTTGAGCGTGTAAAACAGTCGATGGTGCATAGCTGTACCCTGTTGTGCAACTAGATTCGTGATTTCCTGTTTGAAAGTCATCGAGTAAAACAGAAATGATGTTTGGCGTTCCACAAGGAAGTGTAATAGGCTCTCTGCTGTTCCTAACCTATATGAACGATTTAGGGGACAATCTGAGCATCCATCTTAGATTATTTTCGGATGAAGCTGTCATTTACTGTTTCGTAAAGTCATCAGATGATCAAAACCAATCGCAAAATGATTTATGCAAGGTATCTGTATGATGCGAAAAGTGAAAGTTGACCCGAAATAAGGAAAAATATAAGGGCATCCATACGAGTACTGAAAGGAATCCTTTACATTTCGGTTACATGATAAATCACGCCGTTAACACAACTGAGTACCTAGGAAGTACAACTAGGAACAACTTAAATTGGAACGATCAAACAGGTAATATTCTGAGGGGACAGCGAACCAAAGACTGCGTTTTATTTGCAGTACACTGAGACTGCCGTACACTAAACTTGTCCAACCTCTGCTAGAATTCTGAAGTGCAATATTGGATCGTTACCAGATGGGATTGACGGAAGACTTCGAAAAAGTTTAAGAAGGGCAGCTCATTTTGTACTGTCGCCAAACAGGGGAGAGAGAGTCACGGACATGATACGCGAGTTGGCGTGGGAACCCATAAAAACAAATGCGTTTCTCGTTGCGGGGAGATCTTTTCACGAATTTTCAATTTCCATCTCCGAATGCGAAAATATTTTGTTGACACCCACCTACATAGGGAGAAATGATCACTATAATAAAGTAGATCAAAGCTCGCGCGCTGTTGCAGTAGGGAACGGGAAAAAAATAGTGTGACAGTTGTTCGATGAGTCCTCTGGCAGGCACTTAAGTGTGAATTGCAGAGTGTTCATGTAGACGTACTAAGAAATAGGCTTACAGGGCTTTTAAGTATGCATGGAAAGGAAACTTTCGTGGATAATTATTAAAGTCAGCCACAATCCAACGGCGCTGTCTAGTAGTAAATGCAAAAAAGGAAACAGTAGCTTCAGTACTCGTAGTTAGACGCAGTGAATCACCCTTTTCCCCACAGTTTGTTAGGGCATGACTAAGTCGGCATTTAAAAATATTTTTCCAAGTCCTCTTCCCCCTCTATTAAAATGAAACATGAATGCTCCAATGCCCGCATCTCGTGGTCGTGCGGTAGCGTTCTCGCCTCCCACGCCCGGGTTCCCGGGTTCGATTCCCGGCGGGGTCAGGGATTTTCTCTGCCTCGTGATGGCTGGGTGTTGTGTGCTGTCCTTAGGTTAGTTAGGTTTAAGTAGTTCTAAGTTCTAGGGGACTTATAACCACAGCAGTTGCGTCCCATAGTGCTCAGAGCCATTTGAACCATTTGAATGCTCCAATCTAAATAGAGGCGTAGAATTTAAGATTGACTGCATTTTAAGAAAACATCTGCCCGTACGCATAGCAGCATTCTAAGTTTACTGCTAGTATCTCCTAGCATCCATGACCTTTTCACTAATAAAAATTTCACCCTAGTGTCCCAAAACAGTTGCTTGTGTGTCGATTCAAGTGTCTGTCTTGAGAAGCCTGGGCTTCAGTTCTGTGCACACTCCACACAACGTTAAGCGGCACGTCTGCGCGTCATTTGAGTTCCACATGTACAGGAGCGAGCACATCTACCAGTACCTGCAACTCATCAGTGGAAAACTTGTTGAATGTGGTCACGTTAGATCGGCCACTGAGTCACGGCCCGTCGAAAGTACAGGAAATGTCATCAAAGAAATTTCAGGCTGAAATTTTCTTCGAAAATATGCGTATATTGTGTTTGCGCTAATCACGTAACATTCCAAATAGTAATAAACGCGTTAAACCAGTGATTAGATTTTATTACCAAGAGACGTATTCCGACACAAAAATCATTGTATCCGACATTGGTCAAGTCGCTCTGTTCCTCCCCCTCGCCACCACCTGCTGAAGACCGTATGTCAAGTGTGACTCATCCAATGCTCCGATGCCGCCAGATACAGCAAGAAATATTTTTTTATCGACATTTTCTACAACAAAAGACTTTCTACATACCATTTGTAGCTGCAGTGTGCCAATTAAATCTCTTCTTCTCCTAGTAGGGTGTTGGAGAGCCTCTCTTCCTCGCGCAGTGTTAAATTATACATTTCTTACATCTGTGTAGTTAATTTTGTACGCTACAAACAATGTTTCCATTGCTATCTTCTTCATTTTCATCTACCTTTGATAGGTATCTACATTTAATGATGTACCGCCTCAACACAGTTCACAAGCGGCGAAAGGACGGCAGTAAGCAGTTGCGGACGCTGTGAGACGAGTCACGAAGTTTGTTCCGACGATAATACGCATACAGTTCTGTCAGCTTTCGTTTTCAGTGATTGAAATATCTCACCAGCTATAACTACCAATAAAATTTATGCGTAATATCCGGATCTTACCACAAGCTGATTTGGATTTATTTGATTTCGGTTGAAACACACGAGAAATCCGTCCTAGCTACTTGAATAACAAAAGTGAAGCCACGCATCCTACCTGTGGAAACTTAATTGGTGCTTGAAGAACGCTGACCTTTTTTTTTGTTGGGAGGGGAGGATGTTTAACAATAATGACGTCCGTACACATGTTGGCCGATACTTACGGTAGGCTGAACCACTAACAACAACGTGACTGAAAATATGCGGCTACGTGTATTTCACAGTTTGTGCTAAAAGAATGCAAATAAACTCGTGGAAGAAGGATTTTCTGCACCCTATCAAGTCACTTTATATTCTGGAAAGCTGAGCGCGTGTATACGCTGGTTGAAACGAGTTGCTGAGCCGATAGATGATCGATGCCCTAAATATTTGCGGCGCGTCCGCGTGCTGAGACTACAGTAGTGCAAACGTAAACACGTGTACGGCGCGCCACGTGTGGCCGTGACGGGCCAGCCCGCTACAAACAGCGGCCGCTATTCACTTCCCAATCCCTTTCTCCGCGCTTCCTGTGCCGCGGCTTGTTTACACGGCCGGCGGCGCTGAAAGGGACGACCGGGAAACACTCCGGACATAGCCCCAGTGCTCGACCCGCTATGTGGCTGCCGGCGGGCCGATAAGCGTCGCACACCGCTGAGCAACGGCGGCAAAACACCGAGGTGACAATAGTCACGGGGTAGCGATATGCTCATTCTGTATACAGAGAGCGGTAGCATCGCGTACGAAAGGTATTCGCGGAGCTGTCAGTTGTAGTCTGCTGTTTCATGTGAAAAGGTTTCCGAAGTGATGGGCCGCATGACGGGAATTACCAGACTCTGAATACGGAATGATAGTTGGAACTAGACGCATGGAACAGTCCATTTCGGAAACAGAGAATTCAATAGTCCGAGATCGACAGTGTCAAGAATACCAACTTTCAGACGTTATCTCTCACCATGGACAAGGCAGTGGCCGACGGCCCTCACTTAACGACCGAGAGAAGCGGCGTTTGCGTTGTGTTGTCAGTACTAACAGACAAGCAACATTGCGTGAAATAAGCGCAGAAATCAAAATGGGACGTATGACGACCGTATCCGTTAGGACAGTGCGATGAAATTTTGCGTTACTGGCTATGGCAGCAAACGACCGACGCTTAGCTAACAACACGACATGGCCTGCAGCGCCTCTCCTGGGCTCCTGACCAAATCCGTTAGATCCTAAACGACTGGGAAACGGTGGCCTGGTCAGATGAGTACAGATTTCGGTTGGTAAGAGCCAGTGATAAGTTCGACTGTGGCGCAGACCCCACGAAGCGATGGACATAAGTTGTCAACAAAGCACTGTGAAGCTGCTGGAGGCTCCATAATGGTGCGGGATGTTTTTACTTGAACTGGGCTGCGTCCTCTGGTCCATCTAAACCGAACATTTAAGTGAAATTGTTGTTTTCGGTCATTCCATGGACTTTGTTCCCAAACAATGATGGAATTTTTATGAGTTACAATAAGCCATGTCATCGGGCCGTAATTGTTCACGACGATTTGGAAGAAGATTCTGAAGAATTCGAGCGAATGATTTGGCAACCTATATAGCCCGACATTAATCCCATCGAATATTTATGGGATGTAATCGAGAAGTCACTTTGTGCACAAAATATTGCTCCGGCAACAGTTTCGCAGTTATGGACGGGTACAGAGACAGCATGGCTTAATATTTCTTCAGGGGACTTCTAACGACTTGTTGCGTTCATACCACGTCGAGTTGCTGCACTGCGCCGGGTAAAAGAATGTCCGACAAGATGTTAGGAGATCCCGCGTGACTTACATTATCTCACCGTATAAACACCGACCCAGAGTAAGTGGAAATGGAGAAAGCTCCCGATTATCAGGGTTAACGTGAGGTGGAGACTACGCGGATAACCAAAAAACACAGATAATAAAAAAACACATTTTTTACCAGAAACTGCTATAGTATTTACAAAAAGTGCCACAGCTAACATCTGAAAGCACCCTTCGCAAACGGACGACTTAATTATAGTATTACGCGAAAGACACGCCGATTTCCTATCATTAAGTTTCATTTCGTTCTAGGGGAAATAATTCTTTTCTGATGATTCTCATTTTCCGAAAAGCCGAAAAATCGGTACTGTCAAACGAACTGCGTTCTGCATACTCTGACAGATAAGCTCATTTCCGTACCTTGGGATTCGTGACTGCGCGTTCCAAGATAGCCTCGTCTTCGCGCTCTTCCTGTACCGAACACATTGTTCACTACATCTGCCTCACGTAGCTGCTCAAACCCCGGTTCATTGACATCATCAATTAGTCGTGGGTGTTTTCGTCGTGTACGTCTTCACAACCAGTAATTTGTCTCACAATCTCGGTCAGACGAGCAGCAGCACATTTTTCACTGCTGTAACATCAAATCTGCTTTCAGTGGAGGATGTAGCAACTTTTTTGCACCAACGAGCTGTCGATATCTTGACGTTGCCCCAAGCGTTACAAATATCATTAATTGTATCGAGCATGTTCACGAATTTCCAGAAACGGAAGATTTCAGAACATTCCTGCTCGAACGCGTGCATGTTACCAGGGTAGAGAGATCTGGGGGAATGATATGATGATGTAGACAACACAACACCCAGTCCCTGAACGGAGAAAATTTCCGACCCAGCCGGGAATCGAACCCGGATCCTTTGCACAGCATTCGGCCGCTGACCACTCAGCTATCGAGGGCGGACATCTGTAACAGTGATCTGATGCCAATGAGCACACCACTCGTGCATCCTACGCAAAATAACTGCACGCAGGTCGCTGCACGTCAGACATTGTCGAACTATCGCCGCACAAAGTGCCACATCCGCAGAAGTGCGCTGGGTGACTACTAATGACTGGTCAACAATCGGACTCTCCGTACGAAGAGGCGAATCTGATTCTCAACTAACGCCAAGTTTAGGTTACCTAAGTTGATTTTACAATTCGCATGATTTTTCTGTCACTCGTCTTCCATTGACGCGACACATTATTAGCACAATGTATTGAATGACATGCAGATTCACGATACGACGTATCACATTGGCTACAGGATGACCACTAATGGCTTTTAAAACTTCATAACTTGGTCATGTTGCCCTTTCTTGGTTGACTGGATACAGTTACCTAATGTAAAGTTCGCCTGTGTATATGATAACACACTTTCTTCTACCGTAGTCCTTAAACCCACTTCACATTGCCGTTTACAGATGTCGCTGCTCTGAATGTCCTGAAAGTTTCATATCATTTGCACTTCTTTTAATGGCTCTGAGCACTATGGGACTTAACATCTACCGAGCGAGGTGGCACAGTGGTTAGCACACTGGACTCGCATTCGGGAGGACGACGGTTCAATCCCGCGTCCGGCCATCCTGTTTTAGGTTTTCCGTGATTTCCCTAAATCGCTCCAGGCAAATTCCGGGATGGTTCCTTTGAAAGGGCACGGCCGGCTTCCTTCCCCGTCCTTCCCTAATCCGCTGAGACCGATGACCTCACAGTTTGGTCTCTTCCCCCAAACAACCCCCCGCCCCCCCCCCCAACTTAACATCTATGGTCATCAGTCCCCTCTTCTTTTAATGAGTAAGCAGCTTGCGTTTTACATTTACGGTAATACACGTGCTCGAAACACGGAACTGTTTTCAGTTTTAATTACATCCTCATTATCAAAAGGAAGAAGTTTACAGTATTTTGCCCTTAAAAATACGCCTCTTTCAAAATTTTGTTTTAATACACACAGTTAAATATGCAGTAATTACGAAAGAATATAGTAATTTTTAAACTGAATTCGAATTTAACTACGGACGTATCGTGTGACGAAAACTGGACGAATAGCCAGCCTGACGTTACAAGTGAGCTAAGTAATAAAAAATGATTGACAGGCATTGAACGGAAACCTTTTCAAAGAATACGCCTATGCGTCAGGGAGCTCGGCAGACGGATTGCTTCATTAGATGAGTCACGCTTAAGCTTGCCTGTTTACACGGATATAAACTAGAAAGAATCATGACGAATCACTGGAGAAACTAAAGCTCTCTTCCTTAGGTCGAAGTGCTTTCCGTCTGAGAATCTTCGAGTCGTACAACGCATTGTGTTTGCTATAACGGGATACTCAACGTAGAGCTTGTCAATGGATTTAGGTGCTACGTAACAACCATAAATCCAGGACAGAGGAGAGGAGTAGTAAGTCAAATGAACTAAGTAAATCAGAGACGTTTCTCCCACGTTAGTATAAAAATGGAGACCAGACACAAGATGCTAGTAGGTGCGCACAGTCTGCAATGCTGTTAGTGTTTAGGGGGACTATCAAGTAGGCTGAGGCGTGAATGGGAACTTGAATTGAGGAGGGAGTAAGAGGGTAGTCCACGCAGTTGTGCAGGGTGGCGTAGTGGTTGGTGCACGTGCCTAGTAGCAGGAGACCCGGGTTCGAATCCTGCGCTTGGTAAGAATTTTCATTCGTCGCTTCGAATGCACATTAACAAACTGAAATCACTTCATGCTTTAGGCGTGTATCAAAGTCTTGAACTGCTTCGTTTTGAAGTCGATATTGTACACTGAATGAAATTTTTGACACCACCCAATATGTCATAAACGTTAAATTTAAGACGCCGATCATCCAGCGGCAGTCTCTCTCTCTCTCTCTCTCTCTCTCTCTCGCTCGCTCGCTCGCTCGCTCGCTCTGAAGAAATTAGATGGCCGACTCCTGATGAAAAGTCTTAACCCTATGGCCCGAATTCACATATTTATAAGACTTAGAGTTTAGATCTTCCTAAAAAATACTTCATTCTGTTATTACTGTGCTAATTCTGTTTCATATAGATCGTAATCTAAATTGCATTTCGATGTTTTCGTTTCATTTTCCACTGTTTTGATTGGCCTCCATTATGTATGAGAAAACGTCGGAGATCTTGATGATCCATGTGGAAAGTTGTACTGAAAGCGGACAAGTCGGGTGCTTGAAACGTCACTGATTTTGTGCCACGTGCGGGCAATCTCGCCTTGCAGCTGCCAGAGCATTTGGTGTCGGTGATGTTTACTGCCGAGGCAACTGTGACTATGAACGCAGAGTTGGCATTCATCACTAGAGCGTTTTATTTCCCTTTCGCCTTCAGAGAGAATTCGGGGAATGAACAAAACTATGCCGTCGTCGGGCACACGGTTTTATGTGCGCGAGAATAGAAAAGTTGCTTCGGGTTGGAATTTCAGACGGTTGGAGCTACAAGCGAAGTCTCTTCCCCATTTTACTGTGACAATGTATTCATTTATGAAATTGATAATGAATAAATCGGATGATACTTTAGAGCGCCCAGCAAACTTTAAAGTTATTCTTGAGGAACATAAATAAGACTCACCAGCCACTACTGACATCGGGTACCTACAATAAGACGTCACTTGATGTTATATATAATCACCGAGAACGGACAAGTATTATTGTCGACTTGTCTTCCGTTCATCCATTTATGTCCATGTTTCAAAACTTTTAATTAATCAAACGTGAAAATATAAAACTGCAGCAAATGAAGCAGGCGAAACGAATACAAACGTCTAAAAAATGAAATTGGCAGGAAGTGCAAAATGGTTAAGCGGGCTTGGCTGGAGGACAAATGTAAGAATTTAGAAGTTTATATCATTAGGGGTAAGATAGATATCACGTACAGTAAAATTAAAGAGGCCTTTGGAAAAAGAGAAGCTGTTGTATGAAAATAAAGATCTCAGGTGGGAAACCATTCCTAAGCAAAGGGAAAAATTGAAGTTGGAAAGACTATATAGATAGTTCATACAAGGGAGTTGTACTGGAGGGAATATTGTAGAAATGGGGAGGACGTAGATGAAACTCAGATGGCAGATAAGAAATTGCGAGAAGAACTTGACAGAGCACTGAAAGACCCAATCAAAATAAGGCCCCGGGAATAGACGACATTCCGTCAGAACTACTGATAGCCTTGGGAGAACCATCCATGACAAAACTCTTCCATATGGTTTGCAAGATGTACGAGACAGACGAAATACCTTCAGACTTCAAGAAGAATGTAATAATTCCAATTTCAAAGAAAGCAGTTTGATCATTCATTGAAGCAAAATACTAACACGAAGTCTTTCCAAAAGAATTGAAAAACTGGTAGAAGTCGATCTCTGGGAAGATCAGTTAGGATTCCGGAGAAATGCAGGAAGACGCGTGAGAATATTGACTTATTTCGGAAGATAGGTCAAGGAAACGCAAACCTACTTCTATAGCATTTGTAGATTTAGAGAGAGTTTCGACAATGTTGACTGGAAAGCTCTTTGCTCTTTGAAATTCCGAAGGTAATGGGGGTAAAACACAAGGATCGAAAAGCTATTGACAACTTGCAAAAAAACAGATACCAGTTATGACAGTTGAGAGGCATGAAAGGAAAGCACTGGCTGTGAAGGGAGTGAGAGAGGGCTGTAGCCTATTCCCGATGTTATTCAATCTGTACATTGAACAGGCAGTAAAGGAAACCATAGAAAAAATTGGAGTAGGAATGAAAATTCAAGGAAAAGAAATAGACTTTGAGATTTGCCGATGACCCTGTAATTCTGTCAGAGACAGCAAAGATCTTGGAAGAGCAGTTGAACGGAATGGACAGTGTCTTAAAAGCAGGATATAAGATCAACATAAACAGAAGAAAAACAAGGATAATGGAATGCAGTCGAATTAAATCAGGTAATGCTGAGGGAATTGGATTTGGAAACGAGACACTAAAAGTAGTAGATGAGTGTTGCTATTTGGGGAGCAAAGTAACTGATAGTCAAAGAGAGAGGGTATAAAATTTGGACTGGAAATGACAAGAAAAGTGTTTCTGAAGTAAATTTGCTAACATCAAGTATAGATTTAAGTGTCAGGCAGTCTCTTCTGAAAGTAATTGTATGGAGTGTAACTATGTATGGAAGCGAAACATGGACGATAAACAGTTTAGATAAAAACTAATGAGGAAGTACTGGGTAGAATTGGAGAGACAAGATAATTGTGGCACAGCTTGACCAAAAGAAGGGATCGGTTGATAGGACACATTCTGAGGCATCAAGCGATCACCAGTTTTGTATTTGGGGAAGTGTGGGTGGTAAAAATCGTAAAGGGCGGCCAAGAGATGAATACAATAATCAGATTGAGATGGATTTAGATTGCAGTAGTTGTTTGGAGATGAAGAGGCTTGCACACGATAGAGTAGCATGGACAGTTGTAACAAATCAGTCATCGGACTGAAGACCACAACACCACCACATTTCAAACTATTACTCAGTGGATGGCGTGGTTACTCCGTGCCATTGTTTCATTATTAATTGTTCTTTATTGTTCCATTCCTGATCTGAACAAGGAAAGAATGTATGCATGTTTTCACGTCTTACCATGTCCACTGGGAAACGATCTTAAAGATAGCAAAATCTCAGTACAGCTTCTCAACGACCTCCATAATTCTGCAGGGAAAAGTGCCCCGAACGGTACGTACTCCCTACGCACAGTTTGTAAAGTGGGACATTTTGAACGTATGCGTGGCGCTATAACAGTCATTCTCTGAAGGACTAAACCTCTAAATCAGTTTTATGTAAATCGATGTAGCACGTTTTTCTCCTGATTCTTGCCTCAACGTAGCGATTGTTGTTTAACTCACTGAATACATCTTCAAGAAATCATTATTTTGTACATGGTCGCCGGCCCCATTCAAGTTCTAAATCAAGCTGCTTCGATATTACGTCAATAACCATACCATTAGTATAATTGACAGTTCCCTTCTCGAACTGGGATGATTTCAAAGTGTAATATTAAAATGGTCGAAATATACCATCACGCACACACACGCGCGCGCACACGCGCGCGCACACACCCCAGCGATATCAGATTGAAGACAACAGCATATGTCTCGCATTTTGCCACAAGCTCTGTTACAAACTATAAAGACCACAACTACCTTCAAATAATGTACGCCTTAATTGTCATCAGAACAGTAGCTCTCCTCCGATCAACAAGATGTTAATAATTTAATATGTATGCATACAGCAACAGAAAACGCTTTGGATATACAGTTATATTTCGCAGTAGGCGCACGATTGTACCGTTGGGTGTAAGGAGCTTCACTTTGATGTAAACGTAGGCTTCCGCGGCCGTTGTTCCAGTCAACAAAATTCTTCTGGGTTTGAGACAGCCAAACCCAGGAGAATTTTATTAACAGCTTCACTTTCAACTAAAAAGGTTGAAGGTATGATCACTTTACTGACTAACAAAAGTGAGATTTCAGGCTTTTGCGTGTTCTTAATAAATAAACTACCGGAAAAAATTAGTGCACCTGGAAATACGATGTCGATTTTGATCCGATGACGGCATACATGATGGAGAGTGGATAGAAAGATGATGATTTCAGCGTTACCCGCCAACAGATAGCGTAGTGGCATAGTTGTCAGAGCGCCATCTGTGTCTTCCTCATAGCCAGAAGACTCTGTGTGGTGGAAACGTGTGAAGCAAGCAACTCGCTCAGTTGGCTACAGGAAGCGGAGTGCGCCTCTGTAGCGTTGCAAGGCATCCCAGATACGCTCAATAACGTTCATGTCTGGAGAGTTTAGTGGACAGCGGAATTGTTCAAATTCAGAAGCGTGTTCCTGGGACCACTCTGTACCATTTGTGGACGTGTGGAGTGTCATATTGTCCTGCCGGAATTGTCAAGTCCGTCGGAATGCACAATGGACATGAATGGATGCAGGCGATCAGACAGGATGCTTACGTCCGTGTCACCTGTCGGAGTCGTATCTGGATGTATGAGCAGTCCCATATCACTCCAACTGCACACGCACCACACAATTACAGAGCCTCCACCAGCTTGAACAGTCCTCTGCTGACATGCACGGTCCACGGATTCGTGGGGTGGTCTCCATACCCGTACACGACAGTCCGCTGGAAACAATTTGAAACGAGACTCGTCCAACCAAGCAATATGTTTCCAGTCATCAACAGTCCGATGTCTGTGTTGACGGGCCCAGGCGAGGCGTAAAGTTTTGAGTCGTGCAGTCGTCAAGAATACACGAGTGGGCCTTTGGCTCCGAAAGCCCACATCTATGATGTTTCGTTGAATGGTTCGCACGCTGATACTTATTGATGGCCCAGCATTGAAATCTGCAGCAATTTGCGGAAGGGTTGTACTTCTATCACGTTGAAAGATTCTCTTCATACGTCATTGGTCTCATTCTTGCAGGATCTTTTTTCCGGCCACAGCGATGTCGGAGATTTGACTTTTTTGCCGGATTCCTGATACTCACGGTACACTTGCGAAATGGTCGCACGGAGAAATCACCACTTCATCGCTACATCGGAAATGTTGGGTCCCATTGCTCGTGTGCCGACAGAACGTTCATACTCACTTCAATCTTGATAATATGCCGTTGTAGCAGCAATAACCGATCTAACAACGGCACCAGACACTCGTCTTATACAGGCGCTGCCGACCGCAGCACCTTATCCTGCCTGTTAACATATATCTGTATTTGAAAGCGCGTGTCTCTACCGGTTTCTTTGGCGCTTCATTGTATTTGCAGAATGTTTTTCCTGAGACTATTTGACACGAGAGCCCGTGTGAGAGGAACAGCGGACGAGCCAGACTCGGACTGTACGACCGTTCGTTTAATACACCAATCAGCCAGAATGTGGTTATTAGTGGGTTTCCACGCTCGTTCATGCGGATGGTAGGCTACTCACCAGTCTCAGCCTCAGAAAATACGGCTCACAAAGAGAATGCGGTAACACACGCAATAAAGGTTAGGCGACTCACTTAGATGGGTCACATGACTTCTGTCCTTTGTGTGAACTGACGACTATGGCGACGAGATGATCAGCTGGCCTCAGCGTTCAAATAAAATAAATTTGACAAATCATGGGAAAAAGAGGACGCCTCAAGGCGCTATGAAAAAGATGGAAACGATGAGAGAATTGACAGTTGACACTTGAAGCAAACGGGAGGACGACGGTTCAATCCCGTCTCCAGCCATCCTGATTTAGGTTTTCCGTGATTTCCCTAAATCGTTTCAGGCAAATGCCGGGATGGTTCCTTTGAAAGGACACGGCCGATATCCCTCCCCATCCTTCCCTAACCCGAGCTTGCGCTCCGTCTCTAATGACCTCGTTGTCGACGGGACGTTAAACAACACTAACCTAACCCTTGAAGCAAACTACGAGTGGTAGAAGTTAATAATTTGGCGAATATAGTGTTTGCGCAGATGTCAGTGTTTAGACTATTTTGAATGTGTTTTGGACCAATTTAAGTTCCCTACGGAATAGTTTGTTTTTCAGGTAAAATACTATCAAGCCCTAGGCTGTGAACAGAGGCGGCTCCTGTCTTCAGTATTGTTATCAATATGCTCAAATTCTCGAGTACCATAGAGTTCTACGGATACTTCTTTTCCCCTTCAAATGCGTCTCAAAATATTGGGTTGGTTCATAAGTCCGTTGCGTATACTGTCTCCTTCACTTTTTGCTACAGTCTGTCAATTCTGGGGTAACTTTCCGACCCCATGACTGTAGAAATCACGTGCTTTTGCGACAAAGAACTCGTCGAGTCATGTTCGGAGCGCATTTTCAACCGGAAAGAAACTTCCTTGAAGGTTATTCGATAGAGAGCGGAAAAGGTTAAAATCTGAGGGATCAAGAGCAATTGAACAAGTTGGGTGCGGAATGACTTCCCAACCAATTCCTGTAAAATGTTTTTTGTCAGCCTAGCAGAATGCGGGCAGGTGTTATCGTGGAGCAGCAGCACCACTTCAGGCAGTCTTCCTGGTGATTACTCCTCGGGGAAGCAATTCGTAGCACACAACACAGACGCTACTCTATCAGATGCATAACATTATCTTTGGGGCAAGCGCGCAGGTTGTTGCTTTGTTTGGGCTCAGTCATTCCTTACTTTCCCATATGTTAGCGTAAAGACACCATTTCTTGTCACCAGTAACTATACAGAATTGGAATGGGCGGTGTTTTCGCCCAGTTGATGTCGAGCAAGTAGAGATGCACATATGCCCAAACGCTGATTTCTGTGATTTTGGCTTTTCCCAATGCATGCAAATGTCGCGCGATGGTGAAATGATTACAGTTCTTCACATTTGTCAGTTCTCGAGTACACTGTCGCGGATCATTGTGGATTAATGCATTTAAATTATCTTCATCAAACCGCTGATGTCTTCCTGAACTTGGAGGGTCACTAGTGTCAAAATAGTCCTCGTAAACGAAAAAACCATTTTCTTGTTATGCTCTGTCCAATGCCATTATTCACGTAGACGGACCGACCGAATTGGCGCAGTGGTTAGCACACTGGACTCACATTCGGGAGAGCGACGGTTCAAACCTTCATCCGGTAGTCCCAATTTAAGTTTTCCGTGCTTTCCCTAAATCGCTTCAGGTAAATAACCGATATTGTTCCTTTGAAAGGGGACGTCCGATTTCCTTCCCTAATAGGAGCTTGAGCTCCGTCTCTAATGACCTCATTATCGACTGGATATTAATCGCTACCTGTTCATCCTCCTTCCCCCTCTTTCACCCCGTCCCCCTAGCCCCTCCCCCTCAATGAATGGCACAAAAGTTTGTGGCTGCCTCCGCTATCGTCGCACTTCTGTTGGTTCAGATTTTTCCACTTGCCTCTCCATATTCTGGCGTCCACAGCTCCACTCACTATCTCCAAATGACAAAATGACAATATGTAAACTCAAATAGCAGCAGTGAACTAGAAATAAAAAATGGCGATCGATAAATAAAACCATAGTAACTGGAATACCAAAACGCAAAACAGAAACGCTACGAACTTATGCACCAGCCTAATACATGCTCTTGGTAGTTCAGCATAACATACATGTTGCAAAAGCCGTCAAAATGCACCTCAAACAACGAGAAGAACGCACTTTATTAAGCAAATATTGTTAGCAAGCAAAGTACTTGTTAGCAATTGAAAACATGTTCTGCGTCCTTATTTAATCTAACCATTGCTGAAACTGTCGCTAAGTGGCAACACTTCACTGTATTTCGGTACACTTTAGCGAGAGGTGCATTGTACAAACATATCACGTCTGTAGTACATGGGGTAGAATTACCAATACAAGAAACAAAAAGTCAACGTTACTACTATCAGAATATTAATATTACGTCTATATTAATGACGCATTAAAGCATAATAGAGTTGCAGAGACAAGGATTCGAGAGTGAAGGATCAGTCACTCTGTTGATTGCCCTGCGTTGTAAGCAGCGGAACGTGAAAACCCTGTGGGTGGTAGTAAAGTCCCTTAAGGTCAATTTTTTTTAGCCTCGTGGAAGTCTGTAAAAAGCCACGCCCCTAAACCTCTACTATATGGAGCTAACGCGCATTTGAAGGCGCCGTAAGTGCATAACCTGTTCGAAAAACATAAATCTGTTGAATAGTTGTAGAAACGTTGACTGCCACTCAAAAATCAAATGGTTCTGAGCACTATGGGACTTAACTTCTGAGGTCATCAGTCCCCTAGATCTTAGAACTACTTAAATCTAACTAACCTAAGGACATAACGCACATCCATGCCCGAGGCAAGATTCGAACCTGCGACCGTAGCGGTCGCGCGGTTCCAGACTGTAACGCCTAGAACTGCTCGGCCACTTGACTGCCATTATTTAAGTCCACGTAGTAAATATTCGAAATTCTTCCTGATAATTTAAATTCTGTAATATACCTGTGGTGTTCAATACGTAATGCAACACATTTTTTTCTCTGCCAATTTCGGTTGAAAACATGTGGAATTTGTTGTAGGACATCTGGAATGTGGAGGAGGTGAGTCCCAGGCAGAGAGCCGACATTGAGTTTCTTTTGGAGGAAAACCGGAGCATCGCAGAGTTACATAGGCGTTTGCAGAATATCTACGGAGATATGGCAGTGAACAGAAGCATAATGAGTCGTTGGGCAAGCCGTCTTTCATCACTGTAACAAGGTCGCGCAAACCTGTCTGATCTCCCACTTGCCGGCCGGCCACACACAGCTGTGACTCCTACAATGCTGGAAAGTGCGGAGACATTGAAGGTGATCGACGGATTACAATTACACACACAGCTGCGCAACTGAACGTCTCTGTTGATAGTGCGGACACGCTCGTCCGCCAGTTCGGGTAGTCAAAGGTACGCGTCCGCTGGGTTCCTCGCCGCCTAACAGAAGACCATAAAAAACAACGAAAAGCTATCTCAGTGGAATTGTTTGCACGTTACGACGCTGGTCCTGTCAATCTTTTCGTTGAACATTGTCACAGCCGATGAAACGTGGGTTCCACTTTCGAAGACGAAACAAAACGGTGTGGCACCACACTACCTCTCCTCCGAAAAAAAGTTCAGAACTGTAGCCTCAGCCAGTGAAGTGATGGCGACGGTCTTCTGGGACTCTGAAGCGGTTATTCTGCTTGATGACCTCCCACATGGTTCAACGATCAACTCTGAAGTGTATTGTGCTACTCTCAGGAAACTGAAGAAACGACATTAGTGTGTTCGTCGCCACAAAAAAGCAAGCGGATTGCTTCTCCTCCATGACAACGCAACGCCGCATAAATGTCTGCGCACCCGAGGGGAGCTCATAAAACTTCATTGGACTGTTCTTCCTCGTCTACCCTACGGCCCAGATCTCGCACCTTCCCGCTTTCATCTCTTTGACTCCGTGAAGGATGCACTCCGCAGGAAGCAATACGTGAGTCATGGGGAGGTTATTGATGCAGCAATGTTTCGGCTCCGACGTCGATCAGTACAGGGGTACCATGCGGGCATAAAGACTTTCATAGTAAGGTGACATAACATCGTCTCTTTGAACGGAGATTATGTTGGAAAATGGGGTTCTGTAGCCAAAAGAGTGTGGGTGTATTGAGATACTGAATAAAATGAGACATTCTCAATGGAGAGAAGTCTTCCGAAGTAAGAGTGATTTCGGGTGTGCCGCAGCCGAGTGTCATGGGACCGTTGCTATTCACAATATACATAAATGACCTTGTGGATGACATCGGAAGTTCACTGAGGCTTTTTGCAGATGACGCTGTGGTGTATCGAGAGGTTGTAACAATGGAAATTTGTACTGACAAGGGGAGGCCGCCAATTGTGAAATTCAGATTCGATTCATACTGCGCATAATAAAAGCTCATGGCCAGAGGTGTAATGTGGCAAAGCACCAAGATGCACTTCTCAACCGTTGTCGAGAAAATCGACAGTTAAAAGAAACCGTTGCGGTGAAATACTCTCTACGATTGATAATCTTCTACAGCGTCGTGGCGCAGTGGTAACCGCTCGGGTTTGTATATATATAAACTATTAAGGAATTGCTTATGCATGTTGGTGAAGGCGGATCGCTCTCCAATTGTACCGCCTCCAGTTTTACGTTTTTTTAACAGGTTGTACCAAAGCTCTCCCGTCCGCACTGATTTTCGACGATGTTATAAGTTGCGCTAGGGACCGCATCTACCTTCTTTCGAAGTTGGCAGGTAACTACGCTGTTATGCGGCGGCTCGTTTCGGCCCATTCAACATCTGTCCTTCAAGTGTAACGAGCGAGTAACGGAGTTTATATTTCATACCCGCCACGGCAAATTTGTGTTTGTGGGGTCTCTATTCTAATTCGAACGTATGACTTACGCTATACGTATTCGTTTCGGAATATCGTCTCTTCGTCTTCCGTTAACTATACGTGGTTAACATTATGAAGACAATTAATAACATTTGTGAAATACAACTTTGTTTGCGGAAAACATAATGATGTTCGAAGTCGCCAGTTTTTCCACGACAAACGACTTTCAACAACTTATTATTTGTAATCCGAAGGTCGCCGGATCGAATCTCGCGCCATGCAACCATTTTTTTTAGTATTTGTTTTTTGTAATTCATATATATATATATGTATATATAGTATTTGTTTTTTGTAATTCAAATATATATATATATATATATATATATATATATATATATATATACACTTGAATTACAAAAAACAAATACTATATATATGAATTACAAAAAAACTAAAAAAAATGGTTGCATGGCGCGAGATTCGATCCGGCGACCTTCGGATTACAAACCCGAGCGCTTATCGCTGCGCCACGACGCTGTAGAAAATTATTGATCGTAGAGAGTATTTCACCGAACGGTTTCTTTTAACTGTCGATTTTCTCGACAACGGCTGAGAATTGCATCTTGGTGCTTTGCCACATTACGCCTCTGGCCATGAGCTTTTATTATGCGCAGTATGAATCGAATATGAATTTCACAGTTGGCGGCCTCCCCTTGTGAAATGCAGGAGGATCTGCAGCGAATTGACGCATTGTGCAGGGAATGGCAATTGAATCTCAATGTAGACAAGTGTAATGTGCTGCGAATACACAGAAAGATAGATCCCTTATCATTTAGCTACAAAATGGCAGGTCAGTAACTGGAAGCAGTTAATTCCATAAATTATCTGGGAGTACGCATTAGGAGTAATTTAAAATGGAATGATCATATAAAGTTGATCGTCGGTAAAGCAGATGCCAGACTGAGATTCATTGGAAGAATCCAAAGGAAATGCAATCCGAAAACAAAGGAAGTAGGTTACAGTACTCTTGTTCGCCCACTGCTTGAATACTGCTCAGCAGTGTGGGATCCGTACCAGATAGGGTTGATAGAAGAGATAGAGAAGATCCAACGGAGAGCAGCGCGCTTCGTTACAGGATCATTTAGTAATCGCGAAAGCGTTACGGAGATGATAGATAAACTCCAGTGGAAGACTCTGCAGGAGAGACGCTCAGTAGCTCGCTACGGGCTTTTGTTAAAGTTTCGGGAACATATCTTCACCGAAGAGTCAAGCAGTATATTGCTCCCTCCTACGTATATCTCGCGAAGAGACCATGAGGATAAAATCAGAGAGATTAGAGCCCACACAGAAGCATACCGACAATCCTTCTTTCCACGAACAATACGAGACTTGAATAGAAGGGCGAACCGATTGAGGTACTCAAGGTACCCTCCGCCACACACCATCAGGTGCCTTGCGGAGTATGGATGTAGATGTAGATGCTTTCAGAAAAAAAAGAACGTGTTGCATTACTTGCTGAACGCCCCCTCGTGTTATTCAAAAATATATTTTAATGGATTTTGGGGTGGCTAATCGTCAGAGCCTTTATCTACGAGCCCCAGCTGGCTGTGAGTTAATTGGGGTTTAGAGGCATCCGTGGCAGAGAGGCGGTCACGCTTAGTTTCCGGTCAGGAGTGTACTCGGAATGTGAGAGGGAGGACTGCGGCCGGTGTCCAGCCTTGGCCCAGGTAGTGGATGCACCGAGTGTCTGGTGGCTGCCAGCACGGGGCAGCGCTCGACGCCCGGCCCCCCAACAGAAATAGTATTTGGCAAACCCGTCGCCAGCAGTGTGTGTGTAGGAGCGCTCAGTCTATCGCGGCTCGCCGGCCGCTCCACGGCGGGGCCGCAGCGATACACCGCCGCGTGTGTGCACTCGGGAGCTGGTTTTTCGCCACCTCTCGGCGCCGGAAGAAAAAAGTAATAATTTAGCGCGTCGCTTGTTTCGTAAAGTGGGCGCAGCTATAAATAAGGCGCCGGAAGGGAAGGGCAGAGGAGGGAAGGGCAGGCAGGGTTGGTCGGCGCGCATGCCCCCGCGTGGCCAGTGTGCCGGCGCCGCTGCTGCGCGGCGACTACGGCTGCTGGAGCCGCCGCTGCCGCCGCCTCTGTCGCTGCTGCTCTGACCGCCTGCCGGAGACATGCTGGTCGGGGCCGACGCGGCGCTGCCGGCCGTTCGGCCGCCGCGCCGCCGCAACATCTTCAGGGGCGTCAAGAAGGAATTCCTCAAGAGGCAGGCCACCATATACCTCGAAACCATGACAGTGAGTGGGGAGGAACAGCACGTGCTGTGAGTGGGCGCGGGGCAACGGGACTGACATTACAAAGCCTACGCTTACTACCTTACTGTAATTTTTTTGTGTTGCACATGGTGGGTCTGTGCGGATGATACAAACTCTCAAGGGTGATGGAGAAGGGTAAATGTATCAATTGAAGGTAAGGAACGGTGGTCTGAAAACGACAAGTTCGAAAGCTGCAAGCGAAAATCATTCCGATACCTCTGACAGTGGAACACATGCACCGGTACTGTTGTTGCTAAGACTGTAGGGTAGGCAATCTTCAGATGCGGTAGCGTGGACCAAAACAAGGAAAAAAAGTCCTGTAAATACGCGGGTTCTAAATACATGTATCAAAAGGCACGGAAACTTCCTCAGAAGAACAGATATGTTTCACGTTTTTGTCCATACTACCACCTCAAAGTTGCGTACCCTTCAATCTTAGCAACAACAGTACAGGTATTCCACTGTCAGACGTATCAGAACAATTTTCTCTTAAAACTTTAGACTAGGTCGCTTTGGGTCTAGGGTCCCTTACCTCAAATTGATACGTTTAGCCTTCATCATCCCTGAAAGCTTGCAATATCGTCAGGGAACCACCTTGTATATTTCAGCCTAAGGTCACACAAGTGACATCATTACTGCTTCCGACTTATTGCCACGTCATCTCGACAGGATCAGTTTAAAAAGAAAGAAAACTGGGTAGTAAAATACTAGGAAATTAAATAGCAAATCAAAGTAACTTCTCTATACAATTAATGTAGTGTGCTTATAGGAGTGTATGTAAGAGAGATTTGTAATTTAATTTCTTAGTCTTTACTACCCCACTATTTATTTGTTGCCGGCCGCAGTGGCCGTGCGGTTAAAGGCGCTGCAGTCTGGAACCGCAAGACCGCTACGGTCGCAGGTTCGAATCCTGCCTCGGGCATGGATGTTTGTGATGTCCTTAGGTTAGTTAGGTTTAACTAGTTCTAAGTTCTAGGGGACTAATGACCTCAGCAGTTGAGTCCCATAGTGCTCAGAGCCATTTGAACCATTTATTTGTTTTTGGCGTATCTTCTGATGACTACCTGGTAATAAGTAGAAGCTGGAAATTATACCATTTGCATGACCAGGGACAGAAAGAAATAGGAAACATTACTTTCGCTACTCAACTAATTCATTAATAGCCAGACCCACTTCTCGGAATATGCAGTGTTCGAATTCGGTTCTAATTATGAAGACTTTGTCACCACAGTTAATTCCAGTTTGCTGAATGGGACTTCAATAGCCATTAGCTTTTTATTATTAATTTGTTTTATACTTTGATAACCATGTTTTTCGTTTGCGTATAATATAGAGAGATTAGCGAAACTTAATGAAACGAACTTTTAGCAGCTGCTGGCAGCTTGTAACTGTTCTGTCAACCTTTCAAGACACAAAATTACTCTGAATTTTGAACAGAGTCGTCTTAATTATTGTGGATAAAAATGACGCAAAAATGAATCTGTTTCTGTTCTGTCAACCTTTCAGACACAAAATTACTCTGAATTTTGAACAGAGTCGTCTTAATTACTGTGGATAAAAATGACGCAAAAATGAATCTGTTTCCACCAGCCTACTTGTCAAACACAGAGATCAGCACGTGATTAAGTTAAGACATTTGCTAGATCAAAAAATTCAAACTTTAAGACAACAGAAAATTTTATTGAAATCGTTTAAAATTTTCATGCCTCATTTGCAGCTAGTGGAAGAAAAACAAAGAGAACTTACAAGGAAATTAAATCCATAGCCAAAAACCTGACTGATCACTACGGCCTTCTTCTTCTTCTTCTTCTTCTTACTCACTGCTTAAACGTTGAGGTTCACAAATCAACAAACACTGTGGAAACGAAGATTTTTATGTCTCTGATAACCCGAACTGTGGCATCTACAAAAACGTGCTTGAAACTTCCGACATTCGCCCCTGTCACCATCTTTCTCTAGCATGTGTCAGAGAAACAACAGCGATCTTTATTGTGGGCTTCATTCACAGCAAAAATAACAAGGAACAGGAGATAAAATAGACTGATGTTTCGATATTTTCCACTCGAGCTCGGCTGCTTCAAGTTGTGAGACCAGCAATTTTTATTTCTACTTTTCGGTTGGTGACGTAAACAAAAAAGCGCTTACATTTGCAGTGCTGTCACGTAGCACAAGTAAACTCAAATTATTTCAGCCTCAAGACCTGTTCCTCAAACGTTTTTTGAATCTGAATTAAAATATCAGGTATTTGTCTTAGTATTTATTTTTTTGAAGTAATTTATTATTACCCTCGTCTCCTTCGATGATTCCACACCAGATTTTCTGAGGATTTGCTAAAACCGTAATTTTTTGGGGGTGGAAGGGTGCGGACGAAATTGTTTCATAGTACAGAAGAATGTGAACGAATAACAGAGGAAACTGCTAACATACTCCCTCTTCCATCCTATGATCAACTAGCTACTGAAAAGACCAGCACTTCTCGTAATGCAGTGTATTGCAGTACTGATGATAGCTGAAAAATCCTTTACTCATATCTCACCCCCCTTCACCAGATTCATGAATATTTCATCAATCAATTGCCTTGTTAGTTCCTCTGTATCGCCAACTTCCTATGTCTTCCAGATGTACTACAGTGAGACCAAGCCAAACAAACATTTCCTTACCTGCCAAAAAGTGAAAAAAGCTTTGCTTGAAGTCCCTCGAAATCTCTTGTTAACTCAAGTTCTACAAGCGATTTGGATATTCAGGCTCGACTAGTGGATTAGAGAGAAAGGCACCAATACCCGGGGGCAAGTGAAGGCTGTGTACAGCTCCCCCCCCCCCCCCCCCCCCATCGTCCTAGCTCTTAGTGAAAGGAAAAAATACAGTGTAGTGAGTTGCTACTTTTTTTTTTTTGAAGAAAATGACTGAAAAATAGGTATTATGCAGATTTTTAATGGGGTTGGAAATGGAACTCTTTATGGATACTTAGTCACCATTTGTCTTCCAAAAAATTAATCATTCTCCATACCCCCAGGTCTTGGCTCCTGCCCCCCCCCCCCCCCCCCCCCCCCCGCCGTACTAACTATCACATGGTCACCCTTGTTAGAGAGATAGAGATAGGGAGAGGGAGGTGCTAACATGTGATAATACGAGGTGTGGCTAGAAAAAAACCGGACTAGTACTGGTGAAACAATAAAACGAATGCAATAAGGCTGAAAGTCGCGTGGCCTGTCACGTGACTCTCGCTCCGCCTACTGCTCGAGTTTCATCTGCCTCCTGCACTCAATCTGCCCGTGGCGTCTGTTTTAAGTAGTTGAAGTTTTGTCTGTGCGTCGGAAAATGTTGAGTGTACCGAAAGAACAGCGTGTTAACATCAAATTTTGTTTCAAACTAGGAAAATCTGCAAGTGAAACGTTTGTAATGTTACAACAAGTGTACGGCGATGATTGTTTATCGCGAACACAAGTGTTTGAGTAGTTTAAACGATTTAAAGATGGCCGCGAAGACACCAGTGATGACACTCGCACTGGCAGACCATTGTCAGCAAAAACTGATGCAAACATTGAAAAAATCGGTAAACTTGTTCGACACTTTCCTTGTCAACTCCTGTTAACTCAGACACTGCTCTGATTGTTAAACGGCGATCTTGTCCAACAAGTTTACCGATTTTTTCAATGTTTGCATCAGTTTTTGCTGACAATGGTCTGCCAGTGCGAGTGTCATCACTGGTGTCTTCGCGGCCATCTTTAAATCGTTTAAACTACTCAAACACTTGTGTTCGCGATAAACAATCATCGCCGTACACTTGTTGTAACATTACAAACGTTTCACTTGCAGATTTTCCTAGTTTGAAACAAAATTTGATGTTAACACGCTGTTCTTTCTGTACACTCAACATTTTCCGACGCACAGACAAAACTTCAACTACTTAAAACAGACGCCACGGGCAGACTGAGTGCAGGAGGCAGATGAAACTCGAGCAGTAGGCGGAGCGAGAGTCACGTAGAGTCACGTGACAGGCCACGCGACTTTCAGCCTTATTGCATTCGTTTTATTGTTTCACCAGTACTAGTCCGGTTTTTTTCTAGCCACACCTCGTACAAGTACTACATCTCCCCTATCTCCATCCTCTTGTTTTAATGGTACCCCTATCGATTATTCATAATAGCACACAAGAATTTTATGAAAAGTTGATTAAGAAGCTTCTGTCTGAATGCTGAGAAGCTACTTGAAGCTAGAAGTGTTTATTCCAAGATGAGGGAATTAAGTTCTCGAATGCAATCATTTGTGCCCACTTGAAACTGTGTGCAGGGCCGTGACTCGTAGCTGGATCACTGCTGTTTACAGACGGAGTTTAGCACTACCATCATCCTATCACACATCAGTAGCGACTTAAAGCTCCAGTTTGCCATTCCTTTCCCTCCATGTCATCCAAACTCCTTTGGGTGGGAGAAGAGGACAGCAGGGAGTCAACTTCAGCTTTCGGTGCGGCACACAATTTTGACTCGTTACTCAGCTAAAAAGTAACAATTTATCTGTGTTTTATGGTATTAATACTCGTAACAATTAGTCTCTTCACCTCTACTAGTCTATTTTCATCTGCATCTGCCAGCTTTGCTGAGGAAATATACAAATGTTTGTGAAAATCAAAGCACCAAGAAGCATGCATATGACAGAAATGCTCTTTATACAACTGATTAGATACAATACAATATACACATTATTAGGATTAAGATTGGAATTACAAAACTGCCCATTATCACCAACATTGAGTATCCATTACAGTGTAAGGTCACACATTTCTTATTGTTTGTATTTGTCCTACAAAGCAAGAGTTCTTGTTGAAAGACTGTGACCAATGAGTTGCTGACCAGCCACATCGTGTATATGTTCGCCATGTCAAGAGGGCATCCAGGCCGAGGAAGTAAGGTCCAGCAGTACTCCTCAAAAAGGTTTCTGCATTTCTCACCACATCTGTACATTGTTCTCCTGAAATATGGCATTTTGAATTGTTTGAAGAAGGGACAGTATCTCTGGCATGAAGCCTCACTAGCTCAGCTTTTGCTGTTCGAATATCTCATAACTGCATGGGAGACAAAAGTATTTGTTTTACCCAAACCATCACACTTAGCTTCTGTCTGACACACCACTCAACAAACGCAGGCAGCCAGATTGTGATCACAGAAATAGTGTCCAACACATGGATGGCCATCACTTTACGTTAGACTGAAGTGGAACAAAAGCTAATTGGTCAACAAGCAGTGAAGTCATTTGTGTGCCACCAACACCTCCTTTAGCAGACAATGTTGAACTGTCTATGTAGATAGTTCGAAGCCCCCTTCTAGCATTTCACTACACTGTGGATGAAGCTATATGGTTCATCATTGGTATGAAGTCAGGATGGTGGTGATCACATGTGGTGGTCATATTGTAAGGTCCAATGTCTGCTTGACATTATGTTTGTTGCTCTTCTGTCCACTGGTTACACACATGTATCAGTGTCATAGCAGTGAGTGCTATACAACATGAAACATTGATGTATGACAAACTCATTTCTCTGAGACATTCTGCTCCATGCAGGCGTATTGGTACCTTATTTTGTCTTTCCATACCATCCAAGGGTTCTCACTGGAGAGTATGGCACAGCTGGGAGTAAGAGGATGCCATTTTGCCACAATTTTAACTGTATATTACAGGTACACTATTCTACATATCCTCAGAGTTTGATTTCATTCAGGCCATTATTTCAAGTTGTTACAATATTTACAGGTGTTAGTGTTTGTGAAAAGGTCACACTGTCAGTTTCATTGGGACTCAAAATCTGACATTTGGATGCAGTACTACTTCATCTGAGTGACCCAAGCACATACCACTTCTCTGGCTGCACAATGCCACAGCACCAAGGGAAAGATTCTGTTGAAATTGGAAATTGTCTAAGTATTTTCTTTTGTATGTTTTAATAGAGACTTCTTTCATGGGAAATGAAATCGCTTGCCATTTGTGAATTTGAGAGTTGTTTTATCATCAATGGGATTACTGCTGTATGATAGTCTGCTGTTCAGTCCATTGAATTTAAATGTCAATCATTGAAACAGACTGGGCACTGTATGGTTAGGAATCATTAAACACAGTCACCATTGTTTCAACAGGACAGTCATGGAGAACTGCATTATTCAGATATTTGTGTTCATAATGAATGTATGTTCCTAACAGCATAAAACAGTTGCAGATTAGGGTATAATGCTTTATCAGTGATGTCAGTAGGACAGAGAACAAGCTCATGTTGGGAAATAATATTGGCAGTGTCCTTTTCAGAGAACTGTTCTGGCATTTCTCTTACAGGATTTAAGAAAACTACAAAAAACCTAAATCTGGATGGCTGAATGATAATTTGAACCACCGTCCCCCTGACTGCTACTCAAGTGCATTAACCACTGAACCATCTTGCTGCCCGATTGACCAATATGTCCCGTTACCTATCAGATCAATACTCATATTTCCAGAAATATGATTATTGTCATGATTGTCACCTTCCACTGGTGGTGATGGCAACAGAAATCCCACATTTGATGTCATCCTGAAAACAGTAGGGCCAACTTGTCTGTCCAAGGCAGCAAAGTCTCAACCATGTTATAGGTGTTTATTCTGTCATATTCTTGTGGCAAACAGCTGCACACAATGTAGGCTTTGTCTTATGTACAGTTGTTATTGTGGATGGTACAATACTTTCACTACAGGAACCATTATACAGTATTCTAAAGAGGGTAGAGAAACAGCAGCCTCTTATCCCAAATAAGTACTGTCTCTTGCTGTCTAACATACAGCATAGGTTCTAATGAGAATATTGCAGGGGAAGGGAATAATGGGGAATATACAGGGATCCAAAAACACTGGCTGGTAAGAAACTTTAAAAATTAATTGTGCAGCAACAAATGTTGGAATCTCTTAAAATAGAGATGATGAGATTAACTAGTCTTCTACCAGTCATGCACTGTTAAATTGCACAACTGCGATAACTGCCTTCCTTTATAATCGTAAGATACTGAGAAACAGTCTGTGCTAGAGGTGTAGATTTTTATATACATCCTGTATTGTCTGTGGCTGTCAAGTTCTTGAAGTGTGGCTATAATCTTGTAGCTGCTAACATGTCCTGTCGAGTAATCAGTGCTGGATATAATCACCAGTTTCTGGGTCCTCTTCATTTTTAGCATAAGCTTTCCTTTTTTTTTTTGTACATACCAACACCTTTTAAACCTTTTAACATAGGTGGTACCAGTGCATCTGTTCAAAACATTATGTAAGGACATGCAGGGCTCATAACAGCTAGTGATGGATTATGCTAACACAATATGGTATCTTTCTGCAAGTAAATCTTTTTTATTGTAATGAAAACGTAAGGAATAAAATTCCTACCTAATCTCTCATTAATATCCCATAACATAAACATTTTTAAAAATCTGTATGTGGCAGTCCATTATATTATCCATTTGCTGCACAACTGTTACACTAGTTCATTACAGTTCACAGAAATTCCAGTCAAAAAAGACAAAGATCTCTCATTAGTCTCAATTTCTGTAAGCAGATTCTCCTACACTATGATGAAACTATACACTATATGGCATCTAGATACGTAATGGTTAAGGCAGCAGGTGGGTATGTCAGACATAAGTTTGATGGAAGGATGTTATTTTAGGGTTTTATGACCTGTCTATAATGAGGTACTCAGAATCGGAGCACAAGTACTATCAATTTAGGGAAACCATTGTAAACCTAATCACAATGTGTGTACTAGAATTTAAATGCTGCTCCTACCAAATAAGACATCAGTGGCAGTACATTTGGTTGTCACAGTTTTAATACCTGTGGAAAAAAGGCACTGTTAAGAAGCAGAATAATTTGACATGCAGTAATCAGTGCACTTAGTCAGTGACAAAATGTCAGTGTTCGGTGAGTACTAATATTTGTTGCTCCTGGCAAAAATCAGTTTCAGCTGGATTGTGACTTGGACAATCATAACAAAAAACCAGACAAATACAAGTAGGATTCGTGCTCTAAGGGTTATGTACAAACGTAATTATGGATAATTATTACTACTACTACTACTACTACTACTACTACTACTACTCAAGGGCGTACCCAGGATCTGAACTGGGAGGGGGGGCAGGTCATACTAGTCTCAGGAAACAAGGACTTGAGACAGTATACAGCACTTCTTATTAAATAAAACAGTAAACCAGTGAAAAACTGCTTTTAATAAACATTTTAAATACAAGAACGCACTTGTACAATCCAAGAAAACATGCAGCATTTCTTATTAAATAAAACAGTAAACTAGTGAAAGACTGCGAATATTTTCTAGGGGGGGGGGGGGAGGGGCAGCTGCCCCCATCCCTGCCCCTCGCTGGGTACGCCCATGCTACTACTACTACTACTACTACTACTACTACTACTACTACTACTACTTCTGTCTGGCTCAGTGGCCTGTTGGAAGTTTCTTTTTTTTGCTGGAGGCCACTTCAGTCATTTGCATGTTCTTAAAACTACCCCTTTCATTTAGTGATGGAAAGGGACCATGTTTAACGTAAAATCTAAACAACATGATGTAGTTGATTCCACACATGGTTGAGAAGTGAATACTAGGTTAAAATGAAGGCTGAAAAATTCTTGGTCCAACCAAGATTTGATCCCATGACCTCTTGATTTCCATGCATGCACTCTATCACTAAATCACCAGGTCCAACATTTATGCAGATGGTTCATGTATAGGTTTTGAATAGTTAGCTTATGATGGATGGATCAACAACAACAACAACAAAATGATCCCATAAGAATTCTGTTTTTACTGGCCAAGGTGCTGGACCCCAAACAAAACAAAACAATTCTTCTAGAGGCTTCTCCAACAATAATCCTTCACTAATAGTAATTATAACTAGTACTTATAATCAATAACTTGGCAAATACAATTTAAGTTAGTACATTCCTAATTCACAACCATTTCATTAAAAGCCACTGATGAAGTTATGTTGTAATGTGCATAGAAGTGCCAAAGAAATTGTTGTAGGCATGCTTATTAAAATACAGAGATATGTAAATAGGTAGAATAGAGCGCTGCAGTTGGCAGCACCTATATAAGACAACAAGTGTCTGGCACCATAGTTAGATCCGTTTCTGCTGCTAAAATGGCAGGTTATCAAAATATAAGTGAGTTTGAAAGTGGTGTTATAGTCGACCCTTGAGCGATGGGACACGGCATCTCCGAGGTAGTGATGAAGTGGGGTTTTCCTATACGACCATTTCATGAGTGTATCATGAATATGAGTAATCTGGTAAAATATCAAATCTCCAACATCACTGAAGCCGGAAAAAGATGCTGCAAGAACCAGACCAACAATGGCTGAAGAGAATCGTTCAACATGACAGAAGTGCAACCCTTCCACAGATTGCTGTAGATTTCAATGCTGGGCCGTCAATATGTGTCAGCACGCAAATTTTGTCCATTGTACATTCTGATAGATGTTGGCAATTCCAGCAGGACAATGTGACACCCCACACATTGGGAATTGCTACAGAGTAGCTCCAGGAACATTCTTTTGAGTTTAAACACTTCCGCTGGCTACTAAACTCACCAGACACGAACATTATTAAGCATATCTGGGATGCCTTGCAATGTGCTGTTCAGAAGCGAACTGCACCACCTCGTACTCTTATGGATTTATGGATGGCCGTGCAGGATTCATGGCATCATTTCCCTCCAGCACTACTTCAGGCATTAGTCGAATCCATGCCATGTAATGTTGCGGCACTTCTGTGTGCTTGCAGGGTCCCTACATGATACTAGAGCAGTTGTACCAATTGCTTTGGCTCTTCAGTATATCACTATTGTATTCATGTTTTATCAATATGGCATGTTTAGCATTAATCATAAACAAGAAATGCATTGGCTCAGAACTCCTGTATCCTCTGTGTGCTTTACAATTTTTTTTTTCCTTTTTCTTTTGGGTCATCAGTCTTCCGACTGATTTGATGCAGTCCACCATGAATTCCTCTCCTGTACCAACCTCTTCATCTCCAAGTAGCACTTTCAACCTACGTCCTCAGTTATTTGCTGGATGTATTCCAGTCTCTTCCTTCCTCTACAGTTTTTGCCCTCTACAGCGCCCTCTAGTTCAATGGAAGTCATTCCCTGATGTCTTAACAGATGTTCTATCATCCTGTCCCTTCTCCTTCTCAGTGTTTTCCACATATTCCTTTCCTCTCCAATTGTGCACAGAACCACCTCATTCCTTATCTTATCGATCCACCTAATTTTCAACATTCGTCTCTTCAGTCATCATTGGTCCCATTCTTGCAGGATCTTCTTCCAGCTGCAGCTATGTTGGTGATTTAATGTTTTCCCAGATTCCTGATATTCACAGTACACTCTTGAAATGGTGGTATAGGGAAATCCCCACTTCATCGCTACCTCGAAGATGCTGTCACACATCGCTTGTGCACCAACTATAACACCATGTTCAAACTCTTTTAAATCTTGATAACCTGCCATTGTAGCAGCAGTAACCAATCTAACAACTGTGGCAGATACTCATTGTCTTAGGTAGGGGTTGCCAACCACAGCACTGTATTCTGCCTGTTTACATGTGTGTGTATTTGACTGCTCATGCCTGTACCAGTTTCTTTGGCGCTTCAGTTAATTTCTTCAATAAAATTTCTTGTGCTAACCAAGATTCTTCTTCAAGACTGTTTTTGATGGGTGTATGGCAGAATCATTGATTTAGTTTTGTTAGTTTTTCCTCTTGGAAAAGGAGTTTTGGAATGAAGCTGAATGTCTTCTGTGTATATTGCCTCAGTTCTTTTGCAACCGACTTTGACTGCTTCAATAGGTTAAGAAACATTGAGACTTGTAGTTACGCCATGGTCAGAAACATCAATCAGACCTTCCTTTAGATTCAGTCAGCAAATGTCAGTTACAAAATTGGGCGGCTGACAGTCTTCAGGTCCAAAAAATCTGTATTCAGTTATTCACTACCATATGCCATTTTTGGTTGGTGAAGACAAGAGGGAATGTTCTATGAGCTAGTCAGCCAACATCATCAATAACTCTGTGCCTGCAGAAGATCACATTGTGCCTTATTATGGAATTTCTTGAAATAAGCAAAGCTCTCAAATCAAGAGAATATAGCACATGTCTTGTGCGAGATGGCAGAGTCAGCAAAGTAATAGAATATGATAATGCTGCTAAGATTGTGTGGCTTCCATGAGTGTCCAGAATCATGTGCCAACATTTAATGTTTGACAAAGTGCAGAAGAAGTTGTACAAATAATTTGCTGATCATCCAGACTAAGACTATGGCTCCACCCACAAAGACGACAGGCGAGACACTGTGTAGCACGTGGTCCCTCAAAGTGCACCTTAGGAAACACAAGCAACATGGACACAGCAACAACTATCGCAAGTGAACTTCTATCAACAGATTTGGCTTGTCCAACTGCTCTGCAGCCCATACGAACCAATACTTTTGGTGGCTTCTGCACAATGGTTGCTGCTGTATCATCCAGAATGTGTCTGTCTTGTGGGTCAAACTTGTATTTTCTTTAAGGAAAATCCAATCTTCAAACACTACTTTCACATTTGCCTCTAGTGGCTTTTGATATACTTGTCTGTTCTTTTGTAAGTTGTGAACATGTCTTTTGTTTTACGAATGCCTTGAGCCATTCTAGCTCTA
The DNA here is from genome assembly GCF_023898315.1 of Schistocerca nitens. Taxonomy (NCBI): domain Eukaryota; kingdom Metazoa; phylum Arthropoda; class Insecta; order Orthoptera; family Acrididae; genus Schistocerca; species Schistocerca nitens. The sequence goes on along the minus strand of NC_064614.1, from coordinate 570,504,966 downwards.
CTATGTTCCCTCTTTCTCAGTTCTTTGATACAGATTTTCCATCTCCCTTAGCAAATTTACATGCCATAATTTCTGTGGTTTTGGTAGTTAAGCCATAATAAATATTGTATGCAGAAGTAATACAGCCAGGAACTGTTTTTCTTCCACTTTTGTGAAAATTTTTAAGCATTTATTTTACAGTCTAAAGCTGATATTGTCAGTCCCAGAACAAAGTCGTTTCTATGGGCTAACCTAGGAATACAGGTTGGGGAACGCCATGCTCTATTCTATTCAGGTGATTCCAAACTGAGATAATGCTGAAGATCCTGGACTGTCACTGTTACTGTCACTACTCTTGTCTTAAACTTGGATGGTACCCATGAAACAAACAATATTTATGTTGTAAAGTGTGGTAGTGTAGGAAACTTGATACATTTGTAAATTCATGTTACCATTCAATTACTTCCAATCTTATCTGCTTTTTTTCAGAACTGCATCTTGAGACTGAAAGCTGTGACAGCACATTCCCAGGTGTCAAAGGCCAGCACATATCACCTAAATAGAATTGAGCATGGCATTCCCCGACCTATATTCCTGGGTTAGTCATGATCAGACTTGTTGAATTTTTTCCAGTTTTAGCTCTTCAGGCAGTGTCCAATGATACAATTGGGCCTTACTTTCATTGTCATACCCATATATCCATGTTTTGTTACCTGTTACAACCTTCTTCAGACTTCCAGATCATTATCGATTTCATTCAGCAATTCCTGAGCGACATCCACATAGTAGCGTGTCTGATCAAAATTCAACACTTTTGGAACAAACATTTCTGCTACACATTTCATGCCCAAAAAAAAAAGGGGGGGGGGAGAGAGAGAGAGAGAGAGAGAGAGAGAGAGAGAGAGAGAGAGATAGAGAGAGAGAGAGAGAAATTGTTTGGCATGAGCCAAAGGATATGCTGACATCAGAAATATCTATACAATGGTGATTTTCCAGTGCCATTTTCTTTACTTCTTCCACACTGTTGTCCGTAATTGATACGCTAGGGTCTCCATGGTAGTCGTCATCTTCAATGTCTTTTCAGCCCTCTTTGACATGTTTATACCGCTCATAAACTCTTCTCTTACTCGTAGTAGATTCACCACAAGCTACGGTCAACATTTTGAATGTGGTGCTGCACTTTATTCCATTTTCCAAGCAAAATTTAATGCAGATTTTTTTGATCTATCTTTTATGAAAGTAAAAATTCGCGTCACTTTTTGATCACGCCTCTTAAGTAGGGCCACTAGAGCTTGTGTTCTCTGAATGTAAATTATCAGTGATAACTGGCTGTATTACACTTGATTACTGTTGTTGCTTGTGTCAGTCAGTGTTCTTCATTGCACTGGCTCACACATTAAACCACTTAGACAACATGGGAAATTATACCTTAAATACATCGGAGGATGTACCCGCATGTTATGAAACTGGTTGTACCAGTCTTTGACTGATTACAATAAAACAGCTAATATGGTAAATTGGACTCTTAATTAATTTTACTAGCATTTCAACATCTCAATATATTTTAATTTGTTGAGTGCTTTCTTCAATATGTATACTACCACAGTACTCATGTTTGTCTAACCAAAGATCTTTACTTTTTGTTAACTAGATAGAAGAACTTTACTCAGAAATCCTCTATGAACTGCTCCATACTGTGGGTTCTGATGTCACAAGTGATGAAAGAGATGCTCTGCTAAGTTATTTGCAAGAAGCTTTCAAATTAGATAATGAGAGACACTCCAATCTTTTAGAGAGAGCACAGTCAAAAGAGGTGAGTAAATGCATAAATATGTATAAACTAGAAAATCTGGTAGTCCAAAAAGCTCTGTTCTTTATCTTATTTTTATACTTTCAGGCTCCAAACATTTTACTAAATGTTGAAGTAATTGAAGCTAAGGATTTAGCACCAAAGGATGCAAATGGTAAGTACTGCTGCCACAAACATTTCTCTCTCTAAATCAGGAAAATGTGTCCTATAATAAACATCAGAATGTATCATTGTCGAATCAGGAATATGACTGAGATAATCATTTATCTTGTCTCAATATCTTCCTCACAATTTCCTATTACTGGGTTACTGTTTCAGAAAAGAATATTCTGGAAGTGATAGTGAGATAACATTGTGTTCAATCATCTCTTAAGTGAGAATTATGAAGAATGTAGTTAGATTTGATCTAATATCCTGTAATGAGGCATATTGCCTAGTGTGAGGGCAGCAATTGAATTGAAATATCTCTTTCTTAGACTATTGTTGAAAATTGTAATTTTCTTGTTTTTGATGTCTGTGTAACTCTCATTGATAGAGTAATAGTAATTTTTGTTCCTTTGATATAAGAATAACATACACCATGGAAATTCTGAACTGATTTATACAAACCAACTACATGCAGGCCTTCATAGGCACTGAATTATTCAGGTTTTTCAACCATTGAGTGGTCATTTGTCATCTCCTTTTTCTTCTCCTGTACTTCATGCTGAAATGTGTTCGAGAGGATGTTGAATCCATGAATATTTCAACAAGTTTAATTGAAAGAAACAAAAATGTTAAATGAATGGAGATGCCACAATTACATCAAACAAATAAAAATAAAAGCATGTTAATTTACATGCAGTGATTAGAATCAAAATAGTATGGAGTATGCTATCAGACCAATTAAGAGCAGTAGTGCAATCACACTGTGATGTATTCTTACCTGTTCCAAAATATTTTACTAAGCATTCATGTTTCAGATTACTTAACTGAACAAACTACTCCTTATCACAAAATAAGATTATTAAATAGTGCCATAATTGTAATAAACCCTTAGCAACATTTGAAAATTTATGCCAGTATGGGACCCAGAAACAAAATTCCTGCTTCTTACCACAACGATTAGTCAAACAGGTCTTGCTAATAGGCAATCAGGTCTTGCTAAAACTTTTATGGTCACTGATGTGTTCTGTTGTTTCTACAGGTTCATTAAAACTGCACATTAAACGTACCACAATGGTTTACACTGATATTGTTTCACATTATGGAATTTTTATTGATGTCATCCCCTTCAACCTAGTCATTTCATTGCAATGCATTTAATTAATTCTATAATAGTAATAGTCTTATTAACACTTTCACAAATATAAAAATAATGCAGGTTGATAATTAAGGTTTTATAATGTATCACTGACCTCCAATAACCTAAAGTATTCAGTTGAAGAGTTAATAAAACCTAGAAGTTGAAGACAAAACAAGAAGACACAGTTAATGAAACTTTTTTTTGTTGTAGGTCTCTGTGACCCATTTTGCACATTGTACTTAAATTCAGCCAACACTGCCCGCTACAATACTTCAGTGAAGTCTGAAACACTGTCACCTGTTTGGGAAGAGCATTTTTCTCTGTAAGTAGATATAGCACTCTTAGAATAAAAAGAAATTACAGCATTAGAAAAAAGTCCAACCCATGTAAAACTTCATGTAAGCTTGTAATCTGTAATGTCTTCTTTTTTTATTTTCTTGAAACTGTTGCAGTATACAACTGATGTCTTGTTGGCAGAAATGGGGCCTTGATGTTTCTTGTTTTATTTTTCAGGCCAGTAGAAAATCCATCTGAAGATATTTTATTTGTAGAAGTATGGTAAGTCTATTACTTATCAATGTTACAGCCACCTAAGTACTTAGCAAGAAAATAATTTATGTCCTTTGCTTATAGGGATTTTGATCCTGCAGAGACAGTTAGAGAGAAAATGATGAAGATTGGAGAAGTGAAAGGTGTGAAAGGACTACGTAAATTAATGAAAGAGATAGCAGTGACAGCATCAACCGGGAAACATGATAATGAACTAGTTGGTAGTGTCCAGATTCCATTAAGGGTGAGTATCAAATTGAGATTAAATGAAGTTCTGTACTGTGAAATTGTTCAGCAGTTCATATAAATCAAATAGTTTTCTGCCTCAGTCATTTATTAATTTAGCCATTATGCATTTTGATGAATCTCACAATCATCTTCAGGTATAGCATTGCTTAGTTACATAGCTGGTGCTAGTGATGAGCACAGATGCCTTTCTACAGAAGCAGACAAAGTGCAAAGCAAGTTATGTTGCATATTTTGCTGCTGGTAAAATTGTGCTTTTAGGAAGGGCCCTATCAAACTAAATAAATAAGACATGAATTTGTGAGAGTAAAGTTTACTCACAAATTCATGTTTTTTTTTATTTACTTTAACAGTGCCATTCCTAAAAACATAATTTTATCATCCACTAAAGGCAAAACATAATATGCTTTGCACTTGGTCTTCTGCTTTGGAAAGGCATTTGTGCTCTTCACCAACACCAGCTATGAAACTAAAAAATTCTACTCTTAAAGGTGACGGTGTGAACCATCGAAATGCATAGTGACAAAATAAATGACTGACACAGAAAGTGGTTTTATTTATATTTATCAGCTGTCACAACCTTTTGAAAGCCAAATGTAGGTACAAGTGCACTTGCAGTGCCAGCAGCTGTTGCATTACATGCCAACGTTGGTAACAACATGCGTGATGAATAATGGGAACCAAATATGATGAGTATAAGTTGGGTACTGGTAGTCTGTTAAAATGCTAATTCAGATTTTGATATTATTTGCAAATAAAGTTAGTAAAATCAAATGTAATACATTAAAGTTTGTTACTGCAATGATGAATGTGTATCTCAGGTTATTGTACACATCAATATTACAGCAATCATATTTTAATGTCAAGATGCATTGGCTTTGACAAATCACAAGCAAGTTTGTCACAGTCCAACCTAGCCTAGACTTTGGGCTATGCTGCAGGTCAGTCTGTCAACATATGTAGTTTTCTTCCAGTCACCAAATAAATATGAAGTTTAGCAACCAATCTCAACAATCTTAATAATTGAATCGGTAAAAATTATTCTGGTGTTCTCCATATTGAAAACAAATGTAATCAATTTGTATCTTCCACCAAAAGAAATCATTGGGTTCTGTGATTCTCATTGTCTACTGTACAGTAACACCTGATTGCTTATGACCAGTGTCAGTGAACTGCCAACATCAGCATGCAATGCAAGGGGATTCTACTGGGACACTTAGCCCAAATGTAGACAAACCTCATAGCTTTATAACAATTTTGAAAATGCTGTTAGAAATGACACAATCTCCCTCACTTACAGATTTGATAACAAATTTGAAAATATTATGTGCAAAAAAGAGAGAGAAAAAAAGAAAAATCCACTCACTATGCCACACTTAGAATGTTTAAACAGTAATGTGCAAAGCATTTAAAGCAACTGCAGTGTTACTGACAGGAAAAGTTTTGCGTAACTTCACTAGTGGTCTTAACAGAAACACAACTGATGAAATAAACATACAACTCAAGAGACGATTTGTATTTCCAAGAATATGAGAGGTGAAAAGTCATCTAATTGATTTTCTCTCTTTGTGCTCAAACTGGGGAAAGGTGTCCACCCAGAAATAGGCAATGTGGGAGTTATCCTGAATGATTTGTACACTGCAGTAACTAAAATTCTGAAGTTGATGGGAATGTTTTACTGAGATGCTGCTTATTTTAAGGATAAGTCTGTGGATAGTTGCATGATACAGCAATTCTTACTCTTAATTAAAAAAGGGGGTTACAGTAATTGGTGAAATGCTGCAAGTTAAACTGCTACTTTGCAACAAAGTCCATGGCACTATTTTAACTAGTTCAATCATAAATAAAAATTGTATTCCATTGATCTCTAGTGGCCTACTTTTTGATTTCAAGAAATCTTAGTTCCTGCTCAAAATTAGCTTTATGATGATGGTAAATAAATCACAGGGACAAACACTGAAGTTCAGGAGTTGGCTTAAGTCAAGACTGTTACTCCAACTGTCAGTTTATATGGTGTGTTCACACTATGGAACCTGCTTCTTTTGAGGCCATGCTCTAAAATTTAGAATAATGCTTAAAATTTAATGTACAAAGTGATACAGGGCAAAGACAGACTCCACAAACACAAACTCCTTTTCCCACCACATGGTCTTGAGATACCAGCCAATGTAACTCCAGCCACCGATTTCCATAAAGCTATTTTGAAAAATTAGTCCATCATAACTGAGTAATGGAATCAAGCTATAGCTGTAGGTGAAGAATGTGTAAGCATCTCACTGGAGCAAAAGTAAGCACAGCTGCTATTTTGTATTCAGTAATAAAGCATGGATATTTAGCAAAGCATTTTGAGTAAAATCTAATGTTACCAGTTATTTTAAATTGCTAATATTGTTGTTTTAAAAAACTTCATAAAAGTATTTAAATTAAGGTACACAAATCACAAATACTTTGTGTCTAAGATTAAATTTTTGTTCTTACAGAATATTCCTTCTTCTGGACAAATGTACTGGTGCAGCTTGGAAAGGAAAAATAAAGGGAAAAAGCAGGGTGACATAAAAATTAAGTTAAGTTTTGGGGCTGAGAAGAATCCAATGGTAGCACTTCAGGAACACAGACATTTATTAAGATTGTTACTACTACATGATTTAGAAGAAGCAAAGGTTGGTTTCATATTAAAGAATGATAATATAAGAAGTTGCTTTGCTAAATATTTTTACAATGGATGTGTAATTTTCAGAAAATCATCAAAGTTCTAAACATTTTGTTTGGAAAGCGACATATTCTAAGATCGGATGAAGCAGATGGAGCAATGTTATCAAGAGTATGTGCAAATTTTTGTTATGTGTTATGTGCTTGTTCTGCAGGAATTCTGTGAGGTGGAGGAGTTTTTCTCAATGGCTCAAGTGTTGAGGGAAGTTTAAATCCTTGTCATAAGTTGTAGTACCTGCAATAGCTTCTACTGAAAACTGTTGTGTAAAGTATTTTAGGGGCACTTATGTAACTGTTCTGTATTTGAAGTAGTTATGTCATTATTATAAGAAACTACGAATCAAAAAAGTAGTGGAACAAACTAGCCAGTGATATCTTCCTTAATTAGAAGTCGAAGTGCAGCACTTCAAGGCTGCCAGCCAAAGACTTTAACTTCATTTCTTGTCCACCTACAGTATGGCAGGCACATAATATTACCACAACACAAAAGTTGTATAACAGTCATGACTGTTCTGGTGTATCATTTCAGAACTGTTGTGTGACCTGGGCAAAGACGGGTTGATCAAAAATTGATTCTGCTTCATTCCACTTATGCTTTACCAGCAGCATGAGATGCACTAGAAATCAAACATTAGGTGTCATATTAACCAAACCTTTATGTGAGCATTTGTTTGTAAACAATGTGGACTCCTTTCAACTAACATTGACATTATTTGCTCGGACATACCACTACTGATGATAAAAATTAAAAATGATCGAAGCAAGTATCCATCAAGTATAAACTCATATCAAAATATGTAAGTGCATCTACTTTTTAGTCTAAAGCAAAATAATTTTTTTACACACTTGCTACCAAATTTTCTGGAACATTATCTGCACTTGTGGATACTGCATGTGATTTGTTTTGCCAACAGGAGTACATTCACAAAGTTAAAGTGAGTGGATTTTGGACAACAGTGTTGCAAATGCTTTTCAGTTTCTTGCTGTATATACAGATTGAAGATACATAAACCACACAGTACTTATGGAACATTAAATTTGTTACAATTTGCATGAACAAAATGATAAATTTTAAAATTTGTAGCTTACACAAAGGAAGGAATTCTAAACATGTGAGCATCTTCTAATGAAATATTTCAATCTTGTGGTGATCTGGTGGTTCACAACTTCAGACACTGTTGCAGTCAATGGTATAAAGCTTATAACAAAAAATAAATAAATTACCTTTAATGACATACAGACTGATTAATACCTTTTTTCTAATTGCAATATGGTGGACAAGACAGGCAGTATGAATTTCTAGGCTTTCTGTAGCTTTGCTCACAGATCATATTCCTTGAAACTATCATGTAACTTAAAACTTGTTTGTGAAATATAAGACGTAGCAGTGATACTCTGTCTAGTTATTTTGTTCTTTGTGTAGTTGTAGATGTATTCAAACTGCAATTAATTGTTTTATATCAGGTTGCCAGAGCACTTCCAGCATCCCATAATCTGGAAAAAATGTTTGTGCAAGGCTAGATATTAGTCAACTAATATGCATTTAGTGTTTTTCAGTGCTGTACTAACTAATTATGTGATGTAGGGGCAGCATTCAGTTTTTAAATGTTAAGCTTATATAGATTTACATTTTGTACCTTTAAGTAAACTGAAAACTATACTCCATAGAGAAATGTACATGCTGTATTTTAATTTAGTATGTCAATTATGAATATATTGGCTGACTGCAGAGAGAAATTGAGTAGACCATGCTACTTAGAACTGTAATAGTTTTCTTTAGTCCTGTGGTATATTTATCTTCTGATTAAAATTTGTTTCAGTAAAATACTAATTCTCACAACTGAAATTATTTATAGACTCAACCTTATCAGTGGAATGGTGCATTCCAAGAGAAAGCGGAGACTATTCTCACCCAGCATGTAGTACAGTGTGGCTTGTCACCTGCAGATGTGGCACTAGCTCAGTGGTCTGAGTTTATAACTGTCCATATTGACCATCACCTCAACTTTAGATTATTTGCAGTTGTTCTAGAGAAGCTCCTGAAACCAATCCAAGGCGAAATTATATCAGAAGATAATGTAAGTTATTTGACATAAAATAAATTATGAACAAATCAATGTATTAAAATTAATTGATTGGCATTTGTAATTTTACAATCCAAGCTTCAATCTCATTAATAAGGTTTCAATTTTTTTCAATATTTCTTCATGCACTTTATGCATGAACAACTATGTTGTTGTTGTTGTTTGTTGATGGTGGTGGTATTTTGAGAGTGGTGTTGACATTTTATAATGTAATTTGTTTCTTTTGTTTTCTCCAGGCAAAATTGTTCTGGGATTCCACAAAGAAGTTATTACCATCTTGTCTCAATGCTGTAAGAAAAATACGTAAGCTGACTCCAAGTGATAAGAACACATTAAATCAGTTATCTTCTGTTCTTAGGTAAATACATCATCACTACAGTAGTAATTTACAGAAGCTATATTACAGGGTGGTTATAATTAAACTTTTCCTATTTAATGCATTGTAACATAAGACAGTAATTACTGTAAGAGTACCAAACTTCATAGCATTAATGTCCACAGTATGGGGTGCATGATTTCCATGCATCAGGGTGCCACTGTCCAGTTCCAACTATGGCCACCAGGTGCTGTGAACAGTCATAGTGATCCATAATCTCACTCACCTGACTGGTTTCAGTGCAGTTGTTGATGCGTGAACATGAGGTTGGACAGAAGGAGCAGGGCATTATCAGTGATGCTCTACCATCAAAACAACAGCAATGCTGCAGCTGCACTTCAGGAGAGCTTGAAGAAGTAGTCTGAATCAACTGGAGAAATGGGAGTTGCTCTGGAAAGAGGTCGATGACCAATTGCACCACAGATGGTTGATGTAACCAGTGTTGGTATGGCAGACAATGCTGTGCACAATTCATGATTGTCAGGCGGTGCAAGGTGCTGTGTCATGACAGTTGAATATCCTGTGGTCCTCTGTACGGAAGGTCTTTTGAACCATTCTCAAGTAATATCCTTACAAGATCCATATCACATAGCAGCTTGCACCACAGGATGCACAACAACGTGTTGACTTCACTCTCCACTTTCTCGCAAGGGTTGAAGTTGTCGAGGGCTGGCCCTTGACCATCCTATGGACAGATGAAGCTCATATTTCTCTGATGGGAAAGGTGAACACACAGAATTGCCAAGTGTAGGGATCTTCACCTCCAGTCACTGTGCATAAAGTTCCTCTGAATGCTGAATGTGTCACTGTATGGTGTGGCTTCATGGCTATGTTCATCATTGGCCCATTCTATTTTGAACAGACTGGTGCTCAAGGACGAAAGATGTACATTGTGACTGGCCAGTGTTACCATGATATGCTTCACCAGCATGTCATACCCACCCTACAGTTTTCATCCAAGATGGGGCCCCAACGCATATTGCTCATGAATTTCATCTACTTCTCCAAAACACATTTGGAGATGTTTGAATTATTAGCTGATTGTTTCCAAATGCTTGGCCAGCATGATCACCTGATCTCACTCTCTGTGGTTTCTGGTTGTTGGGCTACCTGAAGGACAGAGTTTACCAGAGGAAAATTCACACATGTGCTGATCTGAAGAGCAGCATATCAAGAGAGATAGCTAGCATACCTACGGACATGTTTCATTCTGCTGTGCAGAATGCAATCCTGTGCTTTCAGACTCTTCTCGATACTGATGGGTGCCTTACTGAGTCCCTTTTGTAGCAGTAATGGTACTGGTATGTAATAGTATGATGTACCATAGCAACACATTAGAGATGTTTCAGTTGAGTTGATTCTGCATTATTTCTCTTCCCCAAGTCCCTGATATTAATGCTATCAGGTTTGGTACTCGTACAGTAATTAGTTTCCGTGTTATAATGTGTTAAATAGGGAAAGTTTGATTATAACCACCTGGTATGCAGAATAACAACAACAACAATAATAATAATAATAATAATAATAATAATAATAATAATAATAATCCCCGTGGAGGCCCGGGAAAAGAATAGGCCTCCGGTATGTTCTGCCAGTCGTAAAAGGCGACGAAAAGAACAAACCACTAATAGGGCTAACCCCCCTTTTAGTGTGATTACTTGGTTCAGGACAGAACTAAAGAAGCCTCGGACAAGCGCCGTCATGGTCGGGGACGACGCTTGAACCCTATGCCTGCCCACAATGGTAACGACACTGCTAGCCAACTGGAAAATGATTTAAATCCAAATAGAGGTGTTTTGCAGGATATGCTTCCTGCAACCACCCTAGAACGAAAACAAAGACAGAGGATGAGATGGTCAGATGAAGTTAATCGACACCTCATGTTCTGTTATTACCAAGCAACAAACCTAGGAACCAACACAACTTTATACAGATCACAAGTATACACAACATTTATTACCAGATACCCAGAATTAAAATTTTTAACAGAACAACGACTAGCTGATCAGATCCGTGTAATAATCAAAAATAACAGGATACCCCAGTCAGAATTAGAAAACATCAAACAAGAAGTACAACAAATACTGGAACAAAATAATGTGCAATCAGAAGAAGAAGAAAATACAGTAATGGACTCAAACATCCCAGAGCAAACAAACAAAGAACAACACGCACCAATTAAACAATCAGAGGAAAACGAAATCTTAAGACAGCCACCAGAACAAGCACAAATAGAACACGAAGTGACACAGATGCTAGATATAGAAGAAAAATTTCAGCTAACATATATAGAATACAAAGACACAAATACAGACATTAGACCATTCTTGCATAGACCACCAAATAACCCACAAGTCGAAACAACAATAAAAACTATCAACACAATCATACACAACAAAATAAATGAAAACACAACTATGGAAGAGTTACAACTACTGGTTTATATAGGAGCACTCACTACACTAAATATACACACTAGACAGAGACCAGAACCAACCAACATACAGAAGAAAACCACAAAACCAGCATGGCAACACAGGCTACAGATCAGAATAGAAAAACTGAGAAAAGACATCGGACAGCTAACACAATTTATAAGAAATGAAATCTCGGAAAAAAAACGAAAAAGGTTAGGTAAAATCTCACAACAAGAAGCGACAGAGCAATTAGACGAAAAGAAGCAGAAATTACAAGCATTAGCCAAACGACTCAGAAGATACAAAAAAAGTGAAAATAGAAGGAAACAAAACCAAACATTCAACACAAACCAAAAGAAATTTTACCAGACAATAGATAACACACACATTAAAATAAACAATCCACCAAACATAACAGACATGGAACACTTCTGGAGCAACATATGGCCAAACCCGGTACAACATAACAGGCATGCACGGTGGATACAAGCAGAAACAGACACATACAAGATGATACCACAAATGCCTGAAGTGATAATTTTGCAACATGAAGTCACCCAAGCAATTAATTCTACTCACAATTGGAAAGCCCCTGGAAATGATAAAATAGCAAATTTCTGGTTAAAGAAGTTCACCTCAACACATTCACATCTAACTAAATTATTTAACAGTTACATTGCAGACCCATACACATTCCCTGATACACTTACACATGGAATAACTTATCTGAAACCTAAAGATCAAGCAGACACAGCGAACCCAGCTAAATATCGCCCCATAACATGCCTACCAACAATATACAAAATATTAACTTCAATCATTAAACAGAAATTAATTACACATACAACACAGAACAAAACTATAAATGAAGAGCAAAAAGGCTGTTGCAAAGGAGCACGAGGATGTAAAGAGCAACTGATAATAGATGCAGAGGTGACATATCAAGCTAAAACTAAACAAAGGTCGCTACACTACGCATACATTGATTACCAAAAAGCTTTTGATAGTGTACCCCACTCATGGTTACTACAAATATTGGAAATATACAAAATAGATCCTAAATTGATACAGTTCCTAAACATAGTAATGAGAAATTGGAAAACCACACTTAATATCCAAACAAATTCAAATAATATCACATCACAGCCAATACAGATTAAGCGTGGAATATACCAAGGAGACTCATTAAGTCCTTTCTGGTTCTGCCTTGCTCTGAACCCACTATCCAACATGCTAAATAATGCAAATTATGGATACAATATTACTGGAACATACCCACACAAAATCACACATTTGCTATACATGGATGATCTAAAACTACTGGCAGCAACAAATCAACAACTCAACCAATTACTAAAGATAACAGAAGTATTCAGCAATGATATAAGTATGGCTTTTGGAACAGACAAATGTAAGAAAAATAGCATAGTCAAGGGAAAACACACTAAACAAGAAGATTACATATTGGATAACCACAGCGACTGCATAGAAGCGATGGAAAAAACGGATGCCTATAAATATCTAGGATACAGACAAAAAATAGGAATAGATAATACAAATATTAAAGAAGAACTAAAAGAAAAATATAGACAAAGACTAACAAAAATACTGAAAACAGAATTGACAGCAAGAAACAAGACAAAAGCTATAAATACTTATGCCATACCAATATTGACCTACTCATTTGGAGTAGTGAAATGGAGTAACACAGACCTAGAAGCACTCAATACACTTACACGATCACAATGCCACAAATATAGAATACATCACATACATTCAGCAACAGAAAGATTCACATTAAGCAGAAAGGAAGGAGGAAGGGGATTTATCGATATAAAAAACCTACATTATGGACAGGTAGACAATTTAAGAAAATTCTTTATAGAACGAGCAGAAACTAGCAAAATACACAAAGCAATCACTCATATAAATACATCGGCTACACCACTACAATTTCATAACCACCTCTACAACCCTTTAGACCACATAACATCAACAGATACGAAGAAAGTAAATTGGAAAAAGAAAACACTTCATGGCAAGCACCCGTATCATCTAACACAGCCACACATCGATCAAGACGCATCCAACACATGGCTAAGAAAAGGCAATATATACAGTGAGACAGAAGGATTCATGATTGCAATACAGGATCAAACAATAAACACCAGGTATTACAGCAAGCATATTATTAAAGATCCCAATACCACAACAGATAAATGCAGACTTTGTAAACAACAAATAGAAACAGTAGATCACATCACAAGCGGATGTACAATACTAGCAAATACAGAATACCCCAGAAGACATGACAATGTCGCAAAAATAATACATCAACAGCTTGCCTTACAACATAAACTTTTAAAACAACAAGTTCCTACATACAAGTATGCACCACAAAATGTACTGGAGAATGATGAATACAAATTATACTGGAACAGAACCATTATAACAGATAAAACAACGCCACATAACAAACCTGACATCATACTCACCAATAAAAAGAAGAAATTAACACAACTAATCGAAATATCCATACCCAATACAACAAATATACAAAAGAAAACAGGAGAAAAAATTGAAAAATACATCCAACTGGCTGAGGAAGTCAAAGACATGTGGCATCAGGATAAAGTTGACATCATACCAATTATACTATCAACTACAGGAGTCATACCACACAATATCCACCAGTACATCAATGCAATACAGCTACATCCAAACACATATATACAACTATAGAAATCCGTAATTATTGATACATGTTCAATTACCCGAAAGTTCCTAAATGCAATATAACATGTACCGTACAGCAAAAAGGAAGTGACGCTTGATAAAGGTCCGCGTCACTCCATTCTTAACCAGACTTCTAAAAAGTCTGAGAAAGTAATCATAATAATAATAATAATCCCCGTGGAGGCCCGGGAAAAGAATAGGCGTCCGGTATGTTCTGCCAGTCGTAAAAGGCGACGAAAAGAACAAACCACTAATAGGGCTAACCCCCCTTTTAGTGTGATTACTTGGTTCAGGACAGAACTAAAGAAGCCTCGGACAAGCGCCGTCATGGTCGGGGACGACGCTTGAACCCTATGCCCGCCCACAATGGTAACGACACTGCTAGCCAACTGGAAAATGATTTAAATCCAAATAGAGGTGTTTTGCAGGATATGCTTCCTGCAACCACCCTAGAACGAAAACAAAGACAGAGGATGAGATGGTCAGATGAAGTTAATCGACACCTCATGTTCTGTTATTACCAAGCAACAAACCTAGGAACCAACATAACTGGATACAGATCACAAGTATACACAACATTTATTACCAGATACCCAGAATTAAAATTTTTAACAGAACAACGACTAGCTGATCAGATCCGTGTAATAATCAAAAATAACAGGATACCCCAGTCAGAATTAGAAAACATCAAACAAGAAGTACAACAAATACTGGAACAAAATAATGTGCAACCAGAAGAAGAAGAAAATACAGTAATGGACTCAAACATCCCAGAGCAAACAAACAAAGAACAACACGCACCAATTAAACAATCAGAGGAAAACGAAATCTTAAGACAGCCACCAGAACAAGCACAAATAGAACACAAACTGACACAGGTGCTAGATATAGAAGAAAAATTTCAGCTAACATATATAGAATACAAAGACACAAATACAGACATTAGACCATTCTTGCATAGACCACCAAATAACCCACAAGTCGAAACAACAATAAAAACTATCAACACAATCATACACAACAAAATAAATGAAAACACAACTATGGAAGAGTTACAACTACTGGTTTATATAGGAGCACTCACTACACTAAATATACACACTAGACAGAGATCAGAACCAACCAACACACAGAAGAAAACCACAAAACCAGCATGGCAACACAGGCTACAGATCAGAATAGAAAAACTGAGAAAAGACATCGGACAGCTAACACAATTTATAAGAAATGAAATCTCGGAAAAAAAACGAAAAAGGTTAGGTAAAATCTCACAACAAGAAGCGACAGAGCAATTAGACGAAAAGAAGCAGAAATTACAAGCATTAGCCAAACGACTCAGAAGATACAAAAAAAGTGAAAATAGAAGGAAACAAAACCAAACATTCAACACAAACCAAAAGAAATTTTACCAGACAATAGATAACACACACATTAAAATAAACAATCCACCAAACATAACAGACATGGAACACTTCTGGAGCAACATATGGTCAAACCCGATACAACATAACAGGCATGCACGGTGGATACAAGCAGAAACAGACACATACAAGATGATACCACAAATGCCTGAAGTGATAATTTTGCAACATGAAGTCACCCAAGCAATTAATTCTACTCACAATTGGAAAGCCCCTGGAAATGATAAAATAGCAAATTTCTGGTTAAAGAAGTTCACCTCTACACATTCACATCTAACTAAATTATTTAACAGTTACATTGCAGACCCATACACATTCCCTGATACACTTACACATGGAATAACTTATCTGAAACCTAAAGATCAAGCAGACACAGCGAACCCAGCTAAATATCGCCCCATAACATGCCTACCAACAATATACAAAATATTAACTTCAATCATTAAACAGAAATTAATTACACATACAACACAGAACAAAATTATAAATGAAGAGCAAAAAGGCTGTTGCAAAGGAGCACGAGGATGTAAAGAGCAACTGATAATAGATGCAGAGGTGACATATCAAGCTAAAACTAAACAAAGGTCGCTACACTACGCATACATTGATTACCAAAAAGCTTTTGATAGTGTACCCCACTCTTGGTTACTACAAATATTGGAAATATACAAAATAGATCCTAAATTGATACAGTTCCTAAACATAGTAATGAAAAATTGGAAAACCACACTTAATATCCAAACAAATTCAAATAATATCACATCACAGCCAATACAGATTAAGCGTGGAATATACCAAGGAGACTCATTAAGTCCTTTCTGGTTCTGCCTTGCTCTGAACCCACTATCCAACATGCTAAATAATACAAATTATGGATACAATATTACTGGAACATACCCACACAAAATCACACATTTGCTATACATGGATGATCTAAAACTACTGGCAGCAACAAATCAACAACTCAACCAATTACTAAAGATAACAGAAGTATTCAGCAATGATATAAGTATGGCTTTTGGAACAGACAAATGTAAGAAAAATAGCATAGTCAAGGGAAAACACACTAAACAAGAAGATTACATATTGGATAACCACAGCGACTGCATAGAAGCGATGGAAAAAACGGATGCCTATAAATATCTAGGATACAGACAAAAAATAGGAATAGATAATACAAATATTAAAGAAGAACTAAAAGAAAAATATAGACAAAGACTAACAAAAATACTGAAAACAGAATTGACAGCAAGAAACAAGACAAAAGCTATAAATACTTATGCTATACCAATATTGATCTACTCATTTGGAGTAGTGAAATGGAGTAACACAGACCCAGAAGCACTCAATACACTTACACGATCACAATGCCACAAATATAGAATACATCACATACATTCAGCAACAGAAAGATTCACATTAAGCAGAAAGGAAGGAGGAAGGGGATTTATCGATATAAAAAACCTACATTATGGACAGGTAGACAATTTAAGAAAATTCTTTATAGAACGAGCAGAAACTAGCAAAATACACAAAGCAATCACTCATATAAATACATCGGCTACACCACTACAATTTCATAACCACCTCTACAACCCTTTAGACCACATAACATCAACAGATACGAAGAAAGTAAATTGGAAAAAGAAAACACTACATGGCAAGCACCCGTATCATCTAACACAGCCACACATCGATCAAGACGCATCCAACACATGGCTAAGAAAAGGCAATATATACAGTGAGATGGAAGGATTCATGATTGCAATACAGGATCAAACAATAAACACCAGGTATTACAGCAAGCATATTATTAAAGATCCCAATACCACAACAGATAAATGCAGACTTTGTAAACAACAAATAGAAACAGTAGATCACATCACAAGCGGATGTACAATACTAGCAAATACAGAATACCCCAGAAGACATGACAATGTCGCAAAAATAATACATCAACAGCTTGCCTTACAACATAAACTTTTAAAACAACAAGTTCCTACATACAAGTATGCACCACAAAATGTACTGGAGAATGATGAATACAAATTATACTGGAACAGAACCATTATAGCAGATAAAACAACGCCACATAACAAACCTGACATCATACTCACCAATAAAAAGAAGAAATTAACACAACTAATCGAAATATCCATACCCAATACAACAAATATACAAAAGAAAACAGGAGAAAAAATTGTAAAATACATCCAACTGGCTGAGGAAGTCAAAGACATGTGGCATCAGGATAAAGTTGACATCATACCAATTATACTATCAACTACAGGAGTCATACCACAGAATATCCACCAGTACATCAATGCAATACAGCTACATCCAAACATATATATACAACTACAGAAATCCGTAATTATTGATACATGTTCAATTACCCGAAAGTTCCTAAATGCAATATAACACATACCGTACAGTTAATAGGAAGTGACGCTTGATCAAGGTCCGGGTCACTTTCCATTCTCAACCAGACTTAACGTCTGAGAAAGTAAAGAAATAATAATAATAATAATATGAAATTGGAGACAGAAACTTTTTCATGAAACAAAAAAAATGAAATGATCATATGGCATTCATTGGCTGGGATATGCCCTTGGGGGTTCGGCCGCCCTAATACAAGTCTTTTTAGTTGATGCCTCTTAGGTGACTTGCGTGACAATGATGATGAAAATTATGATGGAGACACAACACCCAGTCCCATGCTGGGAATTGAACCCGGATCCCCTTGTGTGGTAGACGGTAACGCTACTGCTGCGCTACAGAGGTGGACCATGAAACAATTATAAATAAGTATTATTCCTGATGCTGAAAGTTATTGAGTGTTCATATCACATCATTCTTGCCGGGATCTCCTGATGCAGTGTTTCAGCTTTCTTGAGGGAACTGGCTGCAATGCTGAAACAATGGGTAGGAAGATTGTGGCAAGAATGGCATTATACCAATACCCAAACCCTTTCAACATCAGTGAGAAAGCTTGCATAAGCCAATGGTCTTTGCTCTTACACAAGTTTTTCTGTAACTATCGATGGTGTGATAACCTACATACATTCCCTCAAGATTTTAGCTAACAACACTTTACACAGTTATTTATATTTACTACAAATATTAATTCATACAATTTGTATTTACTCTTCCATTTTCACTTTTTGTGGAATATAACCTCATTTAAGGGTAGTTTATTTCATTGAAACAACTTCTTTACTGAGAAGCCTTACGCTATTAAAATATATCTGGACACTGATTAATGGATTAATATGGGGTGTGTGCACTCTTCACCTTTATGATCACTTGAACTCTGCTGTGGTCACTTTGTTAAGTGTCTGAATGTCTGTAGAGGAATGACAGCCCATTCTCCATTAAGAGCCAAAACCAGAGACTCCGGGCAGGCTAGTACATTTCAAGAATGCTATTGTCCACAAGCCCTTGCCCACAGGTACTGCTTCAACAGGGTGCAATGCCATGCTGATAAAAACAGTTATTATCTCTGTTACTCTATTGTACAATTCAATTCAATTCAATTCAATTTATTAGCGTCCTTGTAGTACATCATCGAAATGATATAGGACTTGTCAATAAACATTACAATTTAAAATACATATACATGAAAATTTTTAATTGAATTTACTTGTCACTTAGACATTACAATTTTAATAGAACTTTTAGAACATTAACATAAAAATATACAAGTAGGATAACAACGTACAAAAAAAAAAAAAGGGGGGGTTAGTGATTCTCACATCAAAGATTATTTACATTCTTACATTAACAGTTTCATACTTTCATAGAACTGCACTTTTATTGTCAACGATTCACAAACTCTTCAATACTGTAAAAACTATTGCTCAATAACATGTTTTTTAATTCTCTTTTAAATATGTACAGTTTTGGTATTATTTTTAGTTCTTTGGGGAGAGCACTGTAGAGGATTTTGGTTTGGTATAGTACACTTTTGTGATACATAGCTGTTTTATGAATTTCTCTGTGGAAATCATTCCTATTCCTTGTTTCGTAGTTGTGAAATTCTCTGTTTAATGTAGAAAATTCCTAGTGTTCTTTTAAGAAACATATGCTTTCATATATGTATAAAGATGGTAGTGTCATGATTTTTAATTCTTTGAAAGCTTGCCTACAAGAGTCTCTATATCCTATACCTTTTATTATTCTGACTGCCTTCTTTTGTAGTCTAAATGAGTGTTTTGTTAGACTGATGTTCCCCCAAAACTGTACGCCGTATCTTAATAAACTGTGCATGAATGAGAAATAAACACATAACACTACACTCTGAAATATGTTTATATCTTTTGGTGTAACATTCTCTTAAGAACTGTAAGGGCACCACACTTCAGCCACAATAAACATGACCTCTTCTGTATTTTGCTATTGGCGCTACATATGACAGCAGGTAATGTTCTCCAGACGTCTGCCACACTAAAACGCTTCCATTTGACTGTGACAGGGTATAGCAGTATTAATCACTCCAGATCACTTGTTTCCAGTCTCTACTGTCCAGCAGAGTTGCTTTTTATGTCTTGGGCATTGCTTAGCACTGGCTACAGAAATGTGTGGCCAATGAGGAACTGCTTGAGAATTGTGCTCTACTGTTTTCAACTTCCTACACACAGTCAATGTGCTACCTGGAACACTGGTAACACTTTGGAACTCATAAGTGATTCTTTCTGCTGATTTCATGTGATATTTCTTTTACAGCCACTCTCTGCAGTGCTCAGCAGGCCCTGTTCATTGTACATGAGGAGTGCGCATTCATGGTGTTGCTGTTGTCATTCCTTCACATTTCCTCTTCATACTCACTTTGCCAAGAGTTGACTTGGGCACATTTAGATGAGTTGGTTCCACTTCTTGTGTCCTCTGCTGGTCAATTCTGCATTACTTATGGGTGTCAAGATATGTATGAGCAGATCGAAGATGTAAACACATGTCCTAAATCTCCAAAGAGAAAAGAAAGGTGACAGGATACTAAACTTACTCTTGGAGCTCTTAATTAGTTTTATCTGACCAGCATTTGCTTTAAAAAAAATCACCAATCATCCTCCTTTTTGATGCAATTCTTTTACTCTCTGGCAGAACATACAGAATGCTGGATTGATCATGTGTAATTATACACATAGAGCTCTGTGCCCCTCAACTCTCTCTTCTAATGGGGCTTCGAAATCTCGGGTGAGAGTTTAGTTCATTACAGAATCACATTCAGTATATGATTTCTGAACCCTATGTCTGTCATTGTTTAAATTTCCAGCTCGGAAAATGGATTAAAAAGATGTTCACATATTAGTTTATTTATTGTTCTGATGTTGAATAATGAGCTTTCCTTAGAGATCCTGAGACACGCCCACAGTTTTTAGCTATCCAGTTCTAATTCTATGTGTGTATTAAAAACCATAAATGTGCTGAATGAATCAAATGTTTCTAGTGATTTCTGTTGATATCTTTAATTTATGGTTTCATTATTTAATCATAATATGATTTATTCACAGGGATTTAACTTCACAATAAATTTGGTTTCATTTATTGGACATCAACAAGTTTTGTAACATCAAACTCACATTTCTTCCCCAGTAATGGAGCATTTTAGAACAAAATCAGCAGATATTCATATCCCATTATGCAAATTTCTGATGATATATTCAACAAGACTTTACTGCATGATATCTCCTCCACAGCTTACAGCTAGCAGTTCCTTGATGTTCAACTGGCTGCCCTACTTCCACAATATTAACACTTGATCAACATTGTGCTGTAAGAAAACGAATGGAATGTAGAACCCACAGAAACTGTTTCTCTGTAAGCATGGAATGTTAGGATCATATATCTGTACTGGGGAACATGTATCATATCTTCTATAAAACGTAGAAAGCATGTCTCAGAATTTAATAAAACATTTGTCAAAGAACCCTGACAGTGTAATACAAGCCCTGGAAGAGTTTTAATCAAATATACTGCATTATCTTGTCACAGTCCGTAAACAATCAATACAAAAGTAGTAGTAAAGCAGTCAGTCAGTCAAAAGTAATATTACATGTTTGCTGTACACATATGTGGTAAGAGTGCCTTATGTGTTACAGCAAGATATCAGTATTTACTTTTGGTTACAGCACTGATGATGCTGTAGCTACATCTGATTCTTGATTGGGTTAATGCTGTCAGTTGTGTAGTGCCATAGAATTAAGGTAGAAACTATTGATTTTCATGAGAATAGTGGGGTTGAAGCAGTGTGTTGCCTTTGAGGCCTTATCCACTGGTTCAGTTCTCCATTTTGACACAGAATTTTAACTTGTCACATATAAATCAGTTATTATTATTATTATTTTATATTTTTTAGCTATTTCTAGTTTTGTCCTTCCCATTCAAAGTGGAAATCTTGTACTTTGATGCACAAGCTCCATGAATCACATTCTAAAAAACCAAAGATGTTTCATCACTGTTGCATAACCTCATCCCTGGTTTATATTTATGGTATTAGTTTTTCAGCATGAGGTGCTGCTTCACTTAAACTAATCTATAGTATTTTTCTGTGCTATTTACCTCAGCTTTCACTAGTAGTATTCATCTTTACTAAGAAGATTATAATTTTTTTCCAGACAATATTGTTTGGTTATAAACATTGATTCTAGATAATAAAAATGTAGCACAAAACTTTTTTATACTGCAAAGGTGTTCATAATTCTCTTTATCCATGAAAAAAATTTTGCTTTATTGTTACTACTATTCAGTTTAATTATTGAGCTTACAGTTACTGTCTACTTTTCAGCATTCTCTCATTGTTAAAGGAATTACAACCTCCTGAGGGTTTTGAACTTTTTCCTCAGTCTGTTTATGGTTGGCTGAACTATGATGGTGATGAGCCAAATTGTGATATACAAGAGACATTGAGACAAGCTGTTACACAGGGAGCTACTGACTGGTAAGCTCTCACAAGTAGGACATTACCCACAGACTAAAGGAAACAGACAGAATGAAGAAAGTTTATAAAAATAGCATAGTGATAGTTCTCTGTATTATAAGCACAAGACTTCATAACTTGAATATTTTTGCAGGTATAATCATATAATGGACAATAACAAGGTAAATGATTCTGAAGAAGAAGCTCAACTGAACCATGTAATTAAAATTGTACAGCTTGTAAGGACAGATCTTCAGAGAGCAATTGAATACCATGATAAAATTTTCCAACAGTAAGTACAGTAAGAATCATTTCTATTTTGGTTGTAGATAATATACAATCTTCTCATTGCAGTGTACTTGTATGCATGTTGGCATTAAAAAAAATGGCTAGGTACAAATACTGAATATTAATAATGAATTTACACAGGGAACAACATTGTCCCCATTTTTTTAAATAGTGGACATTTTAACAATTTAAATAAATGTTTCTGAAATATTTGGACATACAAATGTCATAATACTGTTAACAAACCTGGGTTAGGTTTAAAAGTTTCCATGTACAGATAATGCTATGACATTAATGGATAGTTATTAATAATTCAGACATTATTCAGAGTCATTTTGGATATCTCGTTTTTGAAAAGCTGAGAATTTAATGTGAGAATTGAGTATATATACTTTAAATAGTTACTCAGTCTATGTTTAATCTCTCTTATCTTCGCTTCTGTTTATTTCCAGGACAATCCACTTACCATATGCAAAGACACTGTACAAATTGTATGAATCGAAAGTAAGTACTAAACATTGCAACTCAGTAAAGCTTTTAGCATGTAATTCTAATTAACAAACATTGTACAATGATTTGATAATATTATGAAAGGGACAGATTGCTACTCCCATGACCACAGGCTCTGGTTGCCGAAGATTTAATGTACTCAATAAAGATATAGTAGACTGGTTGCTGGATGCGTATGCACTCTGCTAAATTCCTTATGAATTTTCCACTGTTCTACAGTGGTTGAGACCCACACAGCAGATAGAAAATAATGTTAGGCTTGTTTTAAGCGACAGGCAAATAAAAACAAGACAAATTGGGAAAAGTAAGTAAACTGTTTATTGTTACAAAAGTAATTCCCATAACTGTTACATTTATCCACTGTGAGACAAAACGGTTGATACCTTCACGGAAAAATATTTGTGGTTGCCTATGACTACACCCAGGCATACACCTCTTCAACAAAAGCAAGTTTCCAGCCAAAATGTCTGCAGTTGTCTGCAGAATCACGATTGTACCCAAGCCACAGTGGCCACAAATGGCTTTCTTCAGGGCTCCAAATTATGGAAATCGCATGTGGAGAGATTGGGACTGTATGGAGGATGTTTGAGGGCTTAACAGCAAAATTTCTGCAGTGTAGTTGAAACAACAGGTATGCCAGCTCCTGGAAATTCATGATGAGCTTTTTCTTTGACAGCAAGCACCCACTGCTCATGAGCTTTCTGTGACATGCATAGCATATGCGGATGCTGCAAAAATTGAAGCACCCAATCAGTCTTAAACATTATGGAATTTTGATGCTGATGTCATTCTGTTGCTGGAAAATTACTCCCCAGATGTAGCCCACGTGGCTTAGACTACACTGCATACATCTTGCTGGGAAGCTCTTACACATCTTGCATTCAGCCTCAACCCCTCCCCATGCAATTTCCATATTTTTGGAGCACTGAAGAAATACATTTGTTGCCACTGTGGCTTGGGTAAAATCATGATTCTGCAGACAACTGCAAACATTTTTCCATTAAGACATTGGCCATCTTACTGCATAGTGACATAAATGTATTAACAGTTATGGCAACCAATTTTGAAATAATAAAGAGTTTACTTACTTTTTTCCATCTGTCTGTCTTCATTTGACTGCCCCTTATATTTTCTGCAGTAATGAATTTCCTCATATCACCATAATGGGGAAAAGGTATAATGAGATGTCAAGAATAATGTAAGTCCACCTTTTAAATGTCTCTCTTAAATCAGTGAAAAAGGTAAAATATTTATTACATAACATATCAGGGCCACAAAGTGAAGGTCACAATATCAAAAGGTATGTGCAAAGATGTAAATTACTTGTGATAATAAATTACTTGAGATAATAAAAGCACGTAAATAAAACACCAGCCACCATTTGCCAAATGGGAATAAGTGCTGAATGGATGTGGTTGTAAATGTGACAGTTCCTGTCAAGTTATTTGAATTAGCTAATAATTGCCATTTGCCTCCATTAACTGAGGATTTGTGATAAATGAACTGATAACTTCAGGTATTAACTTACCATTAATTTGAGACTTTTTAAGTGTTGTTAATTAACAGTTTTACTCTTGTCCCACTGAGTCACTCTTCATCTGGATTCATATATTGTATTTCCAGTTAATCTTTTTGGCACTGTTCATTTGAGTCTTCCAAAAAGGAAGATCTGCCTTTATTAATGCCTACCTTCTACTACCATGTAAGCTGAAGTTTTATGTATTGTTTGTAAGGGTTAGTAAGAGGCCTTTTCCATACATTCTTTTGACTTGATTTTGAAACTGGTAATGTTCTCTTACTTCAAGAGAAAGTTCACTATAATATCATGACCGAAAGAAAAGGGACTAAACTGTAGTAATATTACATGTAGAAGTTGTTATGAGCCAACCGAATATATTTTTCAACAAACATAAGTAACATTATATTTAATGTGCATGATTGTTTTCAAATGGGAACATTTATTTGTGCAGTTGTTTTTCCCTTTAGAGAACTTTACAGAGAATCTGCTGTTTTACGAAGTGCACATTTTTATTTTATTTACAGGTTTCAGAACTAGTTGGACCAGTTATCAAAAATGCGTGCATGTGTTTGAAACCACTGAAATTTGGCGATAACATGGAAGTTGTTGAAGGTGATACTGATCCCCTGAGTATGGGCACCAAATTGTTTGAGCTCTACTTGATTCTCCAAAGGTTCTGTGTGTAAGTATTTGTTTCAGAAGTTCTGTAATAAATGATTTCAAGGGAAATTTCAGTGTGAAACAAAATCAGAAAAAAGAATTTCATCTTTAATTAGAATCACCTAAAAGGAAATATAAAAGAGATTATGCTAATATTTATTTCTTTAGATGTTAATCTGTTGCAAGCATTGTTACACAGTAGATTCATACGATTGAATATACACGCATTCCATCCTGGATTTTCCATTGTTCGAATACACATGCTCCTTTATATAAGGACCTGAGGTGCTATGTTTTCCACACGTGGGAACCGGTCACTTCGCGAGAAGTGATAGTCAGTATTACTTTTTGTGGATGAATGGTTTGTAAGCTATTTGTTGCATTGTATAGATCCACAACCACCATATACAGGGCGATTATAATTAAAGTTAAACTTTCAAACCACTGTAGAAATAATACCACTGGTCAGAATGATGTAAAATTGCAATGGAACATTATTGGATAAGGGGGAAAACATATGGCAGAATAAAAATAAATAGTTTCAAAATGTAGCAATAGATGGTGCTGTAAGCATCATAATTTAATAGTGGTTGACTACAAATGACAAATCAGTCACACAACAATGCCTAAGGTGTACGTCCAATGTTAAGCAAACTATACTGCTCAGTGTGCATGGGTGTACAGGTGTGATACTGTTAGTTACTTAAGCCCATCCACCAAAGCAAGTTCATATCACATCGGTTGGGAAAAAGCGGTTTATAATTGTCCTGAGGACAAAAATTGCATAAAAGGCATCAGTTACATCAGTTTTTAATTATCCAGAGATAAAAAACCACATAAGAAGCATAGAAGCATCAATCACTTCGGGTTTTAATTGTCCTGAGGCTAAAAACTGAATAAAAAGCATCAGTCAGAATCAAACTGGATTATCAGTTTCCTTGTGACAGGTGCAAAACATGTTCGATATGCTGTCCACTATTTTCTGCAACAAGTTGAAATTGAGAAACAGCTTGTTTCACAACTGACTGAAGTGCTTCCAGAGTCACATTCAGAATGTGTTGCACAATGCATGCCTTCAATGCAGCTAAGTTTGTAATTGGAACACTGAACACATCTTCTAGATAGCCCCACAGCCAGAAGTCACACGAATTAAGTTCAGCTGATTGGGACAGCAAGACTGTAGGGAAATGGCGGCTGATAATTCTAGCATTTCCGAAATGGTGCTTCAGCAGCTGCTTAACTGGTTTTGCAATGTGCTGAGGTGCTACATCTTGGATAAAAATGGTCCCATCCACACTGTTGGAGAGCTGGAATGACTTGGTTGCCCAAAAGGCCCTTATAGTGCTAGCTAGTGACGGTACAGGTAACAGGACTGGGAACACCTGTCTCTTCGAAAAAATATGGCCCTATGATAAATGATGGCTTAAACCCACACCACACCATGACTTTTTCAGGATGATGTGGTACTGGTTGATTTGTGTGTGGATTTTCCATTGCCCATATTCTACAATTCTGTGTGTTGACATGCATATTGGAAGCTCTTTCAGAAGTAATTACCTGAGAACTTCCACTTGTTCTGCTTGTAATGTGAATGGATGATTTTTCTGTTCACCTGCAACAGTGCCTGGAAATGAATGGCTGCCATTTGGATGGTGTCAGTTTTTGCACAGGAACTGCAATGCATTCTTGTTTGTGCTTTATGTTTATTAAATAATATATTTGTAATCTGTGAGAAATATAAAAATTTAAATTTATAAAAAATAAATTTGTTAGAATGATCTAAAAAGTGTAACAGATCCCTACCAGATGTGGAATATGCCATAAATATGTAAAATGATTGCTTGCATGCTATTATGGAGGCAGAAGTGTTCATTGGCATTTCGTAAATGATCATAATTCTTAGTTCCATATTGATTTGCACCTTACATTTCAATCAGCCAAATGTTCTGCGTGATTAATCTACAATTGAGCCACAGCTTTTGCTCATGTGTGTTCATTGTTTACGTACTAACATATTGAAGTATCAGTGAATTCTTTTAATAATTACCATTGGTGGTAATTAAGATTAGTGGTGTAGTGGCTTAGCAAGAAAGTTACGATAAAAAAAATGATAGTGTGTGCATTTTATTCATATTATTGAACAGTAAAAACCTGTTTTATGTAATCTACTAATAATTATATTATTGCAGGATGGGCATAGGATTATGTCCTGCAGATGCTGATGATTTTGAAATAAAAAACTTTCATCTGTGGTTCCATCGAGGTGTTGCTCAGTGGCTTGATATAGCTTTATACAAGGCGTTACAGAGGATAAACAAGGCAGTGGAACTAGATAAGTTGGAACCTGTTGATAGCACTGTTAAATACAGCTCATCTGCTGTAGATACTCTGGCAATTTTTTATCAGGTAAAAACTGAGACACCTAATCCCTTTATTTGCCTTATATTGCTGGTTTTTTCTTTTAAACATAAAATGAAATTATTTGATTTGATTTGATTTGATTTTTTATTGGTCCAGTTTTATCATATAGCACAAATTGTACAATTGATATTGGACAGGTCAAAGATAAATTACAATAATACATAGTATTAGCAATTAAAATTAGGTACCAACTACAATTAATTTTGTTACTTATTCAGAAATTCTCTGACAGAATAGAAACAGTGTTTTATTAGAAATGCCTTTAGTTTTCTCTTGATTGCAGATAAAAATATTCTGGAAGCAGCTAAACTGGCCAGATGTAGAAGGTTCTTACACTTTTGTTGCAAAAATAATTGATGTAAGTACCCAAAATATGAATTCATGGAAGGAGGGGCCCTAAGTTATTCGGTTCTTCTGTTTAGAGAATGTTTTTGTAAAGTGAATTATTTTAGAATAAAGAAAACTTTTGACCTATTTGTCTTTTATATTTCTTTAATTCTCTTTGATAATATAAGGAAAATGACAGATTGCTACTCTTCATAAATATGACACGTTGAGTTTTAGACAGGCACAGCAAGAAGACTAAAAAACACCCAATGAGTTTTCCTTATATTGTTTAATTCTCTTTGTATTTATTTCCTTGCTCTCTATTTTTAATTGCATGGACAAAATTTTAATTTCACTTTGAAACTTAGAACATCTCGATAGATTTATTACAACTGCTGGTACAAAATTAATATTTATTATCCTTCCTTATAGGATATTTGTAAGTGCTCAGTCTATTATGCAGACAAAATGGGCAAGAAAGTTGAAGGTCTTGGCGAAATTCGGAATGTGTATGAAACAAAATTTGAAGTCACAAATGAGGTGAGTTTTCCGTGTAACATAGGTTTTAAATTCTTTCCATTCTCTGGGATTAATTGTGTTACAATGAAATATTTCTCTCTTTTTATAATTAATTAACCCTAAAAAAATTTTTTTTTCTCCAGTGGTGTCTGGCAATCAATAACATTGACTATGTTAGACAGTCGATAGTTCCTTTTGTGTCAGAACTGGGTATGGAGGAAATAATCACATCCCTTGCAAACTTCAGAAGTCAAACAGAAGCTGAACACTGCAGAGAAACATTACAGTTAGTGATTGACAATGATGTTGAAACAGTAAGAAATAAAATTCTGGAGTTACTGGAAACAGTTGCTGAAAAGGTACACAATTTATAAGTAGTTTTGGATTACACTAAAAATAATAAAAACATAATACCTCTGATAACAAGCCAGATGGTGTGTAAGCCTGAAAGGTGGAGTGAAGGGATATAAAACTTAGTAACTTGTTATTTATTAATGCTTAGTCTGATTTGTTCATTGTGATTGGAATAATTTTGAACTTACAGTGACTTAACATTTTTCCAGATGACACCATCAATACATAGATTTTTACTTGAAGGTGCAGAACTTTTACATCAAGACAGCAATACTTTGGACAGGTTAATGAAATACCTAGATGATAACCTAATTACACTTCATTCGCAATTAAATGAAGATAATTTTGATAGAATCCTTGCAATTATGTGGGAGAATGTGTCTCACATTATGCTTGATATTGTGGAGAATAATCTAGAGGTAAGAAATATGTATTAGAAAATATTCTTACTACCATTCTCACAAAAGATTGTTTGTTGAAGACACCGACAATTCTTGCTCCTGCTTGTGAGAGCCTTATATAAGTAATTTTTTTTCATTGTCTTTAATCAGCTGACACAATTTCCTTTAGCTTATTGTGGTCTGAATATTACAGACTTCAAATGTGTTTTAATACAGTGAGAGCTCACTTACCTTGACAAGCGAGATAAATGTAACAGTACAGATGAAAGAAACTGAGTGACAGATCTTGGGAGAAGAGAGTAAAACAATAGAGAAACATGGGCAGAACAGTTTACATCTACATACATACACTGCAAGCCACTGCATGGTGCATAGTGGAGAGTACCCTGTACCACTACTATTCATTTCTTTTCCCATCCCACTCACAAATAGCATGTGGGGAAAAATGACTGTCTGTACACTTCCATATGTGCACTGATTTCTCAAATCTTACCTTTGTGGTCATCATTGAAAATGTATGTTCGTGGCACTAGAATCATGCTGCAGTCACCTTCAGATGCTGGTTCTCTAAATTTTCATAGTAGTGTTCCTCAAAAAGAATGTTGCCTTCCCTGCAGAAATTCCCATTTGAGTTCATGAAGCATCTTCATTATACTTGCGTGTTGTTAAAACCTGATGGTAAAGAATTTAGCAGCCTACCCCCGGAATTGCTTTGATGCCTTCCTTCAGTCCAACCTGGTATGGATACCAAACACTTCAGCAGTATTCAAGAATAGGTTGCACCAGCATCCTACATGCACTCTTCCTTACAGATGAACCACGCTTTCGTAAAATTCTCCCAATAAACCGGAGTTGACCATTCATCTTCCATACCTCAATCATGTTCAATCCATTTCATATCATTTTCAGAGCTACACCAAAATATTTAAACAATGTGACTGTGTCAAGCAGGACACTAATAATATTTTGTTCAAACAATCAGGTTTGTTTTTCTTACTCATCTGCATTAACTTATATTTTTCTACATTTAGAACTAGTTAGCTGCCATTCAACACACTAACTAGAAATTTTGTCTAAGTCATTTTGTATACTCCTACAGTCACTGAAGTTTGACACCTTCCCACACACAACAGCATCATCAGCAAACAGCCAGACTACTGCCCACCCTATCTGCCATATCATTTGTGTATATGGAAAATAATAGTGGTCTTACCACTCTTCCCTGGGGCACTCCTGATGATCTCCTTTTCTCTGATGAACACTACTCATACTTTGCACGTAGATCTTTTCACAGATGTATAAATATCTACTAACCCCTGGCCTTCATCATTTGCATGTTATTGTTTGAACTAAAAGTGCAACAGCTTTCACTTTCTAAGCATTTTCCGAATTTTATTGTTAAATCACGTGTGTCTTTTCCATCCTTAATCCACTTACTAGGGTCATACTTGCCCAGAAAATGATTTACAATCTTTTTAAACTTTGCCCATAATTCCTTTGTGTCCATCATAATGGAACTAAATGATGTCAGTTCATTGTCTAAGTGAGATGCTAACAACTGCACGTCTGCTCTTTCTAGCAAAAACATTCTCCTGGCCATTTTGACTTATTTATTAACATTTTAACAATAGTAACTATGATATCATGATCACTGATCACCATCTATACTAATGTCATTGATAAACTCTGGCCTGTTTGTGGCTACATGGTCTATAATATTTCCATTGCACGTGTGCTGCCAAACTAGCTGCTCAACACAGTTTTTGGAAAACCGTTCCAAAATACTTCACATGACTGTCTGCCTGTACCCCCTTCAATGAATCCATAGAAGTGCCAGTCTACACTTGGTAGGTTAAAGTCACTTTCAACTAGAATTGCAAGGTCTGGGTATTTATGTGATACTGTCCATATACTTCCTTTGAATGACTCTGGAACTGTCACAGCAGAATTGGGTGGCCAGTAAATACATCAAACAATAAACTTGCTTTCACCTACAACTGTCATACGTGACCAGATAACTTGAATCACACTCAGTTTCGACCTCACTAGAGACAATATTTTTGCCAACTGCAATGAAAAATCCCCGCCCCCCTCTAGCCCTGTGGTCACTAATATGTCTTTTTGATATACATTCCATGACTCATTAAATATCTCAGAAGTTTTTACTTTGGTTTTCACCCACCTTTTGGCCACAAGACTAATTTGAAAGTGAGAACTTTCCTGGAGGGCACCAAATTTGGAACTTTATTACAAATACTTCAACAATTTACTGGCAAAATTTTAACGGTCATAGTGTCTTTACCTTGAATGTTGGTTGATTTTGCTATCTGCATATAAACTGGTGATTGTTGAATAGAATACCTCAAACTACTGCCTAGCCTTAAAAAAAGCCATGTGCATTATACAAGTTCTCTGCTACCCCAGTAGCTGCTTTCTTTGTGTGGTGCATACCTGAGCTATCAAGGGGTCGTGACAAATGTAGTATGCAAGTAATAGTGGGTTTGGTGGCTATGAGGTGGTTTGATGGAGGCTCTTGTTGTTGTGGTGGTGGCGGATAGTGATGCCAAAGGCAGAAGTGTGAAAACTTAGTCCCATAGCTGAATAATATCCAGCAGAACATTTTCAGTATACCTGTTTGCCACTCAGGGTCTAATCTATGTAGCAAGTAGCAATCTTAATTTTTCATATTGTTGTATATAAACTTTATTTGATCACACCGATTAATTGTCAAATGCTGAAAGATAAAGAAATATTATTGCATTCTTTCTGTTTTATTTTATTCTATTATATCTTAATCAGTTAAATGAATTTTCATTGCATCGGAAGACCAGTTAGAGCTTCATCTATCTGAAACAATACAATGTCCTGAATTGTAAATATTGATCCTTGTATATTTGTTGCACTTGTATTTTTAGAGGTAAGAGAAAAGTCAGATTTAACATAATCCAAAATTTTGACTTCGTTTAAAGTTGCTTTTTAAAGAGACTTAGCTGATTCAGTTTGCTTATGGGAGAGCTTTTGGTTTATAAAATACCATTAGAATGTAAAGAAAGTAATATTGCCTTTACTAATGTTGATTTATTATCTTTCTGCTTTTCAGAAAAGGAGGCCTCCATCATTTTTTGCAAATCTGCATGAAACACTGAATATATTGATAGGTTTCTTCAGACAAGGAGCAGAGAGAAACACCTCCCCAGTTCTTCAGCAAATAGATTCAATGTTGAAATTACATGGCATGGAGACATCTGAACTTATACATCATTACCACTTAGAAAGGCTTGAAGAGCAAAATGCCATGGAGACACCACACTTTGGGTTACTTACTATCAGAGCACAGTTTGTGGAAGACTTACTAAGAGTAGAAATTATGAATGCTAGGAACCTTCGACCAATGGATTCAAATGGTAAGGAAATACCCAGTATCAATCACTTATAAGTTTGAACCTACATGAATGAATGCAATGACATAGAAGAAGAATAATTTAACAGGGATTGGATTGTTTAAAATATCTCAAAAGGAGAATTGGGAAAGCCATAGCAAATCTGAGGAGGGAGGTGAGGGGTGAGGCAATTATGGTCACAAATAACACCCCAGGCGAAGGCACTGAATGGCTCAGGAGCAGATACAATAAGGAGACTAAACTGTTTGAAAAATTAAAAAAAAGACAGCTAGAAAAGGGCCACAAGATATTTTAAGGCAACTGTGGTCCCTATAGCAAAGAAAGCAAATTAAAATGTGTGCAAGGACTACAGAAAGATTAGTTTCGTATCTCATACTGTCAAAGAAATATCTTATATAGTATGGGGAACAGTGCAAAATAAAATAAAGACAACTTACTACAAAATAAATATGGATTGCATAGAGGAAGAGTAACAAGAGAAGTCATTGGATGTAAGAGTCTATTAACTAATGAACTTATAAAACTCAATATGGATGATAATGATTACTGTATGTTTCACAGATTGAGGAAAGGATTTTGATATAGAAAAGTAGAAAATAATATTTAAAATGTGAAAGCAATACGAATGTAGTGAAAGAAAGAGACTGATAAGAGAAATATACCTATGATAGAGAGCAGTTGTGAAAATTCAGGAGTAAGATATATATAAAATTGTTACTGAGAGAGATGTGAGAAAAGGTTGCATTGTTCTAGTCCTGTTAAATATATTTGTTCATTCAGTCATCATATCCTATAGATACAATCAAGAAGGACAACTTTTAGAAATGTTGAACAGTCAGTGTACACATTAACAACTGACAAGCAAATCAGAAAAAGATCTGTACACTATACTGCTTAGTCCTATTCATGCTTTTGTCCCCCCCCCCCCCCCTCCTCCTCTTTCATGAGTTCATCCATGTTGCACACAGGGCCCCCAGGTATTGCAGCCAATTCTTTCTTCCTTGACTGTATTTCCTTCACCCTGCCCTCCCACCCTATCCTCACTCCTTCCCCATTGTCCCCTCCTTCCCCTCTCTTGGTGTTCTGATTTATATCAACCTGGCTATGAACCTAGTTTCCTGTATTGCTTGCAATTTTGTTCCTTCTGTCTGTCCTTTCATCCTTTTTGGCATTTAGGTCCTCACTTGTTTGACCTCCATTTCAAAATGTCCTATTTTCAGTGTGAGCCATTTTGGGAAGAACTCCATCCCTAGCATCTTCGGTGTGGATTCCTCTCCCCCTTTCTTCCCCTCTCTCTGTAGCCTTCTTCCACCCTGCTAGGTCACCAGCACTTGTAGCTAGTCTGTGTGGTGGGGATGTTACGTACTCATACACCTGAGCCACCTTACAACACATGGATCACACTACTGATACCTGAGCTGTTCTCTCTCCATGTATCCCAAGGAATAGTTTCTTGTCTTCTTGGAGCATTGGAACACCTGGCAATGGCCGCCGTACCAGATGGCCCTTGCTGTGGCCTGGTGGTGCCCATGGGGAGAGTCCCTAGTCAGAGTGGGTGGTATCAGGGCAAATGCTTGGTGCCTGAAGTGTATAAAGCTGCAAAAATCTGTCTGTTCTTAAACAGCCATCTCTCTGAATGGTGAGTGGTCATTGAATGCTGCTTCTTATGACCTGGCAACCTTCCCTTCCCTGGCGACATCATGGGAGGAGGGCGAGGCTCGACGTCTAGGGATGAAACACTTTCCCCATTACCTCATCTGTACGAGGACTGATGGGGACACATTCACCACCACAAAGCCATTGTTTTTTGTTGAAAATATTGAGGACATGTATGGTGAAGTGGAGTCTCTTAGTAAGATGTGATTGGACTCCCTGTTGATCAAAACTTCTGCTGCCACCCAACCCACAGCTGTGTGTGTGTGTGTGTGTGTGTGTGTGTGTGTGTGTGTGTGTGTGTGTGTGTGTGTCTTGGCAATGTCCCAGTGTCTATTACTCCTCACCAAGCTCTGAATATGCTTCAGGGAGTGATTTTTCATAGGGAACTTATCCTGCAAACTGATGAGGAACTATGGGCTAATTTGGAGCAGCTTGGTGTTCATTTTGTTTGATGTGTTTAGAAGGGTCACAAAGACAACCACACCAATACTGGCACCTACATTCTGGCTTTTGAGGGAGAGAGCTTCCCAGAGGTGGTCAAGGTCATGTGCTACAGATATGTCATGAAGCCATACATCACTCCACCAATGCGGTGCTTGCGTTTTGGGTACATGTCTTCCAGTTGTACGGTGGACCCTCTGTGTGGCGACTGTGGACACTCCCTCCATGAGGGAAGCCCCTGCGTTCCACCACCTGTGTGTGTCAATTGTGTTGACTACCAATCTCCTCATTCGCAGGATTGCCTGACTTAAAAGAGAGAAAAGAAGATCCAAGAATACAAGTCCCTGGATTACCTGTCTTATGCTGAGGCTCGCCAAAAGTATGAGAGACTCCATCCAGTGTCACTATCTTCAACTTTTGCCTCTGTTACTTCATTTCATCCTCCTACCTCTTCCTTACCCCAGCTCCATCTCCCTCTCCCCTCCCCCTCCCCCTCCCCTGCAGTTTCCACAACCTCCTGTCTTGGAGCCGCTCCCCTGCTGGCCAAAGAAATTCCCCCTTCTTTGACACCTTTCAGTGATAAAGTTCTCTCACAGGACCCCTCTTCCTGGCGTCTCTCAAGCCGGACGACTCCTACCACCACTTGGCCACAAGACGCATCATCTGTGGGCCCCCAGGTCCCCTGCTCTTTCAGTTCCGAATCTTGCAGAATCCTGTACTCCCCCTGTGCTCTGTTCTCCTCCACCTCTGAAAGAGAATAAGAAAAAACATAAATCATCCTATTCTGCATTGTATCTTGTACTTCAAGAAATGCATTTCGTGGTTATCTGGCATTCTGTCAGAACTGTGCTGGCCCCAGGGTAGCATCTGATGGAGTCTGGTTAGCTCCAATGTTATTAGTGACTGGATCCCCCTATGTACCAACCTGGAAGCCATAGTGATTAGAGTGCAAATGACTCCAGCACTCACCGTTTGCAATGTCTACCTTCCTCCAGGTAGGCCATTTCCTTACATTGCACTGTCTACCTTAATCCGGCAACTCCTGTCCCCATTTCTACTGCTTGGGGAATTTAATGCCCACTACCCACTGTGGGAGAGTGTCACTTCAACAGGCAGGGGTCTCCTAATTGACCAACATATTACGGACCTTGATTTGTGTCTCCTCAATGATGGTTCCCCTACACACTTAAGTGCCGGTCATGGCACCTTTACTGTTATCAATCTCACAATCTCCTCCCCTGCCCTCGTGGCTTCCCTACATTGGTCATTCCATGATAACCTTTGTGACAGTGGCCTCTTTCCAGTGATTCTATTGTTCCACTGCTGCACCCAGGCAGACAGGCCCCCACGCTGACCATTCCACCAATTGGCCTTTATATATGTCTGCTGTGCACTTCAACACTTCCCTCTTGAATTCCATTGATGCAGTTGTGCAAGGCGTCTCTGCCACTATTCTTCATGCTGCTGGCACTGCTCTCCCCCTTTCCACAGACCCCATTGTCATCGACAGGTACTGTGGTGGACCAAGGATGTTGGAGTCGCTGTCCAAGACTGCTGACAGGTGCTGCAGCATACTAAGCGACACCCTCCACAAACCAACCTCCTTGCTTTTAAGTGTCTCCATGCTAAGACTCATTACTTTATTAAGCAGAGTAAACAAGAATGCTGGGAGCTCTATGATTCCTCCCTGGGATGTATGCCTCTTCATCGCAGGTTTGGTCCAAGCTCTGTAGCCTTCTGGGCCACCAGTGACAGTCAACTGTCTAGGGTATTAACCTTCAAGGTGCTCTGTGCACTGATCCATTGGTTCTCGCAGAACATCTCACAGCACACTTTGTGATGGCATCGGCATCTTCTTCCTGTTCTGCTTCCTTTCTCCAGCAGAAATGCAGAGTTGAACAGACCCCCACTGTTTCATTCCACACCATGCTGAGCCCTATAATGAACCCTTCACTGAATGGGAATTCTTGCAGGCTTGTACCTCTTTGCAAGACACAGACCCAGGCCCAGATTCCTTCAACGATCAGATGATCCAACACTTGGACATTCCCCAGAGGCGAGATCTCCTCAGGATCTTCAACTGAATGTGGCTCATGGGTTCCATCACAATGATGAGACATGTTAGTTATCCCACTCCTTAAGCCCAGGAAGAACCCAACATCTCTTGACTGCTACCACCCAGTTAGCCTGATGAATGTTCTTTGTAAACTGCTTGAGAGGTTGATTAGCTTCAGATTATGTTGGGTACTTGAATCTCTGGGCCTTTTGTCCCCGTATCAGTGGTGGTTCTGGACAGGACATTCTCCAACTGACCATTTACTCAGATTGGAAATAGCCATCCAACTGGCTTTTACTCACTGCTGGCACCTTGTTGCGGTCTTTTTTGACTTGTTTGAGGCATAAGGCATGGCTTGGTGCCATCGCATTTTAGTTACCCTACATGACTGGGGCTTCCGTGGTCCCCTT
This sequence comes from Schistocerca nitens, assembly GCF_023898315.1. Classification (NCBI taxonomy): domain Eukaryota; kingdom Metazoa; phylum Arthropoda; class Insecta; order Orthoptera; family Acrididae; genus Schistocerca; species Schistocerca nitens. Next base: position 570,467,475 of record NC_064614.1, on the reverse strand, counting down.
CAGATTTTTATCCCTGACTTTTTACCTCACCAACTCTTCCTGGTTCAAGTTGGCACTTCACTCAGCACCCCTTGGATTCAGAAGAACAGTATCCCACAGGCTTCTGTGCTAAGTGTCATACTCTTCCTCATTGCCATCAATGGGCTTGTGACCTCTGTTGGACCTCTGGTTATCCCGGCATTGTACATCGACAATTTTTGCATCTGGTGCAGCTCCCACTCAGTAGCATCTGCTGAGCGCAGGCTCCAAGGCACCATCCGATGGGCCACATCCCATGGCTTCCAGTTTTCTCCCTCCAAAATGAAGGTTATGCGTTTTGTCGTCGACCCACAGAACACCCCTGTCCAGAATTTTATTTGGGTGACCAATTCCTCGATGTTGTAGCACAGTCCAATCTTAATGTTCTCTGCCTCCTGCCTAACACATCTTTGGGTGTGGACCATACCACTTTTCTCCATCTTTAGTGTGCTCTGGTCCTGCCCAGACTGGATTATGGTAGTCAGGTTTATGGCTCAGCAGCTCCCTCCACTTCGAAACTGCTTCACCCTGTTCACCATTGTGGGGTGCGTCTGGCTGTTTCTGCCTTTGGCACTAGTCCCATTGATAGTCTGCTCACAGAAGTGGGAATTCCACCTCTACACATACTGTGGGGCCAACTCCTGGTTTCTTACACAATCACCATTCACCAGTTCCCTGACCAACCCATGTACCCCATGCTCTTTGCCAATAAGGGATGTCTCCCTCCTGACACCCATCCATGGGTGGGATTGCTGGTTGGCATGTGTCTCACTTCCATCTATTGGGATCTCCATCTCTGCTCACTGGAATGCACCTCGTATCTTTCCTCCCACAACCCCCCATCGGATGGTGCCTAGACCATGGATTAGGGCCGATCTATTCCAGGGTCCTAAGATTTTTGTCACCCCTGAGGTTTTCTGGCATCTTGTATGTACCATCCTTGCAGAGTTCCAGGGTGTCACCATCTTTTATACTGATGGTTCTAAGACAAATAATAAGGTGGGATGTGCTTTCACATTTCCTACTGGCTTAGAACAACATTTATTGCTGTGATCTTGTAGTGTGTTCACAGCAGAGCTTCTGGCAATTCACAGAGCTCTTCTTTTTATTTCTCAAGCCTCTCTCCACAGTGTTTTAATTTGTTCAGACTCAATGAGCCACCTGCAGTCTATTGACCAAAGCTACTGTCATTACCCTTTGGTCTCTGCTATCCATGACCTCCTCTCAGCCTTGGCTGTGCTGTCTGGTCAGTTGTCTTTCTGTGGGTCCCAAGTTATGTGGGCATCCCAGGGAATGAACTGGCTGCCCGTTTGGATAGAGAAGCAGATACTTACCCCCCCCCCCCCCCCCTATTTCCTTTCATGATTCCAGCTGCGGATATGCAGACCTACATCAAATCTCTCTTTGCCCAAAAATGGAATGACATCTGGTGTGCTACTGCTCTTAGTAATAAACTCTCCGCAGTCAAGGAGTCTACTACAGTTTGGCACTCTTCCTTTCACTCCTCTCAGGAGGAGTCCACTGTTTTAAGCCATCTACGCATTGGTCATATCAGGCTCACGCGTTGTTTCCTCCTACGTAATGACCCATCCCCACAATATGGTTGTGGAGCCAGACTGATGGTATCCCACTTATTGGTGGAATGTCCCCTTCTTTTGGCTCTTTGTGCTAAGTATAGTCTTCCAAATTCCTTAAATTTATATATTAGCAGACAATTCATGGATGGTTGAACTGTTCCTCAGTTTCCTCCATGAAAGTGGTTATTTTGTGTGTGTGTGTGTGTGTGTGTGTGTGTGTGTGTGTGTGTGTGTGTGTGTGTGTGTGTGTGTGTGTGTGTGTGTGTGTTTTCCTCAAATCTAGGTATCTGAAAAATTTTGCAGAAAGAGTTTATAAATGAGGTTTTAATTTTATTTTGAACTAGTTGAAATATCCAGCTTCTCACTTTTTATGTCAGATGGTAGCTTATTGAATACATCCTGCATCAGAGCACACACCTCTACTCTGAGCCTTAGAAAAGGGTCCACAGTCTATTTCGGTGTCTTTTATTGAGACTGTGTACATACAATCAGTTGATAGTGATATTTAATGTCAGCAACAAAAACCATTAAGAAAGTGGGGGCCTTAAATGTATTGAGAAATCCTTAAAAAAGACTTCTTCCTGATGTGTAATTCTCTACTTTACACAATGTTTTTACTGCCCACTTTTGCTGAATAAACATTTTCTTACTGTAGGTGAACTGCCATGGAAGATAATTCCATACTAAAATGAGGGGGGGGGGGGGGGGGAGGGAGGGTGTGAGAAAATGCTAAATAGCAAATACCCTTGTATTTAATTATTATTAATGAAAAGGAGCATAGTGTGCAAATTCCCTCTTGTATAAACACTTAAGAGTTCAGGGCTCCTTATAGCATGGATGTCATAGAATCCTGGGCATTTTTGGCATCTCTTTAAGTATCTTCCATTTCATTCTTGTAACTGTGTGTACAAGTATGGATACATTTTTTGGAGACAGAAAGGTTCTTCTTCAATCTAGTAAAAAATGAAGCATATTTACTACAAATGTAATACAGAAAATTTATTAAAATTTCAGTACATGGTTGGCAACAAAAAATTCTGCACAGCTTCTTGTTAGTAGGTATACTTAACAATACTTGCTATTGTGTGGTACAATTTGAAACACTCTGGCATGTACAGTGGAACACTATAGTCAGGGCACCACAATAATGTTTATTTTCTTGAAATCTTTCCTCTGGAAAGTTTTGTTTCTTCTTCACAAACTTTACACATTCCTGTGGGCTGCATCTTCTTTTCTGTGGAAGAAATTCTGTCTGAGAAATGCCTTCCTCGAAGACTGTAGTTACACACTTTTGCAGTGTGTTGGTGTACACTCCCTTTCTTTGCTCACATAACATAAGAAGAAAAATTGTCAAAAGGCAGCCTTTGTCCTGATTATTTCTTGTTTTATGTTATAATATGAAAGCATTCACTTCTGCCCATATAAAAAGTTGGAAAAACAGTTTTGTCCACCATTTTATTTGCCTTGTCTTGAAAGGGTAGTGAGATAAGAGTTTCTCATTCCTGTCTACATCTGTCTTATTGAGATTGTAGAACAGAATGGCATCAGATTTTATTTTCTTTGTCATCCTTGTCTTGCTACAAACTTCCATTTCTGTTTTTGTGATCTTTTGAAGATTTAACAAACACATACCATCCCTTGTGTCCTTCCACTTTAGATACAATTGTTTCTTCCTCATAACCAGCTTCATGTTGACTATGCCTTGTTCAGGAAGTCCTGTATGATTAGGTATGCATATTCCCACAGTCTTCATCTTGTTCTCCCACAGAAAATCAGAAAGAGCTGGTGAACTGTAATATCTGGCCATATAAATTGTGTATCCATTGCTGATGTAGCCAGAGAAAAGTCTCTGAAACAAGACAGTGACTGAATTGTCTCCCTACCCTTTCCCTGTGTAAACTTAAATGTCTAAAACATATCTTGTCTTCAAATTGCATAAGGCAAATAATTTGATCTATATTTGTCAAGTCCTTTTTTTTATACACAAGGAAATTAATTCTTCCCTTGGATCAACACACACCTTTATCAGTGATAAGTCATTCCTCAGGAAAGAATGCTTCAGAAAATTGTGAAAGTAAAAGATTTAGGTAATCTCTAATTTTATGCATGGGATCATTGCCAGGTTCATTACTTGGTATGTATGAGGCATTCTCATTTACATGCGGGCAAGAGAGAATAACAAGAATCTATTTCAGACCACAAAAGTTGTGAAAACAAAGTTATTTGTAGACCAGTATGCACACAGTGTGTTTCTCTTTGTTAGGTGGACATAAATTACAACAGCAAAGAAAAACTAATACTAGCTCCACATGAGCTCCACATGCCTGTTTGTGTCATGTTGTTTGAGCTTGTCATGTTATCTGGACTGGATTTCACATACTTCTTAATTTCTGCCTTGATGAGCTTTACCATTGATGTAGGGGAAAAAATGGAAAAAATGTTGACAGGACAGTTACTGTCATTGACATTTGCCACACATTCATATTCACATTATTCTTTGAGTTCAAGCAATGATGGTTGTTCATCCTAATTTCACATCTGAAGATTTTTCAACTCTAGAACATCTTGTCTTGCATTGTGGCTCTATAGATGGCACTATATTTGAAGTACCACTTCATTAGGAAGTATGGGGGGAGTACAACAAGTAATGCAACACATTTTTTTCTCAGCCAATCTTAGTTGGAAAAAGTGCAGATGTTGTTGTGGAACATATTGGAATATTCCCACTTCAGGTCCTATATAGGTGGTGGCACTATACATGGCCTTCAAAATGGCATATGTAATAGAGGGGCATTCCAAGGAGAGCTGTTGTTTTCTTTTGAAAACCAGAAACCAGAGCATCACAGATATTCAGAGGCACCTGCAGAATTCTATGGAGAACTGGGAAAGAACAAAGCATGGTGAGTCATTGAGCAAGGCATCTGTTATCACAACAATGTTGCACAAACTTGGCTGATCTCCTGATGGCTAGCCAGCTGTACACATGACTCTGATGATGGCTCTGACATCAAAAAGTAGAAATACCATGTGGGCATACAGGCCCTCCCAGTAAGGCAACTTAAGGCCATCACATTGGATGAGGATTATGTTGAAAAATAGTGTTTTGTAGCCAAAAGAGTGGGGAATAATATGGTGTATTGCAATTCTGAATGAAAACAATCTGCTTTCAGAAAAAAAAATGTTACATTACTTATTGAACGCCCCCTCATGTATTACACGCTTCTTGATCTCAGTAGTGGTCAAAAACATATTACCAGAAAATGTGTTTCTAGCACAAGGAACCTGCAAAAACTACAGCTGTATGTGACAGTGCTGCAGTTTTGAATAAGTGAGGGTTGTCCTTCAGAATGCTGGAATAGTTTCAGAAACATTCACACAGTGGAAGCACCATGCAGAAGCCAGTTCACAGCATGCGAACGCTGAAGAGAAGCCTTGAGCACAACGGAAATGACATGAACAGAGGAAGATGGGTGGACCTCTGTCGTGGGACACTTGTAGCAGCCCGCCACAAGAGCTGAACTTGGGCCTGCAACAGAAAATATTAAGACAGTTGTAAGAGCAGATATGCTGAACTTAGCTTCTTAATTAGCTGTGTGTTTACTTTATGTTAACTGTTTTTACTCTTTAAAGATACTGAAAAAATCATTTAGGTAGTTTACCGAAAAGGTGTACTTGGTACTAGTCCTTCACATGTTATGTTCCACCATTATGACTTTAGTTTCATGCCTATGATATAGTCTGTCACTGAAATCCCCTGGTGCCTCTTAGAAAGTAAGACTGTGTCCTTCAAAGAAGAATATCATGGCATTAAATTTTAGTTTGCAAAGTACATTTTGTGATCCATTCCTAATTGTTTTTGTTTTATTTTTTAAGCATGTTTCACATTTTTAAGCATATTTCACTTGTTGCATTGTTTAGTAACTGACTGGAGAATTTTTACATAATTAGTAGTAATGGAGATTCAAATCTTCACTGAAGCTTTTCCTCTGTCTTTCTCAAGATCCATCCCTAATCTTTACTTCTGTTCAACTTTCCTCCTAATTTTTTTTTTATTGAAAACAAGACTCAAAGAGTCAAGAAACATATTGAAGAAAGAAGTAAATTTTCCATCTAGACTGTCTGCTTTATAAATTTCTCCACAACATTCTTCCCACAGTTTCTCTTAAAACAATGTGATAGTCACTGTTCATGATTCTGTGACAGAACAATTTTCCCTTCAATGTGTATTTCACAGGTCAGTATATTTTATTGTTAAGTTTGACTATTGGTTTTACAAGTTGATTAAAAAAAATTCTTAAAGGCTATTATGCTGTGTCCTTCAATCTCCATGGAGAATTTTACAGTGGAAAACAATCAAAAGCCTCAATAACAACTGTAGAGCTCATTGATCAATAATAGCTGATAGAAAATCAATATTAAAGTCTCCAGTTATTAAAACTGTCTATAGCTGCTTTATTAATCTTAAGATACTTCTTCTTGATGGTCTGTAAACTGTCAGTACTACAAGTGAAGCTTTGAATAATGTACACAGAATGAAAGTACAATAGGAGACACTGAACATTATTAAATACTTTATGCACATGAATAAATGGTTTCTGAAGAAATGGGGAACTTCTGGAAATGATGGAAGTAATAAGGAAATCAGGGAAAACATTTTGTTTAGCAACATTCCCAAGGGAAATGTGATGAAAACAGCAAAGAAACGTAGCTCAGTAAACACATTGCAAAACTTAAGGACGAAAGTAACTGTTGTATGATCTGTCACTGCCGAGTAATATAGTAGCTTGATGAAACTTTGACCATAAATAGAAAGAACACACACTTTAGTATAAAAGGCAATTCAAAAAAATATGCAATGAAGTTAAGGGAAATGGCACTCTCATCTAAAGGCAATAATTACGCTGAAGTTACTGCTATCTATGATGGTCCCCTGGGCATTACAAAGTATGGAACGTGGTTCTTAGTGGAGGGGCCGGGGAGGGGGGGGGGGGGGGGATCACAATGGATGGCAATATCTGACCTGCAACATACACCCGTGCTGGCCACGTGGTAGGTCTGGAGTTCTAGTGGTAGGGTGTGCCATACCTTCACCAGCATGGTTGATAACTGCTGGATAGTCATTGGTACATGTGAACATGCTGCAGTCTCCCCCCCCCCCCCCCCCCCCCATTGCATTCCACATGTGCTCAATGGGATTTAAGTCAGCGGGAATGGGCAGGTCAGTTTATGCACCAAATATGCTCTCATTCCAAGAGCAGCTCCACTTCCACCCCCACCTCCATCTGCGCTGTATGGTGCAATATCATCCATAAGAATTAAGTTGGGGTTCAATGAATCCCTGAACAATCCCACATGAAGAATCAGTACATTGTTGCAACAATGTAGACCAGTGAGTGTGTGGTGTTCAAAGATTTGGAGGTCAAAACACCTATGTGACATTGTCTCCCCACATTGTAACACTTATACCATCAAAACTATAATGTTTGACAATGCTCCTGTGTGCTTTACATGTTCCCCCCTCTTTCTGTATGAGGGTACATTCATAATCACTATGCAGATGGAACATGCCCTCCTCATAGAACAACACACAACCCCAGTCCTCATTGGTCAAATCTGTATGCTCTAGGCATTATCACAAACAGGTCTCAAGAACACAGCATATTTGTCGAGACACCACACCCATGCAGTAACCATGCCACTTTGGAGCCTGAAATTGTATGACTTGTAGTCCTGCTAAATGTGGCTGCAATTGTGTCCACTGTTTGATGTGTGTCCCTTCTTGCCTGTTGCACAATGTAGTGATCATCTGCTGCTGTAATTGACCCTTCCCCAGTTCTTCAGGCGCCAGTGCCTGTGGTTTGGAATACTCCCCATGCATGTGAAACAATGGTGTGAACAATACCAAACTTGTGGGCTATAAATACTTGAAGTCTTGCAGATTTTGTCTTTGGGTAATGATAACCACAACCACAGTGCTTGCTGATTGACACACACACAATATTTACCCATTCCTTCAACTACCTCATGTTGCAGCTACAGTCACTCTAACCTCGTGCCATGTGACAACCAGCTTTCTGTGCATGACTGGGGGACCTCTGACAACTTGATCCCACACTTTCACTCATTTCCACTGAGTTGTTGTTGTATTATGTTACTTTATATACATCATTCTTAAGATTTTCAGAGCAGTGTCTACACTGATCAACTAGAACATTATGACCAGTGACCTTTTGATGTAAACCATCCAGGTGACAGCGGTACCACCTGGCAGGGATAAAATGGGGAAGGTGCGCTACCTCTCTGAGTTTGACCAAGGGCAAATTTTGGTGATCTGGAGTCTCAGCATGAGCATTTTGGAAACTGCATGTCTTGTCAGGTGTTTGAGGAGTACTGTGATAAGTGTCTTCAACATGTGGTGGAACCATGTCCAGGTGTTGTGGGTTGGGCAGCCACCCCTCAAGACAGATGTCTGATATCATAGGCTGGGCAGATTGGTAAAAGAGGACAGTTGTGATGGAACTAACACCATACTTTAAATGCTGAGCGGAGTAAAACTGTGTCTGAACACACAGTGCACCGAAAACTCCTAACAATTGGGCTCTGCAACCGATGACCCATGCAATGCCAATGTAACGTAATGACATTGGCAAATACAACTGAAATGGACATGTGACCATTGGCACAGTGGCAGAGCATTGCATGGTCTGATGAATGCTGATACCTTCACCATTATCGTGATGGGAGGGCGTGAATACATCATCATCCAGGGGAACACCATCTCAACACCTTTAATGTGGAACAGAGGCAAGGTGGTGGCTCCATTATGCTCTGGGGAACATCCACATGGGCATCCACGACCCAATGGAGCTCGTAAAAGACACCACAATGGCCAAAGTGCAGACCATTTACACCCTTTCATGCTGATCATGTTTCCCAAAGGCATTGGCATTTTTCAGCAAGATAATGTACGATGTCACAAGGCCAGGAGTGTGACGGAGGAAGACTGGTGAGTTCCTGTTGATGTACTGACCCCCCCAACTCATCAGATCTGAACCCTTTCAAACACATCTGGGATGTGATTGACTGTGGCGTCAGAGCTCATCGCTCCCCTTCCCAGAATTTACAGGAATTAGGTGACTTGTATGTGTGTAGATATGGTGCCAACTCCCTCCAGCGACCTACCAAGGCCTCATTGCTTCCATGCCACGATACGTTGTCACTGTTATCCATCCCAAAGGTGGCATAATGGTCTGGCTGATAAGTGTATACAACACTAGAGCGAAAGACACCTGGTGAAATGAACTATTTCACTTACTCACAAAGCCTGTTTACTAAAGACTCAAGTTGTTATGGGGAACACACCACAAAAAGGAAGCTCTCAGAAAGGATCTGGAGATGGCAATAATAATAGAAATTGTTATGAGAAAAAGTTTTGCAAAATAAATTTGGAGTACAGTAACACATGACTAAGAGCCTCGGATAAAAAGGAAGAAAGAGGAAATATATTTAGAAAGTTTTGAAATTGAATTGTGGAAAAGAATTGCTAAAATTAGGTCAGTAGGCAGACAATGAAATTTTCGAAAGAGTGAAAGAAACAAGAAGTCTACTAAGGTAAATCAAGAAAAGGACTCAATTGGATTGCACATATTATGATAAAAAAAACCTCTTCACTGAAATTTATTGAAGGAAATCAGATGAGCTAAAAGAAACTGATGTAGATGAGGGTACAGCAACTGTTATATCAGACTGATGGCTTATCTTTCTTACCAAGAAGCAAATGAATCTGCTAAGATGGCATGAAGGACAGACTTTGATGATCACTTGATAATGATTTCTGCTTCCAGTGCATAATTAAGAATTAGACTGCTCCAGTATAGTTATACCTTGCCTGAAAAAAAATTAAAGCAACCAGAATGAGAGGTGGAATCAAAGTGTAACTTAAGGGGTTGAGACGGTATGTAATGTTATTTCAGTGATTGCAAAAAACTGTCAGCATTCACAATGAACTTGGCAGTATGAGTCTACTTTCCAACATGACACAGCACCACCTCTGGCCAGGATGCATGTGTTGATTCGGATGGGAAGGTATCATAAAGCCATTGTATTTTCTCCTGAGGCAAACTGGCCCACAACTTTTGCAATTTGGCCTTTATGTCATAGATAATGACACTGCAGATGATAGGAGAACTTCAACATCACACACAGTTTGTACAAATACATCTCGTATGGACAAGTGTTGTCCTGTTGAAAACTGGCACCATGATACTGTCACATGAAATGGAACAAAGATGATGCAGAACATCCATGACATACAGACGTGTCATCATAGTTCGCTCTATCACAACCAGTCACCACCTGAAGTCATAAACAATGTCCCCCACCATGATGCCAGGAGTAACACTGCTGTGCCTCTTCAAAACAGTAGAAGAATGGGTCATTTTCCCAGGTTACTATGATAGCCATCAACAGTGTTAATCTGGAGCAGTGCACAACTGTAATTAATCACTGAGCACAATGAAATGCCATTCATCAGTGGTTCATGCTTTCCTGTCATGGCATGATTCTAAATGCATCTGTGTGTTGAGGTGTTAATGGCAGTCTATGCATAGGATGGTAATTCCATAGTATGGTTCTGTAGTATGATGCACAATGACACAGAATGTTGCAGGGAGACCATTACAGTTCTTGGATGGCAGGTACACAAGTGAAATCATTAAATCATGTGGTGCACAGTACAGCAATCCTCCCTTGTGGCCTGGCATCATCGGCAGGGACCTTGATGTTGAGTATGAGTAGCATGATGAGAGACAAATGGAGACCCACAATGAGATTTTTTCAAATTCTGACAAGTGCTGATAATGCCGTATCACATGAGTATGCATCTTCATCTCCATTACAGTGATAACCCAAACTGTGGTGTCACCGCCAGACACCACACTTGCTAGGTGGTAGCCTTTAAATCGGCCGCGGTCCGTTAGTATACGTCGGACCCGCGTGTCACCACTATCAGTGATTGCAGACCGAGTGCCGCCACACGGCAGGTCTAGAGAGACTTCCTAGCACTCGCCCAGTTGTACAACCAACTTTGCTAGCGATGGTTCACTGACAAAATACGCTCTCATTTGCCAAGACGATAGTTTAGCATAGCCTTCAGCTATGTCATTTACTACGACCTAGCAAGGCGCCATTATCAGTTACTATTGATATTGATTCATGTACCGTCAAGACCGATGTTCTTCATTAACGGATTAAAGTTAAGTATTCCACCAGCTACATCCGTTTTTCTAAATTCTAATTTCCTTGTCCTGTTCCACACCTCACGTCAGCCTGCGTGAGCTAAAACACGTGCCTTTCGGCCTCCTCTAATAACTCGGTGTTGGCTCTCCTGCCAACCAAAACACAAACAACACTTAAACATGAACAACATTAATGCAGTCTGGTGGCTGTTCTGCCTGTCACAGAGAATTGCAGTTATAATCATTTGCATAACAATTGATTGTGTTTACATGTACAAAGTTACACTGACATTAGACCATGTCTTATAGGTACTTCATCATTTTTGTCAGGCAGTGTAGGTGTCTGTGGTACTGAGAAATATTTTTATTTCAGTTTTCCCTCAAAATTTTATCATAACTGAAAAAAAAAACTACCATTTGATTTATTCCTTTGGTATTCATTTGATTAAACATTATTTGACACTTTTTCCATGTGTATTATTGTCAAATATAATCTCATAAGTATATCGAAGTGTTAAAATTTCTTTCAGGTTCCTGTGACCCTTATGTAAAGATACACTTACTGCCAGAGGAAAAATTTGGTAATGTAACCAAGCCAAGAACAAAAACACACAAGAAAACAGTTTTTCCATTATATGATGAAACATTTACTATGTAAGTAAAATGATGGTGCTTTTGTTAGAGGTGTATACTTAAGAGATTCTGATATTACTGAGCATTATTTTGTATTTCAGAAATTTAACACCAGAGCAACAAGGAATCAAAAATGGTATTGTACATTTTGTGGTTAAAGATCAAGACTTCATTGGGGCAAATCAGTTTATTGGTGAAGCATACATTGCATTTGCAGATGTTCCACGTACTGACATGACAAAAGGGCTTGAGGAACTGGAGCAGATTCATCTCAAGTTGAGCAGACCAACTCGATTTGGTAGGCTACAGAATGATCTCTTCTACTTTAGTTTTTCAATATTTTATAATAAAAATGACTGTTAAAAAACACATCTGTTTTAAAAGGCAATGCAAGACTGATACAGCATGCCTCCGAACATATTTCTCTTACTGTGTTGAGTAATTAGCTTATTTTTACTACAAAGCTTCCACCTATAACACTACAGGTAAACACAGGAATTGTTCCTTTGAAAAGGATGTAACAGATTTTCTTCCTAATTATTTGAAGCCCTGAGTTTTTGCCCAGTCTCTAATGACCTTGTAATCAATGGCATGTCAAACATTAATGTTCCTTTCTTCTTTCCACTTAATTATTTTACTTTATAGTATTATATGAATTAATTGTCACTTGACAGCATGCAGGCTGGAGTGCTGCCAACAACAATATACCAATGCACAAACATTGGTCCCTGCCAATTCTCAAGTCGGGATATTTCTCATTACTTGTTGTTGTTGTTGTTGTTGTTGTTGTTGTTGTGGTCTTCAGTCCTGAGACTGGTTTGCTGCAGCTCTCCATGCTACTTTATCCTGTGCAAGCTTCTTAATCTCCCAGTACTTACTGCAACCTACATCCTTCTGAATCTGCTTAGTGTATTCATCTCTTGGTGTCCCCCTACGATTTTTACCCTCCACGCTGCCCTCCAATGCTAAATTTGTGATCCCTTGTTGCCTCAAAACATGTCCTACCAACCGATCCCTTCTTCTAGTCAAGATGTGCCACAAACTTCTCTTCTCCCCAATTCTATTCAATACCTCCTCATTAGTTATGTGATCTACCCATCTAATCTTCAGCACCACATTTCGAAAGCTTCTATTCTCTTCTTGTCCAAACTATTTATCGTCCAGGTTTCACTTCCATACATGGCTACACTCCACACACATACTTTCAGAAACGACTTCTTGATGCTTAAATCTATACTCGATGTTAACAAATTTTTCTTCTTCATAAACGCTTTCCTTGCCATTGCCAGTCTACATTTTATAGCCTCCCTACTTCGACCATCATCAGTTATTTTGCTCCCCAAATAGCAAAACTCCTTCACTACTTTAAGTGTCTCATTTCCTAATCTAATTCCCTCAGCATCACCCGACTTAATTTGACAACATTCCATTATCCTTGTTTTGGTTTTGTTGATGTTCATCTTATATCCTCCTTTCAAGACACTATCCATTCCATTCAACTGCTCTTCCAAGTCCTTTGCTGTTTCTGACAGAATTACAATGCCATCTGCGAAACTCAAGGTTTTTATTTCTTCTCCATGGATTTTAATACCTACTCCAAATTTTTCTTTTGTTTCCTTTACTGCTTGTTCAATATACAGATTGAATAACATCGGGGAGAGGCTACAACCCTGTCTCACTCCCTTACCAACCACTGCTTCCCTTTCATGCCCCTCGACTCTTATAACTGCCATCTGGTTTCTGTAAAAATTGTAAATAGCCTTTCACTCCCTGTATTTTACCCCTGCCACCTTCAGAATTTGAAAGAGAGTATTCCATTCAACATTGTCAAAAGCTTTCTCTAAGTCTACAAATGCTAGAAACGTAGGTTTGCCTTTCCTTAATCTATTTTCTAAGATAAGTCATATGGTCAGTATTGCCTCAAGTGTTCCAACATTTCTACAGAATCCAAATGGATCTTCCCCGAGGACGGCTTCTACCAGTTTTTCCATTCGTCTGTAAAGAATTCGTGTTAGTATGTTGCAGCTGTGACTTATTAAACTGATAGTTCGGTAATTTTCACATCTGTCAACACCTGCTTTCCTTGGGATTGGAATTATTATATTCTTCTTGAAGTCTGAGGGTATTTCGCCTGTCTCATACATCTTGCTCACCAGATGGTAGAGTTTTGTCAGGACTGGCTCTCCCAAGGCTGTCAGTAGTTCTAATGGAATGTTGTCTACACCCAGAGCTTTGTTTCGACTCAGGTCTTTCAGTGCTCTGTCAAACTCTTCACGCAGTATAATATCTCCCATTTCATCTACATCTACATCTACATCCACTTCCATTTCCATAATATGGTTCTCAAGTACATCGCCCTTGTATAAACACTCTATGTACTCCTTCCACCTTTCTGCTTTCCCTTCTTTGCTTAGAACTGGGTTTCCATCTGAGCTCTTGATATTCATACAAGTGGTTCTCTTCCCTCCAAAGGTCTCTTTAATTTTCCTGTAGGCAGTATCTATCTTACCCTTAGTGAGATATGCCTCTACATCCTTGCATTTGTCCTCTAGCCATCCCTGCTTAGCCATTTTGCACTTCCTGTTGATCTCATTTTTGAGACGTTTGTATTCCATTTTGCCTGCTTCATTTACTGCATTTTTATATTTTCTCCTTTCATCAATTAAATTCAATATTTCTTCTGTTACCCACGGATTCCTACTAGCCCTCATCTTTTTACCTACTTGATCCTCTGCTGCCTTCACTACTTCATCCCTCAAAGCTACCCATTCTTCTTCTACTGTATTTCTTTCCCCCATTCCTGTCAATTGTTCGCTTATGCTCTCCCTGAAACTCTGAACAACCTCTGGTTTAGTCAGTTTATCCAGGTCCCATCTCCTTAATTTCCCACCTTTTTGCAGTTTCTTCAGTTTTAATCTCCAGTTCATAACCAACAGATTGTGGTCAGAGTCCACATCTGCCCCTGGAAATGTCTTACAATTTAAAACCTGGTTCCTAAATCTCTGTCTTATCATTATATAATCTATCTGATACCTTTTAGTATCTCCAGGGTTCTTCCATGTATACAACCTTCTTTTATGATTCTTGAACCAAGTGTTAGCTATGATTAAGTTATGCTCTGTGCAAAATTCTACCAGGTGGCTTCCTCTTTCGTTTCTTACCCCCAATCCATATTCACCTACTATGTTTCCTTCTCTCCCTTTTCCTACTCTCGAATTCCAGTTACCCATGACTATTAAATTTTCGTCTCCCTTCACTACCTAAATAATTTCTTTTATCTCATCATACATTTCATCAATTTCTTCATCATCTGCAGCGCTAGTTACCATATAAACTTGTACTACTGTAGTAGGCATGGGCTTCATGTCTATCTTGGCCACAATAATGCATTCACTATGCTGTTTGTAGTAGCTTACCCGCACTCCTATTTTTTTACTCATTATTAAACCTACTCCTGCATTACCCGTATTCGATTTTGTATTTATAATCCTATATTCACCTGACCAGAAGTCTTGTTTCTCCTGCCACCGAACTTCACTAATTCCCACTATATCTAACTTTAACCTATCCATTTCCCTTTTTAAATTTTCTAACCTACCTGCCTGATTAAGGGATCTGACATTCCACGCTCCGATCCTTAGAATGCCAGTTTTCTTTCTCCTGATAACAATGTCCTCTTGAGTAGTCCTCGCCCGGAGATCTGAATGGGGGACTATTTTACCTCTGGAATATTTTACCCAAGAGGACGCCATCATCATTTAAGCATACAGTAAAGCTGCATGCCATCGGGAAAAGTTATGGCTGTAGTTTCCCCTTGCTTTCAGCTGTTCGCAGTACCAGCACAGCAAGGCCGTTTTGGTTAAGTGTTACAAGGCCAGATCAGTCAATCATCCAGACTGTTGCCCCTGCAACTACTGAAAAGGCTGCTGCCCCTCTTCAGGAACCACACATTTGTCTGGCCTCTCAACATATACCCCTCCGTTGTGGTTGCACCTACAGTACGGCTATCTGTGTTGCTGTGGCACGCAAGCCTCCCCACCAACGGCAAGGTCTATGTTTCATCTAATTCAGTAAAAAATAAAAATATAACTACAGAACTAGTTAAAATTGAAAGGTAATTTTAATATGAGTAGAGAAATTGTAGAGATCTGAACCACATGTGAATTCCAGATTTTTATGAGATTTTTGTAAGAGGTAGGGACTTCGAAATTTTTTATTGCCGCATAGAGTGGCAACATAGGGTGTCATTCCTGAGTGACTGTAGGAGGATACTACATTACTTATACAACATTTGTAATTGGTGTCATGAATGGCAGCTAGCTCTAAATGTAGAGAAAAGTAAGGTAATGCAGATGAGAAGGAAAAGCAAACATGCAATTTTCGAACAAAGTATTAGTAATGTGCTACGTGACGCAGTCTAGGTGTAGAGTTGCAAAGTGATATGAAATGGATTCAGCATGTAAGAATTGTAGTAGGGAAGGCAAATGGTTGTCTTTGGTTTATTTGGAGAAATTTAGGAAAGTGTGGTTCAGTTGTAAAGAAGACCACATATGGGACACGAGTGTGACCTGTTATTGAGTACTGTTCAAGTGTTTGGATTCACACCAGGTCAGATTGAAGGAAGAAATTGAAGCAAATTAGAGGCAGGCTTCTAACTTTGCAAACAACATTCAAGTATTAAACAGAGATGCTTCAGGGACTCAAATGGGAATCCCTGGAGGGAAGGTGACGTTCTTTAAAAGGGACGCTGTTGAGGAAATTTAGAAAACTGGTATCGGAAGTTGACTGCAGAACAGTTCTACTGCCACCAACACACATTTCCTGTAAAGACTGTGAAGATAATGTAAGAGAAATTAGGGTTTGTACGGAGCCATATAGATTGTCAATTTTCCCTCACTCTGTTTGCAAGTGGAACAGGAAAGGAAATAATAAGCAGTAGAACAGGGTACCCTCGCCATACACTGTATGGTGGCTTGCAGAAGATGTAGATGCCAGGGCACCCATACTCGCAGATGGGGTTGGGGGGGGGGGAGGTATCTGCATCTCATCTAAATCCCTCCCCCCCCCCTCCCATCCCACCAATTTCTGAGAGAAAGGGAAAAAAAAGAAAAAATAAACAGTGTAGTCAGGTATTATTCTTCCAAGAAAATGATAGGAATTGGAACTTTTGTATGGCTACTCTGTGTATATGTAGAGCAAAGTTATGTGGTAGCTGCTTGCTGGCAGGAATGTCATAGCTTTCCCCCTTAAATGTCAGATATTTAAATAAATGAAATGGATCACTAATTAAAATTAGAAACTGTAGTTGTTTTGTGGAGTTACGAGGAACACATGTTAGTTGAATGAAACATTGTATGACAGTGTGCATAAAAATTTTACAGCAAAGATGTTATGTAAAGTTTTTAATAAGCGGTGCAATTGATTCTGATGTGGTTCATTCATTTCTTTAAAACCAGCTTATGAAAATTTAGCTCTGCAATGCCTGTAGCTAGTTATATACTAGTATCTATTGCTTCCTAAATTTGGTATATTACTCTGGAAACTTGTTACAAAGAATATTTATTTATTTTTTCAGAGTCAAGAGTTCTGAGAGCTTTGGAGAACAGACAAGAAAAACTGGCAAAAGATTTTATTAAGAAGCAAAAGGCAAAGATCATTGACAACTAAATTATAATCCATCCAAATCTTTAGGGCTGAAAGTGGTAGCTACATGTGATAAATTAACTTCATTTGGTGGTGCCATGATAAACTGATGTACTGTAAAAACTTGTTCATTTATGAACTTTTTCGTGACTTTATTGAAAGTCTTATTTTGTACAAATTTGTACCTTGAATGTATTTAAGAACTTTTGTAAAGACTGCAATGTATATATATTTAAAACTAGATAGAATAAATGTTACAGCATTTTTTAAAGATGTGTATGATGAAGCCCAACCTTAAAAATTATTGATATGGTAAAACTGATATTTAAAAACATTGTTTGTGGTATTACATATCACCAGGTTACAAGCAGTACTTTAAATTTATGTTTTCATATTTTGTTTACTTATTCATTAGTTTTTTTGACTGGTTTAGCACACCCTGCCACAAATTCCTCTCCTGTAACAAGCTCTCTGTCACAGAATATCACTTGCACCCTATGTTCTCTCATATTTGTTGGGTGTTTTCCACTCTTCTCTTACAATTTTTACTCTTTACAGCTGCTCTTAGTATTTGGAAGTTATTCCCTGATGTGTTAACACGTCATATGAACCTGTCTCTTCTTCTTTCCAGTCTTTTTCATGTGTTTCTTTCCTCAATGATTGTGTGTATAGGCTCCTCATTCCTAATGCTGTCAGTCCACCTTCCTTCTATGACACCACGCCCCGGATGCTTCAGTTCTCTTCTTTTATGGTTTTCACACATTTCATGATTCGCTACCATACATGTTGTGCTCCAAATGCACCTTCTCAGAAATATCGTCCTCAAATTATCTCTGATGATTGGTGCTAGGAAATTTCTTTTGGACAAGACTGCCCACTTTGGTGGTGCTAGTCTGCATTTTTATATCTTTGAAACATAGGCGTTCCAACCTGTTCAATGCGGAGACGAATGGAGGCAACGAACACAGAAAAAAGTTTATGATACTTCGAGCAGGTATTTGATTACGAACACTGTAAACAGCAGGCTGATCCAGTGGGGTTGGTCATGTATTATGGCGTGTTTAAATACTGTTCCCGGTCTGTGACGGAATGATCGAGACTGTGTTGGAAGGGTGATCTGGCAAACGGTGTAATCCACCAGGGTGTTTGAAGTGCCCAGAAGAAGGAGGCTTACACTTGTACAGCCTAGACCGAGAACCTGCATGGATAGCACATGTGGGTTTTCTGGGCTTGTGCTCACTGGAAAATGATCAGCGTGACAAGAAGAAAGTGACTACACTGCTCAATATAGGTATAATCACATTCACTTGGCAGATTTTCTAAACACAAATCTTATGATGTATCGCAGACGCTACACATATTGCATATTATCAGATCTGTTGAAAAATGCAACTCAGTTTATTTTATGCTACTACGTTATTTTCTGCAAATTAATCAACTGAAGAAATACGCGTATCACTCTGAAAGACATTCATTAAACTTAATAATTCCGTCGGGAATAACAATAGGTATGATATATTACGTTTATTTGACAAGTACAGTAACTACTGACATTGAACTCGTTTGGTTTTTCATGAAAGTAAGTGAAGTCATCGTATTGACTATGAAACATATCGTTGCTTGCATCGGTTGCTGTGCTGATGAGAAGGCGGAGACGCCTTCCAATTACGTTTACAACACAAGCTATTGAGCACGACGGATTTTAAGGAATCTTCTCCTGCAGTACGTTTTACTGCTAGTTCGTTCTGCATAACCGATCTTTTAGTGGTAGCACATGCTTCGCATTTTCTCGTATGCCACAAAACACTAATCTCCATCACGTACCGAATCGTCCGTTTACAATTTTTTTTTAAAAAAAAGGAAAACAAATGTAGAAGCAAGATGTTTTATGCTACCCAACAAATGAAAGACCTAGTTATATTGTCGGGGCTGTACAGAACTCTTTCTTACACACACAGTTGTACCTCTGAGGCCGGCCGGTGTGGCTGAGCGGTTCTAGGCGCTTCAGTCTGGAAGCGCGCGACCGCTACGGTCGCAGGTTCGAATCCTGCCTCGGGCATGGATGTGTGTGATGTCCTTAGGTTAGTTAGGTTTAAGTAGTTCTAAGTTCTAGGGGACTGATGACCTCAGATGTTTAAGTCCCATAGTGCTCAGAACCATTTGAACCATTTTTGTACCTCTGATAATGTATCGT
This sequence comes from Schistocerca nitens, assembly GCF_023898315.1. NCBI lineage: Eukaryota > Metazoa > Arthropoda > Insecta > Orthoptera > Acrididae > Schistocerca > Schistocerca nitens. The sequence continues at coordinate 570,448,174 of NC_064614.1, read as the reverse complement.
TGAATTTTCGAAATATTAATCACAAAATTCAATGCGCTGACGTATAGCAATACTATCAGACTAATGATACGGAAAATTAGGCGTAAGTATTTACAATATTTATGCAATGCGGTACTTACTATACACATGAAAATACAGTCTGTGAAGTTAAATGGGACAGGGCAGCGCTTGCTCCAAAGTTAAGAACGCTGTTTCTCCGACGTGCCAGTTACCTTTAATATGACTGCTCATCAATATATTTAAATTGTATACGTTAAATTAAAGAAGATAAAGATGGACGATTGGCTACTAAGTGCGTCATGGAGTATTCTAATACACTGAAGAGCCAAAGAAACTAACACGCGCCTAATATCGTGTAGGGTCCACGCGAGCTCGCAGAAGTGCCGCAACACGACGTAACATGGACTCGACTAATGTCTGAAGAAATGCTGGAGGGAACTGACACAATGAATCCTGCAGGGCTGTCCGTAAATCCGTAAGTGTACGAGGGGGTGGAGACCTCTTCTGAACAGCACGTTGCAAGGCATCCTAGATATGCTCAATAATGTTGATGTCTGGGGAGTTTGGTGGCCACTCTGTAGCAATTCTGGACGTGCAGGGTGTCACAATGTCCTACAGGAATTTCCTAAGTCCGTCGGAATGCGCAATCGACATGAATGGGTACAGGTGACCAGCTAGGATGCTTACATGCGTGTCACCTGTCAAAGTCGTATCAAGACGTATCAGGGTTCCCATATCACTCCAACTGCACACGCCTCGCACCATTACAGAGCCTCCACCAGCTTGAACAGTACCTTGCTGACATACAGGGTCCATGGATTCATGAGCTTGTGTCCATACCCATACACGTCCATCCGTTCGATACAATTAGAAACGAGACTCGTCCGACCAGGCAACATGTTTCCAGTCATCAATAGTCCAATGTCGGTGTTGACGGGCCCAGGCGAGGCGTAAAGCGTTGTGTTTGCAGTCATCAAGGGTACACGAGTGGGTCTTCAGCTCACAAAGCCCATATTGATGACGTTTCGTTGAATGGTTTGCATGCTGACACTTGTTGATGGCTCAGCACTGAAATCTGCAGCAATTTGCGGCAGGGTTGCATTTTTGTCACGTTGAACGGTTCTCTTGAGTCGTCATTGGTCCCGTTCTCGTAGGATCTTTTTCCGGCCGCAGTGATGTCGGAAATTTGATATTTTACCGTATTCCTGATATTCACGTATACACTTGTGGAGTGGTAGTAGGGGAAAATCCCCACTTCATTTCTACCTCGGAGATGCTGTGTTCCATCGCTCCTTCGCCACCACTTTAAAACTCACTTAAATCTCGGTAATCTGCCATCGTAGCAGCAGTAACAGATCTAAAAACTGCGCCAGACCCTTGTTGTCTTATATAGGCGTTACCGATAGCAGCGCCGTATTCTGCCTGTTGTCTCTGTATGTGAATACGTATGCCTATATCAGTTTCTTTGGCTCTTCCCTGTAGAAAGCCTGCACGCAAACTCTATCAGTTGGCTATGGAAGCCGAGATCTCCTCGAAACATGGAGCGTTTTCCATATTGCCATGGTCAAGAAGAAACTACTCTGTTTGTGGTGGATCACAGTAGGTTCGTTGAAACTATCGAAAACACAAAATATAACTCAGGCCCTCTTTTTTCATCTGTCTGAGGAGAACTCATTAGATCAGCCATATATCAGAAGCCGCAAAGAAAATATCTGTACGATATCATTGAGTAAAATGACGTCTGTAATTGCCATGAGATTATTACAACGAGCACTTGTGCAGCTGCTCGCTGTATTTATCCACGTTCTCTCTCTGTTGAACGTATTAGAAATACAACAGCAACAAGAAATGTAGATCGCTTCCAGGTTAATAATAATTTGCCTCAGGCCAATTTGGAAGAATAATATATACCGAAATAGGATCATTTTTTATCTACAGATTTGCCCCTCCAGAATTACTTATTCATTTTAAATATATCTTGCTTGTTAAGTAACGGTAATTTTCATTAGAATCGGTTACAGCCAGACATGCAGAATTTGTGTATATTTTTTATGTTTCCTGTACTGAATGAAGAATTCTTGGTATGAAGATGGTATCTGTTCTTTCGGACCATGCAGCTCTCTTAGAATGAAATAATAATCAAATCAAGACCCTGAGCTGTTGACAGGCGTTGATATACATCAACGGGGACAGTTGAAAATCTGTGCGCCGACCGGGACTCGAACCCGAATCTCCTGCTTACATGGCAGACGCTCTATCCATCTGAGCCACCGAGGACACAGAAAACATTGCGACTGCAGGGATTTATCCCTTGCACGCTCCCCGTGAGGCCCACATTCCCAGACGCTCGATAGTGCAACTGCAGGGATTTATCCCTTGCACGCTCCCAGTGAAACCCACATTCCCAACTTAATGTCCACACACTGCAGTCGTAGTGCCCCTGTGCATTACACTCATTACTGTAGCAGACAATCTTACCAAGTCCCGTAAGAGTTCGGGCAATGCGTGTGCATCCAGCACAGAAGAAGAGGTTCAATGGTCGGTTAGTTTTAACTATATGAAGATAGTATTTGTTCTTTCGGACCTGACCTTCTTCTTCTGTGCTGGATGCACGCGCATTGCCCGAACTCTTACGGGACTCGGTAAGATTGTCTGCTACAGTAATGAGTGTAATGGGCAGGGGCACTACGACTGCAGTGTGTGGACATTAAGTTGGGAATGTGGGTTTCACTGGGAGCGTGCAAGGGATAAATCCCTGCAGTTGCACTATCGAGCGTCTGCCACGTAAGCAGGAGATCCTGGGTTCGAGCCCCAGTTGGGGCAGACATTTTTAACTGTCCCCGTTGATGTACATAAACGCCTGTCGACAGCTTAGTGTCTTGATTTAATTATCATTTCAACAATTCTTGTGGTGTGATACTTCACGTTCAGTGTTGCGCCATTTAATGAACAGCACAATCTCCAAGAATAGATGAGCCTTAGACGAAAAACAGCGATGAAATGAATTTTACAGGTACATAAATTTTCATATTGGGCCAAATCATATTTTTTGCAGGTTCGAGGTAACAGTTTTACCTTTCAAGTGTCCTCGTTGCTTAATTATGGCGTTCGTTTGAGTATCGTTTCTGAAGCGTCGTTGTCCCTGTCAGTATGAAGAAATCGTCCATTTCTCATGTGTGCGAACAAATGGTACTATTGTAATACATTATCGAAGTTCTCAGAAAATGCATTAATTAATGACCTGGTTGTCTGTCACTTATCGCTTCTTACATATCAGGAAACGATTTTTTAAAGCGAAAAATGCCACCTGCAGCCTGGTTCGCAGTTCACTTTAAACTGTACGGCCTCCTGTGTAAGTCAGGTCAAAAGGCAGACGGAAGACAACGCATAATACCTCCAGTAGAATTACATAAATAAAGCACTACGGTGTTCAAATGAACCTTTGAGCCGATGTCAGCAACGCCTACGAAACCTCTGCGTATCACCTTCAAGCAATAATGTTGACTTCTGGTGGAAGAATCGAAGAGTATTTTCTTAAGTTATGCAGAAAGACAGAGGGCGCATCAGAAACGAAAACCAAATAAAAATATGCTAATCGACGGAAGTAGCGAAACACCGGAAGTAGCGAAGCTACGGTCGGTCTTCCGGGGCCGGCACATGGATAAGAGCGCGCTGTGTTGATAGGAGACGTAAATAGACGTAGAGTGGCGTGACATATCGCTACGACTTCTTCACTACTTCTTATAAGCCTTAAATAGTATAACTGGACCGAGCGAGGTGGCGCAGTGGTTAGCACACTGGACTCGCATTCTGGAGGACGACGGTTCAATCCCGCGTCCGGCCATCCTGATTTAGGTTTTCCGTGATTTCCCTAATTCGCTCCAGGCAAATGCCGGGATGGTTCCTCTGAAAGGGCACGGCCGACTTCCTTCCCCGTCCTTCCCTGATCCGACGAGACCGATGACCTCGCTGTCTAGTCTCTTCCCACAAACAACCCAATGAAATAGTATAACTGTAGTGATGACTTGGGTAAAAGCTAATTTTTAAATAAACAACGTAAGTCACTTCATGGGCACATCGGATACTAAAAAAAAACAATCCCTGTTAAATATGAAATACACACATGAATTATGTTACTGATATTTCTGAGCCAAATCACGAATCTAATGACACACAGTTCGTAAATGTGTCTCTTATGTAAGCAAAAGTCCTGTTTCCCTTTGCACGGAGTCTTAGTGCTACCCTATAACACGCACTTTCCTCTGGTCGAGCCTGGCTGGATCACATATCGGAGGTACAGAACTAGGAGCGCTGTGAACGGCTTGCCGCCCTGGTTTCTACCGCTCCGGCTCGCGGCACTCTGCTCCTGGTGAAGGCTGTTTACCAACGTAGTATTTACACAGTGTAAATCACTGTATAATTTTCGAGCGATAACTTATACTGAAACAGAAAGTGAATTTATTCAGAAGCGGCAAATACACTGATCAGCCAGAACATTGTGACCGCCAACCTATTATAGATATAAATTCATCCTGGCGAAAGCAGTGTCAGCCAAGCGCACGGCGCGTGTGGTACCAGTGAGCGTGCTGTCTGTGTGCAGAATGGGAAAGGCGCGTGATCTACCGGAGTTTAACCGAGGGCAGATTGTGATGGTCCGGAGGCTCGGCACGAGCATTTAGGAAACTGCACGACTTGTCGGATGTTCGAAGAGTGCTGTGACGAGTATCTTTAACAAGTGGCGAAACCACGGTGAAACCACATCCAGACGTAGTGGGATTGGGCGCCTACCCCTCGTCACAGATGTGGGGTGTCATAGGCTGGGCAGATTGGTAAGACAGGACAGGCGGCGAAATGTGACGGAACTAACATCCGGCTTTAATGGTGGGCAGAGTGCAACTGTGTCTGAACACACATTACACAGAACACTCCTAATGATGGGCCTCCACAGCCGACGACCCAGGCATGTGCCAATGTTAACATCGTGACATTGGCAACGGCGACTGAAATGGGCACGTGACCATCGGCACTGGACGTTGGTGCAGTGCAGAGCGTTGCATGGTCTGATGACTCCCGATATCTCTTCATCATGCCTAAGGGAGGGCCCGAATACGTCGCCTTCTAGGGGAACAGCCCCTTGACACCTGTACTGCGGGACGGAGACAAGCTGACGGCGGCTCCACTATGCTCTGGAGAACATTCGTGTGGGCACCCATTAGTCCAGTGGAGCTCTTGCAAGGCACCAAGACAGCCAAGGAGTATCGTACATTGGTTGCAGACCATATACTCCCCCTTCGTGACGATCATGTTTTCCAATCGCAATGGCATTTTTCAACAAGATAATGCGCCATATCACAAGGCCAGAAGTGTGATGGAGTTGCTCAACTAAAACAATTGAGAGTTCCAATTGATGTGCTGGCCCGCCAACACACCAGATCTGGACCCACCAATCGAACACATCTGGGATGTGACTGAACGTGGCGTCAGAGCTCATCGCCCCCCCCCCCCCCCCGCCCTCTCCCTCCCCCCGCGAGTTTACGGGAATAAGGTGACTTGTGTGTGCAGATGTGGTGCCAACTAACTCCAGCGACCGACCAAGACCTCATTCCTTCCATGCCAAGACGCGTCACCGCTGTTATACGAGCCAGAGTTGGACATACCGGCTATTAGGTAGGTGGTCATAATTTTCTGGCTGATCAGTGTATTTGTACAGTCGAATCCTGTCAGCTGACTATTGTACTGGCGTAGAAAATACGCTTCGATGTAACTTCATAAAAATATGTCTGGGCGAGTTAAAAGGGTGTGGCCGTTCTGATCACGTATCAGAATCGCTCTGGCTAACCAGTGGACAATCAAGCAGAGCTGTGGGGTGTCATTTAGGACCGTAAGTTTCTTCACATAAACGTGTTGGAAGTGTCGTCACTGTTATCTCGCGCATGAACTTCTCTGTTCTACTATAAGTACTTAAATAAATTTCGAATATGTATGTTCCAACTTAGGAACGCTCTTAATAGGATACTTACATCTACATCTATACTCCGCAAGCCACGTTATGGTGTGAGGTGGGTGGAACTTTGTATACCGGCGTTCCTTCGCACTTTTTCTGTTCCAGTCACGGTTGGTTGGCGGGAAGAACGACTGCTGCTAAGCCTTCATTTGGGCTCGAATCTCTCTAATTTTATCTTCATGGTCTTTTCACAGGATATACTTAAGAGGAAGCAATATACTGGCTGATTCTTCTAGGGACGTAAGCTCTCGATCTTGAACAGTAAACCGCAGCGTGATGCAGAACGTCTCTCTTGCAGCGCATGTCACTGGATTTGGCTGAGAATCTCCATGACACTTTAGAGCTTACTAAATGAGTCAGTAACGAAGCGTGCTGCTCGTCTTTGGATCATCTCTCCTTACTGTATCAATCTTTTTGGTATGGCTCCCATACTACCGAGCAATATTCAAATATTGGTCGAACGAATGTACCTTTTTCGATGGACTGCGTTTTCTGACGAGTCTTAAAATGATTCTCAGTTTGGCAACTACCTTACCAGTAATTCATTTTATGTGCTCGTTCCACTTTAAATTGCTCCATACGCACAGTCCTAGATGTTTTGTGGAAGTAACTGCTTCCAGTGATCGTTCTGCAACCGTGCAATCATGGAATAAAAGACGTTTGTGTTTCACATTCGCAATACGTTACATTTGTTAATGTTTAACGTCATTTGCCACTCCCTGCACCAAGCGTTGATACTCTGCAGGTGTTTTTGCATTCCTCTACAATTTTCTAGCGTTGCGACTTCTCTATTAGCAACAGCATCATCCGCGAAAAGCTTCATGCGACTGCCGATGTCATTTACTATGTCATTTATATATACTGTGAGAAGTAATGGTCCTATGACACTCTCCTGGAGTACACCCCAAGTTACTTTTACGTCTGAAGATTTCTTTCCGTCGCGAACGACATATTATGTTCTGTTTCCTAAAAACTCTTCAGTCCAATGACTCGTTGGTCTGATATTCCGTACGTTTTCTTTTTTCATTAGACGGCAGGGTGGAACTGTATCGAACTCCTTCCCGAAGTCTAGTCTGTTAAATGAACATATTTCTCCTTTGAGTTATCGTTGAGCTACTGATCAATATAGTACAATTGATACTTGTAGCCAAACTAACTTCTTTGTCTGTTCCTATTTCCCTTTTCTATTGCACAACTTTTCTCATTGGCATTAAGGAAGATGTCAAACTAGATATCATATTCAGAAAACATTACTCACAAAAGCATTAGAATCAAAAGCAGCTGACCTGGGAGTTCACTGCTGAACTACATGATACCATCAGGATATCTTTCTTGAATTCGAAAATATGGTAGTCATGAATTTATGAAAACATTGACCTAATCGCCACTACTTGGAATATAAATATTTCCATGTTATACTGTCGGGGGTAGCAGCTACCCATCAGATAAAGTGAATGAAATCCCGACAGAAATTATCAGTTGATGTCCACTATAATTTAAGTTCCTACTCGTATTGGAAGATCTCACAAATTGAAGCATGATCGCAAAAGGATATCCTCAGACCTGTTCTGGGTACACGTCAACGAGTTTAGAACGAACATGCTGGAAAACAAGTGTCTGGTAACAGTCGACCGAATTTGGAAACGGGTTCTGCTGGGCGGACAGCAAGAGGCAGTTGTGCCTCCACGACCAGTGGAAACCCGTTCCAAACCGGTACCCGCTTTTTGGCAACTCAGTGAGGCCAACGCTATTAGTCGTTCTTCCATATGCTAACTCTCTCAACTACGGAAAAATGAACAAGTATGGGTTAAATTGTCTGTCTTTTTTCTCCATCATCTATCGATTATTTGATGTTCTGTGTGACAGATAACGTTGTTATGAAAAATGCTGTGACTTTTTCGGTCGCTTTTCCTGGTTTCATTGATGAGTGGAGGCAGACAAATTATTGTACATCATTCGACGTTAACTGTTCTTCTGCACCATCGGTGGTACCCTGCACTTGCGTGATCATTTAAGCTTTCCACAAAACTTAGTGCGTTTTTTCATAACATTCAGGTAACCAACTTTTAAAAAATAATAAACATTAGCACCTCTACTACATTTAAGAAATAGTACAACAACTAACTATCGCCCCCACCTACCAGTTTGGATAATCGGTGCGAAAGCGACACCGACAGCGAATAAGGCTATTTTTTCAAAGATCAGATGAAACTTTGCAGGCGGCAAACACAACAACGAGGGAACGACTGCATAAGACATGACAGTGCTAGCAGCGCATTAGAACAACCAGCGTCGCCCGTCCCACGGGGCACTTACATCCGCTTCAGCCCGATCGCTCCGTCGTCTCTCGCCAGAAAACTGCGCCACATTATGCTTTATGAGCGTCATCTACAATGGTGTGCAAAACTTAAAGGAGGAAAGTAACTTTCGTATGATGTGTCACGACCCACTAACGTAGCTCGATGAAAATTGGACCAAACATAGAAAAAACTGCATCAATATAGCGCAGAAGGTAACTGAAAGAAACAGGCCATAAGACGAAAGGAACTGACATTTTTATTCAAAGACAATAATTACGTACACTGAAGTCGTGGCAATATATGACTGTCCCCTGAACGTTACAAGAGGCAGAACACGGATCTTCTACATCTACATCTACATTTATACTCCGCAAGACTCCCAACGATGTGTGGCGGAGGGCGCTTTACGTGCCACTGTCATTACCTTCCTTTCCTGCTCCAGTCACGTATGGTTCGCGGGAAGAACGACTGCCGGAAAGCCTCCGTGCGCGCTCGAATCTCTCTAATTTTACATTCGTGATCTCCTCGGGAGGTATAAGTAGGGGGAAGCAATATATTCGATACCTCACCCAGAAACGCACCCTCCCGAAACCTGGACAGCAAGCTACACCGCGATGCAGAGCGCCTCTCTTGCAGAGTCTCCCACTTGAGTTTGCTAAACATCCCCGTAACGCTATCACGCTTACCAAATAACCCTGTGACGAAACGCGCCGCTCTTCTTTGGATCTTCTCTATCTCCTCTGTCAACCCGACCTAGTACGGATCCCACACTGATGAGCAATACTCAAGTATAGGTCGAACGAGCGTTTTGTAAGCCACCTCCTTTGTTGATGGACTACATTTTCTAAGGACTCTCCCAATGAATCTCAACCTGGCACCCGCCGTACCAACAATTAATTTTATATGATCATTACACTTCAAATGGTTCCACACGCATACTCCCAGATATTTTAGAGAAGTAACTGCTACCAGTGTTTGTTCCGCTATCATATAATCATACAATCTTAATAAAGTGCGTGGCCACCACGGACGGCAGTGCTACTCTGCTACGTGCTCCCGTGCTGGCCAAGAGGCTGGCAAAGAGTTGTTGTGGTAGGGCGTTGCATTCCTCCACCAGAGCGGCTGACGACAGGTGGATGGTGGCTGATGCACGTGGACGTGCTGCAGTACGTCTCCCCAACGCATCCCATATGTGCTCGATGGGATTTAAGTCGGGGGAACGGGCAGACCAATACATTCGCCGAATATCCTCTCGTTCCAAGAGCTCCTCCACGCGTGCAGTTCGGTGTACACGCGCATTTTCATCCATGAAAAAGAAGTCAGGGCTGAATGCATCACTGAAAAGATGCACACGAGGAACGAGTACGGTGTCACAAACAGATGACCAGAGATTACATCATGTTCAAAGATTTGGAGATCAATCCGTCGATGGAACATTGTGCATCCCTGCACCGTAATACCTGGACCAGCAAAACGATAGACAATATTCCTGAGATCATTACGTGCTTTTATATGGCGAGATGTGGGAACTCGTAATGCACCCAGGAACACTGCCGAACATAATACATGATCGTTTTAGCGGTCCAGGTGTTGTGGTATTGGGAGGGGAGGGGGACGGCATAATATTGCCCGTACCAGCAGAATAACAAGAAACTTTTCTTGAAGTGAAATCTAATCCATAGTTGGAAGAAAAACTTTCAGTTAATGCTATTAGTGGAAATATAGTGCAGTTTAAAAATGGCTCTAAGCACTATGTTACTCAACTGCTGCGGTTATCAGTCCCCTAGAACTTAGAACTACTTAAACCTAACTAACCTAAGAACATCACACACACCCATGCCCGAGGCAGGATTCGAACCTGCGACCGTAGCAGCAGCGCGGCTCCGGACTGGAGCGCCTAGAACCGCACGGCCACCGCGGCCGGCATAATGCAGTTTAAATCATGAATATACTCAATTGTCACAAAAAGCCGTTACTTTTAGCGTTCGTAACTATATACGAGAGTTGGGACTTAAATAGTAGCAACTATTTATTCAAAATGGTTCAAATGGCTCTGAGCACTATGGGACTTAACTTCTGAGGCCATTAGTCCCCTAGAACTTAGAACTACTTAAACCTAACTAACCTAAGGACATCACACACATCCATGCCCGAGGCAGGATTCGAACCTGCGACCCTAGCAGTCGCGCGGTCCAGACTGTAGCGCCTAGAACCGCTCGGCCACTCCGACCGGCCTATTTATTCATAACCGATGCAAAACAGTTACATGTTCGCACCTGTTACTGTCCTTCACAGTAGTCACCAGCGTTGTATAGACCCCGTTGCAAGCGATGTGGAAGGCGTAGCACACCGTTAGCAGAGCTTGTTCTGTTGATGGTGCGAATGGAGCGGTCTAATGCCTGTCGAATCTCAGGAACAGTTCTGAAGCGAATGCCACAAAGTGGTTCCTTCATCTTCAGAATCAAATCAAAGTCACAAGGACTTAAGTCATATTACTGTTCGTTTTTGTAGTATCACCTGCGACCAGCTTTGCGAAAGAAGGGGCGACACTTTCTGCGCAACCCACCCATCATTTTGCACAACGCGCGGGCGCATATAGCGCAAGCTGTGGCTGCTCTGTTCGGTCGATGGGACTGGCAAGTACTGTACCATGCACCATACTCCCCAGACTTAATTTCTTGGGACTTTGATTTGATTCTAAAGATGAAGGAACCACTTCGTGTCATTTGCTTCAGAAGTGTTCCAGAGATTCGACAGGCAGAAGACCGCTCCATTCGCACCATCAACGGAACAGGGTCTGCTAACGGTGTCCTACGCCTGCCACTTCGCTGGCAACGGGTTCTACACAACGCTGGTGACTACTCTGAATGACAGTAACAGGTGCAAACATGTATCTCTTTTGTATCGGTTGTGAATAAATAGTTGCCACTATTTAAGTTACAACCCTCGTATATATGTACGAGACAGGGTTTTCAACTTATGTGTTCATAAAAAATCAATATCGCAACAGACTCGACACCGAACCCGTTACTGTAATTCAACTTTCACCCATAAAGCCTTAAATTAAATATATCTGTGTAGATAAGAAACAGTACTCCTGACTTCATTAAAATTTAAAATTATAATTTCTGTTTCATTATGTTAGTTTGAAATTAAGTTTCTTTTAGAATTTTTAATTTCATACAGTTTTTGAAATTGCTTGTTGAAGCAGGTATATATAATTTTAAATAATTATTACTTTTGTTACAAATAATCAGTTTACAGATAAACATCCTACAGAAAGAAACCAGACATTCCACGGTAAATATAAACATTAAAAAGGATTCCGGTTATCAAAAACATTAATAAAAGTTGATGTAGAACATTGGTCGCCGCATGTACAGTGTAAATGAAGAAGCAATAGATCATTTTCTCGGAAACGCTTCGCGAACGAATCATTTTTGTTGGGTTTGGATTAACTTTTAACAAAGAGCTGATTGATGCTCGCTTTTAGGCTCTAATATGCAAGATTAATCTCATGTTACAGTGTTGTTTACAAATACTGGATGTCTTCGCTCGAATTTTGTAAGTATTTGCTTACAGTAATTGATAAAATCTGTTTTTGAGCTTCTGTCAGAGTGTACGGACTCCACCGAGAACGCATCTTTCTCTCAGCTAAGTGATCAACTGGTCATTGATTATCGACAATGACATACTTAAAAAAAGAATTCAGACATTCTGAAGCAACTTTACGGTTTGAATAATAAACGTTACAGTAAGATAATAGTATAGATTTACTATCAGTTATCCAATCTGCACTCCATCGCTTTAAATCCGATTGGTGGCTCTGCTGCTACAAACTGCTGAACACAGTTCAGATCTGCGTCTACATCCATACTTCGCAGTTCACATCATGATGTGTGGCTTACGGTACTTTATATATGCTACAGTCGCTTTTCCCCTTTCCCATTCCAGTCGTAAATGATGGGGAGAGGGGGCGGGGGACGATAGTTGCTACGTCCGTAAGTAAGCTCGAATCGTTCTAGTGTTTCTTGAATATGATCCATTTATATTCGATATGTTCGGACTCAGGTGTGAATGTTACTTGCTGACTACTCAGGTAAGTTGAAATACGTTTCGTTTCACACCTGCTAACCTTCTACCTTTATTTATATCCCTATTTACAGCTGTGTTCTGTGATGCTATAACGGCCTCATGATCACTGATTCCCTCTACTATGTTAACTAAGTCGAAAACTCCGGGCCTATTTGTAACTAGGTCTAAGATGTTACCCTGTCGAGCTGTCGAGTCGGTTCTCTGATTAACTACTCAAATTTACTTTCGGATAAAGCATTTAGAACAACTTCACACTACTCCTATCCCTACAACGTGCTCCAACCACTTGTGTCTCCCGAGCCCTGGCTTGTAATTTGAAGTCTCCTAACTCTATAACATTTACACGCAACCATTCCCAGGGTTTCCATGAAATGTTTTGCCACTGCTGTTTCTGAGGCACAGGGTCTATAAAAGCACCTAGTTAGGGTTTATGACCCGTTTTTGACAATTACAGGGTTGGACAAAAATGTGGAGACGCCAAAAACACAACACATTACTACGCCTAATGTGGTTAGAAAACTCGTTGGCGTCCAAAACAGCTTCCAGACTTCTCGGAAGGAATAAATACAGTCCCCGTAAGGATTTCAAGGAAATCTTATATCATTCGTCCTACGGCAAGACCAGGTAAAGGTGCTGGAGGTGGATAGCTATCACGCACCATTCCCTCTAAAGCTGCTCACAGAGGCTCAGAAATACTGATATCTGGTGACTGGCCAGGGCAGCTGTGACAGTTCATTCTCGTGCTCAAAAAACCAGCCCTGGACGTTGCGAGCGGGCGTGAAAATGGATCCTGTCGTCTTGAAACACAGCATCACTATTGGGTAACAAACATTGTAACACGGCATAGACCTGATCGGCCAACATGGTTCCGTAATCCTTGGCGGTATTCCAGTCTTCCAGAGTAACCATGAGGTGGATGGAATACCACGATATGGCTGCCTAAATCTTCACCGAACTTCCGCCATGTTTCTCTCTTGGGACGTACATTCGGCCAGAAGTTGGGAACAGCATGAAACAAGACTCATCCGACGAAATGACTTTCTTATATTGGTTAATATTCCACGTTTTATGGCTTCGTTACCACGTTTGCCGTTACGGCCATTTGCATAACTGAAGAGTGGTTTTGGAATTCCAGTTAGCCCTGAAATTCCCTGCTTTTGGATTTCCTCTCGTGTTGTTTTGGTGCTGATAGGGCTCGCGAGTGCGACAGTCAGTTCTGCAGTGACTTTTTCAGCTTTCGTCCTCTTACTTTTCGTCACAGTTCTCTTCAATGAACGTGTGTCACGGTCACTCAACACACTCTTCCGTCAACGTGTGACTTACGGGTGTTGGTTTTTTCGCTTTCCCTGTATGCGGTATAAAACTTCGATTTGTTTCTCATGAAGCACCAGACACTTCGACGCCCTTGGTTGCAGAAGCACCAGCTGTACCAGAATCAGCAATTTGCCCACGTTAGAATTCACTTAGCTCCGACATAATTCGCTCACAATGGTACAGAATACTCTTCTGACAACAGCTGACACTTGCAACATATTGCAAATTGCTCAGGGCCGTTCGTGATCAAATACAATCGTGCATCCAATAGGCTTCGCTAGCATCTATATTTGTTTCAATTGTGCATTTCTTGTTCTGTTTCTATATTTTTGTTCAACCCCTATTCTTTCAGTAGCATAGCTGCACCAATTTTGGCACAGTCTGCTAGATATTCCTCCGCCCTCCTCACTCTTCCTCTATGGCATCATCGTTGATATTACACTGTTGCCACGTTTATCTCCCTCCTCCTTCCCCTAATGTAGGCCAATTTCCCTACATATAAAATGGAGGGATGTTCAAACATTATTGGTAAACTGAAAATTGCCACAGTTTCCCTCCACTCATATGACATCACTGAGGAAGATAGCTGCTTTTGTCATGTGTGAATTTGTGGGGAGTTCAAAACTTCAAAATCGAGCATTGTTCTGTTGGTCTAAAATCTAAGATGGCAAAGCAGGGATTACTAGTACAGATCTCTGATGTCAGAGTCCAATATGGTTGATCTGGCGATACTGCCACACACCTATGATGTCAGAATCCAAGATGCTTGCACCCTACATCCTCAGTTATTTTTTGGATGTATTCTGTTCTCTGTCATCCCCTACAGCTTTTATCCTCAACAGCTCCCTTTAGTGCCATGGACTTAGTTTCCCAATGCCTTGAGAAATGCCTTGTCTTCCTCTCACTTCTTCTGTCAGTGTTTACCTTGTATGCCTTTCTTTGCTGATTCTGCAGAGAACTTCCCTATTCAGACTTATCAGACTTCCTAAAACTTAACATTTTGCTCCAAATATACACTCTCAGAAATTTCTTCCTCAAATTAAGGTCTATGTTTGATATCAATAGACTTCTCTTGGCCAGTCCTGTGATGTCAGAATCCAAGAAAGAGATCAAAGATGTCAGACCAGGGTGTATTGCACAGCCCTATGACACAAGAATCCAAGGTGGCGGACCAGGGGGATAATGGCGCAATCTGCATTGTTGTCAAATTTCCCAATTTAGTGTCGCAGCCTGCATGGTTGCCAGGTTTCTTGTGATAAGAATAGAATCCAGTCGTAAGCCATTTGCTGTTGTTGTTGTGGCCTTCAATCCGAAGACTGGTTTGATTCAGATCTATCCTGTGCAAGCCTCTTCCTTTCTGAGTAACTAGTAAAATCTAAGTCATTCTACACCTGCTTACTGTATTGATCTCTTGGTCACTCTCTACGATTTTTACCTGCCACACTTCCCTCCAGTACTACATTGGTGATCCCTTGATGTCTCAGAACGTGTCCTACCAAATAGTTCCTTCTTCTAGTTAGGCTGTCCCACAAACTTATTTTCTCACCAGTTCTGTTCAGTACTTCCTCATTAGTTATGTGATCAACCCCTCTGATCTTCAGCGTTCTTCTCCAGCACCACATTTCAAAAGCTTCTACTCCATTATGGTTTAAACTGTTTATTGTCCATGTTTCACTTCCACGTATGGCTACACTCCATACAGCCTGTTTAACAAAAGACTTCCTGACAGTTAAAACTATACTCAATGTTAACAAATTTCTCTTCTTCAGAAACGCTTTTCTTGCCATTGCCAATCTACATTTTATACCCCCTCTACTTCGACTATCATCAGTTATTTTGCTGCCCAAGTAGCAAAACACGTCTACTACCTTTAACTGTCTCATTTCATAAACTAATCCCATCAGCATCACCTCATTTAATTCGACTACATTCATTTATCCTCGTTTTGCTTTTGTTGATGTTCATATTATATCCTCCTTTCAAGATACTGCCAATACCGTTCAACTGCTCTTCCAAGTCCTTTGTTGTCTCTGGCAGAATTACAATTTCATTGGAAAATCTCTAAGTTTTTATTTCTTCTTCCTAGACTTCAGTTCCGACTGCAAATTTTTCTTTGTTTTCCTTTATTGCTTGCTCAAGGTACAGAATGAACAACGTGAAGGACAGGCTACAACCCTGTCTCACTCCCTTCTCAACCACTGCTTCCCTTTCACGCCACTTGACTCTTATAAATGCCATTAAATTCTGTACAAACTTTAAATAGCTTCTCGCTCCCTACATTTTACCCGTGCCACCATTAGAATTTAAAGGAGAGTATTCAAGTCTACATTGTCAGAAGCTTTCTCTGAGTCTACAAATGTTATAAACGTAGGTGTATCTTTCCGGCTTTTCCATTTTTCTGTACAGAATTCGTGTTAGAATTTTGAAACAGTGACTTATTAAACTGATACTTCGGTAATATTCACAGGTGCCAGCACCTACATTTTTTGGACTTGGGTCTATTATATTCTTCTTGAAGTCTGAGGGTATTTAGCCTATCTCATACATCTTGCTCACCAAATGGAAGAGTTATGTCATGGTTGGCTCTCCCAAGGCTATCAGTAGTTCTAACGGAATGTTGTCTACTCTCGGGGCCTTGTTTCGATTTAGGTCTTTCAGTGCTCTGTCAAATACTGCAAGCAGTATCATATGTCTCATCTCATCTTCCATTACCATAATGTCCCTCAAGTACATATCCATTATGTGGACCCTCTATATACTCCTTTCACCTTTCTGCTCTCCCTTCTTTGCTTAGGACCGGTTTTCCATCTCTCCAAAGATCTCTTTAATTTTCCTGTATCTGGCATTTATCTTTCCCCTAGTGATATATACTTTTAAATCCTTGCATTTGTCCTACAGTCATTCCTGCTTAGCCATTTTGCACTTCCTGTCAGT
The DNA here is from genome assembly GCF_023898315.1 of Schistocerca nitens. Taxonomy (NCBI): domain Eukaryota; kingdom Metazoa; phylum Arthropoda; class Insecta; order Orthoptera; family Acrididae; genus Schistocerca; species Schistocerca nitens. The sequence continues at coordinate 570,431,527 of NC_064614.1, read as the reverse complement.
CGCATTTTTTTAGATGTTTGTATCCCCTTTCGCCTACTTGATTTATTGCATTTTTATATTTTCTCCTGTTCATCAATTAAATCCGGTACCTTTTGTGATACCCAAGGATTTCTAGTAGCCGTCGTTTTTTTAGCTACTTGATCCTTTGTTGCCTTCACTATTTCATCTCTCGAAGCTACCCATTCTTCTTTTACGGTATTTCCTTCTACTGTTATTGTGAATTGCTCCCTAATGCTCCCTCTGAAACTCTACAGTCTCTGGTTTTTCGATTTATCCGAGTCCCATCTCCTAAAATTCCTAACTTTTTGGAGTTTCTTCAATTTTAACCAGCAGTTTATAACCAATAAATTGCGGCCAGAGACCACATCTGCCCTTGGAAATGTCTTACAGTTTGAAGTCTGGTTCCGAAACCTGTGTCTCATCATTATATAATCAATGTGAAACCTTCCGATGTCTCCAGCTCTTTTCCACGTATATAACCTTCTTTTATGATTCTTAAACCAAGTGTTAGCCATGATTAAATTATTCTCTGTGCAAAAGTTTATCAGGCGGCTTCCTGTTTCACTCCTTTCCTCCACCTTCTTCTTCTCTTTTTTTCCTATTATCGAATTCCAGTTCTCCATAACTATTAAATTTTCGTCTTCCTTAACTATCTGAATAATTTCTTTTACCTCATCATACATTTCATGAATGTCTCCATTATCTGGCATATAAACTCGTCCTACTGCGGTGGGTGTGGGCTTCGTGTCTACCTTGGCTACAAAATACATGAACTATGCTGCTCATAACAACTTACCCTCATTCCTATTATTTTAATTCTTTATTAAACCTACTCCTACGTTGCCCCTATTTGATTTTGTATTTATAACACTGTACTCATCTTACCGTCCGCAGCTCGTGGTCTTGCAGTAGCGTTCTCGCTTCCCGCGCACAGGGTCCCGGGATCGATTCCCGGCGAGGACAGGGATTTTTCCTGACTCGAGATGACTGGGTGTTGTGGTGTCGTCCGCATCATCATTATTCATCCACATTACGGTCGGAGGAAGGCAATGGCAAACCACCTACACTAGGACCTTGCCTAGTACGGTGATGCAGGTCTCCCGCATCGTCGTCCGCAGCTCGTGATCGTGCGGTAGAGTTCTCGCTTCCCACGCCCGGGTTCCCGGGTT